>NC_083617.1:30602373-31243206 GCF_963584025.1 Labrus mixtus
ATATTAAAAAAGGGGGCTCAGGCCATGACCTAAATTTGATTGTTCATCCAGTAGGTGCTGCATTGCCAAAAGCCAAATCACAGATTATCTAATTCATGTGAAAGAAGTTGTCAAAATAAACAAGCTGTTAGAGTGCAAAAAGGGAACTACCTTAATCTGCGTGCTTACTAGGGGAGGGGCTACAATTCTAATGTGGACCTTTTATCCTAATAATCCCACACAGCGTCATTTTGCAGGTCTCCGAAAAGAACTTACAAATTGCCTCTAATAGGCTTCAAATCAAGCTCTAATTAAAACTGCATTAACCTTAATGAAACAGAAAAATTGAGACCCCAATTTATTGGAGTTGTGTTTATACAAGGGCTGGTTTCAATAATACATGACGCAACCGGCTGTGTGGGATGAGCATGTCTTCTTAATGCAAACCTCCTGTTAGAGTTTAAGAGTGTGTGTGTGTGTGTGTGTGTGTGTGTGTGTGTGTGTGTGTGTGTGTGTGTGTGTGTGTGTGTGAACGTGCATGTCCGTGTCTGTACAGTGTGTGTGTTTTTTGGCCTCGGTCTTTACAGGCCTTGGTAGAGGTGAAACTTAGCAACATTCAGGCGTCTTTTGCACCGCAGAAGGAGACGGTGCCGCATGGTGCCAATCAGCGTCACAGGTGTTTATAATTGTCTGTCTAATTGCTTCATTACTGGTAAGGGGGCCTGAGCCCAGTCTGCGCTGCTACAACATCTGGATTTTTGGAAGCCCTCTCCAGCTCAAATGAGAACCCTCTCCTGAGTTATAACATGTATCTGCTTGTTGCCGTGATTTCCCTGGAGCCCGTCGTTTATTTGTACGGCGATTCTGACTCAAACACCTTCAATTGAAATTCCCATGGCTGATGGGGGTGGAGCCCTTATGGAAATTTTGGACCAGGAGAGTTCAGGTTTTTTTTTTAAATTGTGAATAAGTGTGAAAAGATGTTTAAAAAAAAATAATAATAAAAAATATAATAATAGTGCATGCAAATGTTTGTGTGTTGAGCTTCAGTGAGGTACAGGACAGGGTGGTTTTTACTCTCTGAGTTTTTTGCTTGTTATCCC
Organism: Labrus mixtus; assembly: GCF_963584025.1. Taxonomy (NCBI): domain Eukaryota; kingdom Metazoa; phylum Chordata; class Actinopteri; order Labriformes; family Labridae; genus Labrus; species Labrus mixtus. The sequence goes on from NC_083617.1 coordinate 30,603,456, forward strand.
GTCATTTGTATGGTTAGAAAAAGACCCTTGAGATTTCCCCCAAGAGACCTGCTGTCCTAATGAATCAAGCCTCTCCGATGGGGGAAAGACCTCAGGGGGGAGAACTGTGACTCTTTATTACTGAGGCTTCAACAAACCTGCCAAACTCACCGGAGATCCCTCCCTACTCTTGCCGGATAAGTGATTGAATTTAAAAATGAGTTAAAGTAAAATCTTTCATTGAAATACTTTGAATATGCTTTTACAAACCTGATTTCTTTCTGATAAGTCTTTGTCACATTACTGCAATACTTCTTCCTGTAAGGAAAAGGGCCATAGATTAGACCAAAGTAATCTGTGTTAATAAAGCATTTGCATGCGGTGTCTAAAGTTCTCATCAACTGTTATGTAGCTATGCTCATGTCAAGCCTGGGCCTGCGTGTGCCAATTAATTCCCAGCCATATGGATTTCAACTGTGGCTTTTGGCAGATGTTTGTTCAACCCAACGCTCAATTGGGTCCATGAGGGACTTTTTGTCACCTTATGGGAGTTTTGGAAATTTCTGTCAGATTTAGATTAGCAGTCTTCATCAGGTGGATTGGTGTTTTCCCACAGGAGAAATTATGTCTCAAAGTGGCTGTTATTTATAAATGAATATGATCTCCATCGCCTGTCAAGCCAGCATTCACTCATGGGAGTCATCTCCATGGTTTTCCTGTATAATCTTGAATTAGGTGAACATTAAAGATTATATTAATGTCCAGTCATTACATTTTTCCATTAAAACATGAAGTTCGATCAGTTATAAAAACATTTGGTTGCACAGTTACTTTCTCCCCTTCTGTCAGATGTAGATGGGCATGTCTTGGCTTGATTCTCCATGACAACAGAGCTACAGGCTGCTGTGTCTTTAATCAGGCATGCTGAGGTCCTCTGAGGGCTCGATGATGTTTCATGTATTGTCAGCACTCTAAACACAATATGTTGGCCTTGATTTGTATCATGCCTAAGACATTTACACCACTTACTGATGTTTGGTGATTACACATGGAAAACCAGCTAACCATATATGGATGTGACATGATGGCCATTAATGAGCATCTCATGCATATGGATTGTCTGTCAGCTTCCAGTATTATGATTCTCTAAGAATTAAAAAAAAAATATGCACTAGTTTTCCATGACCGACTGTTCTTCCTCCCTTACTGCAAACTGTGCACAACATTCCCTGCCATTGTTAGCTCAAAATTGACTCAATAGTGGTTATTTCAAATACAAGTGGTGAAATATTTCACGTTCTTTGCAGCTTATGTGCAATAGAGTTGGCAGAAGCACGATAGCTATGGGTAGTGATTTATTTTCTTAAAGTAATTAAATGCCTACTTGATCATTTTTTCTGGGAAAATGTGAGAATGTGGCAAACAAATTAAAAGAGCACTCCATGACTAAACCTATCCTTAGGATTGGTAGAAACATCACAAGCTAAACAAGAGCCAAACCTTTTTAATCTAGGCAGCTACATTTGGGACTTTCTGAGGAAACAATTCAGAAACATGCATTCTATTTCAGTCTCCGCCTGATTAATAATTTCAATTTATGTAACCCCACTTACTCCCACAGTTTAATTAATGATGCTTGTTATCAGCTGTGTTTAAGAGGTAATGGACAATGCTGAATTTTAAGTGTTTACAGTGCTGGAGAAAAATCCTGCTTTACCCCTTTGTAATGGACTGCCAGCAAACAAGAGATTAACAGTGTTTGTCACTCTTCCTGCAGCTGTGTTATAATGCAAAGCAAAAAGGGGAGGGGGAGAAGGGCATTAAGCACATAACTTTCAAATGGTGACTTGAAATAGCTACCACGGTCAGAAGAACTGGCATGCCCCTCAACCACCTAATCCATACCGTAATTCCTGATCTAATTAGAGAAAGGCTCAGCGCTAGGCCTGCCATAAAAGAATAAAGAACACAGACTGTGTGCCCAGTGAAAGCAGGGAATAAGAAGTCAGTGAAGAAGAAAAAAGAAAAACAACTGCACAGTGGTGAACAGGTAGGCATGGCTGAGTTTTAATGTGTCATGTAATGATCTCATACAATTTCTGACAATAAGTTTATTAAAGTGATTTTAATGTACACTATTTCTTAATCTACATATGACATTGTTCTTTTTGTTGTTGTTATATAAATGGAAATGGACGTTTATTTCACTAATCTCTCCAAGAGTGATGAAAAAAAATGATTCTAAAATGAATAGCAATAAATAACAGAGCCCCTTCAACCCAGCTACAACCTAACAGACATCAAGAGCAGCACCACACCATTTTTCCAATTTGTTTTAATCTTAAGAATCTTTAAACTTCAAAAGGAGTTAAATGGTTATCATGACCAGAACACAGTTTTTTTCAATGTGAGCCATTTTCATAAAAATAATGCTTGAATATGATACTGGTATTTTCCTTGAATGATGAGAGAAACTGAGTCTGGGAATGTGTTCGAGACAATAAAGTCACAGGCATTTTATTGATGCTGTAAGCAGGGACAGAGATTCAGCCTGTGACGTTGAGATGGTGAGGTCCTAATATTAGGTCTTTATCACATTATCATCTCAAACATCACACTTTGAGCATGATGCCAAATATTTGGTTATTCCCATGGAAAGTAGTATTTCATGATATTCATCATATGTATACTCGTGCAATTCCAGCGCCACTCCACTCACAAACATTGTTGCTGTTCTCTACTAGCCATCAAGTTTAATTACACAAGACCTTGGTACTCTGATTGGACCATACATGACTCAATGATATGATTGCCTACCCAGCTCTGCACATTACACATGTACCTTCCAGTGTTTTTTACCCACTGGTTTCTTCTCTGTTTTCCTCCTGATCCTTGTCATCCTCCTCATCACCATGACTGACTTCAAGCTGTCCCGTAACCCCTCCAAAAGGGACACTGGCCTTGACAGCTAAACAATTATCATAATAACTATTGTTAACTTCATTTATTTAGGACTCCTCTGTTATAGAAAAAAACAGTAAGTAAAATGTTAACAAACACAACATTAAATCAACACAAAAAAAGCCAAAACAGGCACCAAATATAAATAGTATTTATATTAATATATATATAATATAATGTATTAAGTAATATAAATAGTATTTATATTTGGTGCTGATGTCAAGATGTCACAGTGTAACTGACTTTATCACTGCACTAATAACTGACTGAGATCTCAGACAGATCTCTAGTGTTGTGAGACTATATTTGTTTTTCTTCTAAGGCCACTAATCATGTATTTCATATATTTTTTCCACATACATATTGAACATTTCCAAGTGAATCTGTTGTTTCTGACGCTGGGACTGCACACAACATGTCTCACGGTTCAGCCTCATCATCAGCGGCCCGTCTCGTGGCCACAGATACATTGGATCCTCCACCGCGGAAAATATCTCAGGAGGCAAGACATGACATGAAAAGAACGACACCGAAGTAACAGGGTAAGCAAAAGATACACAATAATACTGTCTGTATTTTGAAACAATCACTATATCAACAAAAGAACTGAGAACAACATACCGGTACTCATGAACAGAAAATATAATGAAGCAGTTTCATTACCTGCAGAGAGATTGCCCCAGTCCCATGCATAGTTTATACACACGCTTTTATCCAAGGCGACATCCATCAGAGAGTAAGAACAACACAAGCAAGGAGAGAGGAAGAAACAACATCAGTAAGTGCAAACAAACAGCCTTAAAGGCTTTATATTTGATTTTTAACACTTAAATATAATATAAATCAAATATCTCCTCTGAAAATAACTCTGTGAGTCATGACTGTCTACAATGGGTGTAACACCAGAGTCCCACTGTCTGTGATGTTTTCAGAGTTTTCAGAGTCCTATCTTCACTTTGTTTACATCGCCAGGATGGCCGGCTGACTCCTCCCCTCGTGTATAAAAGTTGTTTAATTGAGGGACTAGAGAAAAGAAGAATAACATACTGTACTCACTGCTTAACTGTGTTTCTAGATCACGCTCATTTCAGGTAAATTTACATGCAGTGTGAAGATACGAGCATAATAAAGATCTCTAGCATTAGCATGCTAACACAACAATGCACCGCGAGTTGTTTTGATTTCATGCTGGTGCTCAAGGGCGACATCTGCTGAATCTAACAATCTCAAGTTTGATCGGACACAGGTGCTGACAGGCCGTGCAGAAAGGCAAAGCACAACATCTCCAGCTGTTCTGAAGAGTTCTAATCAGCATCAAAACCATCCTAAATAAACATCATCAGCCCCTCCCGCTTGCTTACAGTCTGAATATTTCTTGTTGCTTTTCCCATCTACTCATCCAGACATCATATAGAACATTTTGGAGGTGGCTGGCGAGAAAAGTTCCGGAAAAAATCTGATTTTAAAATATGGCTTTTTGCATTCACACATGCAGCTCCTTCTGAAAATGTCAGAAAGCTTTCAGGAGTTTGTGGAGGTGTGAAACAAACAGTTAGTAATGTATTGTGTTGTGTTTGTGTGTTCGTTTGTTTTTGTTCCATGCATGTACTAAGATGGGTTTTGGCAAATAACCATGAATACAAACAAAACTCAACATTCAAACTCAACAGCCACTTTAAATCATTCCCTATTTAGTATGCTGACTTACAAAACACTGGTAAATAATAAAACTAACCATACACTGAAAGGATGATAACCAAGCAGCAACCTGCAGTCTTGACAAATGAAGCCAATGTGAAAGTGCAAAACCCAAAGTTAGTTGGAGACAACATTTTCAGTATGGCCACCACGAAAATGCTTTGAAAACCAGGGTGACGTCCATTTTTTATACAGTCTATGATGGTAACACAACTTTCTTGTTTTGCACAGCTATATTATTTATAGGGACAAGGACAATTAACGCAGTGAAAGCCTAACAACATTATTGTGAAAGAATGAACATATTAGTATTTGTACATAACTCAAATGGAAAAGGCAGAGTTAAACATACTGCTAAAACAAGAATTTTCTGTTTAAGTAGCATGCCAATTTAGAGCCTATTAATTAAGAATATGTGCCCATAAAATAGTAATTTAATAGCTGAAATTTGTTATTTGTGCCTTTGCTTCAAAAAAGAGACTCCTGCTGTAATTGTGGATGCCCGAGGGGCTCCCTAGGTGATTACTCTTTCAGCAATACTTCAAAATAAAAGCAAAACTGTTGCAAAGAAAATGTAACGCATGTACTCAATCTTTGTTTGTGATGCTGAAATCTAACATTTTCATTTTCATCTGGACAAGATGAAGTCATTTACTTAGACCGGCCCTGTTTGGCTTCAAAGTGTCTGTTTGAGGTCTCTGTCTGGACACTTGCTGCAGGTGCAGTGTTGGAAACACTGATGCAACACCAGAAATGGTTGGAATTGGGTGTATGAGGATGGATGGTGGGGGGAGGGGCAGAGGGCAGTAGTGTGAAGTGAAGTCACCTCATGTGTCTGCCTGGTGAGACATGCAGCCTAAATTCAAATTTCCCAACATTTTCAGACCTTTCAAAACCAAACTGCATAAAACCAAGTAGGGAGATAAGATACCTCCTCTGGGTACTCAGGTGAAAGCAATAAAAATCACACTGCTGCCGCTGCAGATACAGTAGAGCTACAATAAGTTAGCTGAGGATTACGCTGTTAAATAGCCAGAGGCTCTGCTTGTATTATCAGCCTGGATAAATGCACAGTTGGATACTACACAACTATGCATTGCTGCTATTGTAGTCTATATTCTAAATTACATCATGGGGATGTCAATAAACTCCCTTGTGAAGTATCTTTGTGGGTTAAGAAATGAAATACAGTGATCCATGTGTAAGATAGATATGCTTACCAAGGTCAAGGAGGCTCCCCAGTGTAATTACAAGACTACAAAACACAAAGGGCATTGTTATTGGACAAGTTTAATGCTGCACATTACCAGAGCAACACAGCTGTTTCTATCAGTGAACACTAGCTTGGGAAGACATAGGGCGGGCATCAATTTAGCCTACTTATCTAAAGTCTCTAATTACTTGGTTTATTTGATAAACAGAACAAGGAGAATCCTTAAATGATTCTGAAAGATCCAAAGGGGATTAATTTCTTACTCCTTGAAAAAACAAATCACTGGTAGAATCCCTTATTTCACTCCTTAATCAGGCATTAATTAGGAGCAATAGGGGCACCAGTTACGACTGGCATTTGGTGAGATTGCAGGAGCGAAAAGGGCCTGCATTAGCCTCTCTAGAGGAGGAGGCGAGCACATCGGGCTAAGACAAAGACAACACAATCAGACAGAACAGCAGGAAGTGTGCTGGGAGAATACAGATCTGAGTTTCTCCAGCCCCATTCTGAAGCAAAGCACAGTTTTTCATTTAGACCGGATACTTGCCTAACTGTCTCAACTCATCTGACAAATGAATATCTAAATTATTTTAATATTAGTGTTATGATCCTGAGTGAGGCATGTTATTAAGAAATGGCTTATACATGCATCCATACATATGAATCCATATATCGTATGCCCTCTCTAATCCTAAAAACACATTTGCTCCAATATGGACAAATGGTCTGATCTTCAATCCATAAACTGCATAATACCTGATGCCCTTTAAATGGTTAAGAAACTGTTGTTTTATGATATACTCTAGGGGGAAACAATGTTGTAATTTAAGATAATCACTCTTCATAGGAAAATAGCCCAAAGAGAATGGTCAACTAGTATTTTGGTTCTGACAGAAATAAAAGACAATAAATCCTTCAAAGTTTGAGGAGGTCTCAGAAGACATGGACACAGGAAACAGCATTATAATTCATCTTGTTAAAAAACAGATACAAGTATTCAGAACATGTAAACAAAACATTCAGAGGAACAGTGAAGTGATAAACAGCTACACATAAACCTGTAAATATAGTTAAGAGAACGTGTGTGATAAGTGGAGCAGAGTGAACGATCAGGGATGCATGGCACAATACAGGGCTAAACATATTGGCTATGGTTACATCCATTGACTTAATTAATGAATGTCCAAAACACTTTGTTTTAATTATTCTAATTATGACCCATTGGAGGACAGAAAACAAAAGCAAGTGGAAGAAAACAACAAGTTATAAGCTTGTAATTTACATGTTGATTTAGAAACAGAATCAGGTTTGTTTCCAGTTTATTTCCATTCAGGTTTACAAGGAATTTAAATTGGTGTTTTGGAGCAAAACCAATAACCACAAAGTAGAATATAAAAAGTAGAAATCTATTTAACAGCAAAACTGTTACTGTCAACAACTTAAATAGAATTTGAATTTTTTCTAATTCAATAAACAATATAATACAAAACATCTATGTGCAATGTAAAGAAACAACTCTTAAGTCCACTGTGCGTTAACCTAACACATGAAGTCTGATTTACAGGCTGATGTAATGATGAGTGATTTTCAGCTGGATGCTTTCTACCACTGGCTGTGAAATCATGTATTTCAAAGTACTGGCCTTCAACAATGCCCCGCCTGAACCAAAGTACTACTAAAATGGCTTTCAAGTCTTCACAAAAATATTTTTAAGTTGAGTCCTTCTTGCTCTTCAAAGATGAAACCCGTTTCCAACACAGTGAATAAAATGGCCGGTAAAATGTGTTTTGAAAGCGTTATGCTCTTAGTCTGTTTTCTTATTTTGTGTGCCTGAATAAAGAGGTAGCTTCTCAAGCAATCTCGGCCTTGTTTGTTTAAGGTAATTACTACTTGTCCTCCCATCCTGCCAGCCCAGATGATGCATGAAAATTACCATTCGCCTACTTCAATCAAAGCTGGAAAAAGAAAAGGAAGAAAGGGGGGAAGAGAGGCGAGCAGATGGGAGGGGGAGCCAATGAGACACACTGAGCTCCCTCCCTGCATGACAAGAAAGGGCACTGTCTCTGATTAATTAGCTGGAGTTGGTAATCAGTTTAATAAGACTGAAGTTGATGGTGAGAGGTCCCCTTTGGCAGAGCCACACTAAGCTTAGCACTCTGTTCAGGGCCCTCGCTTCCTTCCACCAAGTAAACACGCAGTGTCTATTTACATAAACAGTTGTTTCTTTTTGGTGGTGGGCTATTTTTTCTTCCAAACCGCCTGAAAGCCTAAAACCACTGCTTAAGTCACTCCCTACAATGGCGGAGGGATTGCAGACAAATTCATGAATTTTTCAACATATGAGAACTAATTAAATTGAGGCCTTTTTGAAATGAATATAGTGTGAGGTACTCACTAGCCCTACACACACAAAGAGCATATAATTCAGCGATTGAATTCTGGCTTGAAAGTATTCAGCCTTTCACCATGAGCTATACAGATGGCTAGCGTCCTTTTCTTTCCTAATGGCATATCTCATTATTGCAGATATCATTATTCGCAGAACAAGTCAGAAATGATGGAGGCACAAAGCCATATGCTGCAGGAGTTTTGTACCTGTGTGCTGCAGAACACGATACTAACTGTAAGGTCAGATAGTAATGAGAATTTAAATGAACATAGATATTCAAAGATTTTGTTTTGGGGAGATAATATAAAACTTCGGCAAAATCTGTTTTTGTTGCTCACTTATGTCCAACTTTATATATTTATATAGAGGTTTTCTTTAAATCAAATTTAGCTGTCATGGGTATTAAAAGTGACAATCAGTTATTCTGTCACTATATGTTTTATACTGTTAACATTCATATCTTTACATGTCATACATACATACTGTAAAAACACAATATCCACGATACATTTATAGAACACAAGTAATAAAGCCACAGATCAAAAGGAACCTCCTTACATGGTAAAAGCCTAGGAAGTAGCACGGAAACAGATAAACCTGTGCTGACATCTCAAAACAGTTCCAGCTCCTGCCAATAAAAGCTGAGGCTGAGGAGTGACCTATGTGTTCAGGTGTGACAGGTGATAGGTCTGCCTTTCTAATAGTCCTTTATCTAATCATTGACTCACTTTTCCTTAGTTGTTCTTTGAAACTAAAATATTAATTTAACTAAACAACATCCGAGTTTGTAATAATAGTACAAATGGGCTCATTGATGTGTTTCAATGGATTTTAGACAATAATGGAGCCAAGCATAGACCTTAACAGTCCCTTTTGATTTGCCTGGACCATGTGCACTAAATGTGTTTTTTAGCAGAAGTCTTGTGTATTGTTTAGAGTTTTGCAGTGAATTTCTGGTCAATGTTGGGATAGACAAAGTTCATCTATCTCATAAAGAATGGCTCATTGTGTTTTTGCTGCTTTCAGAGGCTTTATTCACACTAAGAAAAATATTCAACATTTAACAAAAGTGTCAGAAAAAATTAAGGTAGAAAAAAAAACGAGTCATCTCTTTGAGTTTGATCCACTCCAGACATCTAAACTACCTTCTTAAATAGACAGTTCAAATCTGCTCCAACACTGATGGCAACTTCCTGGCAGAGCCGGCAGGTTGGGGGTCCAATCCCCAGTTCCTTCAGCCACATGTCAAAGTGTCCATAGAGCACGACACTGAACCCCAAATTACTCCTGCTGCGACATCAGCAGCGTGCGAATAGTACATGATGGGCAGGCGGACTCTTTCCGTAGCATTGGGGTTTAAACAAGTAGTGTAAAAGCAGTCTATTAACAATAACAACTCATTTTCAAATCCAAAGTCTGTTTTCTTTCATTTTAACCTCCCAGGACTTATTCATTCTGACCTTGCAATTTCATATTTACATGCCTCACATGTAAAAACCTTTATCATTTGACTTTCTCCATTGTTCCCTCTGTTAGTTAAATCAAATAAGTCATAGCTTAGACAGTCTTGGAAAAAAGAAAGAAGTTGTTGCTGCCATGGCTGAGCGCTTTCTATCTAAAGTAAACTCTAAGGACCAAGCCTGAGATAGGAGAGCGCCACATCACCCCATGGCGTTAATGATCGTCCGCTGTTACAACACACAGACAGTCAAGTAGCAGATAGAGCACCCAAATAATTTAAGCAGTGCTAAGTGGTCCATTGTCATTCAAATTATAAATTATCCTTGGCAGAGGTTTTAGAGTCACTTTTACAAAGTGTTGCTATTGTTTATGTTGAGACAAGGTTTTAAGGAGCGGGAAAACAGGGAATTACTTGGGAGAGTTTGTAGTTTCTTGGGGTTTGGTAACAAATTGGTTCCTTGTTCATCTGGCCTGGGCTGAATGTTAGACATCCTACCACGGGGCAAACACTGTTTGAATGAAGAGTCGACATGAAACTCAGAATCAGGCTACGAGTTGCTGGAAAATAATATCAAATGTATGTTATGTCTAAAAAAATTACCAACATGTAACAAGAAAAAATAATCAAAAATTGACCCACATTATGATCCTGAGTGTGGCATGCATTTTTTACTGCACGCCACCTCAACTGTCCTTGGCATCACCACTCATCCATATTCTTTTTATATAAAGACAGTGTTGTATTAGATACATGATAGCATTATTTTTTTAATTCCTTAAGATGTCTTTCACTTTATTGTTTGCACATTGATACTGTCATTTCAAAAGACTCAGTGGTTGATTGATATCTGTCGTGTTATTCATAGTTTTACATTGCATTCTTTTTCACATAGTGTTTATATGGCTCTTAATAAACTGTATGTAGCATGAATTGTCTCAGAGAAGTTGTTGGATCAGTGATATGGCTTAATTCTAGAATTTGAGATCTAAAATGAAGACAATCAAAGTTATCACAAAATTAGCACAGCGTTTTGTCTGTTTAACGAGGATTTAACGAGGATGTCTGACCACACATAATAACGGGAATACAGCGCTCATTATCAAGCCAGTTTTTGGTTTTAGGGGCAACAACATGGGCTAGGGGGAAACACAAATAGTCTTAAATGTAAAGAAAAGTTAACTGTGTAAGTAATCAATCGTGCAAAGTACAGTTTATCAGCATTCAGTGATGATAGCAAGAGAAAGGTTTGATGTTAATGCAAATATAAAATGTAAAAGAAAACATTACAAATTCTCATTTATGTGATTTTAAGTTCCGATTTTTGTGGGATCGTATGAATGTTACAAACGAAAACTTTCAAGTGACCGTTCCATCAAAGGGTTCTGTGTGTTTTACCTCGGGTGATTATTTGTTATATTTTGCTCCTTAAATTGGTTTCTTATTATTTCCGGTAATTAGCAGTGGGCGTGGCTTACTTTATTTTTACCTGTGCATTTGGGATGGGGGGAAGACTAGACAAAGGTGGTGAGTGAGTTTGAAATATTTTCTGTTGCCGGTCATCGTTATATAATCATCATCACCTTAATCATCATTTTTGGACCTTTTGTTTAGAAACACTTCCTTTTCCCTATTTTGTTTAATAAATCTACAAAGATATTAGGATTTTTGGACTTTTTTATATTTTAACACGAACGAGTCACAGGTACAAACCCACTTAGTCTCTGTGCAGCACTTTTCAATCCTAAGCCGCCGCAATAGGTTCATTCAATGTACCTCCGTCTTCTTACACTGTAACTAGTATTACCAGAATGAACTGATCAATATTAGTCAAGAGCATTTTCTCTCCTTCTAATCAGGCCAGTGTTTTTTTAAACTTGTTTTTCAGTCTGAGTGTTCTTCTTAGGAACTCTGCAATAAATGACCACACAAGCCAGACTAACTGAGGCTTTTCCTGAGACAAATCAAGGTAATGTTAATTACACCATTAAAAGCATTTGCTCAGTGTAAATCCCCTCTGGCTGCCTTAGATCACGCTGTGTCCATTCTGTAGATAGAATGGGATTTCGTGTGTGTGTGTGTGTGTGTGTGTGTGTGTGTGTGTGTGTGTGTGTGTGTGTGTGTGTGTGTGTGTGTGTGTGTGTGTGTGTGTGTGTGTGTGTGTGTGTGGAAATAAAACCAGGTCAGTGTAATTTATACAGTGAAGGTGAAATCTTAAACAAAAGGGGTGTTCTTAAATGAAAGAACGTTTTCCTCTCACTGCAGGTACTTGGCAAAACTTAAAAGCGTTATTGCCTCTATTCACACTGTTAAATGGTACCATGAAGAAAAATAAAATATTCATTAACTTGGTTAATAATTAATTCTGATTAAAATACACTATGTGGTTTGTAGAATGAAGATGAATGCATAATTAGTGCTTGCTCAGCATATTTGTGCTTAGAAATGTTTTCATTTCATGATAGCAAAAGAAGAAATTAATTGGAAGATCATTCAATATAGTTTTTTCTATTAGTTACACTGAATGATAAAATAGATGCTTTCCAAGCAGAAAGAATGAAGAATAAGTATAAGTAACTCTCACACTATGGGTTTAATTATGGAGGCAGAGCATTAAAACCGCCTTCATCACATTGGATGGTTAATGTTAGCTTGGCCTAATTCTTATACTTTAAGAAAACTGAGTAAAGCAGGTTGTTTCTTGTTGCCTGGAAACAATAACCTTTGCATTTCATCTGTCAACAGTATAAAACATTGTATTCATGATTTCATATGCATCTTTGCTTTTCATGTAAATATCCAGTTGTTATTCCAGATGTCACATAAGTTTCCTGACACACTGTTCAGAAACAGCAGTGGGTGTGGACATGATGCTTCAGTTAATGGTTTGAGTGGTAAAGTGTTCCCACAGCAGCCACATTGTAAACACAGCTCATCCAAACACTGTCAAACTAATTTCTTCACACCACAGAGGTTCATTTTGACTAACAGATGAATCAATTCTTTCTCTAATTATCAATTGTGACACCCATAATCAGTGGAAGACTGAAGCGCTGAATAAATGGCATGTCTTTTGTGTTATAATTCTGTGCATCTTGACAAACATGACCCATTAAACATCCCCGTGGCCTTTTTCAAGAGCGATGATTACACTAATTAAAACTGCAAAACATCTGAGGGCTACAGACTGCCAGAATTAAACAGGTCATTAAATCAGCCAAGGAATATATCAGCATCCACACTGCCTGTCACTCCCACATGGTTACTTTGAGTCAAATGGAAAAAATATACCTCATGCAGAAAAATGTGCTCATAATTGACACATTACATGCTTTTCTATGTGGGTCTTGAGCTAAATACATAATAACCTTGATATGACTCATTAACAAAACAGAAAACATGAGTTTCTTACTTTGTTCATAAAAAAATGTGATTACTGAGTTGCATTTTCTTTTATCCTGTATTTGTTAAATGTCTTTTTTAAAGGTTCAAAGGTTCCTTTTTACAAAATTTGCTTCTGACATATTTTCTTTTCTATCAATGCTTTTGACTCTGTGGTTGTGCTGTTTTTCATTTTGATCATTTTTTTTCAACCCATAGGACTATCATGCAGTGAGAAAGACTTGTACCTTTACTGAGCCCTTAAGAAGGTCAAAGACAAAATTCAGTCACTGCAGAGAAGCAAGTTGTGAAGCAGTCTACACAATAGCAGGAACATGTTATGATAAAGTTTCAACACAAACAAAGCAAGTGTGCACTTTGTGTGAGGTGTTAAGGAACATTGTCTCCTTTATCAGCAGCATCTCAGAGATTTCTCCTTCCAGTTAATCCTCTTCTTGCGGGTGATAGCAGCAAGTGATAGTGCTGATGTCTTGTTAGCAGCAACATATGTTCCCTTTCACACAACAGCAGCTTTCCAACCATTTAATGGGATTGTTGTTTTTCCTTTACCCCTTCTCCGCACAACAAACACTCTTCCTAGAAGTGGTTCGACATGTGCCCAAGGAATTTGTCTCCGCTTTTCACAACAAATCATCCTAGGTCAGGGGCTAAGATTGGCCTCCAGTAATAGACTATTGAAAACAGCTCCTTAACATAACGAGAGGGCCAAGTGGATTTTCCAGCTTAAAAGCAGAATTTTCTCTGCTCCAGGCATTATCCAGTGTTCCAGGAGATTAATAAAGTGAGATGGCATTGATACCATGCAGCGCCGCTCCTGGATCATCGCTGGTCATGTTCACTCACAACTCTTAAAATGGCTACATGATTTTTACATAGAAGAACACTTATTCCAGGATGTTTTTCACCTTTTGTTTGAATGTCGTTGCAGTTCTTCTATTGGGATTGTATGAGTGTAATCCCACTTTCTTGAAAAGTTCTTGTTTCTTGGAATTTCAGCATTATGTGTAAGATATGTAGAATTCACACCTGTATTAAGCAATTGGTCAGTCAATAAAACTGACTGTTAAACTACATATAAGTCATTTCTCAAGAGGTCTTTTGAAGGCTCTAAAAGCAGTCATTTTTGTCCTGCTCTGATGTTTCCTCCTCCTCTGTCTGAGCAATCATCAAAGTGAAACAATCCAATGTTTTACTTTGATGTACTTAACACACTCGTGTCTTATTACAGAGACAATTAATGCTTTAATTAGTACCAAATCTCACCAACTGAAAACATTTCAGACGCAGTCTCACTTAAATGTACAATAATCCAAAAGCTTGGGTTTTCTTTAGTTCACTCATTTTTTACACTCATATGGTTTCTCCAACTCAAACTTTTATTTCTATTGTTTAGTTATTTCTCCTTCATACAGATTCAGTCTACACAGCAAAGCTATTTGAATACTGCTGCTCATCAAGGGAAAAGTGCCCCAATATGTGTAATGCAAACAACCTAGGTGGATTAATTTTATTTCTCATTACCTTGAAGCAAAGCAATCATTTGTATGGTTGATAAAAATGTATAAGCAAGCATTATGAATAAAAGTCATTATCAGTCTTTTTTTTTGCATGCTGTTTGCAATTAACACTTTCTGCAACATGCATTTCCGAGGCTTGACTCGTTGCAGAGGCAATGTGCTGCAGATCCAAAAAGATCAAAGTAAGAGCGAGAGGATTGGACGGTTTAAGACAAGTTTACAGATATAGATGAGAGCTCATCACACAAAGAGCGCCAATTGTAGGCCTTGAGAAACAGCGCGTGCCTCTTGTTCGGGCTGAGATACAATAGCATGTCTCCCAGCATGGGTGAGGGCCAACAGCAAAGCTTCCATTTCATGTCTTACCCCCTCCCCAAAATCATTTACTCAACTTCCAGTTTACAACTGCTCACAGCTGTTTACAACAGCCACATTTCATTTTCTACTCCCAAATCCTATCACACATTATCCTGTACATTGCATTAGGGCCCTAATCTTTCCTTTCTCTTCCTTGGAAGAAGAAAAGAACGCCTTCATGATTAACCCACTTTACAGCAATAAATAAACAAATCATCCAGTAATGTTCACCAGATTTAATTTGATGGGGGGAAAAAAGGGCCAGAATGCTCAAATCAGTGAAATGTAATGAAAAATGACACAATACAGACACCAATGGACACCATAGGAATTATTTGAATGCCCTCTCTGTACTCTTTGGATTGTTTTTTTTCCCACAGCCATCTGTATGACCTTTTCACACTCACACTTTGTTGTTGTATTTATTTTTTAATATACAAAGAGAATAAAAATAAAAAACACTGTTTTCAGCAAATTAACTTAACACACTTCCACACAACCCCCCGCATACACACAAAAACACAGTCCTTCTTCTCACAGTTATTCACATGAAGCCCATGTTGCTTTTGGTTTCCCAACGTTTCTTTGCCTCAAACCTGCAACACAGAAAAACATTCAATGACTAAACATTTCATTAACACATGAAATAATTCATCTTTAATCTCAGCCAGGATAACTCCTTTTAAAGGACAACACATTGTTCCAGAACAATTGAGATTTATAATATCACTGTCGCTTTAAGACCATTTAACGGCTCTAAGTTAATGATATTAAAGCCCAACAAAGCCAGTACACCCTTTAAAAGAGAAATGGGCTTTCATTATTACAAAGTCAAACAATGGAATTGAAATGTAAAAAAAAAAAAGAAAAGGTATATGGAGAACTATTTTGTCAGTTGCTATTTGTAAATGCACCATTGAAAGTTGGCCTCTCCTCCCCCGCTCAATGAGTGAGAGGGTGGGCAAAGGGGGGGAAGAAGAGGGAGCAGCAAAGCAAGAACAAAGCAGGGCATCAGAGAAGACATTTAAAAAAAAACATTCATTTGTAGGCGCCGAGGGAGAGGACAGAGGACAGAGGACAGAGGGAGAGGACAGAGGGAGAGGACAGAGGGAGAGGACAGAGGACAGAGGACAGAGGGAGAGGACAGAGGACAGATGGAGAGGACAGAGGACAGATGGAGAGGACAGAGGGAGAGGACAGAGGACAGATGGAGAGGACAGAGGGAGAGGACAGAGGACAGAGGACAGAGGGAGAGGACAGAGGGAGAGGACAGAGGGAGAGGACAGAGGACAGAGGACAGAGGACAGAGGGAGAGGACAGAGGACAGATGGAGAGGACAGAGGACAGATGGAGAGGACAGAGGGAGAGGACAGAGGACAGATGGAGAGGACAGAGGGAGAGGACAGAGGGAGAGGACAGAGGGAGAGGACAGAGGACAGAGGGAGAGGACAGAGGGAGAGGACAGAGGACAGATGGAGAGGACAGAGGGAGAGGACAGAGGACAGATGGAGAGGACAGAGGGAGAGGACAGAGGGAGAGGACAGAGGGAGAGGACAGAGGACAGAGGGAGAGGACAGATGGAGAGGACAGAGGACAGAGGGAGAGGACAGAGGGAGAGGACAGAGGACAGAGGGAGAGGACAGAGGGAGAGGACAGAGGACAGAGGACAGAGGGAGAGGACAGAGGGAGAGGACAGAGGACAGAGGGAGAGGACAGAGGGAGAGGACAGAGGACAGAGGGAGAGGACAGAGGACAGATGGAGAGGACAGAGACCAGGAATGAGAGAAAAAGTGTAAAATGTGTCACAAACATGCACATAATATTCACATAAGATGAACATGAGGACAGAAAGAGCCATCATACCCCCAGGCGATTTCATTCTTCCTTTTCTGCGCTGCCCTCAATGCTTCCTCTTCCTGTTTGCGCCGCACAAAGTCTCGGCAATCAGCAGCTTGAGCAATCTTCACAGCCAACTATTGAGAGGCACATAGAGGAAACGATTATTAGAGAATGGAATCTGTCTGGTAAACAAAACTACTTTCTGATGTTTCAGTGAGGGCTCCAATGTGCTGTAAACCCCTTTACCACATAACGCCTGTTAATGAGATGACCAACACCAGAATACTTAATCAGAAGGGGAGTTAACAGGGTATAACATTCACTGTGACTAATGTCCAAGAGTTTCCTCTACAGCATCATCAAGTACAGTTTACAAAGAAAGTTGAACATGATGCAACAAGATGAAAACATCAGCACAAGAAAAGAACAGAAATAAAACACCAAATCTTGGTTCTTTGCGTTCTCCATCTGCCATTATATTTTGTAATGGTGAAGAGACATCAATGTTTTCATTATGTGATGATTTTTTCTCAAAAGATTAGCCCACTAGCCAAATGACAGAAAATGTACATGATTGAATAATCCTTTAGATCATGAGTTCAGGTAATGGAGCAACAAATCAATACTGAAAACAATCAGTACTTCTGATGGCCTTTCATACTTTTCAACACCCAACATATAGCTAGAGAAATGTTCAGGTGAAGTAATACAGCATAAATAGAGGTTTAATTATCACTGGTGGTTAACATGAGTATTAATCAGCCTCTTTGTTTTATGTTGGGGTTAAAAGCCCCAAAGCATTGTTTTTTTAATTCTCTTATATTGAGCCTTTAGTTTGAGTCGTTTCAAGTGGAAATGTTTTTTTTAGCTCCTGGGTTTTAGTCTCACACATTCTTCCTTTTGTTGTTTAATTTACAAATGAAATAACTTAATGGGTAAACAATGTGAAGCAATGTTCAGCATTTTGCCATTTCTCCTATAACTCAAGAACATTGGCATGACGCTTTTTTACTCATCATCAGTGTAAAAGGGATTTTTCTGTTTGGAGTTGTAGCCTGTCTGCAGGCAGTCCCTGAAATCAGAAGTGAAGAGAAAGACTGTGACTGCAGGAAGCAAACATTCAAATCCCAGGGAAAGACATTTGTATTATGAAGCAGAATAATCCCAATAACCCCAGTCACGCAGAGGCACAGGAAACAAAGAGAAAAACCCTGCCTCTTCTGTCACTCCTGAGATAGGTTTATTATTCAAGCAAAGGCAAGGTTTGATAAACAACTTGGAACAATTTCACCAAACCTTTGGGTAATTCTCTGTAATATTCACAGTACAATCAGGGGGGAACCAAAGTCTTAAGGTAATGAAGAAATGTGCCACTGCTGCACCACTTGAAAAAAAGACCTGCTGGAAAAAAATGTTTCAATTATAATTAAGTGGGATAAACTTTATTAGAAAGACTGAAACTAAAATATCTCCTAATGCATGCTGGGATTAAGCAGGTCAGAGCGAGCAGGCAGGAAAAATTAAACTCTAAAGGCTTTTTATCACCATATTTCAGGAACCAAGGGTGTAAAATGTTCTAATTTGGGATACATTAAAAGCCATAAAGGTCTTTCAAAAAGATTAATGGTACTTTGCTTGGATTTAAGATAAGGGCTTCGGCTGGCTGCAAGTACTGGGCTCCGGCTGGGCCCTCAAGGCATTCATCTATACAGTCACTGGAAGATTTGTGAAAGTGTCTTCACAGCCTGAAGCACACATACTATGACAGCTCTCCACTTCTTTGCCATTTTATAGGTTTAAATTCCTCAAATTATGTTTTTTCCTCTTAAAGAGAGTAAGAACTGGTGATTGCTTTTACATTTGCAGTAGATTTGCAGGCAGATTAAAACACTTATGCGTCTTCCCTGCTTCTGGTTGGATTGGTAGTGCTAATGCTTTTGAGAACCTGCAATGCACAAATAGATAAAACACCAGATGTTTATTGATTTTTTGACAAACTCTGAGAGCAGCTCCGGCTCTGTTTGCAGAGGGGAAAAAAAGACTCATTGGCTCATTCTGTGAGCACATCACATGAAACTGCATAATGCTAAATAGTTTCATTTGGAGAATGACAGACAGATATAAAAAAAATCTAGCTGCTCTCCTGTTAGGTTGCAACGGTTAAAAAAAAAAGCCTTTCCAAACATTCTGAAAGCAAAATGAAAACCCACTTTCTTGCACCTCATTCCCCCCCTCAAAAAATCCCAACATAGCATTACTAAATTCAAGGCATTAAAGGTCTTAATTTTCTCTCTGTCTTTATCAGTTTAGTCTACAGTCCCTGATTGTCTTTACTGGAGCTCAACATTAATGTCAACCAAGTTACCTAGGAGACAGAGCAGATCAAAGAGACAAAAAAACCCTCAAATGTCTGATTAATCAAGCCTGCAAACAGCTTATTTCTTTTAGCCTGCATGCAAGTATGAAAATGAGATTCCGAGAGCAGTACATTGTGCAGATTTGTTCATTCTTATCTGAACAAAGCCAGCGGCAGCTTATTTCATGGATCACTGGCACTGTCAGCGCTGTGGCGCTGAGCAGGTGACGGCTCCTCTTTCTGTGGCGAGAACAAAATTAGCAAAAAGTCGGCACAAATTAGCCTCTCATATTTTCAGTAATATGACATTATTTTTCATTTACTTTTTTGATCCACTTTTCAGGATTTTTCCCCCTCCCCCTGCGTGCATCTTAGTGCCAAATCCTTTCACATCAGAGGCTGGTGAAAAATAAGAATACAAGTACAAAGCTGGAATAAAAGCAGAAGACTGGAAACCTCCTGCAGTCTTTGTTTACATGGCTCTGATAGGCCAATTCCCTCCACTCCAACACATTTTAACATACAATTAGTTGTCCATCACAACCGTGTTTCTGTGCCTTGTGTCTGTCCCTTGTGTGGCCTGGGCACAGCCCACTTAAAACATGGTTTATTCAGAGGATTAATACTCTGACCTTTGGTAGATTTGAGGGCCACAAAAAAAATGTCCACAATGCTGGCACTGCAGCAGCAGCAGCTTAAGGCCACTAGGAAGGTTAGGTCAATAGACCTGTTTTCTGTTAACTCATGGGTCGTCATGGAGATACAAGTCACGACCAAAACATGGGATACCAATCCAAAAAAATAAGAAAACAGCATTGCTGGTTTGTAAGCCATACAGTAGCTCAGATACATCAAAATAACAGCCTCACACTTTCCTTTATTCTGCGGTCTTTTCTACTGAGTCACTTCTTAAGTGTTCAATAAACTAAGCATTAGGAAGTCTTTATGAGCAGCACAGGATTTCTAAAAAACAGAGCATTAATCAGAAAGTACAAAGAGACAATAGCTGAATGAAAGATGAGAAAAATACATCTCCATGTGGATAAAGTGTAAAAGTTCCTATTAACAATAAGAAATAAATGATGGCTTTAAGGAAGAAATGGCCTTAAACCCATTCATAAATTTCCTATCCAGGAAGCCTCTTCCAATTAAAATGTGTGAGAGGTGGATTAACAAGGGCTATATGGCTTTGCCTCACTAAATCACCTCCCCGAGCTGCTCTGCTGCATTTGACGTGTAAACGATTAATGACCAGTCTAATTCCCTTATCACACTACCTTAATGCCTAAATAATGTGGCCTTAGTCAACTTTGGAAAGGAGGGCTATATAAGAAAGGAATGAATATCAGATTAGGCAGCTCCCGTGTTATTTCAGTATAATTTTTTGGAACTGAGGCGGAGGGGTAAGAAAATGTGTTTCTGGCATAAAGACTCTGTGTTGCAGTAACACTGAAATAACAAAGTTTCCTTTGGTTAGTGGATTTAACATCTCATATATTCCTTGATAGATACTGATTGATAGTCACTTTTTAAATTTAGAAATTGATAAAGGTGTTGTGTCAGAAATGATTTCCCTTTAAAAGATAAATGAAGACTGCAGGCTTACATTTATCTGTTCAGGAAACATCCTGCTTGGCAATGTTACCTATTGTACAAAAGTGTTATTAGCAAAATATATCTAAAGAATCAAAAGTAAAGAATACTAAAACAATATTGTACTGCTGTATGTGGTTTCATGCATGATGAATTCATGTAAGCTGAGTTTTAGGGACTGAGGTAAAAGGCTTTTGTTTTATGGTACCAAAGGGGGTATTAAGAGAGCAAAGGGTGATCAAGTCTGCTGGGGGGGAGTGGTCAGGGGCAGTGAATGTCTCAGGGGACCAGGGTTTGAACCCATGTGCAGTAATACTCAGTATGGCATTTTAGTGTGTTCGCTGTGTGCCAGCAGGCACATCAAAATAAAAGGAACTGATGTACAGAACTACAAAAATGTAATTAGATACATCCTAACTTAGTCAATCTACTAACAGAATACTTGATTAATAGCAGCACATCTGCTTAGTGTAATGGAAATTGTTAAAGTATAACATCTGCAATTATATATTCAACAACAACAAAATCAAAATGAATCAATGAAAGCATAAGCACTTATTATGTGGAATTATTTCCATTGAAATGCAAATGCAGAGTCCAAAACTCTGAGTATTCACCCTGCGTGTTACTACATTCCCACACCGTTTCTCTCCAAAGATTATCAGTCTTTCATGGGGCAGTCTCAAGAGTGTTTTGTAATCTTGTCTCTACTTTGACTAACAATATTACATGCCTAGCAAAAAGACAGCCACTCCAGGGAAAGCACAGTAGAAAAGCTATGCCTCCATTTTCTTCTTCTAGTAATCTGATTCAAGATACACATGACATCTCATCTTTAGGGAGTAGACAAAAAATAAATCTATGAAAGTTTGCCTGCTTTGTGCACATTCCATTATCTTGGCCCTTCTGAGTACGGTAGGCTTATTAGCAAGCTTTGAACTCACACTTACAATAATATGCCATCAACAGTTTTATAAGCTAATTAGAAAAAACAGTTTAATTAATGAGTGACTGGCAATAAAACAGCAATCATGAAAAAAGAAACCAAGGGTGCTAAGCTTCCTCTACCACCAATTAAGGCCTAATTACAAACAAATTATATATGTGTTTTGCTGTGGGCTTTAATTTCAAAAAAATGTCTTTAATTAAGAGAGAAAACATGCTAATTAATTAAACAGCACACAAATCTACATTGAAAAGTATGCTTTGTCTATGAAGTAATTAATGAAATACAATAATCCAAATGAGATTCTACGGCATTTGATAAAAGCTTAGTACCCATTTCAAAATCCATTTCAAAATTAATGGGTGGAAATCTAATGTGAGTCATCCAGAGATACAATAAAAGTTCATTCAGTGATAAATTGCTTATGCTGTAGGAAAAATGAACAAAGAGGAGAGTTTCCCTAAACTCTCTATGAGGGGGCCCAGGGGGCTTGCAGGGGAGACAAAGTCAGCCTTCTACTCTTATGTGGGGTGGGGAAAGTGGGAATCAGATAAAGCCCACTTCCCACAAAGGCACTGCTCATTAATTTTTTGATTACAAACACGGGGCATGGCAGGAAGAAGTTGATGAGAAGAAAAAGGTGTTAAATAACATGAATATCATGAAACAGTCTTAGTTCAGCTCTTTGTTTTAACTAAGCCACCATGTCTTCTACCACAAAAATGCTTTGCCACCTTTGTTTCACAGTATTTAAGCATGGCTTTCAAAAGGGTAGCTTTCAAGGACAGTGTGGCTTTTTCTTTTCAGCTGCTGGCTCCATTGAAATACTAGCTGGATTATAATGAAGGATACTATTACCATCCTCAGGTTCAAACGCTATGAAAACCATGAATGGCTAAATGCATATTCTTATGGTTAATTATTGTAAGTTGAGTGATCCAACTGAGGGGGGTGGGGGGTGGATTTTAAACGATTTTCTACATCTAAAAAGAAAAAAAAGCCACTGGTCTAAAACGTCTAATAAGAGTAACACAACTATGGTGAGCCAAATGGGGTTTAAAGTAAATTGTTAACAATTTATCAGAACACATGCACAGAAGAAGAGCAAGTAACAGTGTGTGCAACACAACATAAAGTAGAAATATCCAAAACCATATGTTGCACAGATGAAGAGCGATGTACAAAGGTCAAATAAACATGAACTGAAACATCTTTCATTTAGCGTCAGTATAACACAAACAGAAATAACTGTTTTTAAATCATTAACAAAAATCTGTTTTTGTTTTGTTCTGTGTTATTGTAATAACCGGTTTTATATAAGCTTCACTTATTTACAAACTTAACCATTAGGTCTGATTTTATTGGATTTCTGAAATGTGCTGATTTAACTGTTTCTTCCAGGTGTCTAAGCTCTTACTGCATTAATGATTGAACAACTGAAACAGTCAAGAAGTGCAGAAAACATTAAGAAATACACCAGAGTGGTTGACTGTCTCTGTAGTTGTAGTGTAAACAGTCGACTTGAATGAGAGCTTATAGGATCAGCTGGTATTGAAAGTACCACATTTATTAATCTAGGTACAAAACGTTTACGGGGCACTTTATAGATGTAAACTGGGACTTTAAGGATTTTTAAACATTTTATATTTAAATAATTAATTCATTTTCAAGCATTTGAAGGACATCAATATAAGACAGTGATCCTATCAGGCTCCACTCCTTTGTGAGGAACCTTAAAACTTTCATTTTGATAAAGCTTATAGTCAGGGAGCAGCTCCGTGTTATGCTGCTATAGGCTTAGACTGCCGGGGAACCTGACACATTGAACTCCTGTCTCTCCCCCTCTCTCTCTATCTGGATGCATATTCATGTCATATTACTGGATGTCACTAACTTTAAATCTTCATGAATCATTGAAGTTACTAACAGTATATCTTCCCAGGATTTCTTCAGCTATCTTGTATTGTAGGTTCCTCAGGATGGATGCTGTAACTCAAACTGCAATACTACTATTATTGGTCTTACGTCTTTTATCATTATTATAATTGTTAATATAAATCTTAGAGCTGCTTCACTCCAACTCCAATAATTAACATTATCAGCTAGGAAGAGGGTCGTTGTCGGAGTCTCAGAAATAACAAAAACGTCCATAGGAGCAGGATGGAATCCATTTTCCTTACAAGACAGAAACAAATGTCAGCCAGTTGATAACGCCAGTGGATATCATGATTGCTCTTCTTCTTGCCTCAACACATGTTTGATTCTGCTGAAGGTTTCTGCCTGCAGTAAAAAGGCAGTTTTTCCTTCCTACAGTTACTTTGCTCACAGTGGATTCATTTTGGGTTTCTGTAAACAATATTACCAAGAGTACAGACTAGACCTGCCCTTTTTGTAAAGTGTCTTGAGATAACATTTGTCATGAGTTTGGACTATACAAATAAAAATGGATTGATAAAACCATAACCCTTCATTGTGAAGCTCTTTTGGACTAAAAAGTTAAACTCCCTCAGAACAATTTTGTTGTTTTTTTTGCTATGGTGCCATTTGTAATGTGCTACTTTCCTAATGGAAGGAGCGAGAATGAATCCAACTGCTTTTTGTATTTCTTATTCCTAAGTGCCTGGAAGACATGAAGTGAACTTGACAACTCCTATCGTGACAGCCTAAGAGAGGTTTTGTTTTGAAGTGGTAATGTCATTCTAATAACTTTGTTGAGTGCTATGGGGTAAATGTAAGCTCTAACATGGTGTGACAGTCTTTTGTGGGGATATATACTCACTTACTTTATATAAAATACAGCTCCTGACTATTTTTAAAAGACAGTGGCACTGATTGGTAAATAGAAGAAAGAGCAAGGAGTATCACTTCTTGAATGAAGGTTTTTTTATATGAAATACTACAATGGTAAGGAGGATTTGATTTACAAAGAAATGACTGAACAGGAGCAGAAATCTTAAGGTTACAGAACAATTATCACTTTTAAATGGTATGTAAATCTAATCAAATCTATTTGTTCAATCAGAACGTCAAAAGTACATTTATCCTTTTATTTACTTGAATGTACTCAAGGTTACTGTTTTATTCATTAAGTGCATACGGTTGGCTTTTATCAGATGTAGAAGAGTTCACTTGCAGATTGTCAAAGGATCAATCAAAGGACTCTTAACATTTCTTATAAATCTAAATGAATAAAATGGGCAGCTGATTGTGAGTTCTTTCTATATCGTATGTTTTCTATTTCATAGTCCAAAATGTGTCAGTTAAAGTTAAAGTTTTCAGAAGATGTGGGTAAGACTGGTATTATACTTATTATACTACGGCAAATCTAGTTTACAAAGGCCAAAATAGTCTGATACAAGATCAGCATTGGTATAACACTTTGACAAAATAGAGTTAAAATTTCCATTTGGATATCAATCAATCAATCAATCAATCAATCAATCTTTATTTTTATAAGACCCTATACGAAAAGCAGGTAAAAAACCTTATTCATTGTTATATTAAACAAGGACCCAATCCATCATGAGCACTTAGCAACATTCAGCAGAGATACGGTGGTAAAAACTTAATTTTAAGAGGCAGACATCTTTTGGGCAAAACCAGGCTCATGATGAACAGCCTCCTGCAGAAACAGCACTGGGTTTACAAAATGGGATAAATATAAATCCATAAATTTGTAAAGACTTGAGCTGACAAAACCTGCAATCTAATTCAATATTTAAGAAGAAACATTTACTTGGTTGTTAAGCGTAATAAAAAGAAAACAACCAAATCAACTTGAACCAACACATTGCCTATTTCCCTCTACAGCAGGTCAGAGTTTATTAAAGGGGGCAAGGGGAGATCCACTCTGATCTGCGTTTGCAATGAGTATAGCTTTTTGCATATGCAAACTTACATCTCTTACCTCCAGCAAGTATTTTTACATTCAGTTGACAAGCCTGAATAAATGCTGTATTTATTTTTTCATTTTTTTAACCAGTTAGAATGTAAAGTTAAATCCTTAATGTATAAATCTCTTCTTATTTTTTTTATATCTTAAGTGCTTATTTACTATGTATCTATTCTTAAATTGTTTTATTTGCTTTGATAACATGCTGCTGTAACACCACAATTTACCAGTTTGGGATCAATAGAGTAATTTTATTCTATTCTATATATAGGGTTATTTACCAGAACAGCTGCACACTGAAGCCGTCAAATGTAAACTTATGGTTGCCATCAAGCTTCCTGACAGTCTGTGAGCTGATGTACTAAACGTGTTACTTAATGCTAATTGCTGAACACAAGCCCATACAACTTGTAGTGTAACATAATATGATATCAAAGGAGGGGGACTTTTACTATTTAATGTTAACTAAAAGGACTACTTTGAGGCAATGAGCTTTATCATTACTTTGTGTCTTTTTGGGCTTGTGAAAGGAAATCTAAACATTTTGAGAAGGATCAACACACATCTGTAAAGAAAGAAATCCTATTGGCTGGAATAAAATAAATATATTAAGGAGCTTTGTCTGAATAAAGTAGTCAAATAATATTTTGTAACACAAAAGGGGGATTTCTTTGCAACATCTTCGTGGGTGTTAATACTTTCATTTCAAAAGAGGGCATGTCTTCAAGAATGCATCTAAAACAAAGACTCATAGCCTTGGGAAATGTTTAAGAACTGTAAAGAGGAAAAACCTGAACCTGCAATATCCGAGCAGCACGTCTCAGAAGTTTGACAGATGAAAGGACACATATCTTAGAATTTGTAAAGCGCCTTGACAATAGTTTTCTCCCCAAATTGTTTTAATGCTCAGATTAAAAAGAAGAAAGTAGAGCAAATGAAAATCATTAATTGATTTGGGAGAGCTGAAAACAGCAGAAACAAACATTTTAGTCTTTTAAAAGGGGGGATTCTGACAGCAAGCTCTCTATCTTCCTTACATTTCCCTATGCTTTGAGGAGATAAGTGGGAAACGGTTAGATTGAGGATGAAAATACACTGAAACATTTTCATCCAGCTTGTACCAGCACTTGCTCTACAAAACAATGCCTAGAGGGACAAACAGGTCTCTTTAGTTCCTCATAGCTGTCACAATGCTTTCGCATTTTTTGCAAAGAAACCCGGCGCCTATTCTTCCAGTGAATAGCCTGCCACAGTCCTGTCTTGGTGTTATGACCGTAAACAAATTAAACATCTAAGCCATTCTGCACCAAATGAGCCACTCAATTAGAACCTTGAAATTGATTCTGGCCACTGCAGGGATTATTGATCCTTTATATGTTTGTCACAGTTTCCTGTAAAAAGTGAACAGGAACGCTGTAAACAAACATATTTGTCATAATGCTATCTGCAATACAGACTGCATAGTTTAAGATTTACTAATTTGTTACTTATTCAGAATCCTTTGAAGTTTTGGCTTAAAGCTGCTAATTCTCTTCAATTTTTAATTTCTGCCTTTTCCAATATACAAAAGTAAACAATAAAGAGCCATATGCCACATAGGTTTGGGAGATTTTTAGACGGCCAATTGACTATAATCTTGTGCAATGAAGTTATCACTCTAAAACAATGAGTCTTGGCTGCCAGACTGCTGTCACTCCCATCATGCTCTGGCAAACTCAGAGGCAGGTGCCAGGGAAGCAAGAACCTCGGCCTGGGCTAAAACCAATCCACAGGCGCTCTAAGAGGCTTTTTGAAAGTACAGAGCAGGTGCCACTCATAAGAGCTTTTTAAACAACTTCCATTTGATCACATTGCTCCCAGTTAAGATAGGGAATGATGTTTATATCTATTACACAGTTCAGGCACTGGGGCCATGGAAATGCAATGAACAGTACAAATTCTTATTTTTTACATTTTAAGCAAATAATCTTTCTTTTTGCAGCCTTCTGATTCATTCTGGAGTGTGACTTTTTCCACAAATATAGATCTATGTATTTTTAGAAGCAGGAACAGGTAAACAGTCTCCTCTAATGTTTACAGTTTGTGTTGTCTTCCCTTGCAGATTGCTCGACTGTAACAGTGTGAGAGATTATTGAAGTGAAAGTATCAATTAACATCATGTTACTCAACATTTGATGAATAACAGTTGAGGATATTTGATGTGCATTAAACCAACCTGGTTTAATTAGCAATACAAACTACATTATTTGTGTAAGTTATAACTTGGTCTTTGAGATAGCTCAAAATGTGTACATAAAAAACCCCGTGGAAAACTTGTCTACTACTCTTCGGTCTCATTCACTCACAATTGATATGTAACATGTATCTAAGTAATCTGTACACTTAAACAGGGTGAATGTGTTTCCTCACAGAGCCAGGCTGTTTAAATGTTTATGCTAGGCTAACTGGCTACTGGCTCTAATTTGTACTATTTTTGCTGTACCTACACAACAGTGATTTGTTATTTTGTCTAATCCTCTGCAAAGTAACAGAGTATTAAAAGTCATCAAATGTAGCTCTAATCATATAAATAAATTAAATTTCAGTTTTTGGGGTTTAAAAGAAAGATTCAGTGACTATAGCTCTGTGTTTTGTAATCATTGATTTACTAAAACCCTTGCTTGTTTCTTCTCCATAACATTCACAACAGAGCTTATGGGTGTAGGTTTAAAGCTGACCACCAAGCTAATCTGGACCAACCAGATACAGTATCTAACATACCTACAGGGGTAGTTCATTCTTTAAGTGGGGTTGTATGAGGTACTTGTCAATAGTAAGTGCATTGGCCAAGGTAGATGTCGGTCAGCTCTCCCCCTTTAATGAGACGCTGGAGTTCCATTTGTACCACATCATTTAGCAAATTATAAGAAAAAGTGACCCTAATGTCCTCAAAAAGAATGTATGCTAAGCGTATAGAGAAAATTCTCAGCAAGAGAAAAATCCAAGCAAAAAAATAAATAAAACAAGTTTACAGCGACTATGTCATACTGTTTCCTATGGACTGAAGAGGATTCTTAGCTTTGTAAAGTTTTCCAATGCTGCACTTTGTCTTCCAGGCTATTTGCAGTCATGAATGCTCACAGATGGTTACTGTGATCTTTTACACTTAAACAATGTGTGCTTCCCTGGGTGGAGGGCTTCTAACCCATGAGGAGACAAACACTCATCTACTGTGTTTTACATACAAGACTCAACCAAAGGCTGAGTTGAGATGAAACAGATTCAAGTTCTGTCTTCTCACAGAGGACATTGTTGATCTCTCCGTTCTCTTTCTGTGTTTTCTGCCGTTTAACTTGGTTAACTAAATTTTAAATATATGAATCTTTATTGTTTGTTTGTCTTTATTGTTAGTGCACTAACACTGTTTTTTGCGCTGCCAGCAGCACCCATTTTCTATTCAAAACCAATGCAGTTTAGCGCTTAGCGTCAGATGTTTGTTTGTCGCTGAGCTCACAGTGCTCTCACTTGAAAATAGTTCAACAGAGGAAAAATGTGGGACAGACAGTGCAGACTCAACAGGTCTTAAAGAGTAAAGACGAGGGGGGAACTTCTGTGGTAACTGGAGGACAGGAGAGGTCCCAAGTTACCTGGTGATGCAGATTTGTAAACTGTGAGCCCATGTCCATGAACCCGAAGTGGTAAAAACAAAAGTCAACTGTCTTCAAAGTAAGTTTTCAGCTGGAACTATTTTTTATTGCATAATGACACAACCCATGGTTCGCACAATATGTTTACTAGATCAAGATGAGTCAGGTAAGGTAACTTTATTTCTACCTGTAGGGACGTTTGGTTCACAGTGAGTGAGTGGGAATTATTTTACACACAAACGACAGCACAGCACAGAACATGATACTAAAGCCCTAAGTAAAAAAACAAGATACAGTAACCCATCGGTAAGTAAAAGACAAATAAGAATATACCATATGAATTATCTAAATTGCTGGTCATGTCCCCATATTCTATAATCAGGTCACTCCCATGTTTATGATGAGTTACATTGAGGATTATTAAAAGCAGAAATTGTCTTGGCAATTCAGAGTGAGGGAAAATATTTTCTATTCCAGCACTCCTGCCTATTTTGGAACTCTGCAACAATCCAGGTATGACAAAGAAATGTGAGCCCACAGTGTTATTCATGTTTGTGTTGCTATTATTGAAAGATGAAAAAGGTATGGGATGCTGTAAGCACAATAAATCATGAAACAAAGAAGTTTGACTTCTCAAAGTATAGCAATTCCCCCAATGGAAACATAACGTCGCATCTGTATGTCTTTCTAACCACAATTATATGTGTGGGCTACATTTTATGCTAAATTAGTTTCAAACCACTTGATCCTTGATGCCTGCAAAGGCGGTTAGCTACAAAACTTCAGGCACCGCATTTAGGGCCATGTTCACTTCAAAGGTATGAAACTCTTACCTGGAGAATGATTTAACAGTTGGCTTGAAAGCAATGTACCCTTCATTAAAAAGCAGAGCCAAAAGTCCTTTAGACACTGCAGCACTTCAAAACTAAGGGGAGGGCTTTCCATTAACTCAATGGAAAAGGGCTGCAGGACTGAATGGCGGCTGTCTGCGTATGTTTTTGTTCCCCTATGTCTTTGCAGTAGAAATTGCCACGGATCCATTAGGCTGATTTGTCACAGCAGGGGAACCCCAAAGATCTCTTATCAGCACAACGTACCTCTCGAGTGGCGAGTCTGTCGCTCATCTCCTCCGCCTTTGCAGTGTCCCCTTCAGCTATGGCCCTCTCTGTGCTCTTTTCTAGGCCGGACTGTAGAGGAGGGGGAAAGAAATTCAGATTTTTTTTTTTAAATGGGGTAGAGAGAGAAAAAATCAAAGACTAACTTCAAAAGTCCCCAGGGCCTTATTTTTAATATGATTGCCATTACTACAAATATGTAGATTTCTCTTCACAAATGAAAACCTTTCTGATTGGATATTAGTGGGGAAATCTTAGAAATGCTACAGGAGATTACCAAACATAAATGTGACTCTTTAATTACACATTTCCATTACAGGCCTAAGCAGAGGGGGATGCAGAGAAGCCTCTGGTTACTGATGGCAAGACAGTTCTGCTGTGATGAGCTTATTTGAGGAAGCGGAGCGCCAGATTCCTTCAGCCCCCAAAATTTTCATTATGGTAAAAATTACACTGGAAAGAGGCTGTAATTATTAAAGTGCCTCCTCTGATGTTTTGTTTGACCTCTTACAGAACAAACAACACCAACATGCTTCGGGAATCAAACTTTTTTTAAGCATCTTTTTCTTGATTTATTTATTTTTTACTGTCTGCATACAAAGTTTCAGCTGACCTTACTTAAGTTGTGATGTCAGCTGTTGTCAATTGAATCTTACAAACCATACTCAAATTGATAGAAATGCTGGTAGAAGATCAGTCTATTACTTCTTTCTGCAGTGGAAGATTTTTTCTTTAAATGAAAGAGTTTAAAACTCAACAGAAATAATACATATAGTATCAATGAATTATAAAACCTTAATTTGTGGGATGAAGGAAACGCTCATTTATGTGACAAGTGCTGTTTCTTTCAACTTATTAATAATTTCCTGTATGCTTTCATAGTTAGCTTATTCAAAGTGAGGCTAAATAACTCAATTTTATGCTCGGAGATAAATTAAGCAAAAAATACTCAAAAATAATAATTTGAAGGAATTCCCAGATGAAATTAGAACAGTTACAAATCACTGGGTCTGTTATAAGGATCATCAAGCTTGCAAATATTTTTGCTTCATTGGCAAATTGAAATACTATGCAGACTATGTGATCTTTAAATGCAGGGTTTATAACAGAATTAAGAAAATGAGATATATTTTTTAATTGACAAATTCTACAGCAGTGGTGGTACAGGCGCAATTATTATCCAACAGTTATTTTAATGGTTCCAGCTGCAAAAACAGAGGCTGCAAAAAGGGGATTCTAACCCTCTCTAAACCTTTGAAGCAGAACTCACACTTTCACTAGGTGTCTACTGCAGATAAACCTACAATTGACTGTAATCTGAAACACACAGGAAAGGAGATCCATCCAAATGTTATCACTTAACGTAGCCAAACATAATCCTAAATATTCATCTTAGTGTCAGGTCCCATTAGCAGAAGGATCTTCAAATCCAAATGTCATATAAAACAATAAAGGACACAATGAAAACACAAAAGATGAGAAGGCGTTACTAGCAGCTATGACTGACACATAGTATTAAATCTCAGCAGATAAGTTGGTAGGCAGGAGTCTTTGTTACCTTTGGAGGGGGTTCAGAACATGGGGGTGGATGAAATCGATCATTTACACCAAAATACTGCTTAAGCTCATCCCAGTGCTTCTCCCGCTCTTCCTGAAGCTTACTGCTGGCAGAGAAAATGTGGGTTAATTTTCATAAAAAGTAGTTCAGCACTGTGAGGAGGCATCGTTGTTACAATCACATATCCTTCTTACTTATTTAAACAAACCATGTTTTTTGTTTTTTTTACCGCCTTAAGGATTCAAGCCTTATACCTTGTTGCATGAGATCTCAGAAAGGACTGCCCACATTTCTTAATTTGACAGTCAACACTTTTAGCTTCTTACGTACAGTAGTTGGATGACATGCCACGTTTGTGAGCTAATATCGCTGGTTTGATATTATAATTGTGGTACCTTGTGTCTGTAGGTTCCTCACTCTTTGTTCCTGCTGTATGACATAAGACACTTGGTTAAAGGTTGTTACATTCATTTATTAAAGATTTGCATAAAAGCAGCAAAGGATAACAGTTGTCCAATTAATATAATTTATTACAGTATTAACAGGGGGACATAAAGTTCTATGTATAAAAGAACGTTTATTTTATTCAGATTTTTATCTGATTCATCATAAAGACTGAGTAGAAGGCCTATATGAAAAATACATCCTCACAGATGCATCAACATATAACATGTGTTTATTATATTATCATTGACACCTTTTTTGGGTCGTCTTCTTTTTCGTCTTCTGATGAGTGGCATTGCCTTCATTTCAGCATTTTTCTTCTGTAGATGCTGAAATTTCTTAAACACAGACAAAGACTGAATTCACAATATTGTTTACAAGATTTGACATTAGGAGCATTCTCATAAAAAAATAACGTAAACCGTCTCTTGCAAACAACAACGAGACTATAAACCCCATGGTTTAAGCAGAAAGGATATTCAAATGAGCTGAAAACATACTAATTCAACATACTTGCCACATTTCCTGGGATATACCAGGCATACTGTCTAAATCAGCAGCAGCCCCTGAGTCTTTGTTTTCCCCGGCAGAGCCCAACTTTTTAGCAGAGCTGTCGCCCTCCTCCTCCTCCTCCTCCTCTTCCTCCTCCTCCTTCTTCTCCTCGACATTATCCTTCGTGTCATCCTGCTCGTCATCTGAACTCAGGTCTTCTTCAGTCAAACCTTTCGGCAGGAGTCCGTTGTACATTCTGATTTGTTACTTAACAATCAGATAGAACCGCTATTTTTCATTTTACTTATATAAAACGCTTAAAATTGGGTAAAAAATAGATATACTTTGACCGCAGTTACTTGATCAGGCGCTTATTTCCGGGTAAATACTCTGACGTCTCTGTAAGATGTTGCCAATTGGCTGATAGCTGCTTACGTTGAGCCCGTGACCCAATCAGAAGCAAGTAAACGAAACTAGTCTGTTATTGGTCGGTTTTGTTAAGGACAACGGCATGCGTTTAGTTTAGAGTGTTAGATTCGGCACAACACACCGCTTATATGCTTAAGACCTCTAGTTATGGTGACATTTACGTGTAGGACAAAGGCAATGATTTAAAGCTGAACCATACACTTTATGTTCTGAGTGAGTGTGAGTGAGGACGTAAAGTCAAGAGAAAGCTGTTGTGAGGCATTTCTAATTGAGGTGAGCCAAGCCACTGACAAGTCCGTGAATTACCTGGAATCATTCAAATTTTAACCTATATTTGTGTCATGTTCTGGGCAAGATAAGCTTCCTTCTATGACCAATGGTTCGCAATTTGCTCAAAGTGCTTTGGGCATGTACATTATTATTAGAATGATTAGCATGCAAATCTTGTATAGCCCCCTGGCACTGGCACAGCACATCTACCCTTAAATTGCTCTTTCACACTCATTCATATTAAGCTTTCTTTTGGTTGCATCTTATTGCAAAGCCGATGATCTTCATAAATTAAAGCCTGTAATTTTTGTTCCCTAATAATATATAACACAGAGGGAGACCTTTAACACCAATGTATATCCAAAAGCCAATGGCCACCTGAACTACTTTATTTTGAAGTTTCTTACAGATAGCCCAAAGTATTTTAGTTTCCCTTGTTGTGCTGTAAGGATTAGAGTATCTGTTGATTTATAAAACACTGGTTGGACATGATACCTGGTTTATCTGCCAAATCAATGTTTTGATCATTTTAAATGATTTAATATAAAAGAGATATTATGATAAACAGGCCATGACACAGTTACAGAACATATCAATGGACAAAA
The DNA here is from genome assembly GCF_963584025.1 of Labrus mixtus. Classification (NCBI taxonomy): domain Eukaryota; kingdom Metazoa; phylum Chordata; class Actinopteri; order Labriformes; family Labridae; genus Labrus; species Labrus mixtus. Next base: position 30,637,596 of record NC_083617.1, read on the forward strand.
AGGAATCTACAACGTTGTTGGTAACTGAAGGATTATGAATCATGTTTGAAGAGTAATGTCCCACTTTATTCAAGCCTCTAACGTTCTGCTGTTTTATGTGTAGGCCTATTCATTGATAATACATACATTTGGAACTGTTGTGAATATTTTAACAAGATATTTAAAGGCATTCTTGTTTCTCTGAACTCTGTGTTTGGCAAAATTCTCTTCATCTGCTTGGAAAGATTATAAATTGGCCAAATGAAAATGTAATTGAGGACAACCAATAATTAAATGATACTGAGTTGTAGCTAGAATCAGGCAAATATGAAAGTACAAGAAAACACAACCAAAATATCAGACTAGACATATGATGCAAGCCTGTGTCCCGAAACATTTTGATTGCAAACAAAATAGTTTCAATCTGTGTTACCCAGTGCTTTCTGTGATCTAATGTAAAAACAAACTAACAAACAAAAACCTGCATGCGGACCTTGCGTTCCCATTGACCTCCCTGTATACCCTAAGATAAGAGATTAAAACAGTTAAGCTTTGCGTAACGCTGTGAATATTAAACTGGGCAGATATGGCTTATGCTATATTGAATGTCACCCCAAACATGTAAAATCACTATATCATCCTCTTAAGTATGCAACCATTAACTGGTATCACTCACTCAGCTTTATTGTGACTTAAATTACTTATGTGACAAGTTGATGAGCACAGTAGCTCTGGAGGTAAATGAGAGTCACAAAGTCCTGTTAATACTAAACAATTTTGGCATTACAGGTCTGAATCATTCCCTTCAATCCTTATTGATTACCAGACTTTGTGCTCTATTTCACACTTGAATTAATGTTACTTAGCTCTCCCACATTCATCTCTGTGTTTCTCACTCTCTCTCTGTTTCTCTCTCCCTGGCATGTGCTCCAGTTCATTATTTTTCGTCATTTCTTGGTAATTTGGAGTTGGCTTTTTAAAACTTAGAGCCTCTTATTAAGTTTTGGGCATGGTGGATAAGAGGAAGGACTGGAAGAGCACAGAGATAAACTAATCATCTTAAAACCCTAATTATTTGTATCTTACTGTGACAGACTGTTTTGCGAGCCAGCCAAATTGAGCCTCAAATGAGGAAAGGCATATCTGTGGAAGTGGTAATAATTTTAAGTCATCTCGATCTGGCGTGGTGTGGCAGAATTCATTAGTGCAGATTAGCACTGTGTGTACAAAGTAAATGAGATATCTAATAGCAAACGTGGAGGTCCAGAGACTCTTCATTTCCTTCCCAATATTAGAGACGATGTTAAAAGGGTTAACATTGTGTCTTTTACCAAACGGTTACACTAAATCTTGTCACTTCACTGTTGACTTCTCACCTTCCTCGAGATTCCATCTGCAAAGAGGTGACAAGAAATCCCAATAAACTGTGCTGCTCTGATGCAGAGGCAAAGGTTTTTTTTTTCTCTCACAAGGATACGAAGCTAGTTAATTATGTGTGTAAGGAGAAGGTTGGGAAAAATAATAAGATTACAAAGAATAATTTGCTGATATAATTACACCAAAATTGGGTACACACAATTGTACGATACGTGTATTGCTTGACCTGGGTTAGCCAGTGAAATAAATCCTCCTTCTATAGCCTTTGTTAATTTGTTTTTATCATCTCCAAGTGGTGTTTGTGCAGGCAGTTCAATTTGCATGTGTAATTCCACTGTGCAAATTGACAACAAGTAGATAATTCGAGGAAATAGGCTGGTTGCAGGCCCCTGCTATCTTCCCAAGCCTATTCATTTTGAGGAACTGCTGAGGCATGAAACTCATACATCAACTATTTCCTGACAACGCTTAGGCTTATTGTCCCCTAAAATGTCATTACAGCCATTATTTATGAAGCTAATTCATTTATTAAACCATATTTACTCGGACAGAATTTGTCACATTCTATCCATTCACGGGCATTAGTTTTAAACAATGTCTATCAATGAGAATGTGTGATCACGTAGAGCCCCAAAAAGTTTTGAGTCAACCCCATTTCTCACTCATAATAGTAGAAATATTGCAAAAATAAATTCTCTTTTATTGACTATATTAACTCAAACTTTTCATAGCTGAAGCCTATACTTCTCGTCACAGAAGTTAAATGAAAAAACGTACAAAGACACTGCATCATTTCTTTAATTCTGTCATAACAGAGCATGAGTGTAATCAGGTGAATTCAAGCTATTTAAGTAGCACTGATAAACCCCATCTGACATTCTCCTTCTCTCCCAAATAAGCATGTACCAGTGATTTTGAATGTTGAAGTCAGACATCTGAAGCTAAGGAGTTCTTGCATCAAGCCTCCTGACCTGATGCTGCTGACTTATGGATCTGTCAGTTTAGCGCAGCAACACTTAATGACAGTGTGGATAATTTGCAATTGTGAGTGATGAAGTAACACATAGGGGGGGTCATACATTTTAATGGTACATGTACTCTTTGGATTATTCCGTCATACAATTTCTTCTGCATCTCTTTCTTTGGACTTACCTGTCACCCAAAAGCACTTATCACAGCAGTGGCAAAGAGTTGTGTTTGAACTGTTTTACAATATTGATTTGAAAGCATGACATTTTAATTAATACTGGGTGTTAGCTGTCATATAGGCAGCCAACCTCATTGGTTAGAATATGAGACAGGCGAGGTAGGGGCAGAGAAGATAAGACTAAAGCACTTACTGTGAAAAGGCTGTAAAATGGGATGAATGTGGAGGGAGAGAGACAGTCATGGGCAGAATTTATGGTGGAAAAAAACAGTAATATCTGTGCTCACTGTATTTCTGTCAAGGTCTATTCTCTACCCGATAACACAAATCATGGAGACACAGCATGCCTTCTGTCCTCCACAGGTTGCAGCGTACATCTTGTTACTGAGAGTCTGTGTAGCGAGCGTGCTGAGAACCAACCAGAGGGGAAATTAGGTAACTTTGTAGCACTCCATTGAACAGCAATAAGCTTTTAGGGCTTAGCAAGCATAAACACATTAAACTGATGAGATTCATCAGCACTCTTGTGTCAAATCTATTGTGCCCAGAGGCAGAGCTCAGCTGCAACAGCAAACTGCAGAGCAAAGAATCTTTGACTAACAAGAGCTGTGTCCTCTGGATGTTTCCAGGTTTACCCCATCTGAAGCAGGGGATGTCTCAGCGTTATGGTCGTCAGATTTTTTATACTTATACACCATTTAACTACGGTAGCTGAGAAGTGCAAACCAAAATGACAAAGTGTGAAACACTTTTGCAAAGCTTGAGACAAATTTACACTTTGGAAAACATTTTCACATTTAAAACAATATTTCTAAAGCAAAACACTTTAAAAACAAATGTACATTTTAGATAACACAATTTACAAGATGTGAAACACTTTCACAAGCACTGAGACACATTTACAGAATGGCAGAATGGCATAATATTGCCGGAAAGGGAATGTACTAAAAGCAAGAAGTGACCTGGAAGTGATTGAGGAGTTATAAAGACTGTGTTAAATCTCTTATGCAGAGTTAATGGTCATCAAATCATATTTTGTCCATTTTGTCTTTCCACCCAAAATAATGAATTGACCGCCCACTCAATCACTTCTGGGACACTCCTGTTTGGTATATTGCCTTTCATGTAAGAATCTGTCGCTTGTACATTTGTTTGGGGACTGGTAAAAGTGTTTCTATCTTGTAAATGTGTTTGTAAATGGAAGCCTACATTTGTTTTGTCTTTGGTAAAAGTCTGTTGCTTTAGTCATTTTGTTTTATTAAATGTTTAAATGTTTTCCAAAATGTATATTTGTCTCAAGCTTTTCAAAAGTGTTTCAAACTTTGTAATTTTGGTTTGCACTTCCCAACTATTGTATTTAACCTTTGAATACTAGATAAAAGTAATAACTTGAGGTAGTGACTGTGTAGCAAGATGAATTGTTATGTTAGGTGTTAAACCTGAAGCCAGAGTCCTCAACATAATGAAGCTCTCTTTAAAGGCCCTGACACACCGAGGAGACGCTCCTCGTTGGACCGTCGGTGAGCGGTTGTCACCTTAGTTTTTGCGGTGTGTCCGGCTCTGTTGCTACCTTTTTTTTTTTTGCCAGTTCAACATGTTGAATCGCCGTCGATGAGAGGGATCTCTCTGATTGGCTGTTCGAAGGTTTCATTTCTCTCCAGCTCTCCTCACAGGTTCAGGAAAGCCCCTTGAGCACGCTGCTGTGCTATCCATGCTTTCACCCATTAGTGCGGTTTCTCCTTAAATGTCTTTTCTTTTCCCACTAAAAGAAATGGCTGACAACACCAGCGCCATTTTCACCTTTTAATCAGACATTATTCTCCATCAGTGGGCTACTTATAATACAAGAGGTGCGCCACAGCAGTATGAAATTGGTCTTCTCGTATATCATATCATAACAACGAGCTACCTCCGCCCCTCACGCATGAGCAAAGCGTACGTGGTGGTTGGCCGTCGGCTGTAGTCCTTGCGGTGTGTTCTAGTACAACGTGAGGCGACGCCACAGACGACCTTCGTCACCACTAGTTCTTTGCCGTCTGCCTGGTGTGTTGGGGCCTTAACCCGATTAGTTCAACATGCTAGCTTATGTTGCACCTTCCTTCTATACTCTTTTTGAAACAATATATATTCTCAGCTGAAGAAACATCAACAGCTGATGGAAATGTTTTGTAAATTAGTCATGCAGTTAGACACAAACTGTATGCATCCCATTGCTGAAACATTTATGCAAGCAGTAGCCTACGTGATGCAGGATATCTACCCCTCCCTCCAGTCTTCCCATCCCCTCTTTTCCCTGTTTGCTTAAGTTATAGTAAAACTATAAATTTCACACAACAGATCATCCACACACAGACACAATGATGAAAGAACATCAGACCACTGGGATCTGGTTTTGCAGCTACGCAGTTTATAAAATGTATTTGTTGATAGATAGAAAGATATATATAGATAGATAGATAGATGTATACATATATATATATATATGGGGGTAGTAATAGTAATAAGTAAATGTCTTTGAACAGCATGGCAGCATTCTCAGCAGGAGAACATTCAGTATTTGCCGTTTGTTCTCTGTATTTGATGTTTAATTGGTGTAATCTCAGACAGAGGATTTAACTCTGATAAAGCTATCCATTTAAATTAAAATATTTCTTCTAAAAGGTAAGAAGGCCCTTCACATTATTTCAGCATTTATCTGTTGTCTCTTCCTTTCCAAATGACTATAACCTCTTATGTTGGATAGTTTCACAGGAGGCATCCAGATCAGCATGAAATTAGCTCAGTCTGAATCTTTCTATGGTCCAATCAGACGAGCTGAGATTTTATCTGAGCTGGCCCGACTGTCAGATGAAATGGACTAGATTCACAGGTTCACTTGCATGGTTGATTATAGCAGCTTTAATGGAAGGTACAACCTTTTTTTCTATTTATCTTTTTTCCAATTTTCTAGTGTGAGAAGGACGATTGCATATTGAATTCAAATTTCCCTACCACTAATTTAGAGTGGACACAATGATAAGGTAAAGCTGTGGGCTAATCACATTAGCTTTCACAAAAACACTACAACCAGTACACAAGTACCTATTCCATGGATTATTCTGTGATACTTCAATGGTGCTTTTCTATATTATCCAGAAGTCCCTTGTATACCTCACACTGCAGACGTTGTTGTGGCCTAAATGTTTGCACTCAGAGCTGTTTATTGTCTGACAGAAATGAATTCCTAGGACTGATAGGAATGATTAACCTAATACATTTATTATGGTTTTAGGATCGGGTAGGTGGCTCAAATTACATCAGAAATTGTTCCAGGCATTGAAAAACATCAAACTTGCATTTAATGATTTCCCCAAGGAGACAATAAAGAGTATCATATCTTAAGAAATTGTATTGTATTGTTTGTAACGTATCATACTGTATTGTGTTGTATCATTGCATCGTTACATATCTTATCGTATTGTTGTCTTGTATTGCATCAGATCGTATTTAAATTATGAGAAATACCACCAGTTATAAATTGTTCTTTGTAAAATGTTTTTTGTGACTTAATGATAACACATTATAGTACAGCTGAAAGGTTTTATTTAACAAATAAATACATTTTATTTATTCAATGAAAAGAAACAGATTCTTAAAGACATTTGAAGTATGACTTTTTACAACCAAACTATAGCACATTTCATTTATTGTTTCCATAAGTACTCTTAATGTTTTAACTGAAATGTTAAATTTAAAACAGGAAACTGAAATGGTGATACTGATGAAAGTCATTCTTTTGTTTCATCATCTGCACTGAGCACCAAGGACTGATACTGTAAAGGAGGTTTGAAAAAAGGAGACAAGGAAAAGGATGCATGTTGAGTTGAACTGTGCTAATAAGGTTAAATACAGAGCAGCACCAATATTAATTACTCAAAAGAATATTGGTATTTGAACATCTTTGTGTCTTTTGCTGATGTTAATTCATTAATGTTAAAAAATGCTCAAAACAGATGTTAGGAATAACAATCCACTCTTGTTGTGGCATACAATGTTACGCTGTGCCATCAATCGACCCCTCTGGAATCCTTATATTCTACTACAATGATTTTTTTTTTTTTGCAGTGGCATATTTTCAGCCTACAGTTTTTTTTTATTTTTTTTTATCCCTTTTCCTTGTTTTTCTAAACCATCTCACTTTTTCCTGATTGATTCAAAAGTCCCCCTAAGTTCTTAATTGCAGTGTCAGAATGCTTTGTGAATCATATATTTTATTTGACCTCCTTTACATTAAAGCCAACAGCAAATACAAACTCCTGTGCACCTATATTAAGTTTACAGGTAAGCTCTCCATCACAGCATCATGGCACAAGAGGAGGGGGGGAAAAAGGCCTCATATTGTGGAAATCTTTTTCTCCATAGAAAAATAGAGGGGGAGAGAGAGTAGGAGAAGGAATGCCTTGCCTTCCTCATTACACTGCTGTCATTTACTCTTCATCCCCCGTACTCTTTAGTGGCATTAAGACGGGATGTAAATTTGACAGTTAACGCTGTTAGAAAATGGCTAGTTCAAGAAGGGCAGGAATTAGAGATGGGCATTAGACGTTGATAAGCTCCTTTCCTCTGCCGCCGCGGCTGCTTAACATTCATGGGAAAGTCATCATCAAACAACGTTATCACAGCTCTGTTGACGGCTGAGGAACATCATCACTATGATAATTTTTTTTATAGCTGTGAGCCAAAAAAGCACTCTTTTATTTCAGCGGTTTGTTAATGAGATAGGAGCTTGTTGGTATGGGCAAATGCAAACTTGCCGCTCTCCAGCGTTTGTTTGAGTCCCCCAGCCTCACCGCATTCATCTCACTGCCCCCCTACCCCTCCCCCCAACACACACACACATACACACACACACACACACACACACTGTGTTTAGTGTTGCAAGGAGGGAGGGAGAGGCATTTTTATGTACTCCTTGGAAGTGCTCTGTGTACATTGCTGAAGGAGGGCCTTTATGTGTACCTTTGCAGATCAGTCGCTCAAAGAGAGGAAAACAGGGTTATATCAACAAACGCTCTCTCCTAACAGACCTGTAGCTGGCACCTGTCACTCACCTGGGATTTGGCCATCTGAATAGAAGGAGAATATTGATGGCCATTGAAGTTGAGTTCACTCCCAGCAGTAAGAGCATAAGGCAAACTCCTCCTTTAATGATAAAAGGCTACTTAAGCTGCCGGGACGTTGAGGCCTTCCGTACATATGGCTATTAATCATTTGTATTGTTTCTTCACATTTATTCATCGTGCCCATGGCAGCCCAGTTCAGGGGTTTCTTGTTCTCTGGTATCACTGAAGCAACTCACATATGTTCTAGCTGCCAATGCTAATCAGCTTTCCTATGGATCGGGATGCAAAACTGTGGGCCGTAGATACCAAAATCAGATTTTGGCTTTATCACTGTTTGTGTTTGTGGAGAGGGTTAAGAGAGATTTCATCTTTAGAAATCCTTACCAAGGGAGATGACAAATCATCTCTAACTTGGTCTCGTTAATTCTAAAAAGTTTTTGTTTGCTTAGGGCACAAAGCTAGGTAATGAAATGTATCAAGCTGAAATGTAACAGACATATAGAATGTCCTTAAACCTTGAGTATTTAATTTATAGAATATATTTAACATCTAGATATAACTCCCTGTTGTGTCCAAAAATAAAGAATATAAATTGATCATTGAGTAGATTCAGACCTCTTTTATCTGAGGCTATTTCAACTATAATAAGTATTCACTTTGCTCACTCAATATGTGAATAATTAGCAAAAAACAATAAGAATGTTATTCTACATACATACCATAACTTACCAGTGTTATATATTCATAATATTCACTTTATCACTATTGTATTAATGCTTTATGAGATCTTTAGTTATGTTTGAAGTTATATTTTAATTGCAGTACTACATTCAGTAAATATATTCAGTGGCATCTGTTCCCTTGTGTAAGTGAGTAAATAAGTGTGTTTTAATTCTTCTCAGTTTGTATTTTTTTAATAATGCTGGTCTTTGTTTCTTTTTTAAGACATAGGGGGTCTCCTGGCACACAGCAGCAACCTAAAGCAGGTGGGAGAACACACAGCAGAAGTCTGCCTGTCTCCACGATGCAGTGAGGTAATCGTTATGGCAGATTCAAAAAGTCAACAACTATGTGGCATAAAATTACTCTTGACGTAGAATACTGCGTAAAATTCAAGCATGTCAATTAATATTCCGTTTTCTCAGGTGAAGTGTAGATGTGTTTTTCACTGCTTTTTCAAACAACTTCATAATGATAATGTATAGTGTAGTTTATAACCACATAGTGGACAAAAAGTATAGATTATCTGAAAAGATGAACAATATTTGTTTTGTTGTGAAATTATTAAGGGGGTGTTTTTTACAAATAGATGGTAATGTCAGATAATTTGACATTATGTGATAGATATCTCAACATGCATGAAGTATTGTTGGTGCTGTAAAGTAATGAATATAATTTAAAATATAACATTCAAACACAGAATTTGAAATGTAAACATATATTAATTGATGTAGTCATTGTAAACAGTTTATTATTTTCATGCTGTGAAAGTGTCAAATAGATTTAATCAGGCAGGATAACTTATTTTGAAAGTATTTTTTTTGTTCTTGTTACATGACTACACATTTAGTTTACTCAACAGTTTACATATTTCTGTAGTTAAACGATTGATTCTTCTGCATTGGTGGACCAATTCCAAAATCTTGACATACAACTATTAACAGTCTGGAGGAAACATGTTTGAGGATACAGGATGTTAAGTGTCAGCACTTTATTGACATGCAGCTCTTATTCTTGTGTCAACACTTCTCGTTTCTGCATTGCTTCCATATTTTAAAATTATAATTTAATCACATTGTCAAAATCCCCATTCCCTCTCATCAATCCCATGTTGAGCTTTATTTGTGATCTTCTCTTCCTTTTGCTCTCATATTTTGAATTCACACTATTTCTCTTGTTCGGTTTCCACGCTGGTGTATGAGGATGTCTGGATTACTCTTACTGAAATAGCTGTTACTCAGATTTGGGTCATCTAATCCATCAGGGGAAAAAACACAAATAATCCAACTTTTTTTGTCATGGTCTATCTGCTTGTAACCATGTAGCTGCAGAAGCTTACAGTAGTATTTATAGGTAATCTGCACCAGTTTTGTTTCCTATAAAATTGATTATGATTTTGTTATTGGAATTTAAAACTTGTGTTTGGTAGAAGGTTATTATTTAAGGCCTATAACTACCTATTGGTATTAACAGCTCTCCCTTTTTATTGATCTGTGCTAAATACTCTGTTGACATCATTAACTGAGCACAGTGTTAGAGCTGGCTGTAATGTAACTGTTTCCATAATTAATAATATATTCATTTATTATTAGCAGGTTTAATGAAACTGATAATATTAGTTATTAGGTGTACAGTTTCAACAGAAGGAAAATCAACTCGTTCTGTTCAATAAAAGTGGTAACATGAAAGAAATAAAGTGAAGAAGCAAAGAGCATTGAAGCTAACGAAGTGTATTACACACTTATTAAAGTAATTTTCACTTTGCCTCCAAGACCTGGCCAAAAACACTTTCAAATTCTCATTGTACTCCGAGGTAGGCTATTTCTTGTTAACTTTGAAGTAAGCTGAAAAACGTATAGGTAGACAGGGGAGGAATCAAATAATCAGTAACTTCAAACAGCATGCTGCCACTTAGCACTCCTAAAGCTAATGTCCCCGAGACATTCAGAATGGAAATTATTCAAACTCATTTAGTGGCAGCAAATTGGTCTAAGTTCAATCAGAAAACAGACTGACACTGAACAAGAAGTGCAGCCTAATTATACTTGTTTGTCAAATAAAAATTTCATTTGGGCAGAAATGAAACCTCCAAGCGACTTCTTTTAAGGTGAGTTCCTAGTTGTATTATCAGCTAAATGCAGTAAAATCCATAATCATATGATGATAATGAAAATGGAGCCAATGTTAACATTCAGGCTTTCGATGCCCGGGGCACATGGCGATAAAAATTAAGTACCATAGTCCTCTGCCAGGCACGCTGACATCCGGGCTGGTCTTTAGCCTCTTAGATGCGTTTTTGCATTTTAAAAACTTTATCAAAGCACTGTTGCAATGTGGAAAATGTCAACGTGAAATGCACTGAAGGCAAATTGGAATTTCATTAATAGTAAAATTATTGCTTTTGACTGATGTATTACTATGCTTGTTAAGAGCTGGAGAGTGGAACGCTCGTCTGTCTGGTCGGCGGTTTCGCCTCTTCTTGTCCCATGCCATATGCTGAAAGTTAGAAATCTTTTCTCCAAAGGAATAATAAGAAGTTGTTAAAGTTGCTGGAAGTGAAGAAAATCTAGTCTAGGATGTATCTATCAGGTAGTGAGCAATAAGTCATACCTGTGTTAATGTGGTGATGCTGAGCTTAGTGAAGAGTAAACGAGTAGAACACACTCTTCGTGTTAGATTCAAAACATTATCTAAGTTGTCTCTTTGTTGCATGTCATTGATTGGATATTTACCTCACGATTGAACAACAGAATTTGGATTTATGCTGTACAGCAGTGAAGTGTGGTGTATCTAATCTTAAAGAACAGACTCCAAAGATCCCACTGTGAATTGGTATCATAGGTATATAGATATACCTGAAGGTGTCAGTTCACTGCGTCTTGCAAGTAGTGTTTACTGATTTTCTTTATAATCCTTTCAGTGTCGATCACTGTTGGAGAAGAAACATGAAAACAGCGTGTCAGATGGAGGACATTTTCTGACAGCACAACTGCAAAGAACTCATGTAAATACATGGTCTGCTGTTTGGTTTTCATACATGCTTTTCAGTTCCAGGTGGACCTCATTTATTACCTTGAAAATCTGTTTTAAATGTTCAAAGACAAGCAGCCAACTATTCACATTAACAGTTTATAACATTTTAAGAGCTATGATTTTCAGGTTTCTATTTACTCTTAGACAGCTGGTAATCAAGAATGCAAAGAAATATAATTTATGTTTTAAAGAAATGTTAGCTCTCACTTAATACCATTATGTTTTTATTAGAATTCAGCAGTAAGAGTTAGCAAGACAAATTATTCTATTGGTAAGCTATGAAATGCCTTGGCAAACTAAGCGTGTGACCAAACTAAAGCATGTTTTTTTTACAATATTGGAATTCATGAAGTGAGTCACTTTTGGGGGCTGATTGGAAACTTGAATAAGTAATTCTATGTTGTCTTCAGGGATACCAAAATCACTTGGTCTGACTTGTTATAAAATGATGAATGAAATATTTGTCTATAATAAAATAACAACATGAACTGTTTCTGTCCTGTTTTAAACATTATGGCATTGCTTGATATTCAAAACTCAGACAGCAGCTTGTCCGGTTTATTACCCGCCTGTGTTCAGTCATTCACAGGGCTCATACATTTGTTACATTTTTTAAATTGTATAAGTTTACATTTTCCTTACATTACAATTAAAAGTTGTGAAATGGCAAAATACTGTTTCATGAAAATAAGAATACGTTTGTTCGATACAAAATGCCCAAAAACTTTATTTATTAAAATGTGTCCAAATCAGTGTTTGGTAGTACTGCTACAATGAAAGAGCTTTTACATTTTGAAAGCAAAGATCTCTAAGCTATTCAACTCTGTTTAAAGCTGATTTTACTGATCAGCTGGTAAAAGAGAAAAAGCCAAGTGAGCCTGTTGATCTGAATGAATCATGGTAAACTTTGTAAAGTGTCAGCTGAGATACACATTTTCAGTTGCACACCATACAGTTGCAACGGGTTTGAAAACAACCTTTAAAAGATAATCCAACAGTGAAATGTGATATATACAATTTTAAATAGACTTTTCAGTTTTAAAACACAGATACTCTTAAAGGTGATAACAAACCTAATTAAGCTGTATGCTCCATACAACTCATGCTCATCCTTCTTCAACAATGTCTACATTTAAAAATCACTGACAGGTCGTATCTCTACCTGATGTTCATAAACCCGTAAATTGCACAATCTTGTCTCTCTATTCATCTTGTTTAATCACACTATTAATTGGATTTGTAATAGTGTTTTTAGCTCAATTATTTTAACAGATATGTTTCAGGCAGAAGCCCTCATGAACGATAAAAACTGGCCTATCTGGCGTTCAGTGGCTGTGGATTAAAAGGTATTTCATGGCATTTGTTGTGAAGCTCTGACCTCTGGTGCCGTATTGTGGAAGTGCAAAATCCTTGTGTTAAAATAGCAGTAGTGATAAAAATAAGCTTTGTAATGCAATCTTTTTTTAAGTATGCACTTTAATTTAAAAAAATTAAAGCATCTTGGAGACTCCTTTCACACTCCCTCTATGTGTAGTGCTTTAAAAAACCCTCAGGTGACATCCAGAAAAATCATCATAATAGTCCCTGTAGGAGCCGTTTGGGTGATATTTTGAAAAGCCCACAGAAATGTTCCTCAAGGATCCAGTTATGGGCTGTTCACAGTGGAACTGTGAAGAAGCCTTTATCAGTTTCTGAAAGGGCCCGCACCAGGGCTGGTTGGTCCAGGATTCTGTACCAACTTTTAATAGAAGAAATTAGGAGTCAGTAACATCATCATATCTGAACTTCATTAATGTATGTCAGGTGATAGCCCAATGGTTTTGTAGATTGTACGCTTTGTGAACTTTGCTGTCTCATCATTCCTGTCATCCTCCCCTCATGCATTTATTGAAGAAGTGTCATTTAATGTTTAACAAAGCTTTAACATTACTAACATTTTAACATTTACATTGGCACCAATTACATTTCCCTTTAGTGATTCCAGTGCTCCAGAACTTTCTTTGGACTCTGCCTGAGAGAAGGAGTCCATTGAATTATATTTTGAACGTCGAAGGTTTTCTCTGAGAGCATCGACCTCCATTTGTGGAGCGAATGAGGGGCAAGAGATTCCTTCTACTTTGCTTTAACATTACTGTTTTAACTCGTTTTTATGTGTAAATTGAACATGTGGATTCTTTATAGAATAGAATAGAATAGAATTACTTTATTGATCCCAAACTGGGAAATTGTGTCCTTACAGCAGTAGGTTGTCCAAAAACACAATATTAGCAACTCTAAACACAATATAATATTAAATACAAAGTAAATAAGCACTAAGAGTAAACTAACACTCAGAAAACACACAGTAAAAACAAATAATAACTAATCAAAAAATACGATATAACAACACGGACAACGGGAGCTGCTGCAACAGGCGGCCACCTCACACAGCGCCAGAAGCAGAAAAATGCCAAATTACCTCTCAAAGTTACTGTTTCTAACTTTGGAAAACTATTCCACCCAAAAAAACAAACAATAGGAGTGTGTCACCAATATTCAGTCATATGTCACAGATAACTTAGATTTGAGAAGCAGAACATTTTGATGTCATCAAAAACCCTCCAAAATGTCCATGGAATTATACAGAGAATATATTGATGTCAAACATTACAGAGGACATCATGGATATCAACTTCCTATGTGGTGATGACAAGTAAACTCAAACAATCATTTTACACTTTCATTCATTTAATCATTTATTGAGCTTAAGTGGGAAAATAATGAAGAAATGTTGGATATATAATATAAAGTACTACATTGACCGGTCATAACAAAACTTCATTCTACTGAATCATTTCTATGGAACAGCTACATTCTGTACATTTCAGCCATATTTGATTTGAAGTTTAGTTTCACTTAAATTAAGTAGAAAGTAAATAATATAAGCTTAGATCATATTAGGAAAATCAGGAGGTGCAGGGGAATGTCTAAGACATGATGCTATGCAATAGATTCTCTCTAACAACTTCATTATTAAGGATTAATAAAGCTTTATCTTATCATATTATGTCTTATCAATACAGTCCATGTTCACCACCTTTGTTTAACCTGCTCATATTTTACACTGACTAAGCTGAAAAAATGTCATTACAGTCTTTAACCAACAAGTTTTTTACATGATTTATACAACCACTTGCAGCACGTGTTGTCTTTTCCTTAGGTAGAAGAGAATATTGCATTACATTATTTATATCATACATGTGTTATCTGTAAACCTTTATAACTATCATTATTATAAATCTTTATGTATATTTTTATATGATTTGTATTTTTCAAGTTTGAGAATGTAACTTTATTCTTTTGTCTTCAGTGATTTGAAATGTATTTAGGTCAGCTCAGCGAAGTCCTGAGGTCCTTAGAATCCTGCATATTGCTTTTGCTATTGTTGATTCATCTTACAAATCTATCTTTGTCAGCCTGATGAATCCTAATGAAGCAGAAATCTGTCACATTTACTCCACAATGAGGCTAGCTGGCAAACTTTCTCTCGAAAAATGAAACTATTATCTTGAACTAGACACGCACAGGGCTCAATATAAATAAATAAAGTCACATTTATCTAGTGGCCAGCGTGATTACTGTAGCCAAAGCTGACATCCAAATTGACTGTCTTATCATGCTGAAGTGATTTCAGCTGAGTAGAGAGTGTAGATGAAAGCAAAATGATCTTTGAATAGTAGTTAAAGATGAGTGCTTGATAAGTTGCTCCACAACACTTTTGATCAATGAAGCATGCACTCAATATATTGCCTATTTAGATATATGAGATAAACTTAGCTGGGCTGCCAAATGATTTATAAATTATATTTCCCTCAGTACAAGGTAATTACTTTAAAGCCATGTTGAATTCTTAATGTTGGGACAGATTGTAAATGTTAAGTGACATTATGGTGAAGTGGATCAGACATATTTTGAATGTGTATTTTGCTTAAGTCTCCTGTACATGATTGCAGTTTTAGTGAATAAAACACATTTTATTCTTCTTCATAAATGTTTAAAATGTATATTTGTTCTGTCAAACTTGTAAAGATATGTTGCTTAGTTTACTAATTTAACAGTTTTCATCTATTCCACTCGTTGTGATGTTGACTACAGGTCATAAGAAAAGGGATCTTTGAGCATTATTTCAGTAGAAAGCTTTGACTACATCTTTACCCAGCTGAATTCAGTGTGCTCCCACATGACAAAGCCTGTGGGAGCTTCAGCTGCAGAAAGCTTTTTTCCTTTATAGCTGATCTTTTATAGAAATTAGAATCCGATGCTACTGTTTGCTCATCATTTCTGGCTTATTTAACAACTGAATTCCATTAAAGTTTTCTTTAACATTTTAGAATGGTTCCCATTTGGGTAAACATAATCTGAAATGTTTTATAGTTTATTTGATGTTATTTTCAAGTAAATAGGGCCACTTTAAATAAAGAAAACACAGTACAGGGTTTACAGAGACTGAGGATTGAACCTCTCTGTTCTGCGGTAGAAGGTCTTGAAGAACGAAAATAAGTTCAAGCACACTACTGTGTTCATATTGTGCAGGGACGATGCCAGGATAGTTTTCCCTCCCGGTGCTGAGTGGGAGCTTGACTAATATGTTGGGGTGCTATTTACAGTTCATTTCAAAAGAAAACAAAACTACCAGAATACGTGAGGGGGGCTTAACCGGGACTAGACAGATTTATGATGGGGCTGTAGCGCCCCTTAGCCCCGGTGTAGGGCCATGCTGGGTATTGTGCTTGTATGTGATGTGTTCTGTTTTATTGTTGCTAAATAAATAATAATGGGCTCCACAAGCCCCCTGGTCAAGAGAAGAGTACTGAGGAAGATATTTCTAATACTAATACAGGCACACTCAGGAGCAGGAGTCTGAAACCATTCTGTGATAGTTTTGGATTTCCCTTCCTCTATAAGCCCCTCATTGTGTTGGAGGGCCTGCTTTGTACAAGTGCTTGCCAGCTGCTTACCAAATGAGGTTATAGTGTTTCCCTATCAACTGTAAATTTCAATAATTTGTTGGAGGGGCCTCTCACTGTCAGTTTTTATCATATTATCAATGACGACTCAATTTTCCTCTGCCACTCCATCTCAAGCCCTGACCCCCAGCCCTATTACAGTCCTGTAATGAAGTGCAATGGAGTGGTAATTGGTCCACATTATACCAGATCAGGTAACATTAGACTTATTTTCTTATCACAATGAGGCCTGCTGGTGACTCTCAATGAGAAACCAAACACAGTTCCTTTCTTATGCAGGCTATCATCCAAATAACTTTTCAGCTCGAGACCCTTCCACCATTTCAGTTTTCCATTTCAAGATTGTGCTCCTTGTCCTCGGACAGTACTTTGTTTATAGTTTCCCCGGCTTTAAAAATCTTCCAAACAGTCTCCACAGCAGTGAAGATATGAGGTAGAGCTTTACCGACATCCGGAAGTACAGTAAATGAGACGGTAACATGACCTGTACAGTACTCAGCTTCCTGACTGCTTTGTGCTTTACCTTTCTTTCCATTTTGATATGTTATTTTGTTACTGCAAAATGTCACACTTTAAACTGAGGAAATTAAATTAAGCTGTTTCAAAGTGCAAAAATGCTTTTATACTGTTCCTCAAAAATGATCTGGAAATACAAAGTTTTTACCCAGGAGGAATATTGGGTACATTTTACTGGATCAAATGCAGCTCAGAGATTTACAAATCAATTAACTCATACCCATTTTAGTAAACATATGTCAGTGATCTCAAAAAGAGATTTCATGTCAGAAAGTTGATTTTCTTTTTGGTCATGCTATATTAATAATGCAAAAAATGTAATGAGCAATTACAGTAAATTGAGAAAGCAAATGAAAGAAGCCTTACATTTATAAGTCTAAAAAACACCAATGGCATATTTCAGGTAGACTTTGACTGACTTTAGTCAGCATGCTCTATACTACAGTGATTAATCTCATGTATGCAACTTTAATCCAGTACCAGTATAGCAAAATATCGGTTCATGTAAAGCAGAACATCACAAAGCTTTTCGTCCATGTGTGAACTCTCTGAGAGGAGCGATGACAGCTCTCTTTTTTGAACTTATGCACACCGTGTTTTTAAAACACAGCAGACTAAAAGGACAGGATATTAGATAACAAGGTTGAAATAGGATACAAAATATTCTCTTATTAAACTTAGGCTGCAGGGATTTGATTTGAGCCACATAAAAGATAGGGGTTTGAAGGAAGCCAAAACAAAAGGTAAAGG
Organism: Labrus mixtus; assembly: GCF_963584025.1. Classification (NCBI taxonomy): domain Eukaryota; kingdom Metazoa; phylum Chordata; class Actinopteri; order Labriformes; family Labridae; genus Labrus; species Labrus mixtus. Next base: position 30,655,226 of record NC_083617.1, read on the forward strand.
GCCGGTCATGCTTGTGGTAGCTAATGGCTGAATTAGAAGAAATTAGGGAAATCTGTTTCTACAGGAAATTGTACTTAAAGATGGGTCATGGATCACTCTGTTTTTGCGGGAAGCTTCAGAAGTCGGAAAGCGGGAAGCTTCAAAATAACTTTTTGCGACAACCATTAAAAGGTCTTTGTTGTAGTAAAAGGACAAATAAGACATAAGATTGTATTATGAAGAAAGGCAAAGTAGTGCTAAATGAATTTGTATCTTCAATTCAAAGAGAAAATGAACTCCTGTCTTGTGATTTTGTATTTATATTTAAGAAAACCGATGACTCGCAGACCAGCTTATTTACATTGAGTCAAAAGTTGTTGGGAAATGTTTTGCTGTAATTTTATTTATCCAAGTGGTAAAGTGTTTAACTTTTGTTTACCTTCAACACTTCGGGAGTGTGTGTAAGGCTATGTGAGAAGGTTCTCTGTAGTTTGTTGTTTTACCCTGATAACTGCTTACCTTGTAGACTGAGACTTCAGGCCGTTGCTTAGAAACAAATACCAATTTAACTCGTCACCCGTGTCTAAATATTTTTTCCAACACAATTGCTGACACTTTGCATCCTCACACACAATACAGCTAAGACTATGCATTCATCCTCCTTTACTACAGAAGTGGAAATACTTCTACTTAAACAACTCAAAACAGACAAGAGATGTGTTATTGAATCTCTCACACCAAACTAGTGCATTTTAATGATAAACCCTCATTATGAAGTAACATTACTGCTTATTTATTCAGTCACATCTTTACACGTATGAAAGTGACTGCTACATGCATGCTGACTTGTACTGCTTACAAAGTAGTTTTCTGCTGCCCTCTAGTGGTTACATTAGTGTGGTACTATTGGTGTCTGTAGGAGGATAAATGATGTGGTGAGTCTGAAACTTCAAGTAGAGAAATAGTGATGTCATATTCATTGTGTGTACCTTTGTACTAAAGCAACTAAAAAAAATAATTCTAAATATCGATCATTGGCATGATTAATCCATTAACATTAAGCAGATTAAGTGTAAACCGTGTGAAGATTGCTTATCACCCTTTCCCAGAGCCCTACATGACCTGTTCTGATAGCTTCTTCCATCTGACCAGAGCAAAGACTCATCAGACTATCATGATGAGAAGCTTCAAATCCATACAACTGGGAAATCTGAAACAAGCACATATTTGACATAGTTGCTTTTAAAATCATTTGAATTGTTAATTAATAATCAAATAGTTTGCTATAATATATCTTTGAATCATATAACTAATAACTACCAATGCTTGTTGTACTACTACTGTGACCTGATATTAAACCCCTTCACACACATTGATACACTGATTCACACACGCCACACAAGCACAGCCATCAGAAGAAGATGGGATTTATTTTCTTGTCACTTCTATGCTGACTGGAGGTACCTGAATAGAAGTAGAACAGAAATAGATATTCCAGATCACTGGATTGGCCCCCTCTATCTGCTGAGGCACACCTGCAGAAATGTTACCTTTAGGCCTTTATGTTTTGTTAACGAGGATAGATTTTCAGAGTATCGCTCTCATTCCGAAACTCAGAACACAACACAGGAAGTGAAAAACAGAAGAAGCTGGTAAGTTATACAACAGGTATATTGATGTTGTGTGTGTGTGTGTGTGTGTGTGTGTGTGTGTGTGTGTGTGTGTGTGTGTGTATGCGCGTGCGTGTGTGCGTGTGCGTGTGCATGTGTGTGCATGTGTGTGTGTGTGTGTGTGTGTCTGCGCACATCCGTGGCTGTGGTTGTGTGTGTCACATGTTTTTGAGAAACAGATAGCTAAAGTGTTTCATCGTGTTTCTTCAGTAAGGTAATTTATTTGAATGTAAGTAGAAATGTTTGGGACAGAAATGTAAACACACCTACATTTGAATAACACTTTTTACTCTAAATAATCGGCTAATGCCTGATAAAGATACGACAAAGGGCAAGTGTTATCGAGACATGCTGCACAACATGACACCATTGTGATGCATTTCACTTCTTCAACTGTTTCAGGAAGTGGGGCAGAGTCACCAAAATCAGGAAACTAAGGGTTGCTATTAATAAACCTGAGAGAAGAGCTGAAGCTGGTGAAAGCGAATGGTGTGCGAGTTGAAGAGGAGAAAAACTTCAAGAAACAACAACTAGGACATATCTGGGATGCTCCTTGTGGATTGATTTTGAACAGCTTTAAGGCTTCACAAACATGGAAGAACCTGTCTCAAGAACTGAATCAGGTAAATGTCATATGTCTTTTAGAACCGTCTTCTAAGTCAGTTCCCGTTGGTAAGATATTCAAAAAAATATGCATATCTACTTAAGCACTTCACAGTTTACAATATTATTTATTACATAATGTTAAGTACTCCTTTAGAATGCTTTACCTTTTTCAAAGATTATGTTTAAATGAACTTTCATTTATCAGTATCTTATGAGCTTATTAAAAAAGAGGAAGCGCCTCAGCCTTCCTGGAAGGTTAGTTCATAAGTCACGTTTAAAAAATTTCCCACACGTCTAAATTGGTCCATTAACAAACGTATGGCCATTCTCCCATCCCAGGCGTCAGTGTAAGTTATGATGAAGGGGAGATAGATGTTTGGAATTTCTTCTCCAGTTAGCGTGTGCAAAGTTGAACTGAACCTGATTAAACACATTAATGAGTCAAACTCGATTGCTCTGACCAGTGTTTGCACAGTGCAATGTTTGGACAACTTCTCGCTGGCTCTGCAACGAAATGTAGAACAAATGGAACATTCATTCTGGAACCACAGTCACCTTGACATTTCAATGCCAGACAGCTGGTATGTTGTGGAGCATTTCCTTGACATACTGTACACTTCCTGCTACAACATCCAAACCAACACATAATATGACCTGTGTCATATTTTGTGAGATACCTCTCTGAGCTGTCATCAGCTCAAACATGTTTGAGATGATTCAGCATTGTGACTCACTTCATTATAAGGCCAGACCAACAGAGTGTGAGAGGAACTAATGTTACTTTTTTTTTTACGTTGCTCAGGTTATTTTAAGACTATTGCCAAGTACTTTTAATACTGATCAGTTTGCAATTTTTGTGTTTTTCAGCTAATTCTGAATCAATTTCAGAATATGAGCTGTTAATTCTGCACACAGCAGATGCACAGGAATGGGCAACATATTTGCAGCAGATCTTAAAATCCTCCAGAAAATTCCGCAAAAGGTCTATTTTGCTATATGCAGTCGGCCCAGCTGATCAACTCCATGGATATCAATTTCAGTATTTTCAAAGCTGCAAGTGTATTGTGTTACTCCTCACGGGAACAATCCTGGACATGCTCTGTGACCCCGAGCTGCAGGGAGCACTTCAGAAACTGCTTCATCCTCCACACAGAGTGGTGGCACTGCTGTGCGGTGTGTCAGAGGATGAAATACTGCCAGAAAGCTTTGTAGACTGGCCCAACTGGAGAAAGATTTCTGCTGAGGACGAGCCTTCAGTCTATGTCTCCACAATATTGGATGCCTTCAATGACAGTACACCAAACTTTATTATTACTCCTATTGTGCCTTCGAAGACATCTCAATGTTGTGATCTGTATTAATATTCTGAAGCTTTTTAAATTGAAAACAGATAGTGGATTTTAGGCCAACATTAAATGAAACAATGAAAGTTTACCAAAATTACAAAAGGCATATTAAACAGTTATTGCAATTTATGTGGTAGTCAAGATTTGACAAGAAATTACTGTAATCAATCCACTAAACTGACAATTTTCTAAAAATAGACAATTGTTTTAGCCAAAGATATAGTCACTGCGAGAACTACTTAAAGACAAGTCTATGGGTTATGAAAAGGTTTGTACAATACAAATACAATTTCACACACCTCCATTGTGGTAGTGTGGTGGCTACAGCATGTAAAACTGAAACTATCGTCAGAGCTTAGCAGGGGTTGGGTAATTGTTTCTAAACCAGGGTCTCTAGTCCTTGCTGTTATTAAAGGTCAAATTGACAAACCATTAAGACGTCAATCATTTCTGATAATCATTTCTCTTTTTATTCAAAGACAGAAAAGCTGAGGCTAAGCATGAGAGCAAAGCTGCAGGTGTAGCAGAGTTAGCCATAACAAAAGCCTTGTCAACTGAAAATCCTATCACAGTTGAAAGAGAGGAAGTTGTGTCAGACGAGCAAAAAGAACCTGTCCTAAAGGATGGAGAACTTGTGACCATGGGGAACTCAACAAACATGGAAATGAGAACACCCCCCCACCTCACCTGTCTCACTGTTCAACCAAACAAAGTTCTGTGTGGAGTAAGTCTAAAGGAATTGCATACTAATAACATCAGAGATATTGAGCTTATCCGATGTGATATGATTTGTATAAGAGTACTTTATATAACTCATTTATTAAGTTAATTTATGAGAGATTTTTGACTGCAGATATAATAAGCATTTATTTTGTTACAGCCATTTATGGGTGCAAGTGAGTTCAAATGATATCAAAAGTATTCAAGCAAAATTTTGTTTTCTAAATATGAACTAATGTTCTAGTTTTGGATCATTTCTAAGAAGTGAGATTAACTCTTTTTCCCCTCTTCTATTAAGGAACAGGAGAAACTTTTTGTCATTTTCACACATAAAGTAGAGTCGGCTCCAGAGGTGGAGTTTTCCTCTGAAAACCATTCTGCAAAAAGAGTCCCAGGCACTGTGGAGAATGAATATACTATAAGTGTCTTAGCACCCGGCAAGTATCTCAGAGAAATCCTGTCACCTTAAACTGATTAGTGTTGATGACGTGATTTTGAATCTCTCTCTCTCTTGAATATCTTGAATTTAAATCTTTTTCTGCAGATATGCCTGCGGGAGTTGTATCACTCACCATGTACACTAACCAATCCTGCTTCAGCTTAAAGCCTGTTACATATTATACCACTATAGGAGAAGTCAGTCGGCTGCTTGAAAATGCTACTGATCCTGTTAACTTCATGTGCCAGGTAAGCCATTGCCATATATTGAAATCATTTTGTTATCTGTTTAGCTATTTGTATCAAATTTCAGTCAGACAACTCACGTTTGAAATGGTTAAAATGTTTATTGCAGCAGCAAAGCATCATTTGACCTCATCACTCCGAGCAGATTTATTTTACATTTGTAAAATTTGAGGAGATATGACATTATATCTTAAACCCCCAGAGCCTGCAGGTTGATGCTGGAGAGGTGGTGGGGTTTAGGTATGTTTGCAGCAATGGTACAGGGCATAGCTGGTAATTACAGGAGATCTTGCCGACATTGTGTATGTTTATAAGGCCATTGTGGAGTATGGAGCGTGTCAAATGAAATCAGTACAGCTTGAGTTCCATGTCTGAATACGTCACTCCATTCAACACATAACACAGTGGGGCAATTATGAAATTTTGCTCTTAGAAATAATTACAATAATCGATTTATCACTATTATAATAAGTTAATTAGTTAATTCAATAAACTAACTTTGAGAAGATAAACATTTAAGTGCTGTTGTTTGCAACATTTTTTATGGCGCATTTATGCTACACATATGTTAGGAGATAACGGGGCAGAAAATAGACTCAACTCAGCCGAGTCTGTACCCAGAGTCTGGGCCCCCAAACATCCTGTCATGTTGTTTTTAGAACATAAAAAAAGTGGTTCAATGCTTTGTTATCACTTAAAGAGCTAGGTTTCACTGACCAGATGATGTCATGCCCGTGTGACATATTAACCAACAGTATGTGAAGACCATGTCCATGAGGGGGTTTTACACAGAGAAAAATATTGATCTGACTGATCCTGGGAAACTGAGTCCAATGGCTCCAATTTGTGTTCAGATGAAAGGAACACTGTGGCTCAGTTACCATTTGAGTGGCTGGGCACACCATGGACTGTAAAACACAGACATACTCTCAGTGAAGTCACTTATTGTTTTCTGAAGCATTGTTTTGAGACCCATCCATGGAGGTCACCATATTGGAAATGCTGTCTCAAACTTACTTTTAGTAAACCAGAAGTTCTGGGTTATTAGTCATCTCTGACATAGTTGAATAATTACATTTCTGGATGTCAGATCACTAAATTTTACTCATCATGCTTGCGGACTCCGGGTGAAATAACATTGTTGCTAGAGCAACTCGGTTTGTTTTTAGCCTGAGCTAATCAGCCGAAGCTGACCACAACCAGACCAAATCTTTATTTGTATAGCACCATTCATAACAAGTGTTATCTCAAGATACTTTACAAAAAGCAGGTAAAAGACCTTACTCATTGCTATATTACAAAGACCTAGTTACCAACATTTAGCAAAAAAAAAAAAAAATAGTGGCAAGAAAAAACGTCCTTTTATGAGGCAGAAATCCAGGCTCATGCCATCTACCGAAACTGCGCCGGGGTTCTTAAATGGGATAGGGTACCCTAAGCATAAGAGAGCTCAGGAGATGTGGTTAATAATATTTACAGATAGCGACATGCAGTTATGTGATGTGAATGAGAGACAGAGAGAGAGAGGAGCTCAAGGTGCCAGTTTCCCCCGGTAGTCTAAGCCTATAGCAGCATAACTAGGAGCTGGTCTACACCAGCACCAGCCCTAACTATAAGATTTATCAAAAAGGAAAGTTTTAAGTCTATTCTTAAAGATAAAGACTGTGTCTGCCTCCTGGAAGATGATTCCAGAGGAGAGGAGCCTGATAACTGAAGGCTTTACCTCCCATAGTACATTTAGAGACCGTAGGTACCACTAGTAGGCCTGATAACTGAAGGCTCTACCTCCCATAGTACATTTAGAGACTGTACCACGAGCAGGCCTGATAACTGAAGGCTCTACCTCCCATAGTACATTTAGAGACTGTAGGTACCACGAGCATGCCTGATAACTGAAGGCTCTACCTCCCATAGTACATTTAGAGACTGTAGGTACCATGAGCAGGCCTGATAACTGAAGGCTCTACCTCCCATAGTACATTTAGAGACTGTACCACGAGCAGGCCTGATAACTGAAGGCTCTACCTCCCATAGTACATTTAGAAACTGTACCACGGGCAGGCCTGATAACTGAAGGCTCTACCTCCCATAGTACATTTAGAGACTGTACCACAAGTAGGCCTGATAACTGAAGGCTCTACCTCCCATAGTACATTTAGAGACTGTAGGTACCACTGGCAGGCCTGATAACTGAAGGCTCTACCTCCCATATTACATTTAGAGAGTGTACCACAAGCAGGCCTGATAACTGAAGGCTCCACCTCCCATAGTACATTTAGAGACCGTAGGTATCATGAGCAGGCCTGATAACTGAAGGCTCTACCTCCCATAGTACATTTAGAGACTGTAGGTACCACGAGCAGACCTGATAACTGAAGGCTCTACCTCCCATAGTACATTTAGAAACTGTAGGTACCACGAGCAGGCCTGATAACTGAAGGCTCTACCTCCCATAGTACATTTAGAGACTGTACCACGAGCAGGCCTGATAACTGAAGGCTCTACCTCCCATAGTACATTTAGAGCCTGATTTACTAAAGGTTTGCGTGTCTTAAAACGTGTGCAAACTTGATACCACCAGCAAAAAAATGTGCTATCTGAGCTACTAACGGCGCGCAGCGAGGATTGAATCTTTCATATGAGCAAAACAACACACATTGTCCATTTAGTACGTTTGCCTTAATGAATATGCAATATGGGGCGTTTCTGCCCTAACGTGCAAAATACTGGGAGGAGAAAATGCAACGAACTGAAGTTAGTACACACATTGCGTTTTACCAAGCCTGGCAAAAACTGCGGTGATTGTGACGGTGTCTGTATTTAACACCTTTGAAAGCAAGGTGCTCACCCAGGATACCAGCGTTACTCAGGCTGCTGTTATTGTAGGAGGAGACATAGGCACAACAAAAGAAGGCATAAAGATCGCGCTTTTCTACACACATGTATATGACAGCATGAAACACCATGATTAAACTACAGGCTATTGTTGCCTGTTTAAACAAAACTGAACATTCAAAGCCTCTGCATTCTATAGAATTTCAGCATTGACATTTATTTCTTCCCATTTCCCTCTTTTCGCCAACATTACATTTTAAACTGGGGATTTCCTTTTTCTTGGGCTACGCGTCTCTCCCCTAGCTCGTTCCCTCCAGTGCGCTCCTCTCCATAATGCGCTCGTCTCCTCCCTCTACAGCCCTCTGCTGCTACTCTGTAGGACGCTTGGATTGGGGTACCTCACCACTGCTTGTACCCCCGTCTTCGATACCTCTTGTACTGTGCATTTATGTCCGATCAGACACAGCACTGACCAGCTATCTGGTGCGCAATAATGTGCCGAGTGTCACATCTGATCGCCCGTGCCACAGAGGACACAGCTCACACCTCCTGCCCAATGTATAACACTTCATTCAAAAGGTGGAGGGAAGGAAAGAGAGGCCCTGTTTAATGCCGAGGTTTTCTTATGAGCCACATTTTCTTTTTGTAATACTCAGATTTATCTGCTATAACTTGAAAATATTGTGCGTTTAATGCCTCTTCCACTGATACCTATTTTGCGCTTGCAGTCATCTTGCTTTCCGTCCAAACTATCCATGATGTAAACCAGTAGAACACGCAAAAACCTAATTTAAATAGTACCGCCTCCACAAGGTTTGCACCTGGTGTCATTCACGCACATTTTCTTAGTAGATCACCCGCAAAACGCCCACCAACCAAACGTGCAATTTGTTGGAACAAACACACAATTTAGTACTCTTTACTTGGGATCTTAGTAAATCTGGCCCTTAGAGACCGTAGGTACCACGAGCAGGCCTGATAACTGAAGGCTCTACCTCCCATAGTACATTTAGAAACTGTACCACGAGCAGGCCTGATAACTGAAGGCTCTACCTCCCATAGTACATTTAGAAACTGTACCACGAGCAGGCCTGATAACTGAAGGCTCTACCTCCCATAGTACATTTAGAAACTGTACCACGAGCAGGCCTGATAACTGAAGGCTCTACCTCCCATAGTACATTTAGAAACTGTACCACGAGCAGGCCTGATAACTGAAGGCTCTACCTCCCATAGTACATTTAGAAACTGTACCACGAGCAGGCCTGATAACTGAAGGATCTACCTCCCATAGTACATTTAGAGACCGTAGGTACCACGAGCAGGCCTCAGTAATTTTCTTAAAAAAAGGCTGAAAAAAAACTGAGATTTTAACAATTAGTCCTGATAAGTTGCACCAAGATATCCTCTCTTCTCTTTGTCCTCTATCTTTTAGTGTGAAGCAATATGTCAGAAACCTGGGTGTGAGCTTTGATAGCAGTCTAACATTTGAGAAATGTGCAAACTAAGTTATCCAATCATGCTATTACCACCTCAGGAACATTGCTAGGATAAGATCAATGCTATCTTTTAACAACACTCAAACAATCATTCATGCTTTTTCTCTGCACGATAAAATTATTGTAATGGTCTTTTAACAGGTTTAGACCAAAAATGAATCAGTCGTCTCCAAATTGTGCAAAATTCAGCTGCAAGACTTTTAACTAAAACAAAAAAGATAAATCATATTACTCCTGTTTTAATGACCTTTCACTGGCTACCCATTTCTTTTAGGATTTATTTTAAGGTTTACTTCTTACTTTTAAAGAACTTTACTTTTAAATAATTGAACTATTCAGACCAAATTCATGTTTAAAACCAGATTGTTCACATTTTTTTATAGCTTCAAAATTGGCATTTTAGAATGGGTGTGTATGTGACTTCCACGGCTTTTACAACCAGCCTCAAGTGGACACTCAAGGAACTGTAATGTTTTTGCATATCTGCGTTGGCTTCCTTTTTTAACACTGGACTTTGTGTGTGCATTACAAGTTTTTATAATTCCTTTCATACTTTCAGGCTTTCAACTTTACGTCAAATGCAACAGAATCACTGGACAACATGCTTACTGACTCGTTGAAATCCAAGATGCCTGCAAACAGTCTTCAGCTGTTTGGAATCAAACAGATAGAAGAAGACAATATGGCAGCATGTGAGTGAAGTACTAAATGTCTTAAATCATAAAGTCATTTTGAAAGTGTATTTGTGTCTTTTTTTTTTTCTTTTAGGGATCAACAAATATTCATACAATTAGTTGAAAGTGATTGTTTTTTGTTCTGCAGATCAGCGTAATGAGGAGTATCCAACGCTGCTTCACTTTGCTGCGAAGTATGGCTTAAAGAAACTGACCACAATTCTACTTCAGTGTCCTGGGGCTCTGCAGGCTTACAGTGTCATGAACAAGTATGGAGACTACCCCAACACAATGGCAGAGAAAAGTGGCTACACTGATCTCAGGCAGTTTATGGATGAATTTGTTGTAAGTCAAGCGGTCGTGGACCGTGGACGTTTCTTCCTTGAATAACTTCAACAATGTGTTGTGGATTCTACACTGACGCTCAGTGTCTTCTATGTGTCTTCACCTACCTCATCTTGTTTTCACACATTTTAGGAGACAGCAGACATGCTAAAGTCACATTTTGAAGACACAATCAACACTGAGGAGAGTGCAGAGGTGTACGAGTTGATGTCAGCTAACTCTCAAGATATCATGATGAAGTACTCAGGTTGCTCAGAGGACATATATGAGTCGATGCTGGGGATAGACCCTGAATGTGCAGAGGACCTATGTATGTAAAAGAAAATGGTGTTAGTCCTTAATATTTAAATATGTTTTGTTAAACTGTTGCTGATGATGCTGTCCTGGTTTGTTTTCAGATGAGGGGATGTCTGCAGTTGGTGAGAACCCTGAAGAAGCTTTGCTTAGGAAGTTCTTCCAAGGTATACTTTGAAACCACATATTTTAAGCCCATAACAATTAAAGCATCTTGTTTGTTGTGTGTGAAAAGTGGTTACTTTGTGCCCTTCAGCAAAACCACATTCACAGAGCCAGGAAAACATTGAACAATTTAAAAGTGAGGAAGATGAAAAAGACAGTCAATACGACTTGGATCAAATTGAAGAAGAAGAGGATCCATACAACCTCTTACCAGAGGATATCTATGACACTGTGGACACAAACAGCACTTATAATCCTGTAATCCAGAACCGTCCACCTGCACCCATCCCCAGACCTGAGACTGAGTCTCAGCCTCAGAAGCCTATGGCATACATTTCTAGAGGTATTAAGCAGTTTATTTTATTTCTCCAAAATGTTTTGGTACATGAGATTTCATTAAAGTACTCCTGCCAAATAATGAACTCAATATTTACACAGTATTTTCAGATAAAGGTACATCTCAGAGAGAAACTATGGAAACTGGATTTCCTGAAGGTAAGCAGTAACAATGATTGAAAATTACAACTTTTTCTTTTTGTGTTTGTTATGTCCTCTTTTAAATGTGTGGGTTGTAAGACCATTTAAAAATGTTTATATTTTATTTTGAAAAGTTCAACCTACCAAAAGAATAAAACCTTATTTTTTAAAATAATTTTTATAATTTATGAAAAACCTCTCATTGTGTTTGTTTTTGGTGTTAACTGTTTTAGTAGGCTAATGTCACCATGCAGTGTTCATATTTAATTACTTATGAGGCATTCTCCAGTTTCTTTGCCTCTTCTTTCCCCCCCCAGAGCAGTCACTCTTTACCTATGAGCTTGATTCTGCCTCCCCTTAGTCTTTCTATTAAAAATATTTCTTCTTCTTCTTTTTACAAGTCAAAAGGCTTCTTTTCCAGCAGCTTTAGTAGCAAAGTGCAAACAATTCCAGATGATTGGTTAAGTCCTCTCTTATTGTTTACTGATGACTTTTCCTCTAATGCAGGCCAGCCTGTTGCAGACCCACCCTCTCCTTCTTATGATCCTTATGCTGGAATGAAAACACCCGGACAGAGACAGCTCATATCTCTGCAGGAGAGGGTGAAAGTGGGGGAAATTAATGTGGATGAAGCTGTGCAAGAGTTCAAGGCCTGGCAGTTGGATCATGAGCGGAGGGCCAACTCTATTCGCTATCAGCAGGTACATCAACTATCCATACTGTATATGGTCTGTCAGTTTCTGGAAAGTGATCAAGGAATTGATTTGTCCTGTATCATATGTTACTTTTCTTCAGGAAAATCTGAAGCGATTACGAGACAGTATAACCAGACGACACAAAGAAAGAGAGAAGACTGGAAAGGATCTTGGTGAAAATGGATCTTTAATATTTATATCTCCACGATTTACTCACCTTAACATGTCTTAGAGTCATACATTTGAAATTTCTGACAGCACACAGTGTGAAATCACATACCATTGTTTAAACCTCCCCCCACTGCACCCCCTCTTTAGATTATGAGATTAGTGCTCCGCTGCAAAGGAACTTATACTGGGGCTCCAGTGTGACATTGGAGTGTTCTGTGTACGAGCCTGCACCCAGGGCGGAGGCTCCTCCTCCACCTCCAGCAGCACATACTATACAGAGAGGCAGCTGGAAGACTGGCAGCACGTCCAGCACATCCAGTGAGTCCAAATGCTTTTGTGTTTGCTTTTCAACCCTGTGTCTCAGTGATTAAACTGATTAAACAACAAGGACCAAAGTACATTGGAGCCTTAGTCATTCCTCAAAGCTGTGGCATTACAGACTGAAAACAGTTTTTTACAGGATGTAAAACAAAAAGGGGTTTTGAAAAAGGATGTGTAACAAAGGTGAAATTGATCCATTTCTGCTTACTTTACACAAACTGATAAATTACTTCATTTAGTTTTTTACACCTTCGTGGCTGAAGAACCTAAAGCCTACCATTGCCTGGAGGAAATGAAAATAGCCCTTATCATCTAAACCTAAAGGAAATATAGACATTACCTTATTAGTTCAGCCCTTTGTTTTACATTCAAACAATGCTTACTGAACCAGAGCTTCCTTCATTATTCTGTCTGAAAAGAAACACAATGTATTGAATCCCAGTAAGCAGATTCAGGTTTAATATAGGCTCAGAACATGTCTTTTAATTTCTTGCAATCATTCACCATCAATCTTTTCCCCCTTCTGTTTCTCACCATACTGGTACTGTGAAAAAAACATGTTTGAATGTTGCACAGCTAAAGAAAACTTTAAAATATCTGCATATCCAAAGCTGCAATTTTAAAAACACACAACAAATCTTTACAGATGCTTTTACTTGCAAACAAGTCAGGCTATGACAATTCACTCTTTTTATAATGTATTTCAATTTTTAACACCCCTTCTGTGGAGTCAATTAGATCAAATGGCTGCAAATAAACAGTTCTCTAAGAAGCTTTCTAAATAAAGACCGTTGACCTGCTTTTTTCAGACATTGAGTCTGAGAATTACCTTAATCTTAACCTTATGCAAAATTACACAACAGATATCCAGAGACATCTCAAATAAGCCTGGATGTGAATTGAAATGTAATGTAATATATTAGGGCTTATTCATTGGCTGGCAGACAAATATGTAACTGTTGATTTTCTGCAGAGATAGGCTCCTTTCATGCTGGAAGTTGACAGGTGTCATACAGTATATATCAAACTTTAACTTTAATTAAACATGGACTGCACGGGGGTCCCCCCACAACAAGAAGGTTCATGATTTGAATCTCTGTTGGGCATTTGTTTGTGGAGTTGGCATGTTCTCCCCATGCATTCACGGGTTCCCACAATGCACTCTGGCTTCCTCCCTCTGTCCAAATGTTCGTCGGGTTAATTGTGACTCTACATTTTCTGTAGGTGTGGATGTGACTGTGCATGTTTATTTTGTCTTTGTATGTCTGCCCTGGGACTGACAGCTGGGATCAGCTCCAGCCCCTTCAAACAGAGAACAGGATCAACAGTATTGATAATATATGGATGGATAGAGAAATTAAACATGTTAGATGAAAATTCCCTCCTGAACATTTTTACAACAAAGACAGTATCATTTTAAGAGGCCAAATTATTTGTTTTAACCTTTTTTACAAAGACAAAAAAACAAATGTGTATGGTAAGAATAGTTCAAACACTGCACTTTTAAATGATTTCATATTTTTATGTGGATTGAATTTGCACAGCCTCGTGGTTTCACATTAAGTTTATCTATATCTTTAGCTATTTAATATAGCTCTGATGGCTTCTAGCTCTCCTTGCACACATGCTGAACAGTCATCTAAAACTAATCTTCCCCACAAGTACCAACCACAAAGAAACCTGTATCATGTCTTGACTTTTCACATTGATCTTTTTTTGAACACCAGGTACTGAGAGCAACAGACTGAGCACTCACAGCACATTTAGCAACAGCAGTGGGACCGAGCCTGACTTTGAGGTGAGCCTGAAGTAACCACAAAGAGACACAAAGACTATTTGTGTCTTAGGTTCCAAAAAATACAAAAGTTTTTGAGTAAAGTTTTAATTAAGTAGTCAATAGCTTCATATATTATGAAAAAAAAAACCTACAAGTGCAGATCTAATTCAGAGTCCGTAATTTCGTAGTGAGACACAATCGACAATAACTTTTTTGTAAAGTCTTTGAAGCACACATCGCAATATTTTCTCAGAAATGACACATCAGTGCTAGATAAGAAAAGAGATGTTTTGTTTCTGCAGATTTCAATCTTAACATACTCATACCTTTAGAATATAAGAAGAAGCTAACTACAAAGTTCTCCAATGATGAATGAGCCTAATCAATTCCCAATAAGGTCAATAAAATATATATTGAAAAAGAAAACCGAAAAAGTCAGTACACTTTTCTGAAGCTAAGTTAAATATATTTGGACTTTTTTGTAAACCAACATTCTTATATACTCAAGAGAGTTTGGCCAGTCTACATTAAGTTATTATTTAATGTTGTTAGATCAAGATCATAGAGAGCTTATATGACAGTTCTTATTTTCAAAGTGGATTAGGTGTTATTACAATATCTATTTGATCTTTTGAAGGACACAATAGAAAATCTTCCTCCTCCACCACGACCTCCACGGCCATGTGATGCTGCAGCGCTCATTTCTGCACCCAGGATTCCTCCAAGAGTCCCAGAGAGGTCAGTTTGAACAAGTTCAAGGATCAATTATTCCTCCTTATCTGGTGTCAATATGCACAAGAATACAACCGTATTTAATTTAGTGATACAAGACAGTTGTATTGTACAATACAAAGAAATAATACCAATGTGTGTTTTTCCTCAATAAAGGTTTTTGTATGGTAACATCAGGAATAATTAAACACCATTATTTTTAACTTTAAATACATTAGTGAAGGCCTTCTGCACATCTGTAATATTATTATTAATTAATTATTTATATTTTTCCCTAAAATATTCTATATCTTATATTCTATAACACATTTTATTTTTTACCAGTTATCAGCCACAGCCAAAATATTAAAAGGATACCGATAATTGTTACGACTAGTGAATTTAGGACCCAGATGCAAGACACATAAACAGAGGGGTTGATTGGTAATGAGGTTTATTGTGGCAAATGGAGATGGAGATGGGTTGAAGATTCTGGAGGTTGGCAGAGTGAAGGGGATGAAGGCTGACCAGACCAGAGTAGGGTTGAGCGTGGCTGAGTGGTCCTGAGTCCAGAGAGCAGGTTGAGGCAGGTGGGTGAATGGTGATCCTGAAGAAAAACAAAAAAACAGGATAAGACTCAAAAACAAAACAAGCACAAAAGATTATTTTCAAAAATCATTCAAAATCTTAATTAGCCTGAGATGTAGTCTACCGCAGTAGTTGACACAAAGGGTGCGTTGGAATTGTCCCTCCTATCTCCTTTCACTATCCACTTTACCTTAACCCCGGGGAAAACATCATGAGGTTAAGAAAAGATGTTTGGAGAATTCATAAAGGACTTAGGGAAACGCGATCTCGTTGCTCTGACAATCCGACCACATTTCCACTAGGCGACGTCATTAAATGCGACGGGCCGGCGGAGGTTAATGACGTGAGTCTGCTGTGTTGAAACTACAATGTTCAGATAATGGACTACAGAAAACGCATCTAAAAAACTTTCCCCTGTGCCTTCTTACCGGTGAAATAATCCTGATTACCACGAGGGGGATTGAAATAAAAGAAATATAGACTACCAGGCTACAAGTAAGAAAAGTGAAACCATCAGCTTCCTGTCCACTCAGAAATCAACATCAGAATAAATATGACTGTATGAAATTCATTGTTACATTTATTTAAGATATATAATGTTTTATACAAATGTACAACTGCACAAAGCATTCTGAAGTGAATGAAATATGTTGAATAAAACATCATCTGATAAAAATGTCTCTTATCTTTTTATCCCTTTCATGATCTGTGTCACTTTACGATCATCGTTCATTTCCGTGAACGGTCGGCTGCGCGACTCGCCTTAAATGTTGCGGCCGCAAGGAATTGTGGGGCGGCATATCTCATCTCCTTTCGTAAAGGATGGTCCAGTGTATCCTATGCTAAAGGAGGTTATAAAGGAAGCATTGACCCACCTTTCCTTAACTTTTAGAGAATTCGAACGGCTCTTATCATGGCCGCCACTTAAATGCTTCCGGGGTTAAGGTAAAGTGGATAGTGAAAGGAGATAGGAGGGACAATTCGAACGCACCCAAAGATCTGGCGATGAGTGGATGGAGAGCCGGGGTATATATACTGCTGAGGTGATGAGGAGATGGAGAGCTGGTGTGCAGGTTTGAGCAGGTGAAAGGAATGAACCTCAATCAGGAGGGAGCCACAGAGTGAGAGAGTCATGACACATAATACTAGCACTTAACTCTTCGACAGAACACACAAGGAGCAATACACACACAAACTGAGAATATCAACAACAAATGTATTTCATTCACTCCCCACACCCACCCAGTTCACTTAGCAGACACTTTTGTCCAAAGCGACGTACATCAGAGAGTAAGTACAACACTAATCCATTCATACACCACCACCGAAGCAGCTGGAGCAACACGGGGTTAAGTGTCTTGCCCAAGGACACATCAGACATGTTGCTCATCTGGGGCTCAAACCCTCAACCTTCTGTTTGAGAGGTGACAACTCTACCAACTGAGCCACAGCCGCCTATTCAAAGTTTTAAGGCCTGATACAAAAAGTGTTTAAAGTTTGTCAGCAAGTTGGTGTTTATTGAAATCACATAAGCTTGATGATTAAGGCTGTGCATGCTACTGCCAACACAGTCCTGTAATGTCTGGGTCAGCCTCAAGCTCACATCTGGCTTTGCAGAGTTAATAATATAATATATAACAACGAGTACGGTCTAGACCTGCTTCTTTTGTAAAGTGTCAATAACATTTGTTATGAATTGGTGCTACACAAATAAAGATTGATAGACTCATTGATCCATCCAGCTATTAAGTCTAATTATGAAAAGTGAAGAGAGCCCAGAGTCAGACATACCGGATACCTCTCTCAGAGGGAAGTTGAAATGTGAACGTGTTGGCTTAATGCAGTGTACAGTTTGTTGTATCCAGCAGCATCTTTAATTCTTCTGACATTCAAATAAGAACAGGGGACACATTATGGCTGCTGCTGTGTGCCCAGCTCATCGTGGGGGCCAAAGAGCAAACAGTACATAGATTTCTCTAGAAATCTAGTTAGCTTAAGGGTGGACCTGTTACGGCTATAAAAAAAAAACAGAGAGGCCGATAATGAATCTGCTGGCAGCCATTAGAGATACAATAATGTTCTGCCAGCTGTCCCTGACGGAAGACAAAGTGAGAAAGTGATGAAGGGGTTGATGTTCATTATGTGCACATCTATGTACACATATGATACGGTGTGACGAGAGAGAACATACAGGAAACAGTTTGAAATCTAAGCTCATATCAAACATTTCAAAAGAGTATATCTTTTTTTTAATTATTATTGGGGTTTTTTTTGTAAATTAAAAAAAAAAAAAGTAAAACAGTTTTATGACTACTGGATGACCAGCTGAGGCAGTGCTCAACTCCAGATATGATCTGTCTCTTACACACTAAGTGGTGTGTGACCTGGGAATACAGAGGGAAAAAGACGTTCTGTAACGAGCCCACGTCTTTACAAAAACATGTCTCTATAGAATTTACCTAGACTGCATGTTTGCAGCCTAAGGGTTCCTAGAGGCTTATGGGCACAGCATGAGTGACTTGTACCCAGAAAAAATGGACAAAGGTGCATGATGTCAAAGAGCAGATCTCACAGCGCATCCCAGGAAGTGGATATCCCTAGTTAAGTGGAACTTAACACTGAAGGGAGAGGGCAGTCACATGAACCAGTGTTGATGCTAAATGACCTAGACAACCCACCTCCAAACTCTCTACTTGCCAGGCCCTCAAACTAATGGGCTACCTGAGATAGAAAGCTAGACGTTGCCTGTATATGACACCTGAAGTCCCTCACCAAGCAGAGAAGCTCTGCTGAATTATTTTGTATGTTTGCTCTTCCTCCTGTGATATGGATTCCTCTGTGTAGGCAGCAGATTCTTTTTTTCAACTGGGTCAAATAATCTTCCTGACGAGGCATTAAAAGCATTCACAGATTTTTGAATATTAGATGGAAAAATGAATGGAAAATGATTGTATCTTTGGTTTGCTATATTAACACAGGATTTTCAGTCTAGATATGTGGTGCTATTGTTCGTTGTTGTTTTTTTTATAATGGCTGGTTTGACAATAGATATAACATTCAGACAGTACCGTAGTTTATCCAGGAAAGGTTTGCAGATTACCTCATGCTTTTTGCTTTTTTATGCAGGATTCCAGAGAAGACCGATCGCTACATATCCTGTCCAACTCGAGCCCTTCCTCAAAGACCCACTCAAAGACACACAAACTCAGCACCTCCTTTACCTCGTCGCCTGCGGTGATTGACAGGTCTACTATACTGCTTATTTTTTTATGAAGAAGAGTAATAGACTTGAAAAGACTGTGTTCTTTGACATTTAATAAGATTTATTCACATGAAGAGACAGGCAGACATTTTTTAAAATCTTAATGGATCCATGTCCAAACAATAATCAGAGTCCCAATACATCATTGTTTATGTCTGAAGGTGTATGTGCCACAAGTGGGAAAGCAGAAGTTATTCAACTTATTATACCTTGACATTGTTATTAGTTGTTAGTTATTTATTATACTTGAGATGATATCAGCATTATACTTCTTTGAGGACGAAGTTTGGTGTTGATGATTGACTATGGCATTGTCTTGTGCATTATCATGTTTGGCCACTTGATGGCGCTAGATGTTTTCTGTTAGGCCCTTGATGGGTGGACTCCACTCACATCTTCTCCAAAGTGTGAAAATGTATTTAATTTTTTTTGTTGTTTGCATAAAGCATGTAGAATCAAATGATATTTTATTATATTCTGAAGTTTTAAACCATTATGTAAAGGGTGAGAGTGTGTAGTTAGCTAAAGCTTCTTGTCAGAACTTTCATAGTAAATTCATATTTTCCGCAATCCTTTTTTGTCAACGTTAATTTTCAGCATTTTTTTGTGTGCAAAATTTCAATATAGCTGTTAAGACTACGACTGACAAATGCATTTTCCAACCATTGCAATAAAAACATATTGGTGTATGAAAAAGTATTTTCAATTGTTTTGTTTTTATATTAAATCAATATTTGTATATAGACCATATTTACAATGAGTCAAATAACAAAGAGTAGTGTTATAGTAACTTCATCTTCTCATCTTTAACTGATGAAGAACACATTGATGAACACTTATTCAGACTGGAGCTGATGAATGTAGTGCTAGCCCCCTCCTCACCTTGACAACAGAACCATAAAACAGACAGGGGTGGGTTGCATTCATTGCAGGTCATGCTGTACGGAATAAGTCAAACAAAAATATTCACCCAAGTTTTCACTTGGTTTGTTATGTAGGTAAAATATGTTTATGTTTATTTTAAGTTGTGTCCTTTTGCTGTTGTTTGTTTTAAATAAAAGAAATATCCAAAAATCCCTGTGTGCCAACTGCCCAGGACCCTAGATGGACAAACAAAGTTATAGACCAGCTAGAGTACATGGGGCAGCATTTAGCAGATAATGAGCCAGATAGCTTTGACATGGATCCTTACTATCGCCCATAGACTGTCTTAACGTAGACAATTTCTAACTAAATAGTTAGGAACAAACTGTTCAGTGTCAGCAAGAATCACCCATTGAAAAAGCATCCAAGCCACTCTTTTTTGGTAGAACTTTTTGATGTATTGTTTGGTCTTGGGTATAAAGAGATCATCTTAGTGCTTGCAGCTTGCTTGTGCCTAAAATCTATTAACTGAACTGGACCTTATTTCAGTCCGAATACTGAACCTTCATAGGTTATCAGTTTTACTATAAAGGGACATCCGGGCTCTTATTGTGAAGGGTCAATGGCCCAGCCCCCGGTGCTTTCTCCTTGTATTGTGCGGTTGTTTTGACGCAGCTGGTGCCGGTGAGTGTGAAGCGCTGACAGGACGCTGGTGGAGAGGAGCCGACGGCGCACGAAGCTCAGTGAGGTGTGTCTGCTTCAGCGAGCATAACACTGGATTACCATCTCAGTGAGGTAAGCATGTTTCTGCTCCGGATTACTGCATGTCTCTGTGCATCTTTCTTATTTACTGGACCTTTGTATTCTCATTCCATGACCACATTTGGTGGCGTTGGCACCACAACAGCTGGCCCATGATATATGACATGATGCAAAGCCAGCACCACTTAGTGTAACCTACGTCTTAGTGCAGACATAAAGTGTGAACTCAGCATTTCTTACCAAACATAAGTATGTTTACGAGTCAGCCAATTTCCTTTTGGTACCTCAGCAGAGAGGCGCAGTGGCTTTGGGACAGTTACTGCAGTACAGGCAGTTGCATACAGTGGCAATGCGTCCCGCCATGGGTGCCGCACTTTGAGACTGAATACCCGAGAGAGAAAAGCAAATGTTCCCAGGTCCAGTAATCAAATGCTGGCGACTTTGACCCAGCTGAATGTTATCCGATATTATTTTATAAAGACTAATGCATCCTTTGACATTGCTTGTGTCTCCAAGTTGGCAGGTAGTGTAATGCGGTTTATTAGCGGGTTGTCATTGTGAGTCATAGGAGGAGACTACAGGCTACTCCACATGCATACAATCAAGCTGTGACATCAGAAGCACGCACTTCATGGAATGGCTATCATGCGGCATGGGGGTGTGAGGACGACTTTAGTGAGTAGTATCTCTGTAAGTTATTCTGTCACATTGTGCTCTGGTTAGACTGTCATATCTTTTGATCAGAGGCTTTTAAGATGAAAATGACCTGAGTTATTTAATGTAAGAGGAGTAGGTTATTGTGGAGAGTTGTTCAGTTGTAAATAACACTCTTGTTTTAGAAGAATAGTGGAATATAGATTCTAATTTCAGTGAATCTTTGTAAACACCCTGAAACTCAGAAACTGTGTAAATGCACAGTTGTGCAATTATTGACACAGTGGGCCTGAATGTTGAACTTCATGTTTTAGTTCAACAAACAGGTCTGCCTGAGGCTACATAATGAACAGTATGTGTTGACTTACTGTGTTGACATGTAGATGATCAAATGGCCTACTTACATTTGTTTTACATTTTATTGTATCACGAAGCAAAACGGTATTTTCTTAACAATTTCCAAAGATCCAGGGTATTTATAACTTTAGACGTCCTTTTAGACAATTCAAATTCATCTGGCAAGCGTGCAGCATGAACTCCATATTAAGGAAAAAAAGTTATTCCTCCAAAACCCAGGAGATGTATACGTCTCTGCTGTACCTGCAGCACAGAGTAACGAGAACTTAAAACAGCCTTGATGAATAATTAACCCCAACACAAATAATTCATTCAACTGGTTCCAAGACAGAGGCACAGCACTAAGACACATTTTCTCAAAATATCTTGTGTTTTGTTGTGTGGACAGCACATTTTTAGAATATCACCCTCCTCATTGTTCGTGTGTGTGTGTGTGTGTGTGTGTGTGTGTGTGTGTGTGTGTGTGTGTGTGTGTGTGTGTGTGTGTGTGTGTGTGTGTGTGTGTGTGTGTGTGTGTGTGTGTGTGTGTGTGTGTGTGTGTGTGTGTGTGTGTGTGTGTGTGTGTTGAAGAATTGTTGTTGGGGTGGCTGTGGCTCGGTTGGTAGAGTCGTCGTCTCTCAACCGGAAGGTCAAGGGTTCAATCCCCAGCTGTGTCCGATGTGTCCTTGGGCAAGACACTTAACCCAGAAGTGCTCCATCTGCTTCAGTGGTGGTGTATGAATGGGATTACTTACTTCTGATGGATGATACTACATAGTGATCACTACCATCAATGTGTGAATGTGTATGCAGTGTAAAAGCGCTGTACAAGACCATTTGTTGTTTGTTTTGTCACTTTGTGATTTTTTTTTCTAATTCCTCTTGAAGGCACATCTTGTGTCCACTCTGCACACTGTGTTTTTGTAGCTTGACAAATGATAACCTGTTGAGTAAGGAAGGCACCTGTTTGTATGAACCCAGCATAGTTTTTAATATTTTATGAAACTTGTTCAGAGTCACATTACACAGATGCCCTAGATTTGAGAGCAGCAACCCTCAGAAACATGAATCTGTAAATTGAATTTAAAAGATTTGCCAAGTGGGTTGGTTTCCAGACCGGCTCTCTTGTTTTCCTATGATCATCCCCAGTTGCTTTGGAAAAATGACCCTTTATTTCAGATCATTTTAAATACCGGTAGTTACATTGTGTTCATTAAGGTACAAATACTACACAAGTTGTGACATTCAGGTTTACTTTCCTTGCCAAGATGTCTCTGGCAATTCAAAATAAAAAAAATTTTGTTCAGGATCCATGCATGCCAACAGCATAGGTAAGATTCATATTGAACTAACTACAGATAAGAGCCTTGTGTTGAATATCAGACTGCTCTGGATCAGGCAGCATGTTTCAGCCAGACACCAGGTTTCTGTTTTCACTCTGTTAATGTTACAACAAGTTGCTAAGCAACCCCCCCCCCCCCCCCCCCCCCCCCCCGCCTTCCCCATCTGCTGCCATTGGCTGAAGTGGATGGTGAAGTGTTGTGCTTTGGTTTCCCAAGGTCCATGGCACAAAGAACCCCCCCACCCCCACCCCTTCTTGGTTGCATGTAAACAAGGCAGTGAAAAGACAATCATGCTTAAGTGGATTTATGCAGCACACTGTCTCCCAACCAACACCTCTCCCCTGTGTTGTATGTTTGTTTGGAAAACAACAGCATCACATTGGTCAATGGCAGAAACGTTGATAATAGCCAGCGTGTGTTTTTCTAATTATCACACAAACCAAACCCAAATAACCAAGTGGCAGTGATATATATAATTATGAAACATATTAAACAATAATCCAAATCTTATTTCTACAAAGACTCCTCCAAAGCCAGGCTCTAATTGATGGAGCTGCCTGTATTTCTGTTGGCTGGGTGGTGGGTCAAACTAGGCAGGCATTCCTGAAATAGACAGATGATGGGAACCCGCTAGAGTCCGGCTGGACACACATTTCAAACAGGGATAACTTCATAGCACTTACAATTGCTGGATTATCACGTTGCTGTTTATATTCACGTTTAGCTGCCATATCCTATGACTCAATTATCAAGTAGGCCTAGCCCTGTCATATAGGCACTCAGAGAGTTATATAAGGGAACACACTCACAACATCCAATCCACTTTGGAGTCAAAACATCCAGCAGAGATAAGAAAACCCTGTCAGCACTCTCTCAGACTATGATTTCATTTGTCACATCAGCTCACCCATCGTGCAGCACGCCCTTTTTGTCTCAACCAGGAAAATCTCTTATGCCAAACCAAGCTTGAAATCAAGGCAGATCATTTCATAAATATTAGGCGTGTCTCTTCTTTTTATGTCAATACAATTTTTTTTCTATTATCACAAGACATTTTTTTTTATCTGATTGAGGATTCCTTGTGTAAATACCATAAGGTTAAAATGTTTAACCTTATGGTATTTACATCTTTTTCACTTTGCATCCTAAAAATGAAACTCTCTAAGCACTATAATACACCCCGGCCAAGTTACTTGAATAATCAGAGCAGGCCTGGAGCCCTAGCTGTGAAGATGTATCACCCCTGGCAAGCTGTCTGCTTAAAGACATTCTTATAACACTGGCTCTAAAAGCCTAGCAGGCACGTTATAAGCAGGCTGGCTTCCTATCACAGCATCTTTTACTGGCAGTTTGTCCATGCAGCCAACTGCTGTCCTGCCCAGGACCTTTGTATTTGCCATGCAGCCAAGTGTTCCCTGTCCTATAGGGATGTGGCGATAGTCACATCCAATGTCTCTCTTGGACATGTTTGCAGGTTGCAACCTCTTCAAGCATGAAAGGACACATCTTATATTCCCTTATGCGACATATCATTTGTTTAAGGTCTCAAATAAGGATTTTTATTCCTGATGTCCTCCAAAAAAAACTCCTCTTTCATACTCTTTCATATGAAAGGAAAACCACAGATTCACTACACACTGGTTAAATCTTCTTGTTTCTGTGATATAGGTTATACATACAGTAGGCTCAGTTATGGTCATTCCATAATCCAGATGAATGCATAATCCTGCTCAAAGACCAACGATGACTGCGGCCTATAAATTACATACATTTCCTTTTATGCTTTAGTTGTTTGAAATGAACTTCAAATAGCTGTAGAGGAATGTGTAGAATCCCATGCTGCTGTCTAGCATGGAAGCTGTTTATGGAAGAGAGTAAGGCGGTTGGAGGGATGGTGGGGGTCTATTCTCAATCAGGGGGGATAAGCTGCTGCTCTGGAGCAGCCCTTTCGAGCCATGTTTGGAGCTATTTTGTGGGATCCACAAGCAGTGCTGGATAGCTTCTCTCCCCTCTGCCGTTTGTTGACAAAGCAGAAGTCAAACAGTGTTACGTAACAGCCCCTTTCTGTCCTCCCTTCCAGCTGAGCATATGATGAGAGCTCTTTTGTATGAACTTACTTTAAGGCGACCTCAGACTCAACCATAGAGACCCACTGCATGAAATACAGTATAGTTCAACTTGGTACCAGCCTGCCTTTGTGTAGGCTTCACTGGGGGTCAGACAGTCTGGAGCTTGTTTCAGATTCATGTCTTTTTATGACATTAAATAAAATCACAAGATTTTCATAAACCATAAACAGGGCTACATACTGTACAGCAGACATCCTTTAGAAGCTTTCAGGGCTACAATTACAACATTTTAGTCTTTGGTCATTTTGGTATTAGCCTTCAGAACAATAAGTATTTTATGTTACATATAAAAAAGATTCATTTATTAAAAGAATTGCTATTAACAATATTTGATATCGGGGAACTGTTTTGAAGTGCGACATTTATTCTATTGGCTTTGTTCAAATTTATTTTTAATTTTATGATATAAAATTCTCACATATATTTTATATTATCATGAAAAGTAGCCACATTGTTCATCATGCTGAAAAAGTTATAAAGACCTTATGGAGGGTTGGGGGGCTCTGGTAGCCAAGTGGTTAATACGCATAGGTCATGTACAGAGACTGTAGTCCTGTTCGAATCCGACCTGTGGCTTCTTTCCTACATGTTCCCTGATGTTGACTCTATTCACTGTCCTGGTTCTAAATAAAGGCATTAGACGCCCAAAAATAAACCTTAAAAAAAGTGGATCCTGTCATCCTCTTTCTCTCATGGGCCGATCCTTAGGGAGCACTTGGGTATGGAAGAATTTGATGTGGTGCTCTGTCTGCACAGTTGTTGAGTGGGTGACACATTCCCAGATAGCATCTGGTGACAGGTCCATCTGGGAGTGCCTGTTGGCAAAAAGCAAACAGACCCCCTACATAGCATGGGTCAAGGTCAAAAATGGGACTGTCCCAAACAAGACCCTCAAAGCTCAGCCAGAAGTCTCAGGAGTCTTCAGACGGACATTGTGTACGTGGACTAAGGATTTGCTGTGCACTGCATGAGATTGGTAATGCACCTTACTACATCTTCAGTGATGCTTCAGGGTTATCATAGCCTTTTGAGAGTTGCTCATTTTTGGACATGTTTTTTTTTGGTTACACTAAGGCCATTGTGTTGTATTAATGTGTGAGTGAGTCCTGGTATTAGAAGTTGGAAAGGCTTCACTATATCCTGCTCTTGGGTAATCACATTTTTTTGGATTAGAGGTGAAAATATTTTGACCAGGATTTATTAGGTCTTTAGGTCTTGACACTTCACATTAAGGGAACAAATATTTTTTGTTTTCAATAGAAATATACAGGTCTTCTCTCAGAAAGAAAGAGAAAATCAGTAAACTGTGTAACTTGAATCCAGCTAATTTGATCCCCTAACAATTTAGGATTACTGCTTACTTAAATAATTTTCATTAACTGTGATGTAGTCCGATAAAGTTATAGTGACTTGATCATTTGTTAATGATAAGTGACAGATATGATACATCCTGCATTAACATCTTGCATTAAGAATGACTTTATTAATGATTTGTTCCCTTGAAATGTGTAAAGGTTAAGAACTGATGAGATAATGAGATCAAAGTAAGACCAATAACATCTGTGCTCAATAGAGAGGAGTATGTTTGATCCTAGTTCTGCTCTGGTTCTAATATCTGACATCAGATAACTAGTCATCAATTTACAAAAAAATGACATTATATAAAAATATCTGTTGAAAGAAATACATGAACTGCTCAATCTGATCTCACTTCTTCCTAGGTCATTGTTTTTGTGTCAGATATTTCCCATTTGTCAGGCGGATACATCTGAAAGCATTGAAGATTATAAGGAGTGATTGTTCATTTAAGTAAATTGCAGTTTTACTGGAGTTGGGCTGATGAGAAGTGTCTTCTCATTTCCTGTTTATCTTACGAAATCCTTACTGGCCATCGCAGAGCTCCAACGATGCTCTTCTTATTTTTCACAGGCTGAATGGATGGTATTCTTTGCCCGGCTCTGCTCTGTGGCATTTCTTCCTAAAAAGGCCCGGGGTGATCTATGCTCTCATCTGTTTATACAGCAAACTTAACACTGCAAGCCATCATCTTCCCATTATCTATCATATGTGAGAGGTTCTTTTTATTGTGTATTCACATCTCAGGATACAGCAGATGCAATGTTGAGTTTAAACATTTCTCAGAAAGAAATGTCCCATAATGTTATTTTTTTTTAATGAAAGAGATTGTGAAAATATGTAAACATGATTTGATACTCAGAGACAGCTCAGCTCAAAGATCAGGAGATGTTTAAAAGGTTATAGCTGTGTCCTCTTGGGACATGTTGGAATAACTCCCATTTTCCCCTCATCTATTTGGGCCTGTTTGCAGACTTTCCAGCTGGAACACAAATCCCTTTGCCGGTTCTGCAGGTTGCCTTATTTACCTCCCTGTGCAAACGTAGTGGACATAATACAACATAAACACAAAGTGGAACAGAGTTAAAGTTAAAAGCTGCTTCAATTTAACTAAGTCAATTTGAGATGCTTTTTGTTGTTTATCCATTATTCATAGCCTACAAAAATAGCTATTTTTATTTGCATAGTGTTTGTACATGTGCGGTTGAGTAATTGTTGAAGTGCCTTTCTGTGTGTGTCTCTATTTAGCCCTATCCTTTCCCTTTTAAATAAGGAGGTCTAAATCAATCGTGCAGCTCAATGGGAGCGTTTCACGACTACTTTTCTGGTGGCCTTGGTGTTGCTACAGCATGGTCCACTCATGCAGCTCAGATTAGCATATATTTGTTCTCACTTACACCCTCTCTTCGTGTCCTTAAAGAGGAACATTTCTGATTCATATCATTGGTTCAAGGCAGGTCAAATTTTTTCCCAAATCCAGTGGAAGAATTAGCAGCCAAATAAATCCTGTAATAAAGTTAAAAATAAAAATGAGTCTTCAGAATTGATGTTTGGAGTTTTTTACTTCAATTTGGCTTTTTATGTGTACTTTGTGGATGTGCACAAGACTTGTCAAGTGGAAATACTTTTTTTTTTTTTTTTTTTTTTTTTACAAATATTTATCACAGCAAAAATAAGGGCAGGAAACAAACCATCAACAAGCAAAAACATAAAGAAAGAAAATGAAAAAGTTAATTTAAAGAATTACATTTACAGAGAATTGTTTACTTTCCTTTTTTTTACAGTCTAAACATCAATTTATAACGGACCAAATGGATAACATTTCTAAAAAGATAATTATATAAATTTAATGTGTCTTGTGTATTTTTCAACTAGCTTCAAAATAACTGTTTCTTGACAATACTGTGTTATTGCATTTCTGTGTTTCTACTTCAGGGCTCTCCACAAGAGGGCAGCATAAGACCAAGCTCAACTCCCAGTAAGTGAATAAATAATCCTGTAAACCATATTCACAAAATCAGATGCTGAGGAGATACAAAGAAACACAAACACATTAATTTACAGCTTTTGTTGGTGCATAATGTGCAAGCATCTTAAAGTACATAGTACTTTTTTTTATTATTAATTGGGTGGGCATGCTTTCAGTTTGTATTTAAATGGTTTTAATATTTCTGTAACATTTCAGCCACCTAACAAATTGTTGTATTAGCATTGTGTGTGTATTTAATTAAGTACCATCAGGTCCTCGATCAGTCTGTGCCGTCAAGATCACTCCCTTGGCAACCATGAAAGGCTCTCCTGACCTGATTCCTGCTGCAGGTGATGTATCCGTGCTCTACAATTATTTTTCAAAGCCTAAATCAGTGAGATAATTGTTATTCACTTAGAAAGTGACTTGTAAGTGACTGCTCCACTTCAACCACTGGCAATTAGTTTTACAGAATCATGGGATATTAATATATTGGCCTGGTTTTGATGTTGCAGTTCTATTTTGAACATGGGGAGCAGGAGGTCGCTTTAAATAGGATTCCAGGTAGAAATAGATAATAAAGTTCATATCTATCTATTTAAATATCTGAAGCTGTAGTGACTTCCTGAGTAAACCAAATCAAACTGCATTGCATTTAAGCATGTGAAACTGGGGAAATGAGCCTGTTATTTTGAACATTTCTAGATTTGGACCCCAGCAGAGTGTGCAAAGGGAAAGGAATTGTGACTCTGAGGGCCACCCTTGTTCACATTGATGATGAGGGCCTCATCAGCGAAGAGCCAAATGTCATCACAACGACAAGTGAGTCAGAACGAATGCCACAGCTGTTCTAGCACTAGTTCCCACATGATGACAAAAAAGTTTAGAGGACAGTAATAGTTGCATGACCATGTTAATAGGAACAGCTCCCTGTAGAATGTGGACAGAGAATATGAACATTGCGTTCATGTTAAAAGCATTTCATCATCTTTCTTTACATGCCTTACAGTTCTGTTTGATGATAATAAGAATTGGCTTTTGAGGTCAGGTACATTATCAGATATAAGGAATATGACCCTAACTAAGTATCTCCTGATGTTGTGTGATGCATTCTGCGTAGCCTGGAACACTCCGAGTCATAATAAATGGTGTTAGCTCATATTTTCATTTGACCATCAAAGAGCGTTTTTGTTACAGCCTGCCCACATTGCTCTTTGGAAAAAGGCGCCTTGACTGTGGGCTCGTTTGTTACCAAGAGTACATTGGTGCTGGACTGGAGGTTGGCAAAGTCTTTGAGGGAGATGCATTAACTGTTGTAAAGCCTGAATATAAAGGCCATTGGAACAAATGGCCTTTGTTGATGACTCAGTAAGAGCTTTGTTCTGATGACAAAGTTCCCAGATTGTGGGAGAATCTTTTTTTTTCTTTTCTTGGGCATATTGGTATCTATGACCATGAACACCACCAAGGGATACATTCATGCCCTGCAGAATGAAATGGAAATAAATGTTGTCAGCATTTAGCTGATTTTTGGTTTGATATTTCAAGTTTATTGGAATACTGTACTTTTTGACTCGTCCTCAATGTTTTCTGTATATTTACTGAGAGAGTTGTGGACTCTTTATAGGCGGCTGGACACACCAGATTAATGGAGACAGCTCTAAAGCAGGATTGGCTGAAGGAGGCAGCCACACCACAGCGGATTTACCTCCTGTAAACAACAGTCAGTGCCAGGTACGTTTACTTCCATTTCCTTTTAACACAGGATCTTTGCTCAATTCTTTTTGTTTTTTACAATTTTGACAACAATGTGATCTCATTTATTTGTGGTCTGTGTTTGATTTCAGATTAATATGGGAATACTTGTATGTATTCTATGAAATTTACAGTGAAGTTTCTGTTACTTTCAGTCCAATTCAGCAGAAAGTGTAAAAGAAAACCAGTGTCCATCCTTCAGTGACATACCCCAGACAACCATATCAACATCCAGCTCTGTGTATCCCTGCACCAGTTCAGTTAACCCCACCATCGTTCTGCTGCAACACAACAGAGGTGAGTACACTTGTGAGCTGGTTGTGCGTGTCTCTGTGGCATTTTATTAGCCAAGATCCGTGGTACTCTGGTCTTATCTATGTCTTGTCTGTGATCAGCTGTTCCTGTCGTTTGGCCACCGAAAAACTGACTTACGCAACTAAAGTGAAAAAACAGTTTCTTTAGTATATGTGGACAATTTATTAAATGTCTTGAAAATGACCTTCCAAGATATATGAACATTTGAGAATATAAAGTAAGTACAAAGTAATAATTCTCCCTGTCTTGCTCAGTGCTTCACTAAAACCTTGCTTTCTCACTTTGACGTCATTAGTCACATTTCACTGTCCTACTTGTCTGTCTTTCTATTTCAACAGAGAAGCAAAAGCATTTCTCTCACTTTGAAGGTATGCACTTGGGTCTTGGTGACTTCCTACTGATATTTGCCATGTATTTATATTTTCCTTTTGTTCCTCTCCTGAACCATCTGTTATGGGTATTGAAAGGCCAACCTATCCTGTTTTCCTAAATGTTCATCCAGTTAATGAGTCATGTGTTCATGCCTGAGTGTGGTAAAGGATGTGAACAAACATATCCCGGGTCGAGAATATAGATAAATCCTCAGATATTTTTAGTCCAGTATCTACCTGCAGTTCACAAAGAAATAACTGCAGGTAGATACTGTCCCTGTATTTGACTCATTACAGAATGTATCCTATCTTTATAGCCTTCATTTAAAACACATAGTTGACCATGAGTGCCGGACTGAGATTTCTATGTTTTCCATTTTCTTCCACTTATTGGACAGCTGACACATCTCACTCCTTTTGAGGTGGTTGTCATATGCTGCAAATATTGTTAGTGCCAGGGAGTTGGTGTCAGAATATCAGAATTCTCCCTTCGTTTCCTCTACACCATTCTGTCACAGAGAAAATCATTAAAAACAAACTAATATTTGACATACAGGTTAATTAGTTTGATAGGCATAAGAAGTCTGATTTTTTTTTTAAATAATTTCTGGACCCAAAACAAAACTTATCCTCTCCAACACTCATAATCCAGAAGAAGTGTGCTTTGGTGTCTGTTCATACAGATTTAATGGCTGTCAATGGCTGTGCAGTAGTATGAAGCCTGCTGTCATAAGTCCGCAGGCCAACATTAACAGAAAAAGAAAAGGAACCAGAAGGCATCACCGTCTTTCTTATCTGCTCTCAGTCTGTCTGGAACGGCCTCTAAAGTAACTTGTGCATCCTTATGAGATGCCAAAAGGCCTTCACAAAACATTGGTATTTATTTGTATATCAGGTGTTGGAGTTGTGTATTGGAGGGCTGAGCAGAGAGACACTCATTTCTCTGTTGTACTGCTTTGTTTTGATTTATCATGCTCAGCCTGATTCACTTCCTCTCTATGTCATTCTACCTCAGCTGATCTTTCTGTTTTGCTCGGTGCAGGTTTAGGGTTAAAACATGATTGGAGATCTGCATTTTCATAAATTACTTTCCATTTCTATCACACATAAAAATAAACAAGATTCTATCATTTAAAAAGGACCTTAGTGTCAATGATTTTGACAACCATAGTCAGCAGTTGGTATCATTGAAATCCTTTATAGAAATGTATGAAGGAATATATTAACAAAAATAATCTCTACTTTTCTATATATTTTGCTGATAAAATGCATCTTTAAAAAGTATTTTCTATGAATGAATGTAAGGCAAAAGTTCCCATACATATATATCCATACAAGTGTGTATATTGTAGTTATTTTATAATAATTGATCTAACTTAATAATGAGGTAGAAAGTAAATCCTGTGATGTGAAGATGAATCGTCTGTTTAAATGTAAAATCACAACGTGCACAGTAACAATCACATGTCATACCTAAGCCTGACCTTTGCACCATTTCGCTAACCTAAAACATTTGAAGTGTTATTTGACATTCAAACTTGACATTTTGTGTGTCTAACGGTTTTCTGTTTTTTTTTCTCTTTATGTTTTTTCTTGATAGACCCATCACCAGAAAGGGACAAAAGTCCTGATCCTGGAAGAGACTCAGTCAGTCCAGTCCCTGATATGGACTGGAAGAGGCTGCGGCTGTCACTGCACTCTCCTGTCCTGAATCCTCTAAACAAGCCCGTTGTTCCTGTACGGGTCAGTAATAAATACTGTTCACTTTTACTGTTTTCTTGTTTTGTTTGTATAATAAGTGGGTCTCTTATGTCATATACAGTTTTAGAAGTTTTAGTATTAAATTCAGTAAATTAATTCACTTTATTACTACACATTTTACTAATACTGCTGATACTGATTTATATCAATTTAATGCAGTAAGCTTTTCCGACAGGAATTATTATCACCTGAAAACTCTTTCCTATGTGCCTGTAAGGCCAATCAGTGTTCAGTGTAAAGATATCAGGGTTCAGTATGAAGTATTGAAATTTGATCTCACAGAAAGTTCCCTTTGAACAAAACAGAACTTGCAATGTTTGCTTCAGAATGTTTTTTTTCTTAATAATTTGATGAATAGAATTTAGCTGAGTAGAGTAATGCTTGAACTAAAATGAAGAATATTTGCTATTTGATTGATTGATTCAGGTTGGAATTGATTCCAGGCCAATAGTAAAAATCTGTGATGGACCAATAGAGCACTCTAGCTGCAGAGCTAATCCGCTAAAGGGGTAATGATAAGAAGATCAAGGGGAGCATTAGGTTAAGTAATCGGGTACTCCTCCTAAAGGAGATTGTTTTCAGTTTGAAAATAAAGACAATTTACATTGCTGCTGCCAGAAAAAAAGATGATTAATGGATCAGCATGTCAGACAGTTTCTTCAGGCTCAAAGGAAAGATAGGACACTGAAAAACAGTTGGTTAGCTTCACAGTAATATAATAATAATAAAGTTTATTTATAAAGCACTTATCAAAACCAATGTCACAAAGTGCTTTACAGAAAAAAATCCCAACAGTCAAATACACAACAATAAAATCCTATTAAAAAAGCATGAAAAATAAAACAACAGCGCAGCAATCATCCAATGAACAGAGAAAAGAGAAACAACCGAGACAAAGATTGGCTAAAGTTAACAGTAAAACAAATCAAACATCATGGGTGAAACAAGGATTATAAGTGACTGAACCATAGCTAAAGTAACAGATTTCTTTCTGAAACTGAAAAGGTCTTTATCTCATGACTGACATACTCATTTTGATTTAACTTTCTAAAACATGGCTGCTTCAACAGCATGGAGCTGATCTATGACATCATCCTCAGTTTTTTGTATCAATTAACAATCTTCACCTCTTTATTTCAGAACACTGAAAAGTCCAAAGACTGGTACAAGACAATGTTCAAACAAATACACAGGATACCTGGTAAGAGAAAAGAACATCATGTTCTTTTCACATGTCATTTGTATCTGTTGGTGTCCAAACCATGTGTGTTTCTTTATGTGTTTGTATTTGATGTCACTATGTGCTCTGTCTCTTCATCACTGTGCTCAGAGCCTATTGAGGAAAACCCTTACCGTCCCACATACATTTTCCCTGAGAAAAAAGACAGTCAGATGAGATCAAAAGGTATCCAATGGCAGTGGCCTCACTCTTGTCGGCTTTATTAACCACATACTGGACCCTTTCTAAAACTTTAGCCGTGTTTAATCTGCCATACCTGATCCTGTAGCTGTCATGAATAAACTCATGATAACCAATAAATGTGAATTTGTCTGTTAAATGATTATTTCCTGCTTTACTCTCTCCCCTCGTATGTAACTTTTTTCCTTCCTTTGTTTCTTCTATTACGCCTCTGTGTTTGTGTTCCCTGCATATTGTTTTCACCTGTGCCCTAATTCCTTCTCCTGTCCCTGATTAGCCCCAGATTAGTCTTTTATCTAACCCGTTTCCCCTTGTTTTCAGTGCCAGTTTGTTTGATCAAGACTAAATACTCAGGGTGCAAACAGGTACAGGTGAGAGAATTAGGGCAAAGGTGAAAACAGTAAAAGCAGGACACATGATCACATCGGCTAGGAAGAGTAACAAGGATGTAAAGCTCCATATGAGGAAGAGAAATGTGACAAACACAAACGGGCACAACAGGTGAAAAAAGAGAGGAAAATCCTAAACATGGATTTATACATGACAGTAGAAAGTCAAACAAAATACTTTGATCAACCTTCAAGTTGCCCAAAGTGTTTGAAAAGCTTTCCCTTTTTTTTCTGATTGCTGTTCCATGTCATAGAGATGATATTTTCATTTGTGTTAGAAACACTTAAGGCTTTGTGCAGATTCCCTAATCCCACTCACTTTTGCTCATTTGGACTATTTTGAAGATCAGATTGCTTTTGGATTTCCTGGACCTTTTTGGTCAGGGAATTTTGACATGTCACTGTAGGAAAATAACAGGTTGTTAATGCTTTATTCAATTCAACTGATGGAATTTTGATGTCAGGGAGTTGTGCATGCTTGCTCGAACACTGCCAGGACTCAGTGAGACACCTTAATACAAAGGAGCCATTATCAGTGTTATCAGTAACAATGGTCCTTTTCCTACCATGACAAGTCAAAATGTCAGCTGTGAAAACAGATTTATTGTCTATACAAATACAGTTAAAGGCAAAAACAAAGCTTCGATCAATTCCAAAAAAACAACAAATGCAAGATACGATGGCAGGATTCAATTGCTGTATTATTTGACATTTCAGAAAAGTTTTGAAAAGCTCTGTCATATGTTTGGATTATCCTGAAATACCTCAAATTTCAAAAGAAATCTTACTTCAATAACAGATGTTGGTGCAATTTAAAAATTATCCATTATAGTAGCATGTGTTTTCAAGTGTAAATTTCCAGTTAGAATTTTTTTAATTGTTCCCTCTACTATAAAAATATTTTTTAATTTTCTTTTCTTTTCAACACACGCCATAAAATATAACCCAAAACATTATTTTAGAATAAATAGTACAGTAAAGAAATGTAAAACTGTAGTTCACGTTAAAGGCTTAATATGCGATTGTTAGATCCAGCAGATGTCGCTCTTGAGCACCAGCATGAAATCAAAACAACTCGCGGTGCATTGTTGTGTTAGCATGCTAATGCTAGCGATCTTTAGCATGCTCGTATCTTCGCACTGCATGTAAATTTACATGAAATGAGCGTGATCTAGAAACACAGTTAAGCAGTGAGTACAGTATGTTATTCTTCTTTTCTCTAGTCCCTCAATTAAACAACTTTTATACACGAGGGGAGGAGTCAGCCGGCCGTCCTGGCGATGTAAACAAAGTGAAGATAGGACTCTGAAAACTTTGAAAACATCACAGACAGTGGGACTCTGGTGTTACACCCATTGTAGACAGTCATGACTCACAGAGTTATTTTCAGAGGATATACTTGATTTCTATTACAATTAAGTGTGAAAAATCACATATAAAGCCTTTAACCGTAATTGTGAATGTAATTATGTATAAGTATATACTAAAAAGATTCTTTTTGAAAATGTAAAAAAAAGTGCAGAAAGGATCTATTAACCTTAAATAGTAATTTTCTCGCTTTTGATCCATTACTGTGTAAAAGTAAGGCTTCATATAAAACCAGTTCACTCAAACTGCAGCAGAACACCTAGATGCTCATTATAGTGGTCACCCTACCATCTTCAATATACAAGATTTTCTTTATTTCTTTACTTATTTTATTTGTAAAGTGACCATGTACAATATTAAACATAAATGTTGCCATTGCATTGTACCAGAGTTAGCTTAGAGCTAATTTACATCTGCAGTCCCTCGGCAGGTCAAATTTAAAAACATCACATAGTAATAATAGAACATCAATAAAAAAATATAGATAACAAACAAGCAGAGTATCCAGAGCAGTACACACACACACACACACACACACACACACACACACACACACACACACACACACACACACACACACACACACACACACACACACACACACACATTAAGCTAGCGGCTTGCATTAGGTGATACAACAAGAGGTAAAAAATAACGTCAGTAGTATTTTTGAAGTTTACATATATATTTTACCTGCCCTGGCCTTTAAGATGATCATTTATATTAAGCTCTTAACAGGTAGAGCTGAACAAACATGAATTTATATAAAGAACTTTGATACATTGATTTACATGTTTCCAAGGATAATGCACAAAGCCTAGTGTCTATAGAAGTCAGACTTACCAGACGTACTCATTGCCCTTTTTCTTTTCGCTTGATCATGTAAAACTGAATTCTTCAGACTGCTGATTTTTGAATATGCTATTATTATTCTTTTTTTTTTTTAATAAAAGAGTATTAGCAGTTTTTTCTGATGTAGTTTGCTACAGTGGCCACATGATGCCGCTGTAGTCCTGTTCTGTAGAGTCCTTCTGCCAGCCCACGACCTTCTAACTTGCTGCTGTGAACAAGCTTCATCCACCAGTGTTTTCAAGTTGGTTAAGGTTAGGTTTAGGCTCATGCTTAGGTTTTAAGGTCAGTCGGCCCTAAGGAAGGAGGAAAGATTTGTATGCAGCATTTACCAAAAGAATAACTTTTTTTTTCTTGTTGCACAACAAGACACCTTGACATGTTAACTTCCTTGTTATAATTCTGCAAATGTTGTCTTACAGAATTTTTTTTTTTTTTAAAGAGATCATTGTAGTTGTGACTGTTATGGCATTTTTACTCTGCATGTATTACTTATTCAGTGCCTCGATGCTCATCCATGCTTGGATCCCTTTTTGGCTCAGCAGTGCTTCCTGTAAAGTGCTTTGATTTGACAGACTTTGATTGTATTTGGTGACTCTATAATGCTTGGCTTAATGGAAGGGCCTTGTGAATTATTTAGATGTGTTCTATTTTCATTACCTTTAAAATGTAACAGAGTATAGATAGATTTATTTAACTGTAATTACTGATCATTGTTGTCTCTTTCAGATGATGGTCCCAGCCCCTATGGTTACTTAAAAGATGGTAGGATTTTTAAATCAGCTTTGCTTCAAGTACAGAAGTCAAGATTTACATGAAAAAATTGTGTATCATCCACAATTAGTATTGAGATTCATCCAAAATAAACACTCCCTTAATGCATGTTTTACACTTCAATGTAGGAAATATTTAAATGATGCATAAATGCAGTTAAGTATCAGGCTGTTAATGTCTGTCAATGTTTCTGTTTCTTTTTGTTGCAGTAAAATCCGTCCCACGCTCAAAAAGTGACATCGAAGTTGATTCAAGAGGCCGGTCGATGCCTGTGCCAACAAGATCCTCTTCCCTTAAACCTTCTGCCAAAAGGTCTGTCTATACTCCATCTGCTAAAAACCTTACAGTATGTAATTCCCTTTTAGATATATCTCAAAAAGAACAGCACTGTGCCAGTTTGCAAATGTAGAAAGGAGCTTTTTACAACTCAGACAACTACAGATTTCCTCATGAATAAATATGTTTTTCTGACAAGATTGTCTTATATTAACATGCAAGTTTCACAGATTATAAAACAGTAACGTGACAGTGACACTATGATATTAAGCTGCTTTTTGTGTCTCTGTTGAATAGATATTACTGGTCTTTATTTAAATTTCTAGTAAGTGTAGCTAAACATGACTGTGCACAACTGGACATAAGGATATTCCTTCTTTTGCTAATCTAAGGTTTTGTTCCTGATTGCTTCCACTACTGTGGCCTCTAGTGCCTCATCAGGAAGTGTTTAGATTCAGCCCTTTGACACATGTCAGCACTGACATGGGGTGATCTATGTTCAGAGAAATGAGCGATAGAGTGATGAAAGAGGACAGGTGAAGGGGGATAAACTGTTGCCCACTAGCTGCAGATGACATAAGGTGGATTGACCTTGCTTTTTACTCAGTGGTCATTGTATGAATGGATGCATCCCTAAAACCCAATTTTTAATCATATTGAATGATTTTAGAGACAACTTAGTGTTGGTTTTGTATTAAGAAATTCTTCCTGGAAATGCTGTGCTCTGTGTATTGTCACCAGGTCACATCTGGTTTACAAAAGGGAATAACCTAATAAGGGACGCGTAAATCCAATTGTATGTCAAACCATCGTTAGAGGAAGAGAGGGACAGGGCGACAGTTAGCAGGGATAATAAGGGCAGCCATCATGTTAAAAATGGAAAAAAAAAAAAAACATACCAGCTTATTCTGGTTGCCATGGAGACTTCTTGATGAAGATTGGCCCTCTTCCATCCTACACCCCACCCCTCCCTGATAAACTGCCTCTCCTCAGAAACGAGTGGGAGCCTCCAGATAAAAAGGTAGACACCAGGAGGTATCGCGCCGAGCCCAAGAGCATCTTTGAGTATGAGCCGGGGAAATCGTCTGTGCTGAAGCTGGAGAGAACGGTAAGCTAGCAGCCTGCCTGTTTGTCTGTTTTAATTGTGTCTCTCTCTCTCTCTCTTTTTCTCTCTCTCTCGTTCTATCTGTCCGTGTTTCTGTGTACATGTCGTGGAAGCTATTCCTCACTCCACTCGTCATCCACAACCTCAAACAACCACCATTTATGTACTGAAGCTTGCATGTGGCAGCTTTACTGACAGAAGATGATATACATGCTTCCTGAGTCAACGTGCATCGCCTTCCTTCAGGGTGTCTTGTTGCTGTGACAGATGATACTGTTGGGAAGAGGATATCATGATATCATGGCATCTCTTACCAGGAGAACCATTGTC
Organism: Labrus mixtus; assembly: GCF_963584025.1. Classification (NCBI taxonomy): domain Eukaryota; kingdom Metazoa; phylum Chordata; class Actinopteri; order Labriformes; family Labridae; genus Labrus; species Labrus mixtus. The sequence continues at coordinate 30,694,171 of NC_083617.1, forward strand.
TTCTTGTCTCTAATTTGAGGTTATTTTATTTGGCAAAATGTGCATGGTGAGAGAGGATCCCTGACACAAAACATGTATCCTTAGGGTTTTCTTGAAGAAGTGGCTGCTCTCTGCTCAACTTTTAACTCTAGCCATTAGCTGTATGTGCTAAATCAAGTGATACTGCATTTTTCAGTGTCTTAAGGGGAAAAGTTTTTTAATGATGAGCTCTGTTAGGTATTATATAATTAGCAGACACTGCCTAGATCCAGAGTGTTATATTCACCAAAGGAGAACACAAAGATTTCTTAGTTATCAAGATTTTTTCATCTTACATAAGAGGACATGGAGATGTTTATTACAGCAATAAAGTTGTTAATTGATCCTGTAATTACTGTTTTTCTGACGCTCAGTTACATCATGCTTTGAGGTGTTGTTAGCTGAGATCTGGCCTGATCCCAGTGACAATGAATACTCTCATTATAGAGAGTTGTCCCCAGTTCATCCTGGGGCTGTTGTAAAATAATGGACTCTGTTGTTTTCAATTACCAGCCCAGTTATAATGGACTGGTGCTCTTCATGATGTAGCTGTTTATTTTATATTTGAGGTCCACTGTGGTTCTTACCAACTTTGATCCTCCAAATACATACTTCTTAAAATTATTATTAAATTTTTTTCTAAAAGGGGTTTGGTTTTTGGTGGTCATCATTAGCCAATGATTTTTGATTGAATTAAAGGAAACCAACACATTAAAAGGCACTTTTTGGAGAAGACTTTCCCAATGGGCTAGGGTATGCTTTTTTAACACCCCCATCCAAAAATGTACATTGAAACATTTTTATTTGGCTGAAATGATTCCTCCCTTCCATACTCTAAAACTAGATCTCTTCCACAACCAACTGTATTTATGGAGAAGCATAATCATTTTCAAAAACATCTTCCTAAACTTATTATCTGTTTAAGAACAACAAATCCATATATATATATATATATATATATATATATATATCAGACAGTATTGCAACCTTTACACTTCAGGAATTAAATTTCTTTCTAAAGTAAGATGGGAAACTTGATACCAGCCCCGAATCTGTAATATTTAGTATTGGCTCCAGTGTCTACTTAGCTTAAATGCTGGCACAAAGATCAGACACTTAGTAGAACAGCTGAACTTGTGACAGCATTGGCTTGCCAGCAGATCTTATGTTCAATCACTTAAACCATCACTTTTTGTTGAATTTATCCAAAAATGTAAGTGTACAAAGAACCTTAAGTGGCTGGAAAAAAGACTTCCTGGACTCGAATCTAGCAACCTGCTGGTGACTACAACAGTATTTAGAGTTAAAACAGATGCAATTATTTAAATTTGGGATCCAGGGCCAGGCTAGCTGTTTCCCCGTAATAGACTTGATGCTAAGTTTAGCTATCAGTGGTAGCTTTACATTCATCGTACAGAGTGCTATACATCAAAGAGAACAGTTTAAGAATTTAAGATAATTGCTGGAATTTGGTGCAAACATTGGCTCAGCCAATAATGTCCCTTTTTGTGTATATTCTGTGCTGTCTGAATTGTTTTCTCTTTGTCTTTCCCTCCTTTTCTTGTTACCATGCCCTAGACTCAGGATGTAAGTCCAGAAGATGTAGATTTAGAGAATGAGCCTTGGTATAAATTCTTTTCAGAGATGGAGTTTGACAAAGCGGTAAGTGGTTGCTGTCTTTAAAGTGACAGCATATTGTATTTTAATGCATGTGATAACATTTATGTTAAAAAAAATGCTAAACAAAGTGTCTGTCTATAAAGACTACTCCAATTACTACGTCCGCTTTAGCTTGCAAAATTAGACTTTTTTTTATTGATCCCAGAGAGAATACGTTATGTGACTGCATGTGTGAGCATTACATAATGTGAACAAATTCACTTTCATGGATCCCTATTTTTCCATCACTACTTTTATTTTACTTTAAATGTATTATTTACAGCTACTGTCATATCTCGTCATCTCATATAATTGAAAAAGATACTTTAGCCAATACTGTCTGAAATGATCAGATAAGATCCATGTTTTTCCTTTCCAAAAGTAAATCTTTCGAGCAATGTTTTTGTTTCTGTAATGCTGATGGATTCCAATCAGCTAAAGAAAAACTGCCCAACCTCTAACATTAGCTGTGGCTTCCACCTTTTACATTTCAGAAATAATACTCAATGTGACTGATGTTTGCTCAATAGTAGAGTCGGTCGTCTCTCAACTGGAAGGTCGGGGTTCCTTGGGCAAGAAAGTTAACCCCAAATTGTCCTGCTGCTGTGTCAGTGGCGTGTTAATGTGTATGAATTGATTAATTAACACTGACTTTACAAAATAGCCTTTGTCATCAATATAATGTTATATGACAGCAACATGTCAACAAAGGCTGACATAATAGAGTGCAAATAAAATATACTCTTTTAAAGTGTTTGTGTTTTCAACTCAACATGCAAGAGGAATACTCGTTAATTTTGATGCGCAGCCTTCTATCTACCATACACTGAACCAAACGCTTGTACTGGGTGAATCATCCAGAAGTCACTTCTTAATTATCAAAATGTCAAAATAGGTTCAGGAATGTGGTGTGTAAATTCGAGTTGGATCAAATCCATGTCTTGGGGCTAGGTTGGTAAAAGTTAAGCATAGCCCTGGCTGTCCCCCAAACAGATGTTGGATATCCCCTATCTGTCAGGCAGAGCCACATCACCACACCCTGGATCACACAGTGAGGTCATGTCCTAGCATCAGGCAGACACAGGGGCAGAGTCTCCGGTTCCAGGTTAGTGTATATGTGGAGGAGGTTTAGCAGTGGAGGCGGCCCACTCTGTCTCATGGCAGCCTGGATGATTGCCAGATGAACTTGGCTTGATGACTGGCTCCTGTTTAATGTCAAAGTCACTTCTAAAGCTGCACCTGGTATGCGCAGCATTTGACCTTAAGGTCCAGCCAGACACACTGGCTCATAGGAGTTTGATTGACATGTTATTACTCACTTTGAGATAGGGTTGGAAGTATGCAAAAACAACAATGTTCAGGGGTAAAGAGAAGGCTCTCCTGGCTATTGTTCTGTTAGCTGTATTCTTTTAGATACATTTGTAATAGTTGCTGCAGAGTACCACAATCAATTATAGAATCAAGTATGATAATAAAAGTTGTTATTATTATTTTTATGATTATTATTATTATTTGAACAGTAAAGGTGACTTTGTTCACAAAGGATGTGAAAACAAACAGTAGAGCTCATGTTTTTGGATCAAACCCATTTAAATAGTTATCAATTACATTTTGAATTAATTCTATTTTTCCTACTTCCTGAGGCTGTCATGTCAAGTCATTACTCTTCACCTCATGTCAGCCATTGGACAAAGCAAGTCCTGTGTCCAATCACAGTAATGGTCATCTGTATAAATGTCAACAAGTTCTAAGTTGAAGGAGAGTCTGGAAACACATTGGGTGCTCCAGTTTAACAGAAGCTCATCCATATAGATAGCTAGCTGCAACTGAAATTCCGCACATAACTATGGTCAGGAAAAGCATTTAGACCCCCTTCAACCGACAGTGTGACTCCATCTGTTGAGCATATGCTGACGAGGGGGCTGTTGCCACACTGTATCAGCGCTGAGATACATCGAGCCTCCCCCTGCCACCTGACATATCTAAAGGAGGCAACTCTGTAAGCTCACCAGCTCATTGTCTTTCATATTTAACCTCTGTTATACACTTAACCTTTACCTTTAAGCATTAAGTGGAGATGAGAAGCACACAGCTATAGCCAGCCTTGTACACTGGGGGGCTGTTGGTTTTCATGAGTACATATCAACACAAATAAGTTGCTGGAAAGAATGAGATTCATGTTACCATGACCTACTCATGATTGCTATTTTAAATATGGATGCGGCACACAGGAGCCAGAGCTCTAAGTAACCGGGGGGTGGGGGGGGGTCACCTGTTAGGAAACATGTACAGAAAATTCTGCAGAAACATTGTCATCAGCGTTCCAGTGACTCACAAGGCCTTCATTCATGTCCATATACAGCTCTCCACATTTCACACCTTTACTGAACAGTCAGAGGACTTTAAGCGTCTCTCTTCTACACTCTCTAATAGTAGTGCATACGCTGAATATCAATTGCAATGTGGTATTAAGTTGTATTGGTAAAGGCATTATTTGAAACACACATTTTTTGCCCGTTTATGTTAAGAAAAGCTCACATAAGCTGACACTAATCGGGCATGTTGTAAAGAACTAAGAGACATTCCTTTACTCCTTTAGTCTCCATGCTTGTTTCCTGTTGACTTTTCTCAGATATTGTACAAGTGTAAGCCCAATTACCAGTATCTTTAGGTGTCAGAGGGCACTGTTTCCCTCTTTTTTTCAATTTTGAGCTTGATATAAGACGTTGTAGAGCAAAAAAATTCAGATTATTGGATAACACCCACATGTTCCCTGAGTTGACATGGAATATTTGGCTTTAAAAATAGATCAGACTATAGACCTGCCAGCCTGATGTGCTGTTCTTATAAAGATAGGCATTTATTTTGAAGGGTTATTAATGATCATCTGCCCTGGCAACCCAGGGGAAAGGCATGTTGTGGCAAATGAGCTGTTAAGAATGCTCCTTGTCTGGTCATCGGTGTTGGAATCAGAGGCTTGGCCACGCTGTGGGGAAGTGGATGTGGTATTAACAGCAGGGCCAGGGTGGCTGGGGTGGGGATTGTGCAATCGTATTTGCAAACAACACTTGCGCTCTCATTCATAGTTCTCATGTCATGTCTGTTATTTTTACCCACTGTGACGTCCAAAAAGAAGAGAGCAACAGAAACAGTGGGCTAAAATTAGATTGCTTTGAACAATTTCAGATGCTTGCAGGTGCCTCAACACTGCATGTATTGGAGATAACTTCTGCTCCTAAATAAATACTGCGTTTCCTTCTGATGTCCTTGACACATAGGTTCACAGTTTATTGATTGATTTATGTCTGTTTTTGCTCAAGCTTTGTTTGTCTTTATAACATTGTTATTATTCATGTTTTCACAAAGAAAAGGTTAATTCAAACTTAATTATTTACATACCTGTAAGCATTTATTTCTCATTTTGACTCCTTTGGTGTGAGTATTGAATGTGTGTATGAGAGTGTGTATGTGTGTGTCTGTGTGTAATTTGGCCTGTTTGCACCACCAGCTGGTTAATTGTCCCCCAGTCTGGTCCAGTGGTAATGAGAGTGACTCAATACCAGACAAAAGAAACAGCTTCACTGGGAAACAACAGCTCATTGGCTGAGCCTGTGACAGCCCCCTCCCCGCATGGGCGCCCTCTGACCACACACGCCTCCCCGCCCACTCCAACCCCCCACCCCCCACCCCACCCACCCCCCCTCGACTCTCCTCACTGCCGCTTGTTTTCTCCAACTTGCATGCAGGCCAAGCACACGCTTACTCCTCCATGCCAAGCCCAGTCCAGAGAAGCTAAGAACTCCGGGTTGTTGAGACAAAACCAAGAAGAGCAAGTGAACGACAGAGAGGAATAGAAGAGAGAATCTGGCCATAGCTAATGCTCCTGTCTCTGTTCTAGCTGGAGGAGACCTTCCTGTGGATCTATCAATGACTTCTTTGTTTGGTTTGTTGCAGAGTTCCCCCTCTTTCAGCCCCCTGGAAACAGCCTCCGACCTGCAGCAGTAGTAAGTTCATGCCTTTCCTGCTTATTCAAAAACTTGTGCTTGATTTCTTCTTTCTCCTTCAGGGATGTTGATGGTTATTTAAGGCATGTTATAAATGTAAGTGAGAGATCTCTCCACCCTGTACAGCTTCTCCAGCTACAGCAGGGGGACTCCTGCTTCCTGAGGAGATCCTGTTAATAAGGCAGAAAGCTACAAGAACAGTGTGTCCTCTGTATTTTATGGTGTTACTCCCAGGGTTGTGTGGTTGTTGTATGTAGACATGAGTGCTATGTGGTCATTTATTTAAAGACAGCAACCTGGGACAGAAGGAGCTCGCCCAGCTGCCACATAACCTAAAAAAACGTTATCTCCTTCTGAATGGGTGTGCGTACAGAGCTATGACAAGCAACTGGATTATGAAAGAGGATGCCAGCTGATGTTAAAGCAAAGCCTACCAAGCCCTTGATCTTTTGTGTTTTTGTCTGATGAGCATGACCTCTTCTATTTCTGTTTTTGCAATTAAATGTCAGAAATTCAGGAAGAGAGACAGTGCTACAAGCCTTTGCCTTCCATCTGCTGTAGTCATTATATTATCTTGGCCAGTATATGAATAGAGGTAACAATCACAATCTAGCCTTTCTTCAGGCTGGATTGTGTTGTCACTTTTAATAGAAAAGCCCTGATAGGTGGAGGTATACTCATCAAAACTTTTCAAAGGAAACCTCAGGCCATACACTGACTTCCTTCAAGGCACATATATATTCTGGGCAGGAACTTCTTCTTCTTGTAGGCTTGTTATCAATCCAAAATTGTTGTGCCAGTGTAGCCTGTGATAAATTAATTAACTTGTAAAGTAAACTTTGGAACAATTTGGAGCATGCCTCATAATTACCTCTTGAAATATGATTGGCAGCTACAATGTTACTGTAGTAAATACAACATTGATACTAATAGATTTAATATTATGATATAATAATATAATAGTAGGCTATCTGAAGGGATTCATAATCATTCCAAGGAAGTTATTACAATGTTTTAAGCTTCTTCTTTTTTTTCGTTAACAATATAGTTATTGTTGATTTCCAAGATATTGTCTTCAGTCTTGCGATTATCCTGTACATCAAAATACTACATCGTTTTTATGTGAATCCTATCAAGCAATGTAGAGCCAACATGGTTTTAATTCCCTTATTTCAGCGCTGTTTGATTTCAGATTATTCCTCAGCCATCTGTAAACAAATAGAGGAGCAGCATGTGTAACACATGGAATGTAAAAGATAGTAAACCTGAGAGTTAAACAGCGACATGGCAGGGGCTGATGCACCATGTGGGAATGTTCAGAGAATATTTATAGAATTCTGTCCTTTTGGCCTCTCTGGAATGCCAAGATATGTGTAGCTATGGCCTTCTTAGAAGCAGCCTCTAAATGCTGTAGTTTCTCCTTAGGTTCAGCTGTCTCTGAACACAGGAACTACTTAACCATATATTAAATAAGAACCATATGACAGCTCGTTACCCAGATGGCCCACCCCTTTTTGTCATGAAACACGTAACACAACTCCTCTGAATGATTTGACTGTTTTTAATTAGCTGTTTGCATTTCTGTCTGCCATCTAGCTCCTCGAGCAAGTCTGGACGCAGCGAGGTGGAGAAGGACAATGGATCATCTACGAGCGATTCTGGGGCTCCAGAATGTGACCGCCATGTTTACAAGAGTGTCCTGGAGGGTGGCGACATTCCCTTACAAGGTCTAAGGGCTTTAAACAAGCGTCCTGGCAGCTCCTCTTCATCTAAAGGTAGGATGCAAGCCATTTTACATACGGCCATAAAATGGCATGCGTGTGTATGTTTTATGGATGTGGATGTTGTGGCCAGACTCTAAAGCCTTCCCTAATGAGACATAGCCAATGAGCTACAGACACTGATGTTTGAGCTTTGTCAGGCAGGGACACATGTGTTTCAGTTTACCTTTCTGTTGAAACCCCTCACATTTTCTTTTCTCCTCACAGCATTGACCAATCACATTGCAGCATGCATGGCATTCACAGAAGCAGTTGATTTATCTATGAATGTTTCCATCAATGTGTTTTACCTTCTGCTTTGAAAACTCATGTGAGTGAGGTGGACTTGCTAAGTGGCTAAAAGATAACCTTGGGGATTTTCCCCTTCTTGCTCCAGTTGTGAGCTGCCAGTCGCTAGGCAGGCTTAGGGCAAGACTCCAGAGTGTTAGAGTGCCAGGCAGAGGGAATGTATAAGGAGAGACAAGCGAGATAAACAGAGCTCTGCTCTTCAAAACTCAGCCAGACAGGGGTGAGATAAACAGGAGGGACACAGAGGGTGGGTATGCATGAGGAAGTCAGCTGTCATTGTGAGGCCAGAGGCTGGAATGAAGGACAGAGGACACATCATGTAGAGAAAAGTAGGAACAGTGTGATCCACAATGTAATGTCATTACATTCAGTCTGGCAAGATGTACATTATACACTATACATACCACTTGAGAAGCTTTTCAGAGTTTATTACAGTTCCACAATAATACATTGAATAAATAGAAACATGTATGAGAGGTTGGGATAAAGATCAGGATATTCGTTTTAGCCTTAACTTGTGGAGCCGTGCAGTGAATGGATTTGGCAGTCTAGTCAACTGACTAGCACGCTCCCTCATTAGCCTCTGTTTCAAAGAAAGACCCGAGCACTAGAAACCAAACACTTTATCATGTGTTTCTGTCTTGTGCTCATGAAATAAAAATCATCTGTTTCAATCTTTGTGTTCTAAAGAAACAAGCCTCTGGGATTTTCAGTAGCCAGGTCCTTTGACATGCCATATGCTGTAGATACAACCTTGGTTACTTCCTTATTGTATTTTATTTGTGTTTTTCATAGACATGAATGTGACATCACACAGACATGGTAATCATTATAACTATGCATACTAAAATCCTACTGATAACTTTCTCTTTTGTCTAATACCAAAGTGGAATTTCATTTCCCTGTGGTTGTATTTTATATGATTCTTAAGTCAATCTTGATAGGTTGATTGACTGATGGGTTTCTCGTGCTACAGAAGTCTGTCATAGCATGTGAAAGTGTGCTGTCATTTTGAATTTCCATGCTATCAAAAGGCCACTATAGCCAGTGACTCAAGTATTTCACTATGGGTTTTTTTTAGTAGTCAGGCTTTATGGGGCAGCTCGACTCAGGATACATTTATTATCAACAACCTTGTGTCAAAGCTGTAGTTTAACAGGGGTGACATATAACTTCAGCCCTATCTCTCTTAGCTACAAATTAAGGAGAAGATTATATGCAGGAGGCAAAAGCAGGACAGGAAGCAGCCATGTAGGAGAAAATGTCAGCCCTAAGATTAATAAAAAATGTATTTCTGTTTTAGAATCATACTGACACTGCTGTCGGTGTAACAAATTCCTATATGACCCCTTACATTACATACTATCCCATGATGCTTCAGTACTTTATGTTTATCTTGTTATCTAACTTTTATAATGCAAGTATGTTAGATAACACATTTGACCTATTTACATTTGTTTTAAAACATTACTCTTCACTGCAGAACCATGCCATATGTTTATAGTTGCCATTTGATACACAATGCATCAAGTCTACTTCCCCTTCTCATTCTTTTTTGATGGAACCAAAATGTTGCCTGACTCTGTTTTTGGATGTGAACCTGTGACCACTGCAATCTAATATGTTGTTTATTCTGTTGTCCTGCATGCTTGCCAGTGGATCATAAAGGTGGGAATGGCTACATAATTTCACCCTGCTCCTCTGTAAATAGTAGGTCAGTTCTTGCCAGTAATGCAATAGGTAACCAGTGTAAAAGTATGACACCTCTATCTGCTGCCAAAGCCTGCATACCCCAAATTCTGCCCTCAAAGTTCAAGCCCAAGCTGCTGCCACCCAGTGGTGACAGTCAGGAAAGTAGGACTGCATCTGTCAGACACCCAAAGGCCCACAGCTGTGAGGATCTGTACACTGGGCAGTATATCACAGACTGTGTTGGATCGGAAGAAAGGGATGGATGTGTTACTGGGTGTGCAAATGTTTCCCACTCAATTAGGAGAAGTGCATCAGAGTTTTCCAGCCTTTATAGATCCATGCATTACATCCAGCAACCCAGCTCAACTGGCTGCAGCCCCCATGGCAGTGTCCGCAGCCTTACCTCTCTTTTTGAGAAGGCAAAGGCAGAGAGGGGTGAAAGGTCAGAGGCAGATGGCGGGGGTAACATTCCACGGGATTCAGTGTCGTCACGGGTCAGTGAGTTTGAAATGATCATCCAGCAGTCAAGCCCGGCACCCTGCCGCTCCTCCTCTCTGCCCACCCTGCACTCCAGCCACAACCACAACCCTGTCCACTTTTACATGGTGTCTGCAGTGTCAGCGGAGTCTCTTTTGCCGGCAGACAACACCCAGACAGTCGCCTGCTCCCCAGTGGAGGCAGAGGGCTCTGTGGAGGAGGCTGCACCCTCCTCACTGGATGTACACAATTTAAGGACTGAATCCCCATTTAACACTGAGACTGAGGTTGAGCAGATCTTCAGTAAAAGTTCTCTAGAGCATATTGGCCAAAATATTAGTGGATCTACTAGTCCATCAGCACTGCTTGCAGAATCCCCTCAGCAACACAACTACATCCACCACCACCACCACCTACTGGACCACCTGAATCATCAACTCCTGCTAAAACCCAGCAAATGCAAAGGCTCTTGCCCAGCCTCCTACACCCGCTTTACCACCATCCTCAGGCATGAGAGGCAGCAAGCCATGACACAACAAGAGAGGCCTCGACCTTTGGAGAAGAGGACAACGCTGCCTGGTAACCTCTTCCTCATGGGCCCTGCTCCCTTTAAGTTACGCAAGAACTTGCAGTCCCACCAAACTCGGAAGACTCTTGCCACCAAAGTGCCAATGGGTGTCCAGAGGCCTTCTACTTTGTCTCCTGAGCTCAGACCTTTGATCCCTCAGCGCCTGTCCTCCCTGGAGGTCCTGGATAGGCTGAATAGCATAGAGGGAAGCAACACTGACCAACTGAGTAACGGGCACGGCTTGGACACCAACGGGAACCTACTACAGCTGCTGGCATCTCACCGCAGAGGTGGCTATTTCCATCCATTCACCACTGTCACCCTCCTCTCTTCTCCCTCTGTACTCATTTATCTCAACTCTTTCTACCTTCTCTCCACAAAGCCACACTGCCACCCTCCATCTGTAGTCTGTTTGGTGTGTTTACAAGTGACAGAGAAGCCTCCATCATATTCTGAGTGTGCTGTTTGGTGCGCTTCCTTTTTTCTCTTTGAATGAGTATGGTCCAACAAATGCATCAAACACTTCAGAGACTGTAGGAGGTTCAGGGGCCTTTTGGTAATGTATATACTGTCTATCTCCTAGTGACATCACATTTGAGTTGTATGCAAGAGATTCAGAGCATGCATAAGCATTGCATCCATACAGACCAAATCTGTAATTTACATCATAAAGATGTAAGAAAAATAAAGGTTCCATAATTGATTTTCAACCCTTGTCTTAACACAGTATTGGCTCTGGTTGAGAGACTTACATTTAAATATGATCCCAGCATATGTCTGTTTTTTCAGTATAACATTGCATACACTCTCTCAAATTGATGTCTCACTATGTCTATATCTGTTTGTTTTTTTTCTGTTTTGCAAACAGTTTACATCAGCCATCTTTCATTTTTTGACTATGAAAGGTTTCTTAAGCAACACAGTTTTTTACAAACTCTGATTTCTTTTATATAACAGCCAAAAAAATCTTAAAGCATTGGTAGTTGTTTCCCATGGTCCTACTGGGACACATAATGAAACAACTGTCATAGTGATGAGGAGGAAAGTAAGCTATGATATCTTAATATTGAAATGAAAATTCAGTAAACTAATGGATACTGGTTGGTCAGTAAAACATTATATGTGTCATTTCTTGGCCAAGATACAGGAAGTTTCATGTTATTGTTCTGCATTTGTTTTCTCATGGACACACATTGGATCATCCCGTGATCATTTGCATGCAGGAATACATTTGGCTTTTGGATGTGCGTGTGTGCTTTTTAGTATTGCAGAGATAATGGTGTTCTTTTAAAGCATGCATGGTTGTATTTGTTGTTTATTTTTATGATTCTAATCATTGTATGTAAGGACTACGGTTTACTACAGTACCATCACCTTATATTTAAAGGATTGTTTTTGTTTGAGATTTGTCTCAATGATGTCAATGAAAAGTCCTCACAGCTGAATCCCTTTTCTGTTTCTTTGTTAGACTTGTCACCAACTCCAGGGGAAAGCCAAGACGAAGTGTTGCGAAGGCGACATGGGGACAAGGAGGTAAATTTCATTGATGAATCACACCTTTGCTGACAATGCTTAATCAAAGAGACCTGTGTTGTGAAAAAGGAACTCATCTATTATACATAACATGAAAGTGTAAAAGAGTAGAATGGACCCATATCTGGAGGGGACAAACAGTTCAGTGTGGTTTCCTGGCAGAAAATCTTGGAGGAGCAGCGGAGACTGAAGCGGGAACAGGAAGAGGCTGACACAGCATCGAGGCGACACACAGGCATTGTCCCAACACACCACCAGTTCATCACCAACGAGCGCTTTGGAGACCTGCTCAACATCACAGATAACACAGAGAAGAGGAAATCAGGAATAGAGGTACAATAGAGGACAGTTTCTTATCCTTATGTAAGCAGGAACAAGGACAGTAAATGATTTGGGGTTTATATGGAACATTGTTAGGGGATAATAATGGGTTTGTCGACAGGATTTCTGCTGAAACAGATAATCCAGAGGAGAAAAATGTTATTGAGTCCATCAATGTTAATGTCCATTTGCATTTTAAACTTCTATTCCACAGTGCACACTGTTAAACAGATGTCTGTTAAAGAAGATGACAAGATATAAATGTCACTAAATTCAAATCTTGTTTAGGTTGAAGGTGTGTCTGCTGTCTTTGCAGGACAGTTTAACAGTAATTATCCCGTTGTCATTTTTCAATTGACATGCTCCAATGGTCATGTGTTTTTATTTTTTTATTTAACCAGGTAATTATTAATATATAATTAATTAAATAATTAATTATAATTAATGCAACCTAGTCGGTCACAAGTACTTCGTTCCTGTCTTTGCATTATTATTTATGCTCAGGTGGGACACAGATTTGCTATTCACAATGAATTTTGGAAGCTTTTTTCGTACACATTAAACAAAATCACCCAATTATCTTTTTATTTACAGAGAACTCCAGCCATGGCTCGCTTTGACTTCAGAGCTGAAAGTTTAAAGTAAGCCGATATAATCATAATTTGTTTGTATGTGTAGGTGTGAAAAATGGGATTATCTCATCTATATGTCGACCTATCTGTCCATCTACATGTTTGAAGTTCTCTCTCAGGTTGGGTTAGAAATGTCTGACCTAATTAAAAATAATACAATTACAATCATATATTATAAAAGTTAAAAAATGTTTTTATTTAGTTGTTTTTTAAATATTCATTTGAATTTGAATAACTTGTCTCTTCTGAACATTTGTAGGGAATTACCATTTCAAAAGGGAGACATTGTATACATCATTCGACAGGTGGATCAAAACTGGTATGAAGGGGAACATCATGGAAGAGTTGGAATTTTCCCTCAAAACTATGTTGAGGTTTGTGATTTCTGTCTGTTATTGAGAGGTCTTTTTTCAGTTTATCATTTCCATTTGTATGTTTCATGTTTATGTATAGATGATTGTGCATTATGTTGCAGTGTGATTCAACTTTTGTTTTCCTACTTATTAGTTTTTTTTTATGTATAATTCTCCTGCTACAGCTGCTTCCTCCCACAGAGAAAGCCCAACCAAAGAAAATTGTTCCAGTTCAGGTGCTGGAATATGGAGAGGCTGCTGCCCGCTTCAACTTTACAGGGGACACAGTGGTGGAAATGTCCTTCAGAAAGGTATGGAGAGAGAATTAAAAATGAACAAACTGATGAACATTCATTTGTTTGCAGCTGTAAGTTATCTACATGTGTCATTTAACCAATTATGGATTTTTAACAATATTTTCAATGTTCAAAATATATGACTACAGGGAGAAAGGATAACACTGATTCGCAGAGTTGATGAAAACTGGTATGAAGGCAAAATATCCGGCACCAACCGCCAAGGCATCTTCCCGGTCACTTACGTAGAAGTACACAGAAGACCCCGTGTCAAAAATGGGTTGGAGTATCCTGACCCTCCCGTTAGCCAATCACCACAGCGTAGCACCAATGCTTCTCCTCAGGTAAGGACTCTGAGCTTTGCAGATAGATCAATAATAGAATACTTTTTGAAGTAGTAAAGACTTGATCCACAGTTTTTAATACTTTTCCATGTTCAACTTCAATTCCTTTTTTTTTAATCAAAAAATCTAGACTAGTCTAGTTATCATTCCTTTCCTTTTCTTTTCATTTCTGATCTCCTCCTCTTCTTGTTTCCATATCCATCTTCCTCCTATGTGCCTGGTACTCTTAAAAGCTGTATCGTAATCATCTTACCACCTCCCCTCTGCCCCTCCCTCGCTCCCCTCGTCGCTCCGTGTCCCCTGAGGTCCATGCTGTGTCCTCAGAGTGGATCTCCCTGACTGTGGGAGGAGGGAGCCCTCCAGCTGCTCCCACCCCTCCCCTGCCACCGCTGCCCAGTGTTTCCTACCGATGTGGCGAGTACCTGCCCCCACCCTTTTCTGCCAGCCCTGTTCCTCCAATCACTGGCAGTCCTTACTGCATCTCCCCCATGGCTTCCCCAGCTGCCTCCCCTCTTCCTCCGCCTTACCCACCAAGACCCAGCTCAACCACTCCTTTTGTTACATTCACCCCACCTCAGGGGGAGGACTTCATGCTCTTCCCTGCCTCCCCCCATCTGTCACGCAGCATGAGCCCCTGTGGAGGGCCTGTGTTGGAGGGCTGGCTGAGGGGGGAGAAGGAGTTGACTGAGGGGGAAGGTGCAGAGGGGGACATTGGTCGCTCAACCCCAGGCAGCAGGCAACATAGCCCTGCAGAGGTATCTTCTGCATGGTTTGCGGTGTTGCATCTCAGGCTCACTGTGAAACATCGGCTTTGACAGCACAGTTTTATCCCAAAAGAAACGTTCAATGGGTCACTGAAGCTGACACTTTATTGTGAAATCCTTGACTAACTATATTTTGACTGAGGTTGATCTGAGCCCCTTAGAGGGATACACATGCTGGTTATTTGGAGACAGACACACATTAAACTTGTTGCATAGCTGGAGGTTGTAGGTTTGCATGTTGTTGTGTGTGCCCTAATAACACTCAGACGTTTAGAGAGTTTTCAGTGTTTATTGGAAGTTTCAGAGCTCTAAAGGTCTTAATGAGGAGCTTTTGTGCTTGCATTTCCAGGTTTGATTTGAGACTAAAACCTCCTTTCTCTTCATAAATATAGCACTTGGCTGCATGTCATTTGTTTTACATTGTTCTTTTCCTTCTGATAACTTGGATGCTGTTGGATGTGAGATTTATTTAAGAACTTGAGTACTTACAGGTTTCCCATGTTACCCTTTATGTCAAATACTTCTGCTAGGTAGTCATTGAAAATGCAACCTGTGACTGAGGTATGAAAATATTTATGTCTAATGATAGATGGCGTGAACTCGAGAGAAACGCTTTATTTTGAAATACCCTTGCTGATTTATCATGTTTGTTTTACAGTTTGTGAGAATGGAGGCTGACCATCGTGGACAGAGCTCCAGAAGCCCTGTGATGCTGTATGACATCCAAGATAACAACAATGCTAACTCATTTGCGGTAAGCTCTTAGGCAGTTCATAAATCCTACTCATCCATTTTACTCACATCATCTTTAACTGTAATTGTGTTTTCATGTGCTGCATGCTGAATGTGTAGCCTATATGTGAGTATTATCCATTCATTAAAGGAATAGTTTGAAATAAAATGATGTTTTAGTTTTTAAAAGTTAGAAAGAAAAATTGTGCTCTCATGTTTTTCCATTCAGTATGAAGTTGGTAGTGTCATCTGGTTAGCTTAGCTTTGCCTTTCATAAAGACTGAAAACATAGAGAAACAGCTAGCTCGGCCCTGTCCAATGTTAACCATATTCACTTGCCAGCACTTTTAAAGCTCTCTTGCTTGAGCTTTTTATATTATCTTTGTTCAATTGGTACAAAATCCAAAAAATAATATTCCTGACTATTTTACTAGAAAGTGGCTAAAGCCTGCCCAGATACTTACTAGATGTAACTCAGTCATGTCATGTGTACTTGTTATATGTTAGCTGATGTAATAGTGTAACTATTTTCATTTTTATTGAAAAATATTATTATTATAATTTTTATTTTGTTTTAAAAAATAAAAATTGAAAATTAAGGTCTTATTCAGGCTGTGGCATATACAGCACACAAAAGTCCTAGAGAGGATTCAGACAATGGAACAATGTCCCTCTCGCACAAGTGTGTTTCTTCACTTTTTTCAAGCTCAGTTGGTCGACTGAATGTGCAGCCTTCTGCCACTCCCACATTTAAAAAAATATATACAGGGGCCTTAAATGTTATCAAATCTAGTAAGAACAATGCAACATTGGTCGTCACTGTTAGGCAACCAGAAGACAAACCAGGGAGAAACTGTTTCTTCCCCCTAAAGAAATAGTCAATCGCATTGCTCCATATGAAACCTCCCTAAAAGTTGCCTTATTTACATTTCAGGCTTAATGTCTAGCTAATAGGCTGCTGGCTTCAAGTTCATACTGTACAGACAGATATGAGAGCACAATCTATCTCCACACCTATCATTCACCAAGAACCAATAACGATAGCAAAGAGGACATATACTCAAAATGCTGAACTATTCCTTTAAGCTGCACTTTTCATCTTACCTTATAATAGTGCATGATTATACTGAATAATATCCTTTAAACTAATTATTCATGTTTCCTATCTACATGTTCTCACTCTTGTCTATTATGCCTGTCCTCTTGGCCTCCACCAACTTCCCCTCTGTTTGTCTCCTGGCTTTTAACGGATCACTTCCTTTTCTCTCTAACCACTTATTGGACCACTTCCTGTTTTGCTCTTCATCCCCTTACTCTCTAACTCCTCAACTCCTCCTTCAACTTCACCTCAACCTCTTGTGGGACTCGGTTGGGCTGCTGTTTGTCTGTCTCTGATGACTTCACCTACTACTACAACTAGGAGGCAGTGTGTAATGAGATCTTGAATATAGCTGAGACCTCAGTGAGGTACTGCAGCACCCTGCCCCACCACCCTCATGACTCTGTTCACAGACTGCACCCCCATCCCAGTAAACAATCTCTCATCATTTCCCAGCAACCCCATTCCCACAATAGCAGCCCAGAGCCGAGCCGTCTGAACTGTGGAATGTGAGTATGATCTTTATCACCTTAAGTTGCCATGTTTTTGTTGTAATTCAGTCAAGCAACCCTGCATTTGTTACGCGTTTGACACTGTGTCTCAGCAGCTTTGCCAGTTTACCAAAATAAGATTGAATCTTTCCCCAGTTTCCAGGCTCTGTACAGCTATGTGCCGCAGAATGACGATGAGTTAGAGCTACAGGAGGGTGATCTCGTCAGCGTCATGGAGAAGTGTGATGACGGCTGGTTCGTTGGTATGTGCTGTAGGCCTTAGAACACATTCCTTAGACATGAAGTCACTCGCAAGGTGTCCCATTAATCCATGTAGGGTTTCTTAGGGAATGACAGCAAAAGACTGCATGCATGCAGTGTGCCTGCTCATAGCTCTTTGAGATGTAGAGTCATTTTCAATGTGTAGCAGATTATTTACATGGGACGTACAGGCACAGGCCTTGCAGTTGATTTTAAATATAGCTTTAAAATGTATTTTTGTACTACAATCATTTATGAATCAATTGACTTTCTTTTGCTCACCCATGATATTCTTTCTGTTTTGTTTATACAGGTACATCAAAGAGGACAAAGCAGTTTGGGACTTTCCCTGGGAATTACGTGAAGGAGGTGAAACTGTAGATATATCTCATCTGACTGTAACACATGGATGCCTGTCAAGCTTGGGAAATCAATACTATCACGCATGACTATTGGTTAGTATAGTATTTTAGCAAGGCAAATCCTATTTGTCTCAGAAAGTGATTGGTTTGGCCAGAGGTATGTCAAACTGCTGGAGGCGGGGATAAAGACAGTTTAATGCTGAGACCTTGGTATTGTGTACGCATTTTCAACAGATATATTTCATCTTGTCAGATGGAATTTTTTCATAAGAACATACCACAATCAAGATTTTAGTGATAGTAAATAGTTTTAATATAAATTGTTATCTATTCTATCCATTTAATTTTTGGCACAGAAGTATTTACTTAGCAACTCAGTGTGGAGGCTGGCAGGCTACAGCAGAGCAGTACATGGAGAAAAGAGTGGATCTTGTTACCTGAAGTGGACATGGGGGGATTCAGAAGGATTTTTTATTGGATTTTGGTTTGTACCTGTTTGTCATAAGCTACCTTTCAGGACCCACAGGTGTTTATCAGAGTTAGATTTTCAGTCTCTTAGATGTTGCTTCCAAAATAAATCCTTTAGTGTTTGACCAGACATACCATTCATGTATGATGAAATGTGGTGAGACATTCGTGGACTCTCCATCATAAAATGTTTGCAGTATAGATTTGAGAAAAAATTGTTAAAATACCTAAAGCCTTTTGTATGACGCTTCTTTACGAAGTGGTCTGACAAACCTGTTTTACATTTTCTGACTCATATTTTATCTTAAAGACAGTATTACAAATGTTCACAACCCCAAAAGCTTTGGATAAAGGTTCAGAATTCCCTTCAACAACCTTTGTCAAGTGCATCACAAAACACACAAAAAACTAAAGAGTGCAGTGGCTACCAGAATAAACACAAATACAGGACACACATTGATAAAAGTGAAGAGAAACTCTATGCCTATCCTATGTTCTAGAAACCATGTAAAAGTATTCTGACAATAAAGTGGCCTTTTTTTATTAATGGCTGGACCTGTAAGCTAACTGGTATAAGCCTGGCTCCACAGGACAGGCGTGGTGAGACTTGACTTCCTGTTTGATCATTTAGGGGTATCTCAACTAACATGATAACAATAGATTCATCAGTGATGATACAAAAAGCTTTTTTAATCATACTGATTTTTGGAGAGCATAATGAGATTAAACCCACACTATTAATGACAACATTTTATGTTGTATTGTAGGCATGTGAATAGAAAACTTTAAGAGGCCTTCCGAATATGGCAACATATTTAATGTAAAGTGAATCCAAATTGGGTAACATAGTGAACAGATTGATTTTAATAATAAGGTAAGCATGTATACAGCACACATTATAAATTATAAAATCAATAAAAGATCAAATCAAATCAGAGCCTTCAACAGCTTCCTTATATCAAGTCAATTTAAAAATTTTCATCAAAGCATTAGAGCCATCTTCCTACAAGACAGAAGCTCCCACTTTGCACAGACCTGTTAGATCCTGTAACAGAAATCATTTTTAAAAGTAGAGCTCCTCTCCATACAGAAAGATGATAGCTAATGTTTTCTTTTTTTTCTTTCATTTAATTATTTTTCATTGGCTTCATCATTTGTTGCACTGTTCTCATACATAATAGCTAGGTGTCAATTAAGACCTGCAAATAGTTCAAGTCACCTGTTATGACCTGATTAGATGAGCAGAAGGATGCAGAAGGACCATGGCTAATGACGTATTTCAAAGTTAATATAGAAGGAGAATTATGGCAGGAAAATTGAGGTTCAGATGCTTCAGAAGTCCTTTTATTCAATCCAAACATTTCTAATCAAATGGTTCCAGATGGGTCTACCTTTTAGTGTAATGCTCTCTCATTGCCAGAGTACACAAAATTAGAAACACAATGTGAAGGATTGAAAGATAAAACAGGAAACTAGGAAAAGTGTATGTTTACTAAAGTTTTTTTTCTGAAATTGCTAGCTAAAGTTGTGCAGTGATGATGAACATTGTTATTAACTGAACTCGGTTCGAAGATGAATGTGGCTACCACATAAGTGATATATGAAGTTTCATGATTGATAAAGTATATTACTTTAACAATATTGAGGCGCTTATTGAGTAGTGTGATGCTTTTTTTGTTAGCTTTTGAGTCAAAATTGTTGTTTCCCCACGTGGAAATCACCACTGACAGTCTTTCCAATACAGCATTGGAATGTTTTCTCACGATAAAAAAATGACGATAATACACTTATAGGTTTGCCTTTATAACGTGGTGTTATGTTCAGGTATTTTGTCACACTAAAAAAGAATGTTTCCTCATCTACTAGTGGCTAGACATTTTTGTTTCTTTGTACGTCCAGCGCCTCATGGTTGAGAGACAAGGTGTTTATTGCCTGACAGAAATGGTTAACTTAATATCCAACACACTATATGATGACAAATAAACACATCACAAATCACCAATTCAGCCATAAAACATTTAACTTCAGTATGTGGTCCATAAAACATCACAGGATGTATGAATGTATTAATATGTGATTAGTGCACAAACAATATGAAATAAATGGCATATTTTTCACTTTGGATGAATACGTAGACCATTGTGCAGGTGGGCACAAGAAGGATTGTAAATATGTAAAATAAAAAATAGACTATGGAAGATGGGAGGAACAGCACAGAGTGCAGCATATGAGCACAGACAGTTTGACACACATGAACATTACGCTGCCATTTGTGAGCATCAAAATGCCTTATGTTAGATGAAAAATTGTGCCTCATTTTTCCTTTTTTTCTCCCCCTTTTTTTTTGGTGGGGGGGGGTCACTGAAATGTGTTTATTACATATTTAATGTAACCATGGTTTACCATTGGTTCTTGTCTTTGTAATGGGAGAACAATTTCCTTGCAAGTACTTAGAAGTGTGACACAATGCTTTAACACAAAGATTAATAAATAACGAAAAGTTTCATGAGACACACAACTGCAACAGTTTTGGTTTGTTGACTTCAATTTGCAGTGCTGTTACATTGAAAATACCTAAAGTTACTATACTGCTGTAACTTCAGTATTATGCAATATTTAATAAATCATTGAAAACATCGTATGTGTTGACTGTTTTTTATTGTTTTTGGATTGATTGAACATTTGAGGTCATTGCCATTTTTAATGTAATGTTAATAAAATGTGAACACAGGCCTTTACAATTCTACAATTCACTTATCAGACGTTTTTATCCAAAACGACGTACATCAGAGAGTAAGTACAACACAAGCAAGGATCTAGGAAAAAAAGGAAACAATGTCAGTAAGAGCAAACGATCAGCTTTGAGTCCGATTGGACACACAGGTGCTGACAGGAAGTGACCAGAGGCAAAGCACAACATTGAGGGCAGTTCTTGAGAGCTCTAATCAGTATAGAAACCATCTTATAAGTCATTGTTATCAAACAAAAACCATCGTCATTACCATCATCATCATCAATGATATGGAGACCATCATCATTAAGTTAGTAGGTATTCATGAAAGAGCTGGGTCTTTAGCTTTTTCTTAAAGGTGCAGAGGGACTCTGCAGATCCAATGGAGTTTGTTAGTTCATTCCACCACCGGGGGGCGACAGAGGAGAAGAGTCTAGTCAGAGACTTAGGACCCTGTTGTGAAGGTTGGATCAGACACCTTTCATTGGCAGAGCATAGTGGGCGGGAGGGAGTGTAGACCTGGATGAGAGAGTTAAAGTAAGGAGGAGCCGTGTTTGTCGCTGTTTTGTAAGCGTTTTAAATTTGATGCGAGCAGTAACTGGGAGCCAGTGTAAGGAGATGAACAGCGGAGTGACATGTGCTCTTTTAGGAAGGTTGAACACCAGTCGTGCTGCTGCATTTTGTATCATCTGCAGGGGTTTGATGCATGATGCATGCATGTAGGAAGACCTGCCAGTAGAGAGTTGCAATAGTCGATGCGTGATATCACAAGAGCCTGTACCAGGAGCTGTGTAGCATGTTCTGACAGGTAAAGTCTGATCTTCCTGATGTTGTACAGGGCAAATCAACATGACCGGGCAATCGAGGCTACTTGAACCTTAAAAGTTAGCTGGTCATCAATCATGACACCCAGGTTCAGGGCAGACTTTGTGGGCATGAGTTTGGTTGTTCCAAGCTGGATATTGATCTGTGGTTGCATAGAGGGACTGGCTGGGATGACAAGGAGCTCAGTCTTTGAAAGATTGAGTTGAAGGTGCCATTCATTCATCCATTTAGAGATATCAGCAAGGCATGATGAGATTCTTGCAGAGACTGTAACATCGTCTGGTGGGAATGACAGGAAGAGCTGGGTATCGTCAGCATAGCAGTGGTATGAGAAGCCATGAGAGCGGATTATTGAACAAAGTGAGCTTGTGTATATGGAGAAGAGAAGGGGACCAAGCACTGACCCTTGAGGTACCCCTGTGGATAAGCTGTGCGCTTTGGACACTTCTCCCTTCCACGACACTCTAAAGGATCGCCCAGAGAGGTAGGACACGAACCAGCAGAGGGCAGATCCTGAGATGCCAAGTTCAGAGAGCGTAGATAGGAGGATTTGATGGTTGACTGTCAAAGGCAGCAGACAGGTCTAGCAGTAATAGAACTGATGACTGACCCGCAGCTCTAGCAGCTCATAGCGATTCTGTTACTGACAGTAGTGCAGTTTCAGTAGAGTGGCCCTGCTTAAAGCCTGACTGATTTGGGTCAAACAGATCGTTTCTGGACAGGAACTCAGAGACTTGCTTAAAGACTGTGCGCTCAAGTATTTTTGACAGAAAGGGCAGAAGAGAAACCAGTCTGTAGTTTTCAACCTGGGCTGGGTTTAGTGTGGGTTTTTTGAGCAGAGGGGTTACCCGAGCTTGCTTGAATGCGGTGGGGAACACACCCGTTGACAGAGAGGAGTTGATGATATGATAAGTGCAGCATTAAGCAGAGAGGAAATGGTCTGCAGGAGGCTCGATGGTATTGGGTCCAGAGGACAGGTGGTGGGCCGAGAGTCTAGCACAAGCTTAGATACTTCATCCTCAGTCAGAGAGGAGAATGAGTCGAGTGAGGCACTTTTGGTTGGTTCCTTTGGGCTGAGTTGGTCAGGCTCAGAAAACTGGTTACTGATGGTTGTAACCTTTTCTGTAAAATACGAGGCAAACATGTCTGGTGTGAACAGATCGGAGGGTGGAGGAGGAGGTGGGTGAAGCAGTGAGTTAAAAGCAGAAAACATTTTTCTTGTTTCTGTGGCATTGCATATCTTGTTCTGATAATATGTTGTCTTGGCCGTTTTCAGGCTGGAGGAGAATGAGACAAGTCTTTTCTTATAGTCATTGAGGTCAGCAGACTGTTTGGATTTTTGCCATTTTCTCTCTGCTGACCTCAGTCCTGCTCTTTGCTCTCTTATGACTTCCGTGAGCCATGGGCTAGGGTGGGTTTTGCGAGCGGGTTTGGACACCAGATGGCAGAGCTTGTTCAGAGATGAGGCTAGTGTGGAGCAGAGTGTGTCTGTAGCCTAGTCTGTAGAGAGTGCGGTAAAGACCTTTTGGGCAGGCATGGCAGCCATTACCTCATTAGACAGCTGAGCTGGCTTGAGCGATCGCATGTTTTGGTGGTATGACACCATTTGTGGCTGTGCCTGAGGGAGTTCCGGCAAGGAGATTGTGAATTGAATAAAGAAGTGGTCTGATAGATGTAGAGGGGTGACAGTCAGGTTTGCTGTAGAGCAGTTCCGAGTCAGAATTAAATCAAGAGTGTTGCCAGCTTTGTGGATAGGAGGAGTTGGGACCTGCGTGAGGTCAAATGAGGATAGTAGAGCAAGGAAGTCTGTTGCCTGGGCTTTATCAGTGTGTATATTCATGTCTCCCATTTCAATCAGTGGTGTTCCATCATCAGGGATTTCTGAGAGTAGCATGTCCAGTTCCACAACAAAATCATTCAGATTTTAATAGGAGCAGTAACCATGATTGTGTGATATTCAAATGAGGAGTTGTTTCTCAGTGGGAAGCGTTTATTGAATTTCCAGGTATTAGAAATGAGGATACCTGTACCACCTCCACGTCCAACAGAGCGGGGGGTGTGTGAGAACACTGTGTCAACAGAAAGACCAGCTGGTGTGACTGTGTTTTCTGGGCGGATCCAGGTTTCAGTAAGGGCAAGTGCCTGAATGTCTGACATTTTTGCAAGTGCTTGGATGAATTCAGTTTTATTCACAGCAGATTGACAGTTCCAGAGGCCAAAAGTAAATGAAGGGTGGGTAGAAGAGGCTTTCTTAAGCCAAGTTGTTAAGATTTCATTGTCTATGACAGATGTGTCTTTTCCTGTTCCCATGAATGACAGAGATTTCTTTGTAGCACATGTTACGTTTAGCAGATAACCAGAGAAAATAGGCAAAGCAGTAGTCGTGGATGCCCGGGCTCTGTGGCCACGCTGAAGCGTCAGATCTCTTTTAAGCTTAGATTTTCGTGAAAATCCCGCCCCAGATTTTCAGCTTGCAATCAACAGAGGGTGTGACACTCGTCAACTGCCTCTCCTGTTGATGCTCAGAGAATGAAACTTAAGTGCTCAGTCCAAACAAAGCCTGACAACGACCCACTATCAATATCTACTCAAAGCAAGTTTCGATTCACCCACCTAGCTGACAAGACCTTCCTAGTTTTCAGATCAGAGCTTGTTCTTTAGCAGTAAAAAGGTTGATGCGCAGAGATACTTAGTTTTAAAAACTAACTTTTTGACTGCAAAATTCATATTAGCTGTTTTTCTTTTGGCATCCATGTAATGATGTATTTTGATCTCAATCAGACAGTCACAACCTTCTACCTTCTGAGGGGTATGATGCAGTTATTAAATGTGCACCTTGTGTACACTTACTTGCAATTCATTTTAAATAAGATAAAAAGAAAGAAAGTATTCAATAAAATGTTTCTTCCTCTCTGCACTGAAGACTGTAGTGCTTCAGCCTTCAGCATATGTTGGCTGTGCTGTTATTTCACTAGTCTCTTCTTTGTGTCCTATATCTTCCCAGCAAGATAGATAAAGATACATGCAAGTATAGAAAACGTGGAAGGAAAGAATTTAATAGATTTGGGATGTATCGGATGAGAAATCATGTGACTAACTAAGCGGACCTTGACTCAGGGCCCCTAAAAAGATTTAAGTGAACAGGCCTCCTCTCTTTTACTGGACTTGCTTTTTCAAAGACTTCGTTAAGATGAGTGTTTTGGGGACCATCTTCAATAACCTTTAACAGTTTATTACAGAGGAACCACTTGGGTTAAAAAAGCTGAGGGCTACACTGCCATTGTTAACTTCTTGTATATGTTTCAGGTAGCTTTATTGGTTGAAACGGATGCAAAAAAAAAACATGACTGTAACATGGGGTGTGTTATTGAACTGTGTCTAACAGTCAAGTCCATCCTTTACATTCATCCAATGAACTTCTTGTATGTAGCTACAAAGTTTTATGCACCTAAACGGTTAAATTGTGTTTGTCCTGTAGCATTAAGATCCTCCATTTGAACAAAGGGGCTTGGCACAAAACTTAAAAACAGGCCCAGAACACTCTGTGTGTTTCTGACATCCATCCAGTTTCATCCTTCAGACTGCCAGATATTGAAGCATAATTCTTCACTCCAAATAACTCCTACTACAGAGTCCCAAAAAAATGAATCAGCCAATCAGAACTCTTCTATTATTTAAACAACCAATCAGAGGTCTTTCTTTGAATATTTCATCAATCAGAGGTCTTTCTTTTAAAACACAACCAATGAGAGCTCTTACAAATAATTTACAACCAATAACAGCTCTTTCTTTTCTTTGAAACTTATGCAACCATTTAGAGCTCTTTTTCAAATATTCAACCAATAAGAACTTTTTTTTATTATAACAACAAATCTGGGATCTTATCTTTTTAATATTCAACCAATCATAGTTATTTTATAGATTTATTTTAATATAAAACCAATAAGAGCGCTTATTTTTGGATGTACAACCAATCAGAGGTCCTTCTTAAAAATATACAACCAATCTGAGCTCAAAATAAAAAATAGCCAAACAAATCAGAATACTTATATTATTTAAACATCTAATGCTGCATTCACATGGTGTCGGAACACATCGGAAAAACAAGTTTCCTTGAACATGCACACAAACACCTGCTCAAGTCGGAACAACAATTTGGAAACTCAGAAAATAATTAGGTACCCGACTTCCAGACTTGACGTCAGAATTGTCATCAAATAGGAGGCAAAATATGTTTCGGTAATGTTTACATACTTTTCATTAATTCAGGTATTGCTCAAATATAAGTTTTAACAGTAACATTTCACTGTTCTTCTTCGTAGCATCAACGCTGTTTTTTGCTGTTGTTACAACATTACGACTTGCCGAACTAAAATCATGTGAACACACTGAAGTCGGAAGAGCAACTTCCCAACTCGGAAACTTGGACCACCAAATCAGCACCTGAATGCATCATGGGTCTTTCATTGAATATTTAACCAATGAGAGCTCTTTCTTTTAATATACAACCATTAGGAGCTATTTAAATATACAACTAATAAGAGCTCTTACAGTTCATTTACAACCAATCACAGCTCTTTTTTTCCTTTAAATTTGCAACCAATCATAGCTCTTTTTTAAGATTACAACTAATCAGAGCTTTCTATCAAATATTAAACCAATTAGAGCACTCCTATTACATTTTCGACCAATAAGAGTTATTTTATTTAATAGTCAACAAATCAGAGCTCTTCCATTTAACAAACAACCCATCAAATCAACCAATAACAGCTATTTCTTAAGAGCTGTTCTTTTTTATAAACAACCAATCAGAGCCTTTTCTTCACATGTTAAACCATCAAGGCTCTTTTTTATACATACAGTCAAGCAGAGGTATTCTACGTTTTAAAAAAAACAATAAGAGCTCTTCCCTATTTAAAAGAAAGAGTTCTGATTGGTCAAATATTAAATTGTTGGTTGATTATAATCAGAGACAAGCTCTGATTGGTTGCTTATAATCACAGAAGAGCTCTGATTAGTTCTAAAAAAAATTAAATAAACAACTAATCAGAGCTTATTTATTTTATAAACAACCAATTAGAGATTTTCCTTTTGAGATTGACAACCAATCAGTGCTTGTTCTCTTCAATTTCCAACAGATTAGATCCCTTCTTTTTAACATACAACCATTCAGAGCTCAATGAATGTGGCATCAGGGTGTGGTGATTTGGCAGTCTGACTGAGACTGAAATAATTTGACATTTTTGGCTGTAACTATGTATCTTTAAGCAAAAGTATGTCCTCTATACTATATGGCTGGGCTAAGGGATTTGCGGAAAAAGAAAGAGGATGTGTGGATGCAGTAATGTATGCCTAGACACTCACAAGGCTTTAAATTAAATATTCATGTATGATTTAGAATAGATAGCAGATTACAACATTTGAGGTACATATAAAGATGATGGTCTATATAGGCCTATATTAAAGTCATAACTGCAGTTATCTGAATATCTTTTTGGGGGCAAAACATTTTTGCTAAAGGCCTAAAAGGTTTTCTAATGAGAGATGGAGAGATGAGCAAGATAATTGAGAGGGTTACTTCCGTTCTGTCAGGGAGTTCACATAAATTGTAATAAAATAGTTTAAGTGCCTAAGCAAAAAAATCAGCATGGCTGATGATGGGCCTACTTCTGTTTTATTCAATTCCGGTTCTATGACTTCACTTTTTTGCCCGAAAGTCTCTTAAGGTTGCATGTATTTTCTTAAATTGTGGACATGTTTCTATCCGTTAGTTTGCCTGAAGCACTTTCTCTCCACTTTCAGCAGTGATCCTCTGGCAGGGACTCAGGTTTTGGGAGCGGCACATTCCACATCCTGAAAAGTAGCTCTACCATAAATGGTAAGCTATAACAAACATTGAAACTCATGTGAGAGGAGCATAGTGTTAGGAGGTATCACTCTGCTCTACTTTTAAAGTAGCCTATTCGAAAGTAGCCTATGTGCCTACAGAAATAGGCCTATGCTTTAAGTTTGAAAACAATGTTCATGCCTGTTAGTGATTTCCATAGAGTTGGAGTTCTAATGTTGCTCTGGGTAAATGCTGTGCATCATATTTTCACCTAGGCCTATCTATAACATATTGATGTCAGGATTAAAATAATTGGAAAATAGAACTTGAATTTGACATTTTCTTAGTTTCCTAAAACTAAATCCGATATTATCATATAGCTTTCTCATATTGTCAACAATTTCCATGAAAGATCAATATCATCATTAGTATCTTTTTTGTAATAGGCTATCACTTCACTATTCTGCTTTTTGCTCTATGAAAAAGCAGGCACAGAAATAGGTTGGCTTTCCTTTTTGATAAATCTTATAGTTAGGGCTGGTGCTGGCGTAGACCAGCTCTTAGTTATGCTGTTATAGGCTTAGACTACCGGGGGAACTGGCACCCTGAGCTCCTCTCTCTCTCTATCTCTCTCTCTCTCTCTCTCTGTGCATATACAGTACATCATATTACTGCATGTATCTATCTATAAATCTCAGTCACTAACCATCTACTTTCCTGGGAGCTCTTGAGCTCTCCTAGGCTCCTCAAGATCGTCGGTTGACGGCCTGCCAGAACAACCCCCCCCCCCACACACACACACACACCCCCTCCCCACCCCACCGGATTGCTGATGGACGGTCTACCTCCCCCCACCCCCTTGCTCTCTATCCCTCTTCCTGCATCTTAACCCATCTCTCCCCCTATCCCTTTCCAAGGCCTGTGAAGACTGTTTCGTCATGAGCCGGGGATCCGGCCGAAGATTTCTGCCTTTTAATAAGGCAGTTTTTTCTTACCACTGTAACTTTTGCTGCTTTGCTAAAGTGCTCATGATTGATAGGCCGGATCTTTGTAACATAACAATGAGTAAGGTCTTTTACCTGCTTTTTGTAACATAACAATGAGTAAGGTCTTTTACCTGCTCTTTTGTAATGTTAACAGACAAAGAGTAAGGTATTTTACCTGCTTCTTGTAAAGTGTCTCGAGATAACACTTGTTATGAGTTGACGCTATACAAATAAAAATTGATTGATTGATTGATTGATATGATTAGCCTACTTGGCGCACAGGTATAACCACCAAGCTTTTCGCCAGCCCCACAACATATTACTGAGTGAGCCACTTTTCAATACACGATCTTTGTACTCTCACTTACCAGCGTGGAAACTCCGAATGTGGTCTAACTGTAACCTGAGGGTCCAGCCCTCTTTTAATGCTTCCTAGCTGGTATCCAGGCTTGTCGTCTGCCTATTGATCACTGTACGTGTCAGTTGCTGTAGGAAGTGAGCTGCTAGAGACATAGCCTATCTTCAAACACTTCACTTTAACATTAACGTTATGCCTATTAGGGTAGTGATAGAGGGTCCTGGACCCTGGGGATTCCGGCTGGTTGGGGGAAAGGACTTCGAACAGCCGCTGACTATTTCCCGGGTAAGTTTTACGGTGCTGCTAACGTAACATTGTATCATTATTGTGTAACCTTAAGCTACCTGAGCATGTACCGACGAAACACCCCTCGTAGTTTCCTCTGAACTTCTGAGGACGAGGTATCTGATGTAGGCCACGATAACGTCATCTAGTTTGAGCAACAAGTTGACGTTCCTTTACTAAGGGTAAACTCATAAGCCTATTACCATACTTACCAAATGTAGCTGATGTTAGTTACTGTCGTTGGTATGCTCTTACTGTCGGGTTCTTTTTTACTTCCAGTTTCTGGAAGTAGTCCGTCTCAGACCCCAGCCCCTTAACATAGGCATACCAGTATCTTCGTTTCTAAACAGGGGTTTCATGGATTATTTATTTGTTCCACATTGAAATTAATTGCCTAGACAGACGGAAAGTCTAAAGTTAAATATTTCAACTTGTTGGATACTTTTCACGTGAACGGTATTAATACACAAAATGCTATTAGGCATTAAACGTATAATGTTCTACTCCTGAAATAGGCTAATTAAATTGGACTCTTCCCTGTGTAGGTCACTCTGCCTGAGTGGACCTTGGTCCTCTATTAGACATGTAGACAGTAGTCTGTCTACTCCACCCATAGAAACGTGATAGAGTCTCTGTAGGCTTTCATCTTTGTGTCTGCCCTGACCCCTCTAGTGGATCTGCCTGGATGTCTTTAGTGTAAATAATGAAAGGTGTGTAAAGTGCTTAGGACACAGTCAAACAACACTCTGGACTTAATGCTCTAAGAAGAAAATCTGCTTTCAGACTGTAAGGATATATACAGGTAAATTAAAGGTATAGTTTCCACATGTTTATGGTTATAGTTATTTGTTGCATTATGATTTATAAAAGTAAAGCTGATATGAATGTTATGAAGTTTTAAAGCAGGTCTCTTTGTCTTTTAAGGTGTTATATAACTTAATGCCTGCTAGTTGGTATTATATGTGTTATACCTGTTTATGTTTTTTCACACTATTGACTATCCTCAAGTATTTATTTTCTTGCCTTTTGATTTAGAAAGCGTTGAACCTATACCCTATGTCCACATACATTCATTCATTCATTATTTTATTTAACCACACATTAAAAAAACAATCACCAGTCTTGGGGTGATGATTGATTATACAGTGAATTCCTCAAGGAAAGTCAATTATTAAGGATCTTATGAACGCTCTCTCTTTAGCCACTGCCAGCCCAAATAACTTTAGCTCAAATGCATTTTTATTTATTTTGATTCAGGTCACCCCTGGGAGTAAAGCTGCCCAAGCCAATCTGTGTATGGGAGACATGATCTTGGCAATTGATGGAGAACCAACAGAGAACATGACTCACTTGGAAGCCCAAAACAAGATCAAGGGGTGCATAGAGGAGATGGTGCTCTCCATTGACAGGTAGGATGTTCCAGGCCTGAAAATACTGAGCAACATGAGACATCTCAGTCCAAGTGTTCAGGGAGTGGTGTTGTGTTTATGCTTTTTCAAGGGCTAGCCATGTTATCCTGACGACTTTAATTGTGAGATGTGTGTGTATGGTAGCCTGTTTCTGAGTCTAGGTTATGTAACTTTATGGTAGCAGAAGATTTCATGTGGCAGTGATGTTTATAATGGAATTTACTGAAGAGGCAGGTCAGAACAAATAAAGGCAGGGTGGGGTAAACTATAAAGTAAGCCAAGACCAAGATTGTACTTGACTCTGCTCTGTTGTAATAAAACAATACTCACCCAGAAAGAAACAACAGTTCTAATATATGTGTGTGTTAAGTTTCTTGTTATTCCTTACTATGCAGGTCAGAGACTAAATTGTGGTCACCACTTTCATCTGAGGAAGGGAGGTCACATCCGTATAAGATGAATCTTGCATCCCAGCCACAGGTATGTGCCTGCTGTCCTGATATCAAACCCCAAACTTTTACAATTACTGTCCTAACTCTCTAATCTATATTTAATTATTACAAAGTAAGCATACAGTTTCTGGAAGCCTGATCATTCCTTTTCCTCTGCACAAAGACTTTTTCTTTCTTTTTTTTCTTCCTACATACTGCCAAAGATGAAGTCATTGTTTACTTCCTAACAGGAGGTTTCCTAGGAGATGGTAGTTTATCAGCCAAGCTCTGATGCAAGCCTCACTTCCTGCCCTCTGAGTTGAGACCAAAGTATGAATTCATGTAGGAAACAGTGTGGTGTGTCTGTTTAAAGAGGTCACAGATGTTGCATTTTTCTCACACACAGTTCTGTGTTTCTTGTTTTTCATCAGCCACTTTGATGTCTTTTCACTCTTTATTATTTTAAAACATTGCTTTGTGCTTTTCAAGCAGTAATGACATTGTTCATGTTATTGTTTGTATCTTGGTGTATGTTAACTTGCTTGAAGAGACTATGGAGCATTCTGCACTTTAAATATCAGATGCTTGAAGCATGAGCTATATTTGTAGGCATTTTTGTGTTCCCTCTTGGAAGCACGAGCTACATTTGGTGGTTTTTGTGTGCCCACTTTGACAGCATGCCAGTGTCATGATGTGTTTGAAGACTGTTGGCTATAATTAGAATCCATGACGCCACACATTACCTTTCTAAATTATCAGTTACTTGAAGTCAAATTGGAAGCAGCAGTTGAATATCAAATAAGCCCGTCATGGCTTTTATGTTCAGATATGTTTTCAAATTTTAGTGTTTAAAGTTTGCAGTTGCAACATTATTGAAAACATTTGAAACACTATAAAGGTTTTTCTCTTTTCAGTCATTTTCATGAGCCAGTTGAAAACAGCTGCTTCAAACTTTGATCCCTGTGCTTCAAAGTTGTGAACACTCTTGAATACACTTTGCACTACTGCATGTTTCAGACAATACTACATTTCTTTTCTTTTGTATCGTTTATTTTTATTCTTTGCTTGGTTTTTCACAATAAGCTTTTCTTTTCATTTTTGCAGGAGGTGAAACCCATAGGATCGACCCACAACAGGAGTGCTCTGCCATTTGCTGCTTTCAGCTCCAATGTTGTGACTAACCAGTACAACAACCCCTCTGGTCTCTACTCTTCAGAGAACATCCAAAACTTCAACTCAGCTTTGGATGAAGCTAAAACCTCGGTCACAGCCCACGAGCCCAACCCCAAGTAGGTTAAGCCTTAAATGACAATCCTTCATCCCCTTTCAAATTGAGACTAAATCTCAAGTTTAAGACTTCTTTTGCTTTATAATATTTGCCATTGACTTTAAATAAGCATTTAAATATGAGATGTATGATATGTTTCCTCACATATCAGGTCTTGCGCTGTTTGTTTATTTTCTGCCAATCTTGGAACCCTTCAGCAGTCATCCTCTATCATCATCTGATAGACGATACTGTATATGCCTCTGGCAATCAAGGTGAATTTCTTCGTAATTCGGAAGCCAAAGGTTAGCATTAAACGACTTCTAAGCAAGACTTCCTTTCATGTCAGTTCTTTGTCAATAACATCCCGGAGTAGCCCCCGATAGTCTGAGTGTAAGATATACTGTAACATCACTCTGGCTCACCTCAGCGGTATGAGCCTAAAAATCAACCTATTTCAATGTCATTTTGGCAAAATAACAAAGTCATGATGCAGATTTGTAAAAAGTCAAGCTTAGTCAGGTCTGTCATCAAGAGGAGAAGAAAACAACTTTTCAAATGTTTGTTGGTTGAATTGAGGTCGGTTCCCTCATTTCTGGTGCGTTTTAGGATGTCAGGGAATCTAAACGCTGATTGGCTTTCGCCTCACTGAATCAAACAAATGTGTGGCTCAAGTTTTAATGATTGATAGATATCTTTTCTGCTAACAAAACAAAACCTCTCTGCTACTTTACAGCCCCACTAACTAGTGGGACAACAGGTGGATGAATGTCTATTCAGAATCTCACTGTCTCCTATTGCCTGTCCACACACAGAACAATACATTGTACATGCACTGCATGTGTACTAGTCACTAAATGTAAACACTCTGCAGCACATCCATTCTTTTAATGGTCTACATTTGTGGCCACTGCATTAACAAGCAACCAAACAAGGTGCGGCTGATTACAGGAAAACTTTCATTCAAAAGTCACCTCTGTTTCCACCCATCCTCCCTCTTAGTGTTCAGGTGCAGCATGAACTAATCTGATAGCAGATTCACTTTGAGCAAGAAGACATGAGCGCAGCCTTCATGCAAGTCTTCATCTGTCCCACACTCTTTGGGTTTAACGAATTGATCAGACCCTGCAGCTGATTGGACAGACCCTGAGCTGAGTGATCAGACCCTGAGCTGATTGATCAGACCCTGCAGCTGATTGGACAGACCCTGAGCTGAGTGATCAGACCCTGCAGCTGATTGATCAGACCCTGAGCTGAGTGATCAGACCCTGAGCTGATTGATCAGACCCTGCAGCTGATTGATCAGACCCTGAGCTGAGTGATCAGACCCTGAGCTGATTGATCAGACCCTGAGCTGATTGATCAGACCCTGAGCTGATTGATCAGAC
Source organism: Labrus mixtus (assembly GCF_963584025.1). Lineage (NCBI taxonomy): Eukaryota > Metazoa > Chordata > Actinopteri > Labriformes > Labridae > Labrus > Labrus mixtus. Next base: position 30,727,821 of record NC_083617.1, read on the forward strand.
CCTGAGCTGAGTGATCAGACCCTGAGCTGATTGATCAGACCCTGAGCTGATTGATCAGACCCTGCAGCTGATTGATCAGACCCTGCAGCTGATTGATCAGACCCTGAGCTGATTGATCAGACCCTGAGCTGATTGATCAGACCCTGCAGCTGATTGGACAGACCCTAAGCTGAGTGATCAGACCCTGCAGCTGATTGATCAGACCCTGAGCTGATTGATCAGACCCTGAGCTGATTGATCAGACCCTGAGCTGATTGATCAGACCCTGCAGCTGATTGATCAGACCCTGAGCTGATTGATCAGACCCTGCAGCTGATTGATCAGACCCTGAGCTGATTGATCAGACCCTGAGCTGATTGATCAGACCCTGAGCTGATTGATCAGACCCTGAGCTGATTGATCAGACCCTGAGCTGATTGATCAGACACTGAGCTGATTTGACGACCCTGCAGCTGATTGATCAGACCCTGAGCTGATTGATCAGACCCTGAGCTGATTGATCAGACCCTGAGCTGATTTGACGACCCTGCAGCTGATTGATCAGACCCTGAGCTGATTGATCAGACCCTGAGCTGATTGATCAGACCCTGAGCTGATTGATCAGACCCTGAGCTGATTTGACGACCCTGCAGCTGATTGATCAGACCCTGCAGCTGATTGATCAGACCCTGCAGCTGATTGATCAGACCCTGCAGCTGATTGATCAGACCCTGCAGCTGATTGATCAGACCCTGCAGCTGATTGGACTCTCCTAAAACTTCACAACTGCACAAGAGTGTCATCACAATGTCACAATTAAAACAAATTTTCCTTTTTCTAGCCTCCTTGCATTCATCCTTGTTTCTCTCCATGCATTCCTGTTGGGAGGGACAAGGACACAGAGGGAAGCATGGATGGAATTTAAGAGATTTTGGATGCACCTCAGCTGTTTGCTGTTTGTCTCCTCAGTATGTTTTGATGTTTTTTGCAGCATGTTACTCCTGCTGACAGATTGAAATGTACACACTTGGTTTTCAGGGCTCCATCAGATGCATCACAAACAGCCAAGCATTCACTTGTCGCAGAAGAATCGGAGGTTTACAAGATGCTGCAGGAGAACCAAGAGTCTGACGAGCCTCCTCGACAGTCGGCTTCTTTTAAAGTTCTTCAGGAGATTCTCGAGACAGGTACTCATTTGCAGCTTTCTATTCAATGTTTTTTCTCTTGTAAGCCCTGGGGGCAAAAATATATTTTTCAATTTTAATTTGATATCATAGTTGTCTACTTTTTCAGATTTCCTGACAGTCATTTATTAAACTAAAGAATTGCTTTAAGTGTGTGTAGAATCAGTGAAAGATCAAAAGATGTATTATGATAAGCCACCATTCCACCTAAAGCACCTGGAAATGTCAATCCCTAGAGCTACTTATTGATTTACTTAGATGTTCTTCTAGGCAAGTTCCTGTACATGGGAAACAGTCATCCTCTGAGCAGGGATCTTTTTAAGGCTCTTAATATGGACTATGTTCCCCTTGGTGTCAATGCACTTAAGTAGGAACTCATGGGCATTAATTGATTCGGGTTGGTAGAGACATGTCCAAACTAACAACTGGTAAGTAAATAACTTTGTGAAAGATCTGGAATTTATCAAAGACTAATAATCTTATATTGATTTGTAATGCATACAAATAAAAGCTAGACCCTGTTGCAATTGATTTTTTGAATACACAGGATTAGTTTGGAGTCCCTCCAAAGGTCCCATTGAGGAACAATTGTGCAGTGGAATCTTTGTTCATTTCTGTGCATGTGTCTGACGGTTGTAGGTGACTCTGACAAACCATCAGGGTTTAGGAGTGTGAAAGCCCCTTCTACAAAGATTGGATCATCTGTGGGAAACATAGACAAGCTACCTACCTGTGACAAATGTGGATCTGGAATTGTGTAAGTATTTCATGATTCCTCACTATTACCTTCCACACTGTTACAAAATATGTTGATATAACACAAAGGCTCACAGATGTTTTGGGGGGATTTGTCTCCACCTTGAGGCTTTATTTACTGCTGCCTTGTCTTGTCCTTTTGTAGCCTGAAAATCTACTTTATCTCATGGATTTCCTATAAAACCGTATTCTGCACATTTTTGTACTTTATTAAGTTCATTTGAGTTTTCAGATTCAGAAAACCTTGATATCTGGTAAGTTACGAGGTGAGATGTTTTTCAGCTAGCTGCATACTTCTCATATCAAGTCTAGAGAGGACCCCTATACTCACACAATTATGTTCCAAGAAGCGCTCAATAATTATTTTCATATTATGACTGACTAACTAAAACCCTCCCCACTAGTAGACATACCCCACAACGAGAGCTTTAGAATGCTGTTTGAAACATTTAGTACACTTTGTAGCCTACAACATGGCCACACTTGCGTAGTGCATCATTTTTAATCAATCAATCTTTATTTGTAAAGTGCCAAATCATAACAAATGTTATCTGGAGACACTTAACAAAAGGCAGATAAAAGAGCTTACTCATTGTTATGTTACAAAGAGCCAACATTAATCCATCATGGACACAGCACTTAGCAACATTTAGCAGAGATATGGTGGCAAGAAAAAAGGTTCAGCCATCAGTTTGAGCAGGGTAGGATGGTTCCAAAAGTGAAATGGCTGTGCAGTTATCTTAATTGACGATCAAAACCTCTCACCGCTTCCTCTTTTAATGGCATGGAGAAAACTTTATTACATTTGGTTGTTATTGTTTGTTGTTTTGTTGCTTGTTGACCATTTGTAGCTGCTTTGAAACGGGCTGTTAATAGTTAATAAGTGAATACTGATGCCTCTGTATGACCTACTAAAACTAATACGATCATCAAGAAGGTATCAGACCAGGCAATGAACAGAAGGTCTGATACCTGCTGAAATAGTTTTGTTTTTTACATTTTCCATGGCAAGTTTTGACAGCGAGGTGCATGTTAGATAGAATAGACAAAATAAAGCAGGATGTATAGGACAGGATCAGAAAAGATAGAAGATGTACTGCTTATGGCAGTTTTTTAAATCTCACTAGTGTATGTGCGTGCGATTATTAATGAACCTATAATGTCGTCATGGGATACAATCCCTGCTGTCAGGTTCAGAAAATGAAATGAGCATCACATTTTCCTTCCATGTTAAAAAAATAATTGTTTCAATGTGTTTAGATGTCCAAACACTTTTGTCATTGTTGTATTGCTCTAACCTTTTACAAAGTGTTTACAATAGATCCTGATTATTATGATAATATATATGATATATGATCCATGTCATGAAGCAGAACTATCATCAATCTGTTTGATGTTTCTATCTGTGCTTCAGGGGGATGGTGGTGAAGCTGAGGGACAAGTTCCGTCACCCAGAGTGCTACACCTGTACGGACTGCGACATCAATTTGAAACAGAAGGGACATTTCTTTGTGGAGGAGCAGATTTACTGTGAGAAGCATGCGCGGGAGAGAATGACTCCGCCTGAGGGCTACGACGTGGTCACGGTCTTCCCCAAGTAGAGTGATCGCTGAGCTCAGCCTCGGACTGCACGCCAATAAAGGACCAAGACATAATCCAAGACATTGCAACCTTTAGCTTTTGCTACTCCTTGAATAGAAAGTGGTCTTCTTTCGCATTCTGCTTCAGCGCAGTCACTTCTAGATAGGACTGTCATGAATATCATCTTTTCAAATGAAAAAGAATACTATAAGATGACATCCCTTCCCCCCAAACAGCAAATGTGGTTATGATATTTTTACATGTTCACTTTGTTCTTTGTAATGACGGAAAACAAACACAGATTACTTCTTAATACAGAAAAAAAAGATCTCCACGTTTTTAATAAATAAACACTGAATGCAGTTAAAATATTTTAAAACTTGTTACCTATGAATATTTAAGCTTGAACAATTAGCTGCCTGAATCATTGATATGGCTTCATGGTGTTTTAATGAAACTGATTTATCTACATGGTCATCAAATCACATTCCCAAACAGATTTCCTCCATTGCCAGTTTTGTCTCACTTTGTTAAGTAGACTACTTAATCTTTTACGTTTTGAATAAATTCAGTTTTTCGTCTTTATAACTAGGTTAAGTGCTGAAAAAGATGAAAAACAAACGGAAAGTAGAATAAAATGTTGCACAAACCTGCCAGTTCTCAACCCAGTAAGTGCTGTGACCCGTGATGTGTGGTCGGTTAAAGCAGAGTTAACCTGTTCCAACTTTTTGTTTGGATCATTTTAACCACAGAATGACTTGAAATAAAAGGTTACAGGCATAACACAGGACTGGTCTCTTCCTAAAATCTTACAGTTCATTTCATGAGCTGATATTTCAAAGTCTGAAGATGAGACATAAGCAGACTCTACAGGTGAGGTCAGGTCCGACTCCGCAGATGAAACACATTGGCTGCTGATGTCCGCCGGCGTCAGTCCACGGTGGTCAGCCATGCGCAAAGTCTCGGTTAGAGCCCAGATGTAGTTGTGGGCGAAGCGCAGAGTTTCGATCTTGGTCAACTTTACGTCTTCGGGCAGTGACGGTAGGATGCTTCTCAGCACATCCAAGGCGGAGTTCAGGTTCTGCATCCGGTGACGCTCCCTGTCATTTGCCTTTATTCTTCTCCTGCCCCGCTGTCCAGACCTCTCACATGTACTTATGTGTTTGACATGTTTCATTGCCGAGCCTTGCCTCCTGATAACAGTCAGTGGACTGAAGTCCTCTCCAGCTTTATGATCACAAACCCATCTGATCGTCATTGCATCTATGGATGTGCAGAGGTCATGTGGGGCGCATTTAGGAGACATCCTCTGCTAAAAAATAGAATACAAACCAAAATATATAAAACGCATATTCATTATACAACACAAAACAAGGCAAACTTCAGGAAGTAAACTGCAGAAAGTAGCGTTTGTTTTCAGTGCATTTTCTATGACTCTTTAAATCCTTGAAATGATTCCACTAGACAGAACATGCAGTTGAACATCTTCGATAAACCTGAGCCGGATCGGTACATTAGTACTTACTGAACAGGAGATACTTGGAAGAAGAGACAGTCAGTTGGTCTTGTTAATCCTCACTGACAGCGGGGCACGGATGCGCATCTTTGCTATTTTATAGTGCCCTTATCTTATCTTTTTACATGGTGGACGCCTGAATCAACAGCGCCTGTCAAGTGACCAATCAGCTTCCAGATAGCACGACCACCACTTTCGTCCCACTCACTCATTCGACGATTCCCCCTCCCCCTTCTTAACTTACATTCAAATTGTGTGTTCAAAAGTGTTTGGTGATATATCTTGCCTATGCCAGGTCAACCACAAATATATATTATTGCCTGTAAAAATCATACTTATTTTTTCCTGTCTCGGTGTCTCCCATGTTGATAAGCATTGGAAGCATCATTTAACCATTATTTCAAATGGTTTCCCTGGTGGGAAAAAAAATGAAAGAGTTTATTTCATTATCATTATTTTTTATCTTAGGGTTTAGAGAGGACACGACATTTTCTTTTGAACGGTGTTGTTATCCTTTACATTTCAAAGACATGGAATTTGAGTATGCAGGCATGAAATAAAATAAATCTATCATAAAATAAAATTCTAGATTATGTAGTTGTAAGAGTTCTTCCATACGCAAATACATTCACCATCCATTGCCTAACAATGGTGTAGCAGATAAGTGTAAAGGTGAGCTTGGTACACGAGAGCAGATGGCTTCATTGAAGGATGGTGTGGATAGTCAGCACTTTGTTAGTTAATGAATGTAAAATAAGGCTACCTTTGTTAATAAATGGATGCTCACAATGCCTTTAAAAATGTTGGTTGCCATAATTCTCATGCGCAGGCTTGTAGGAAACATTTAAAATATGAGTGTTATTTCTTAAAGTTGACCTACTTAGCACGGGATTTCAAGTTGCTTTTGCAAAAATAGTTTGTATCAAAAAGGAATATCACAATCAATAATGGAAATTTAAAATATCGCATTTTAAGCAATCTTCTTTTGGCTTTGCAGTTTACATGTTTTTCATGATAACTTGGCAAGCTTGATTCTTAAATAAAGTTAAAATACAAATCCGTTATTTCTGGTCATAAAAAAAAGATTTGTATGTACATATGGGTAGTTTGTATCGTTCGATATCAAATGACCTGATGTGTTTGGTATTAAAATACTTACGGTGTTGCAGCTTTATTGTATATCGTTTATATTGGTATAGAAAACATGACGTTAATCGTGAAAATATAATTTTGAATGCCGTTTATATTTGGACAAACTTAACGCGTTATGACGCAAGGCTCCAGCCGCACAAAGGCTATTACGCATGAGGCTACCAAACAAAGAGTATTAGAGTTGGACTGATCTGTTGACTGAGGTGACAGCACAAGAGCTTTTGTTGTTTGTCAAAACAATAAAAGCTCGATTTTTGTTTCAAAATGGGATTTTTTTATGTGTGCGCCTTGACATCTCCAAAACATATCCATTATTGGCCAAAATTATTGGCGCACAACATTTTTATTGATAAAGTTTATTTTCAGAAAGTTAAGAGAAGTGAAATATTTCAACAATATGCAAACAGGATTCGGCTCTGGTGAGGGGAAAGGGGAAACATGGCTCAGCTCAAACATGATTTACAGTTGCCAACAAAGGATTACAAAAAACTCCCCTTCACTTTCTGTCTAAATATGTGTTTTGGGAACAATCTGATAACCATATGCTTTCAATAAACTGGACAAATACAGTAGTGAGATATGAGATGGTGCGTTGCTGTTATAAAAGGCACGAAACGTCTAAAGTAAACGGAATATTACAACTTTACAAATAATCATTGATGCCAAATCCATATTCGGATACCATGGACAGGTGTGGGTTTTACGTGTCCGTCTCTCTCCATGATTTTTATCACTGTATTGTAGTGCCCTGCTTGTTATTCAAAGTATAGGCAAACAGAAGCGCCCAGTTGCTGTGGAAATAGCAGATACTGGAGCGACTTGGAACGAAAAGTAATTTAACAATATTTAACAATAAACTGAGCAAGCTCCAGAGCAGGTGATACCTGCCTGACGCCCTTGAGTAATACGTCCTCAAACACTTCACTTTTGCTTATTTATAAAACGAAATCTATTTATTATTATTTAAGCAAACAGGGGTACCAGGTGGGGCTTTATTTTCGTCCTCAGCTTTTTGTTTGAAGGACGTTTTCAGGGGGGCAATCAAAGTCCAACAACTCGCTGACCAGATTGTTGTCATCTCAAACTAGCAGCGAAGCCATTCAATGTGCACCCCTCCTCTTCTTCTTTCTGGCAAAGAGCTCCCAGAAGGAAAAAAAGAAAAAGGAAACTTCTTCAAGAAAGGAAAAACATCTTAAAAACATTTAATTGCAACCCGGATGCCATATGTACACCTCTTGTGAAACCCCTCAACAATGTGACTGCCTTTTAAAAAGTATGGAGTGCGCCTTGGAGACGTGTGCGCTTTTTGGAGAGGTGCGCGCGTCGTGACCAGAATGACCCCGAACGCACTTTACACAAGAAGTAATTCACTTTTAATGTGCTTTGGAGTTTCCTTTCACAAGCAATGCATTGTACCCACTCACATCAGCTTTTGAAGACGATGTACACCAATTACAGTGGAATAGCTGTCTTTTGGAGGCAGTTGTCTTTCTGTAAAGCACGAATAGGATTCTGGCTGCAAGTCTCCTCCTTTCACCCACTAAACTAATGCAGACTGTTTTTCGTCCTGCTGATAGCTTGTTTACAATGTTAAGCCTGTTCATTAGGGGTTCTTTGTGGATAGAAAAAAATGAGGCAGTTACACTGATGGATTCAATCTTTAGAAAAATAAAGACTTTTTAGGCTATGTCCATTTCCAATTGTGTAATTGTGCCATTGAAGATTAGTGAATAGACTGTTCTTAAAAAAACATTATGAACCAGGAGGTCTTTCTTCTAATACTTTTGATTCAGAGGCCTAATTTGATATATTTTCGTGTTGCTGTAACTGTTTCCTGTCTACAAGAAATAGTTTCGTTTAAAAGTCTTGTTACATTTTTATGTTTTCTGCATTTATAGACTAAGTCGATCATACAGCTATTAATTGTAACCGTGGACTCATCAACGGCACAGCAGTGGAGAGAGTTCTTGGGGGTGCAGATAACAGACACTCTGACCTGGTCCCTTCACACCGGAGCTCTTGTGAAAAAAGCGCAGCAGCGCATGCACTTTCTGCGTCGGATGAAGAGAGCACACCTCCCTCCTCCTATTCTCACCACCTTTTACAGAGGCACTATAGAGGGCATCATAACAAACTGCATCTCTGTCTGGTCCGGAGCCTGCAGTGCCTCCGACTGGAAGTCCCTACAGAGAGTGGTGAGGACGGCGGAAAAGATCATTCAGACTCCACTTCCTCCCATCCAGGAGATCACAAAAATCCGCTGTCTGACCAGGGCTCAGAAAATCAGCAGAGACACCTCCCACCCCCACCACGGACTGTTTTCGCTGCTGGACTCTGGAAACAGGTTCCGCAGCCTCCGAAGCAGAACTTCCAGGTTCTGTAACAGCTTCTTCCCACAGGCCATAAGACTTTTGAACACGAAAAAATAATCCCTCCATTCCCCCTCAAACCCCCACACAGGACTACCTCACTGGACTGTAAAATACAATATAACATACATCACAAATGTGCAATATATTTATCTGTATAGTAATTTTACTCATAGCTTTTCTTTTTATATCTATTTATATCTGCACCTTATTTTTCTATGTAAATACTTGCTGCTGTTTTTATCCTGCACTACAACGAGCCAAATGCAACGAAATTTCGTTCTTATCTGCACTGTAATGTACAAGTTTGAATGACAATAAAGAAAGTCTAAGTCTAAGTCAATCTACAAACCTGTCTAAGGAATAATTGGCACTCATAACTTATCATCCCCAAGATGCAGCTTGGTTAACATTATTTCAGAAAACCAACATGTAAACGGTATACAGCTTAAAGGCAGATATGTATCTGCATCATGTGTTTTCATAGTGTTACTGGAGATATATTTGCAGTACTCCACCTCGGCTGCGTCGAGGCGCTGTTTTCACTCCTCCAACAAAACGATTACGAAAGTTGCGGCCAATGATGCCTTCAATTAATGTCGAAAATATGGACACTAAAGGTAAACTACAGGCGAACAAGCCTACACAACGAAATTGTAAGTATGAACGTGCCACGGAATTAACACAGTTTCCAAAACATAACTTGACAAATAAATGCTTATGGCTGTAAATTCAGTAAATCCTATTTTATGCTGTAATGCACGTTGTTAGACAGCAGTTACAACCCAACGTGCATTTTTGTTACATACCAAGTAGCTCAATGCAACTGAAGAAAACTAAAACTATAAAGAAGATATACATTTTTCCGATTTATTTACAGTTCACACTCCTTGCATTTTGTGTAATAAGCATGAAGACAAACTTGGAGATAGTAATGTTTTCTATGATGTTTTATAGAATATATAGACCTACCTATAGACAAAGTAACGATATAAAATATGCTATACCCTACATGATAGGCTAATGATATAAATATCAAAACAATTGAATCTCGATCAAAATCATGTTTTCATTACCCAGGTATTGCTGCAACTCTCGACTTTATCATGTTGTAGGCCTATATGTGTTTTACATACATAAGTGGAAAGTCTATTTTCCGGGAAGCATTAGAACACAGCATCAGCTCTTTGCTAACACTTCTAGTATTGGGGCTGAAAACAGGCGACGCTGCTCTTTCTTTAAAAAGTAGATCTAGTAAACATGCGGCACCACTCGAGCAATGGGCTGTGACGTGATTGGACCTAGCCATATTATTGTCAGATCTACAAATGGTAAGGCTGCGCACAGCTGCGCTTGACTGGTGGTTACTTCCTGAATCAGGGTTAGCTTGGTGCTGTGGTTGATTATTGTAGCATGTAGATGAGAACCGGAGTCTGAAAGCGGGTTGCTGGAGGTGACTTTCCAGGGTAGCAGACAAAAAAGGGGAATTTCGGTGAAAGTTTGCCTCGACAACATGGATTACTGGGTAGGTTTCGCTTCAATATAGTCATTTCTTATTAAGTGTACAAACGGTGTGATAAGCAGGACGAAGACGATGTTACCACAACACGATAGAAGAGACTTGTTTATCACTTGGAAAGTGAGCTTGTGACCCGACTAGTTTGTGATCCCATGGATGCTGTTAGTCCACAGCTTGCCGTGACCCTTGCTATCAAACATTACTTAGCAAATCGATTTGTTTGAGGAAACACTTAAACTTTGTTGGTAATTTGGCCCCTGAAATGGGTCACCGTTCATGAGACGATGAACCCTAACATATTAGACATTTACTAAATAGTCAAAGTCAACATCCTACATTTCTTCACGTTCAGCTAATACCAGTAGGAATAAGATGTTTTATATCAAGGTTACTGTTGATGAAGAGTATAATATATAATATAATATTATATTATATTATAAAAAATATATACTTTCTACTTTGGCATGCAAAAGGCAGATATTTATCTTTGAGTTTGGTGTAGAAGCACATTCCTTTAAAAGCAGAAGTTACACATCTACACAAGGTGAAAGTTATTTTTGAAAGTGGTTTTAAATTCTCTCCTCACATTATTTTTACTGTAGAAAATACTGCTTCGAAATAGGCCAAGAGGAAATTAAAGTAGGAAGTTAGCTTACACGTAATACTTCTACCAGATATTTTCTGATATTTGCAAAGTTTTTCCTGAAGGAGCAGAAGTTTAGTGGTTCCCTTTGATAGATGACTGAGCACTAGAGGGCTCGTCTTTCACAATACTTTCAGTGCAAAACTGGTCTTCAATGTGTCAATTAAAGTCTTGACTCATCCAGGTTATTTCAAGGAAAGGAAACAGATCTAAGCCCCAAAAAGGTTTTGCCTTCAAGTGAGTTTATGCCATGAAAGCCCCAGGACAGAACAGAACGTTGAAAACAAGTTTACAGATGTAGTAGTTTATTTTTCTCTTCTACGGTCTGATCCCATGATCTTTGTGATGTGCTCTGAGTCTGTTTTCCCTTGATGTATCCAGGAGCTGCCACCGCACACCCAGTACATTTCCATGAGAACATGACCTCCCTTCTGAGACAACAAAAGCTCTCCTTACAGAATAGTCAAATGTTTTATGAGGGGGAGCAGAGGAATGGGCGTACACTGCTAAAACATGAGTTTGGACAATAGTACAATAGTTTTTGTATGAACTCTTTCTATGTTTCCTGATGCAAAATGGCACTGAATGGCTTAAGAGTTTGGATGGACCTGAGAGGTATCGTAGACATAAAATGTGGTTGGATAACAGAGGCCCGTATCTGTAGGGACAGACTTGCCTTTTGCACTGATTAGAGATATCACCATATAATCTTTTCTTTATGACACATGCGTGACATTGATCACTCATGTGCTTTGCCCCCATTCTATCTTTCCAAACAAATATTCTTATTAAGATAACTCTAGACAAGCCTCTCGTTCAACACACATCGATCACTTATTTTCTGTTACTTCCCACTTGCCTCTGTCAAGCTTATCTTGCCAAACCTGTATGAGACGTTATCCAGACAGGCAGGTATGACAGCTGTAGCCTTGGCAGGGGTCTGACTTCAGTCGCTCACTAAATGCCCTCCACTAAAGCTCGTATCACAAAAAATGTATGATTAGTCAAAGATTGAGAAACCCTCTGGCATAATGCTCTAACTGTTGCAATTGGTTAAAGGAACTTACATTTTGTCTCATATTGTGGGATGTTTTTTTCAGGCAGCACAGACTTTGATTACTTCTGTTATTGTCTTTTGAACCTTAAGCTTTCCCCCATCTGATAATGTGTGAGGTCAAGAAAAGAGTCTTCTCACTATCAGTCTACTAACTATTGTGTCATAAAAGTACCACAGCAAAAGAGAATGGAAAGATAACTTTGTTGCACTTATGAAACTGCCTTCATGAGTCTTCAGTGTGATATTGGACTTGTGTGTGGATCAGTTAGATCTTCCAGATGGAGAAATAGCTGCATTCAGTATTTAGATTGGTGTCCGGATGTATGCTATCATTCATATTTCAGTCTGTCTTAAGGTGATATTCCTGTATATTTTCTTATCTGCTCGTGATTGATTGCAAAATATCCCTCTTGTGGCCTGATACCCTTTTGGTGCTGGGAGGAGTCTAATGATAGCCCTCCAGTTAGCTTTGAGCGGTCTCCCACTCTCACCAATAAGACGAAGCGAAGGCTGTTATTATAACAATCTTAAGACAAACTTACAGCATTAGTGTGATTGGGGGTGCTGAACTCTATTGGTCTTACTATGTCTTCTGATGTAAGTATTTACATTTTGCACTTTGATTTATGGTCATATTAAAATAAAACTTACCAGTAACCAACATTTCTATACATGTGGTTTGGTAATCATACTGCGAGATGTAACACATTCTACAAACAGTGATGACATGGGGAGCTGTGTCTTGTGTCATTGGTTTCACTATGTTTCTTTGAAAATTGATTTTCTTTTCAAAGTAACTAGTTGCTAGTTGTTAATTATTTTCTCAAAAGTAGATTGATTCTCTTTTTCATGGAGTTCATGTAATGTCAGTCACTTCAAAAAGAAGAAAGCTATGCCTTTCATTTGATGTTCCCTTTTAATCAAGCGTTATTTTTCATGGATAATGTTGATACAAGTACGATGAAATGTAGAACAATTACTCTTATTAATGTCTGCATATTGTTTTTGCCCATAGATACTCAGTAACATGGTACATGCTTTATATAAGTATATCAGTCTACAATGAAAACAGAGTATGGTGATCCTTTTCCCAAAAACAAATCTCTTGTGAGAAAAGTCATTAACAGAACAACTGTATGTATGTGATGTCTGAATGTCTGTTTTCTGCAATAAACTCAACAACTGTACTTTCAATCAGTATATATATTTACAGTCTTATCAAATGCTGATTTTTACCTTATAATCCTCATGGGACATCCATTTTATAACAACCTTGATCCATTGTGATACAAACAGAGTGCCGTGGAGGTGTATAAGGAGATGGTCCAGCTGTACCTGGAGCAGGGCAGGCAGCAGATCAACTCCCACTGCGGAGACTTGGAGCCATGGCAGATCATCGGAGCCACATTCATCACCACTCTGGGAGCAGTCTGGATGAAAGGCTTCATGTTCCAGCAAGAAAGTAATCTGTTATACTTGATACAGTTGGTACAAAGGAAGGCTAGTTGGGAACATATCAGAAATGATAGTGATGAAATGTAATATTATTAAAAAATGAACTCACATGTCCTTAAATTCTAACAAAGCTCTTTAAGGAATGCTCTTTTGATGACACATCTCTGAGTATGTGGGTTTTGGTTCAATAAGCTTTAACCTCTCAAGGTTAATCTTCTGTCTGGAATCTCAAAATGTGGTTTTAGAAAGTATCTTCAAGTATAGTGCTAGTTTCTCTCTCCCGTGCGTGATTGACAAATGCCTTCAAACACATGTTTTTGTTGATAATCATCAGTGGTTGAATTCTTCAGTTCCACACATCTCACTTCAGTGAGGCCTCTAGAACCAACTAGCTGCCATGGCAGAAAGTACATACTTAGTGAACATAGCTTCATTTCTCACAGGCCACGTCTTGTCCTGACATGTGATCTCAGGTCATAGTCAGCTGTTTAATGGACAAATGTGTGCCAACCCTAACCAAAGATGCTGCATTGTCTTTCTTGCTGATAGGTCTCACATCCCGAATCAAGAAGCAGTGCTTTCGACTTGTCAGAAAAATACCCTTTGTTGGCGGAGCAGTAAGTATCAGTGGTGGATCTGTTCCTTTTTTTCCCAGCAGATGAGCAATGACTCTGTTGTCTGAGGGTTTTATGAGTCACTCTTGGATGACATATACTTCATGGGGGGAGACCTTTGGCACACTTAACATCATGCACTGGTGATAACACTCAGTATTTCACTGATATATTGCTCGCTTTCAGGCTTATCAGAAACTTACATAAAGTATTGATTGGTACGCTGTGTTTTTGCATCCTGAGCTATATAAGCTCAAGTCCATTTACCATTTATGTGTGTCTTTCATGTATGCATCTGTTTTTTGTATATTTGTTACCTGTCTTAGGACTATGGATGTAATAGTATTTTTATCCCTATCAAATAAACAAAATGTAATAAATGACACGTTGTCACCCAACATACTGTAGTTACTTAACTTTAAGCTAACTCTGCTACAATGCATCAAATGGCAACATTTATGTTTTGAAATATACATAGTCCCTTTCATTTCACAAGAACGTTATTTCACATTCAGTCATTTTTAGTGAAATTCTCAGAAAGATAATTAAGTTTTTCTTTCCTCATGACAGATTCAGAGCCAGCTCAACAAGGCTTTAGACGATATGTCTACCAGTCTATGTACTCTAAAGGACGGGATGAGCTATATTAAACAGCTGCCCTCTAAAGGACTCTCTCAGGACCAAGTGCTGGACAAAATCAAAGACTATGAGACTCTGAGTAAGTCATCAAATCATCCATTCCCAGTGTCACAGTTCATTATTGGAATAACTTATTCCTGAAATGTATTTTCTTCTGTATTTTTTTGCAATTTGAAAAGAGCTTACTTTCTAAAAGATTTTGATTTCTGAAGAGACAATGTGTGGTTTCAGGTGAGGTTCAGTGGGAGAAAGGATGTGTATCGGGTGCAGTGTACTGGGGTGATGAAAAACTGACCAATCTCCTTGTTAAGGTATGCATCTTTGTAACCATCTCTAACATTCAAGGCGCAAAGAGTCGGACCTGAATATATTTCAGTGTTAGCCCCATTAGGGTATTTGATTTCATTACATTATTTTTTTTATTTGAGAATAACCTTTTTTTGTTTAAAGCAGATTACTGCCCCCCTGGGCGATCTGTTTGTTCATAACAAAGTTCTAACTGGAGTGTATTCAAGGTTTACTTCATTTTCACTCTTTCTTTTTTCTTCATAGGTATATGGAGATTTTGCATGGAGCAACCCACTGCACCCAGACATCTTCCCAGGTGTAAGAAAGATGGAGGCAGAGGTCGTTAGGATGGCTTGCTCACTTTTCCATGGTGGACCTAACTCCTGTGGCACAGTTAGTATTCACAAACATAAACTTACATTTTGCATAGGTTTAAAATCATGGTTTGATATAGTCTAACAGTTCTCTGTCTTTTTGTCCAGGTTACTTCAGGGGGAACTGAAAGCATACTGATGGCCTGCAAAGCATACAGAGACATGGCATTTGAACGTGGGGTCAAATACCCTGAAATGTAAGAGGAGCGTTTTAAGATGTTATGAAAGTTTGTTGTTGTTGTTGACATATAAGAAATGTTGTCCTCTTCAAGTAATAACTTTTGCAACATGAAACTGAAAACCCAGTTTCCCACGCCTTGAATTAAAATGTGCTATATAGCACATTTAAATTTAAGGCATGGGACCATTTAAAGGCTGTACTGTTTTCAACATTAGTTGTTCTGTTCTATTTTCTGAAGTCTTGCTCCTGTGAGTGTCCACGCAGCCTTTGACAAGGCAGCACATTACTTTGGGATGAAGCTTGTTCACATTCCCCTTGACAAGAACACTATGAAAGTAGATGTAAAGGTGAGGATACAGTATATACAGACAATAGGTGCCCTGCTATTATCAGTCTTCAGTTATTTTCATGTTGTTTCTTCTCTTTCAAGGCCATGAGGAGAGCAATCAGCAAAAACACTGCTATGCTCGTGTGCTCAGCGCCTCAGTTTCCACATGGAATTATGGATCCCGTTGAGGAAGTAGCCGAGGTCAGAATTTGAAAACAGTTTTGTATTAACTCTGTTCTGAAATGGTAACATTGTAGTTGAATCTCTGATATGCTTCAATGTTATTTTGCAGCTGGCTGTACGCTACAATCTCCCGCTGCATGTGGATGCCTGTCTAGGAGGTTTTCTCATTGTCTTTATGGCCAAGGCGGGTTACACACTTGCCCCATTTGACTTCAGGATAAAAGGTGTTACCAGTATATCTGCAGACACCCACAAGGTAATGATGGCATACATTTTTTCCCTCTGCATAAATAACTCACATTCTTTTTTCTTCTTATAACTTAAAAATAAATGTTTTGTTTTCTTACAAACAATCCTGGAAATATGCATTGTTCAAATTGTAATACTTGTGGATTTTAAAGTCCTCCATATGATGGTGTTCTTATACTCTTATACTCGTGTGTGTGTGTGTGTGTGTGTGTGTGTGTGTGTGTGTGTGTGTGTGTGTGCCTGTGTGTGTGTGCCTGTGTGTGTGTGCCTGTGTGTGTGTGCCTGTGTCTCTGTTCCAGTATGGCTATGCCCCCAAAGGTTCCTCGGTTATCCTCTACACTGATAAAAAGTACCGTCACTACCAGTACTTTGTTGCTCCTGACTGGCAGGGGGGAATCTACGCCTCCCCCTCTGTTGCAGGTTCCAGGCCCGGGGGAATCATCGCCGCTTGCTGGGCGACCATGATGCACATGGGAGAGAATGGATACATAGATGCCACCAAAAAAATCATCAGCACCGCACGCAAAATCACAACAGAGTAAGACACCTGTTGACACTTTCTGGAAACCTTAGCACTCATGATGTATTAAAAACAACAACACAGCTCTTGATCTTTGGGCTCATACATTGTTCATCTTAAAGCTTTCAACATGTTCTTTGGTTTTTTTGACAGAGTGCGTAAGATCAATGGTTTGTTTGTGTTTGGAGATCCGGAGGTTTCTGTGGTGGCAATAGGCTCGGATGTTTTTGATATTTTCCGCCTGTCAAATGCCCTGACGTCAAAGGGCTGGAACCTTAATACCCTCCAGTACCCATCGAGGTACGTTTCAAGAAAAAAATCAAATACTACTTCCACAGTTTTCTAACCTCAGGACAACAATTCAAGAGACAATTAATGGTCTTCTCTTTCACAGCATCCACATTTGTTGCACAGTTCTTCACACAAAGCCCAGTGTTGCTGAGCAGTTTATCCGGGATGTCAAAGAGCAGGCGGCCATTATCATGAAGAACCCCAAAGAGAAAACCACAGGAATGGTGAGTTAGCTCCCCTCACACATTACTTTGTGTTCTGGTCATCCACAGTCTATGGTTTCATGTATAAGAGCCGGTGTACATTACGTATTGTGTGAGGATGGTTTTATTATATTAAATCTCTAAAAAGATTGGTTCACTAGTAAAAGAAAAACTTCTCTATTTATTTCTTGGTACAGAATTAAAAACAACAAATTTCAACTAGCATAATACAATACACGATATCCAAGAAGTCGTCACATACAAAAAAAAATTCAAAACACTCTGTGATGTCACAGATGTTCTTATTCATTTGTATTATTTTATTAATTTTTATTTTATTATTTTGTTCTCACTTCAGTGCAACTTTTATGAAACATGTTATCAAAGGATTTTTTTTCTATAAAGCAGTAATGGTGAATAAGTTGTCAGAATCTATAACTAGTAACATCTAGTAGCGAGTTCCTGTCTATACCAAGGCTACAACTAAACTGGTTGGCATTCACAGTTTTCCAATTCAGCCACCGAACTTTTCAAAGAAAGAGAGAGATTCCAAAGGAGCAAACATTTCAAACAACCAACTCTTTGTTTCATACAGCACAATCTGTCGGTATTTCAGTGGATAAAAATTGAATATTCAGATTTTTTGTGTTAGTTTGAAATAGAGTTCAAGCCTGCATCCTGCCTGTCAGGTTCGTCAGGAGTACACCCATGAATAACAAGACACTTTTATTTAAATAACGCATTTCAAAGGCCTCACACACAGCATGATAATGTATAACAAAGAAGTTAGTTTGTTAAATTGAAAGTTACTTGTATTGTAAGTTTCACTTCAAGTACTCATCATTTTAAAAATAAAGAGAAGAGTCATTTACAAAAACAACATGATAGTTTAAGTTTTTGACATTTTGAGGAACAGAAACTGCAGACGTGTTCTACAGAGAACAGGAAGTTACTTTCAAAATCCTCCTCTTTCTCTGTCACCTGAACAAACTGGTTGCTTGTGTTTTTCCTTTGTTTCTGACACTTTCTGAGACTATATTTATCTCTAGGATCGATCACAAATTCTAGTAAAAAGAAAAGTATTTCAGTCAGACAACTCATGTTTGGAATGTTCATTGGAATGAAACATTGTTTCAGTTTGGTGTTTAGTCGAGGACCTCATCACTCCTCACATATTTGTTTACGTGCAGACATTTGAGGAGTGTTGAGATGCTATCTTCAAACCCCCTAGCAGAGTCTACAGGTTGATGGCTGAGAAGAACAATGCACTAGTGTCAGGCAGTAGTGTATTTAATAGAGCAGAGGGAGAGACGGGGAAATCCTGTAACTTCAATAGACCACCAAATGATCCGGATGTGTTTGTGGAGGATGATGCAAGAATGACTTAACAGTGCAGCTCAAGTTGCCTGCCAGAACCGGCTTTCAGGTATCGCTCCATTAAAACCAGAAAACTTGGTGGATCATTGTGTTTGGCATTGGAATAAGAAAAGACAGTGAGATGTTCTGAAATCCTCTGAACTCCTCTGAACACTAACACTGTTGATCATCTCTAGATCGGTGTGAGTTTGTCCTGATGACTTGTGTCTTATTATCATTTCAGGGAGCCATTTACGGCATGGCCCAGTCCATTCCGGACAGATCAATGGTGACAGAGATTTCCCAAGGTTTTCTGGACTGTCTCTACAGCACTGAGGTACCCAAGTCGAGCACCAGCCACATGAACGGCAATGGCAAAGCCCACTGAGGTGCTCCTGACCCACTCCAATTGAATGCAGGGAAAAACTCTCAACTCTTTCCAGAGCTCTGAGTTAATAGCTCAACGGTTGCCTTATATGCATATGTATGGCATACAGAAGAAAGATCCTTTAAGCACAAGCCATCATCCATTTAAGCAATCTGGTTGGAAATCACTTTAAACACTGTGCATCAATTAGCACAGAAAAGAAGTGACTCATTCAAAACAGTTGTATTCCTTTGATTTTATTCATGGTTTGGAAATGTGTTTTTGTTTTAAAAGTTTTTAAAAGTTAATTTCCTTTTTAGTGTTTATTAAAAGTGTATGTCAGTCATAATCTCCAATGATTGAAGAGGAAAGCTCTTTTTTTAACTGTCTTAACATTTCAGTTTTCTTGGATCTCTAATTCATTATTTGTTAGGATAATGCAAAAACACACATCTGCCTGTTGTACCTGAATGTTTGTTCAAAGTGCGGTGCTGCCCTCCAGCATTAGATCTTATGTACTGCTTCACAAAGGCTCTACATGAACAGGATTGTTGAAGCTGCAGTTATGATTGTCATTTTAGAGTTTTTTTTTGGAAACAGAAGAGCATGTCCTAACATAAAAACATATCAGATAAATCTGTAATCACTTGAATCTGACGTTATGGTAGTTTGTCTGTAAGCATGTTCATACATGTCTGTGTTTTTAATGCTTAGAATGACAATGTTTTGTTTTAAAGACTGTATTCATGACCATCCCCCAGATGTGCGATTTGTAGACAGAGGGTGAATGATTTAAATATTGGGAGCTTTAGATCTGCCACAGCTCATCAGTCAAGTTGATGATTTATTGTTATCATTATCCAAAATGTCTCCACACAAAAGCTGGCTTTTAAAAGTAAATCAATAGAATTTGACTTTTTTAACAAACTGGGCTGAAGAATGTTTTCTGTATGTTATCAAGAAGCAAAAATCTATTTCCCCTGGTGCAACATCTTGCTTTAATAATTGTCTCTTTACTTAATCTACCTCAGGTTCTACTGAATGCAAATGTCATGTTTTATTCATTGCAATCTATTCTAACAGTGCAACTGTTTTTTTTCCACATCTTATATAATAAAGGGCACTATATTAGTACATTTGACAAGATGTAGAAAGGTGTTCTTAAACTTCTACTAAATGGAATAAAAAAACTGTAAATGAGGTTTTCTATTCTCAGACAGATTCTTGGTACAAACCCACTCACCTGCTCTGAATGTGTATATATTTAACCATTCAGCAGAATATGAACACATTTACAACACTTACCAGTTGAGAGGAGTATGATAACACCAAAATGACTTGGTGTTGTTCTCTTTTCTTTCTTTAACATTAATTGATAAAAGTGTGTATTTCCATGAAATTATTTCCATGTTTGTGCAATATTATCTCTTCCTGATATAAAGTGAAAGAAATGGGAAAGCTCTGCTGTTGAGAGATAAATCATTAGGAGCATACAGTAGTTTTGAATGATTGACTTTGTTTGGTAATTTAACCAATTTTAATTGTTCACCTGTTTAATGAGCGTTTGTGTTTTCTATAGTTGTTTTTTTGTTTCACATACCAAACCAAGCAGTTTTGATCTAACTGGACCTTAATGTATTTAGGATCTAGTGTAATTTTACCTCATTTAGTCAGTGCCTAGTTTAAAGACAGAGGACCTAATGTCCCCACTTATGATTTTAGATACATACATGAGCCTGTGCATTACACTGGGCTCAGTGACTGGGTATGTTTGCACGCCCAAACAAATAATTACATTTCCAACAAGACTTTGTGTGTTCCTGATAAACACGCAAAAAAGATAACAACCAAATGGAAAATACAGCTCCTCTCATACAAGTCCTTCTTTAAGCATTCACTGAAAATGATTACAGACTTCAATGGATGGATTCTTAAGATTCCTTCAGAGAAAATTGTGAAATAATTTTGTCCTGGTTTATGTTGTTGCAGTTTGGCAACGTGTAGCAATAATGAGCATTTGCTTCTGTGCCTTCAGAGGTTTGAACACACGTCATGATACTGGATTTGGGTCACTAGTCTTTCCAACATACAGGCTGAACAGAGAATAACAATCACCTTAAAATGCAATGTGTTGATGAAATTTGTCCTGAACAAAACCCAGTTACTCTGTCTTTTGAAGTACATGATTGCATTATATTAAAAGGTCTTCTTGATATTCTGAATGAATACATTTTGACTCTTTTATTCATTCTCTGTTCGTGTTATTTTAAATCAGATGCACTTTCCTTTTCCTTCAAGCAAGGGATCTATAGCAGTAGAGCTAACTCATTTACACTTAACCAGATTTAAAAAAAAAACAGCAGATTGTCTACAATGTTGTGTTTCAATAAAATGTGTTGTCACATGAGAAACTCCATTTTTGGTCACTTTTTTGGAAAAAGTCTAAATCAGTTTGCAAGACAAATAACATTTACCAACAATAATGCAGAAAAGCAGTTGGCACATTAGATAGCAGTGGCCTGGATAATAAACAGGATGTAACATCAACCTTTAGCTGATCATCATTTTCACAATACATGTGGCCCTTGCAGTACAAGACGTAGTGCCCTTCCAAGAAACACTAGTCATCCATCCATATTCTTTAGATCTGAAAATCCCACTCTTGAAGATGTTTGAGAGGAATGAAGAGCCTTGAGTTTCAGCACTTGAGTAGCTTGAGTTAGTAACATGGGATTGTCACATCAGTGATGCCTGGTCAATGAAGGTAGCCAAAGTGATGTCACGCTGAGATAGCCCCCCACAATCATGTGTGCTGAGAGTAATTTGGACCTGGGTAACCAAAATAAGACGGAGCATAGAAGAACATTTATATGAGACAGCTTCCCATTGACATACATGAAAGACAAAAAACATCAAATTTAAATTCAAGTAATACAGCAACATGCTGTATATATGCCAGCAGCAGTATTTTTTTTGATTAACACTGAAAGTAGATGAGGTATAAGCATAGTAAACAGTCAATACATTGAAATGTTGATTACAAATTAAATATAAATAAATGTTAAATAGTCAAAAAGGGTTAAAGTATAAAGTGCAATAAAGTTAAGAGGAGAATATCTGGATAAATCTAAATTGTAAACTGAAAATTGAAGTTCAAATTAAAGTAAGATGTTCTTTAATTAAAAGTATGTCTGGTCATTTAAATGCTCATTTAAGTTATTACTTTGAGCCCTTTGTAAAAAGTATGAAATATTTATGACCTGCAGGAATTCATTATTTGGCCACTTGGGGGCAAAGCAACAAGCAGGTAAACAACACTGACATTCAATCAGTTGTACGTTTTGAAAAAAGTTTCTTTATATACACGATGCTAAGGATTTAAAATGTAAATGTTTACTCAGCTCTGTTTCTGTCTGGCTCTATAGTTGCTCACTGTGTCTGTCAGCTGGTTGCTGCTGAACAGGAAGTGTAAGATTAATGGACTGTTCTAGTCTTCTGACTACTCAAAGTGCTTTTACACTGCATGTCACACCTACACATTCACACCCTGATGGCAGAGGTTGCTCTGTAAAGTGAACATAAGTAACTAATTTTATTCATATACATTCATACGCCGCTGACGAAGCAGCAGGAGCAGCTCGGGGTTCAGTGTCTTGCCCGAGGACACATCAGACATGTTACTCCAGGAGCCAGTTGAGACTGAGCTAAGGTGAGCGTATCAAACTTTTGACAAAAATAAAAGATTCCTGATGCCCCTGAAGTGATTTTTTGTGAAGCCTGAAATGTTGATATAATGTTGATATTGTTGATAATCCTGATTATACCTTATTATAAACATTGAACCACTCGGGGTGATGATCCATCTTCTCTGCTTGCAAAGCCACTCTGGACATGAAACCAAAGGCCTGAAAGCAGAACATAAGAATCATCAGTCATCAGTGTATTTAGTTCTTAAACTGCAATATTTGATAAGTTAGGAACCTGATTGAAGTCTTTGAAAATAAACTCTTTGTAAATGGCGTCCCGTCCCACAACCTCCACCCATTGAGCGCTTCGTAGCAGTGGTAGAAGGTGGGTCCTCTCCTCCTCAGTTAGACTCTGAATTTTACCAGCCTTATGGGACAGAGCAGGGGTAACAGTCAAGCAAATCTGAGAGGGGCCGTTTCAAAAGCACAAACTGTGATTGGTTGCACATGATCCCATCTGGATACAATAAGAGGCTGCATTCCTGCTTTAAAAAAAAAAACCGATCCGGTTCAAAGGTATGTGGTTGGTGGTGGGAGGTCCGGGGTTACCATTTGTTCCCTCCTTCCTAATCTTCACACATGATGCAGGATCACATGAAGTTATTTATTCTCAGCTTTTGTTTTTACTATGATCTAATCATTTCAATTTCACCAGAGACATTTGGCAAACATTTTCAAAAGATATTTGATAATCTTTCTTAATTAAAAGAGCATTTTGAATTCTTGAGAAAAAGGGTAACTATATGTTCCAACCACAGCCTAGAGAGAGCAACTGGAGTGACATCACAGGGTATCTTAGCAACACTTCATTTTCCAATCTAATCGGTAAAGTGAATCAGCACAACACAAAAAAAACCTGCTTAAGCTTTGCTTATTCGTCACACACACACTGGTTAAACACACACTGAGAGACTGAATGTGAATGTGTTCACTTGTTTCCTATCCCTGGCAATTATTATTAAGTATGTAACTTAGCATCTATAGTAAAATACTGTCTGAGAAAACATGGTGACTAAACAGTAGTGTAAGGGGATAAGTACAATACTGTGTGGCACACCGGGAACACAGTGTAGAGAGATTGTTTACTTACCATGTTTGCAGAGTGCTTTCATGCACAAAGGATGTTCAGCCTCAGCTCCCTGTTGCTCAAACACAAATCTACTATGGCAGCTAAAGAGAGCAACTGGGATGAGTCTATTCATGAGCAGTGGGTCCTACTTAGCTGCCCCTGCAGGAGCCTGAGTAAAAATCCTTTTGACGATAAGGTTACTAAGCTACCTGTCAGCATGGGTTCAATCATTTACTTTAATCTATTGTGTAGAACATATATGAGTTCAGCTAATGTAGCTGCATTTAATACAGAATATACAATACAGCAGTTTTTTACTGTAATACATACAAAATAGACTAATTCAATATTTAATAATCCCCTTATGTATTGTACTTTGCACACTAATTAAGCATGAAGCTAAAATCTAAATACTAGTAAACAGTTAAAGATGTCACTTTTCAACAGGACAGCACTCAGCACTGCCCTTTCGCTGACTGGAGTTCATGTCAAAGGTTAATGAGCTGCTCCTGTGGTTGCCCTGTTGAACTCATCTGTCACAGCAAGCGCTTAAGGAAATGAACTAGTTACTCAAATGAGGAGAGGGAGAGGATGTGACAAGTAGTCAGCATTTAACAGTCGGCTGGATTCGGAAATGAGAAGATTTCTTCAGTGTGAGGAATGTGAGCTGGGATTCAAATCATTTGAATGGAGCCATGTGGCTGCTTGAATTTATATCCCTTTATAATCTACATCAATGCACCAAAGTGTCTATTTTATTTGTCATCATCACAACCATCATCTTCACAAACTGGTCTTGGTCTGTGATGTATTGAAGTCACTTATTCCACCAATTGTGCAAGTATGCTGCCCTTTGACCGTTTTTTATATAGTCTTCAGAGTTATAAAGATGAGCCGTGAAGTGTCTATATTCAAATAGCACCATGGAGCCCAGGGGACTGCTAATAGCAAGTCTGATTTTATTTATTCTTGTTACTAGCAGCCTAGGAGGACATTTAAAATCAGGCGAGTAGTCTATGGAGTTATTAGTGTTTTATATACATCATTTAGGTGTTTCATCTAAAACCGACAGAAGTATTCCCGATGAGACGATTAGACACAGGATTCTGCGACTAGTCATTTCAATATTTTCTTTTTCAAGATTGTTGTTCCAAATCAATGTGTGATCCCCATGATGAAATTTAAAATCTAATTATATCACATAGACGTATATGTATTCTGAGAAATAAGTCAATAGTATTGAGTCAATGTTATGATCTTGGTAATTACATACCATTCTGCTTTCTTGTATTTATGAGGCACAAAAAGATTTGTGTATCAGCTGTAAATCAGTGTCATTTTGATTTAATGCAGGGCCGACTCTGAAGATGGACCAGGCTTTATTGACATTTCAAAACCAGCTGACTGAAGAAGTGCAGGTCTTCTACACCACAGATTATTGCTACAAGGTAAAACAAATAATAATAATAATAATAATAATATATATACAGTATATAAACACTTTTCAGTCCATTCATCTGATTATCTAGTTTCTCTGCTAAGAAAGATGTGATTCAGTCAGCACAGTTATTTGGCAACATGCTTTACTCGTAAAAAAAAAAGGTTTTTGAGCAAGAAAATAAATGTTATGAATGTTCTTTAATGAAACAAATCTCTTTTTTTAAAATGCTCACATTTTGTCTCAAGACTTTTATAAACACACATTTAAATTTATGGCCCTCAACATGCAAAATGAGTGTCAATTCAAAACATCCTGAAGGTGTAGCAGAAAAGTAATTAGAAAACTTAAGGCTGATCAAATGTGCTTTTCATAATGCTGATAGTATTGTTTAGAGATCAAAAATGAATATCTAATTGTGCACATAAGCTTTCAGATCTATGATGGCCTTTTTTTGTTTCATTTTTGTATTTCAACTGGAGGATATTCAGAGATTGGAGAAGGGAAAATCTTGATTTTTCACAAATAAATCAAAAGGTGTCTGAAGACAGTAAAATAAGTGTGATTTTTTTTCATAAGTTGTCTTTACCAGCACACATATTTTGCACCTTTGACGTGTGCATGTTCCTTTTGCATAAATTGTTTTGTTTGTAATGCTCTTTCTTTATTATGTCTTTTTGCCCAACTTTAGGAGCGGAGAACATTTCATTTTACTACTTGCGTAGTTGACAAAGACCTTTGAATCCTACAACCTTTATACTTGTTATCAGCATGACCTCATTGGATGTGTTTTGCTGTGATGTCTTAAGGGGCCCTTGAGGGCTCTACACAATGGCTTAAGAAACAGAATCATTATTTTACACCCAAAACTTTTGAGTGTAAATTACATTAATTGAGCCTTTCACCTGTTTTTTTCTCCTTAGTGTGTGTATCAACACATGGTCACTGTGAAACCCAACAACAACAATGAATCGACAGTCATCAGCACAAAATTTACCCTGACTATGCAAGTGGAATCACAGAACAGGAATGCAACTCTTTGCAGGTAACACATTTAAGAGACCTACATTTTAATATGAATCAATAACATACATTTTACCTACAACCCACAGAGGCAAATATATTTCTTTATTTCCTCTACTCATATTAACCCAGCCTTTGGTATGTTATTGCTATTTTTTTCTAGACATAATATAGCGTGGTGTCGTCGTGATAGTGTCAGCAGTCTGTAACATTATTCACAGGGGTAATCCTGACCTGCTTTTCGGACCTTATGCCCCCCTTAAACCAACTCAACATGTATTGATCCAGAGCCTTTGGGGGGTTAATAAGACTTGACATTCCATTATTGATGAAAAGAGCTCATCAAAGCTTCAAAGCCACGTGTCTTTAAGAAGCCTCAGCAAGGATGTTTAATTTGTAATATTCATAAACAATTAGAACTGGCAAGAAGGAGGTGACTCCCAAATGATAGTTCTTCTTTTGGTGGTCACCTCTAAACATGATGCAAGAGAGTGAGTTGGAAGATCACAAGCCTTTGGTGCTCTTCTTTGACCTCTCAGAGGACTGGCCTTGTGTGTCCTAAATCAATGCTGAGGTCTCTAACCAAACTGAACTCCCATTGATTTGCTTTTCCTTTTGAAAAAAGACTCCAAGTGATAGCTAGTATATCATCCCAACAGTGGATCAATATAAACGTGTAATGCATGGTTTGGGGCCACGAGTGGGAGACGAGTGGACAGGACACTTTGAGTTTCTAGACACTAGATGGTGCTCCTGAGCTTCATAGATAAAAATCATCTGAGAGACAGAGACTCTTTCTGCTGTCAAACCTGCAGCAATAGATACAAAGGTGAAGTTAATGTATGATTTAAAGGAAGTGTTATTTCAAAAGTTCTCCAATAAAAAAATAATACCTTGTACTTTTATAGACCAAGACCAGTGTCTGAATATTTCAATATTTTGGATGCAGATGGAGTCGGACGTATGGAGAAGATGGTCATTACACTGTTTGGATCAAATTGTCAGAGGCTACCGGTAATGCAAGCTGCATCCATACTGTGGATAAAGTACCACACAACGCATACCTACGTAAGACCCAGGATGATGATATTCAAGAAACATTTTTGAATAGTTTACCAAAGTGACAGAGAATTTAGCCTGTCTCAGGTAAAGTTTTTAATAATCTCTATACTTCTTGGAGTGGTAAAGAAGAGATCATTTTAAACAGGATATCTTAGCTCTGATATCTTATCTCTTGTGACGTGATGTGTATTGACCAGATAAGGCATGCTTTGTTGAAAAGGGTTAAAAGAAAGGTTTTCTGACTGTTCTGAAGGCCAGGCTCCATGCATGGAGGTTTGTGGGTAATACATTAGGGAGTGTGGAAGGATTAGGGCGTAATGGGATTTTGAAAGCGTCACTCTACATAATGTACACTCTACTTAACAATATTGCAGATTATATCGTACATCAGACTTTTAAGGCCAAGTAGCCATTATCCAAGCAGATACAGTCAGTGTGACTACACCCAACACAGTATGATGAGCTTCCATTAGCTTCACAGATCGGTGATTATACAGACTCCCCATGGGACCTGCTCAGCTTAAGTAATGGCCTGGTCAGCAGTTTAAGGCAGGTTAGAGTTGCCTTGTTAGGGATTTTAAAGTTACCTTTAGTGTCTCAGATTGATCAGCGGCGGGGCTTCATGAGGTAACTTTTTGAATGCAGTGTTTTTCAAGGACATGTTTCTGTGTAGCTGCTATCAAATCTCCTCTTCAGTCATTACTCTTTTTTCTTTTTACCACAAACAACAAGCAAGGGCATAATTCTCACAAAGAAATCCACAATACTGACAGTTTTTTTACTAATCTGAATTTATTTAATCGTTCGTCCACTATTATTTAGTCTATGGTTTTACTCCACCCACTTGTGTGATGCCCTCTGGAAGTCCAGCTTTTTCTCTCTCTATTTGTTTCCTCATCCTTGTTCCAGTGTTGCCTTACATTTCCTTTTCAAATGTCTGCATGGTTAGATTACCCAGAGCTGACGAGTTGTTGGATTGAGCAAAAGCTTTCCATCAGGTTCTTGTTTGTCACTTGAGGAATCTCCTTTGACACCGATTGACTGACAGAAAGCCACAGAGGCGAGTATAGCAGACAGTTTGGCCTTAAAGTTAAAGAGTTAAATCCTATGATGATAGAGATGTGCTGTATAAATCACCAGACTTTTCAACAGAAATAAATTGACATTGGCTGACATTAACACATTTTATATTTGTTAACGTATCCTATTCTTTTCAAGCTATCCTGGTGGCAGCTCTCTTACTGGCTCTAATTGCTCTCTTATTCATTGGAGCACCCTACATCTACAGGTACTCTTTTTTTGTTTTGTTGCATCATCCACAATGGAAAAACTTAAATGCACTGATTTCCCAGCAGAACCAGGCTGATAAAACTTGCCATCCCATTTCCAGCAGACATTGTACAACCAAATGTATTAAGACCATTTGCTGCCAAATGGATAATGTGAGTAAAATGCTTCTTCTCATTCATTCTTCAGTTAAGTGTCTTCATAAATTTAATAACAAGACAAAAATGCATAATTTTGATTATTAGATTCAGATCAATCATTGAAAGTCTAATTGATTTCTCTTAAATGACTACACTGGTCTTCGTTTCGTTGGGACTATAAAGATCTCAATATGCAAAATGTTCATCAATAATGTACAGTATGTTTAAGGAAAAAGGTTGGAAACATTTTCAGCACCTATACATGGGGCCTTTGTGTTGTAAAAATCCTGTTAGAAGAGTAGTACAACAGGTTTATGAACTAGTTTAATTTATTCCCTGCGGATTTATTAATCCACTAAAGTACATGAATGGTTTTATGTTTTTTAATTTTGTGAGACCAAAATCAGCCTCGATACAATCACTTCATTTCATTATTTTCATTGGTCATCAATGCACTCTACAATGCAAACCAAAATTGTTCTGAGCCTCCAGTCATCAAGCCCTCGGAGACACTAATGGGATGATTGATACAAATGTTAGCAGAGCCAATTGTACAGCAGACTTACATAGAAGCAATAGAGCATTGTATCTATCCAATCATCTTCCTTGTTGGCAAGAGCTGCTGTGTATTTATGGTGAGCATGAATGGCCTCTCTCACTATTCTAGCAAGATGTCTCTGTTTCCCATATGCTGTCTGGATGGCATGCAGATCCATCATAACATATTAGTGCTGGTGTCTTCCTGATCTGGCTCTTTAAAGTGCTGTATGGAGACCAGTGAGTCAGGCTAATCCAACTGGGAGGGCAACAGGCCAGGGTCATCTTGGCTGCCTTCACAAAGGAGGAGGGAGGCAGGGGGGTTGAAGGCGTCACCATACAGCACAAGTTGACCAACATCATTTTGAGGAATTTTGAACCATGGAACAATTTAGTTTTTAAGTTTTGTACATTTTTAAACTTACATAACAATAACAGGAAAGTCATCAAATGTTTCCATTACATGTCATTTTTAGTGGTTGCTATAAGTATATGAAACGTTGTCATTTTGTCTATTTGTTCTGTTTTTGGATATTCTAAAGTACAAAGAATACAACAAATAGTATACACGTTTAAAAGACATTATCATCTTTATATATTGCAACACAAGGGGGCTCACAGCCGATTAGCATAAATTATTAAAGTGATATTATCGTTACCAATTTGCTATGTAAGTATTTATATTAACTGTATAAACTGTAATAGGAAGAAAGAAACAATATTATAAACCAATTTCCAATTACAATCATCTTGGGCAGTGGTAAAACCAGCCAGAGAAAGTTGAGAAAGATGACCCTAAAAACATTTCACAAAGGGCCTGA
Organism: Labrus mixtus; assembly: GCF_963584025.1. Taxonomy (NCBI): domain Eukaryota; kingdom Metazoa; phylum Chordata; class Actinopteri; order Labriformes; family Labridae; genus Labrus; species Labrus mixtus. Next base: position 30,757,748 of record NC_083617.1, read on the forward strand.
GTCCTATTTCTCTGGATAGCAAAACCACATTTTTCCTGGTATAATTTTTTCTGATAAGGTAAAAGTCATTAGAAAAAACCATAGGGAAGTTTTGGTTTCAGCCATTCTTCTACATTTAGAAGCAACTATCTTAGTGCATCTTCTTCAATCGATACAATCAAAAACTACCAAATGTATTTTTTTCACAGTCTTTTTCACAGTAACAATAGGAATGACGTCTCCTGCAGGTTTAATGTTAGAGTAAGGGCAAATGTAAGTTTGTTGTTGTTTTTTGCTGAAGGAAACTGAGTTTTAGGTCTATTCAGATGATTGAGTCAGTATTCTGGGGCTAATAGATCATTTACTTGACATGGTCTCTAAACATAATCATATACTCTCGGTGCCCAAACCTCACCAGATGTTAACTAATAAGAAATGTTTGGTGAAGCGACACTGTTTTGCTATGCAAAAGAAGAGATTATGGTTTGGGCCAAAAATAAGTTAATGTTACATTTGGTTTCACAGATCTGTGACGTGTGCTTATGCCCACAGGTAAAAGGACACAACTGTGCCATTAGTTTTGACACCTCCCCAGGTCCTGTAAACAAATGTGTGCACATGTTTAGAACAATCATCCCCCTCCATAGACACCAAAGTCAATAATTAACTTCACAAGCCGCTGAATAGTTTGAGACAATATACCATTTTTCAGAAAGAGTTTTCTTTGTTCAAGACCTGTCTCCATCCCAGCAACCTTATCTTATGGAATCTTGCAACACAGATATCACTTTTCACGTTACATCTGGCAACTTATGAAATTAAATCATGCCAATGTCTCTTTAGAAATGTTTAGCTGAAATATTAAAGGAATGCCCTTATTTCTGTCAACATATGTTTAATATTTTGTTTAGTGTCACATTTTAGAGGTAGCTATAGATGTTTCTATTCACTGATGTATGATGTTCAAAGTGGACAACATTTGTTGAGAGAAGTTCTTTAAACCCACATCAGGGAACAGTAAGTATGGATTATAGTTCAAACACTATAGAAGAGAACAAAAAATTATCTTTCACAAAAGGTGATCTTGAAAATAGTGACTGAAGGGGAACTGTTTGTCTAGAACTCTGCAAAAATGGTTGCTGAGAAAAACACCAACTAAAACATATAAGGACATAAAAGCTAAGAGGCCTGACATATAATCCCAATCTTGATGATTTAAAAGAGATTTTGAAAATAATGTAATAGCAGTGGAGTGAAAAAGAGTAGGGAATGAAATGGAAAGAGTTTATGAAGCCAATTGCTAATGTTCTATGTTTTGCTTGGCGCCATGATCTTAGTGATTAAACAAACGCTGTTACTTCTCATACTCCAAATGTTCAGTAAACCTTAAGGCCACAGTTCTAACATTACTTTGTCTGTCTCTTCATTGTGTGTACAGGATGGAGGACAATCATTTGAAGATGAGCACAATACGACTAAAACTAAACCAACACGTCTGTGCTCTCTGGACACTTTTCGAGGGTATGTAGACCATCAACAATCATCCATTTTATCAGTCTATCACCACATGTGGCTCCTTCACATGCTAATTCTTTTAAGAGCAGTCTAAGGCATGATTAAGATCTACAGCCCCGGCATAATAAATAATTACAGGGGTCATAGTCTGGCCACGGGCTCTCTCAAGCTTTTGTTATCAGGCCGTATAGCTTTGGGCATGATTTCTGATATCAGTGCATTGTGGGTTTGGAACAGTGCGTTTCTGTGAGACAGGAATGATGTGTGTGATTGAATCTGGGCTCCCTGCTTCCCTTAATTGTGGCCTAGGGGTAGACACAAAGCACGCCTCTCTGAAAACAGGATGCTGGTGTGGCTTTGACCTGCCCCTTGCCAAATAATTGATGTAATAATACCGTCAACATATCAGCACACATCCACACGGCCATAGATCTCCTGCCAGCGAGATGCAATCCAGAATCACAAAGGCAGCATCCAGGAGACAATTGGCATCTTCTACTGTGGCTTCCTTTTGGATGGAGAGTAATCTGAAACCAATATGTTTTAAAAAAAAAAATACATATTCCTTTAGTGGCAAGTCCTGCTGCAATCCTGGTCAATATTTTAAGCAAAAATGTCACTCTTGGGTTGAAGATATTATATATTGATGTCATAAATGGTTATGCTGGAAATTCTGATACCTTACAACACACTTAATCAATCATTGACTCAGCATTCATGATCAATGCTGCCTGTGCCTTCCCAGTCCTGTGACTTATGATCCTTACTCCTGATAAGTAACAACTTTCTACCCAGACCAGACACATCAGTCATCTGCCATAAATGCTGGAACATTTCTGAAGGCAAAATGCTTTTCCTCTGGGCTGAAAGGTTTTTCTGATCATTGCTCAGGCTCCACTGACATGATATACAGAGAACAGTCAGCTACTGTTGCACCTTCATTTTTCTAAAAGGATTTGGATTTTAATCTTGCGCCACACTGCTAAAAGCCTGTCGCCTGTTTCCTAACAGCTGAAAATCGCATCGTCAGTAAATAGTAGTGCCATACAACAGAGTGAACAACTTTTACAGCAAAACAATGGATCGGATTGCGTTTCACACCTCATGTCTAACTCATTCTGTGCCTTATTTTCACTAAACTCAATATTTTCCTCTGGTTTGTTTTATGTAGCTCTGAAATTTGCCACAAAAAAACCTAACAATGTCCACTGAAGTTTTACTTTATCAAGGTCGGACACTCTGCTGGCTTAATGCTTTGCAGTGATATACAAAGCTAACTATCTGATAGTACTAAAACATATTTTCTTTTATTTCTCAATGTGGTTTGTCTAGAATGGTGCTTACATTATCATTCAAACACCAAGGATGTTTTCTTTTAAAATGATGGGACAACAAAGGGTCCCAATAAGCCCCAATACTGCAAGGATATTCAGGTCTCATCTGGCTTGTAATTTATGGCTTTGTCACTATGGCGACTAATGGATCTTCTTCAAAATTAAGATGATTGCCTGGATGGGTAATTGTTAGTGTGTGTGTGTGTGTGTGTGTGTGTGTGTGTGTGTGTGTGTGTGTGTGTGTGTGTGTGTGTGTGTGTGTGTGTGTGTGTGTGTGTGTGTGTGTGTGTGTGCGCATGAGAAAGAGAGAGAGAGAAAGAGGGGGGGGGGGTACATGGGCATGCGCAGCAGGATTTACGCTTCTTAAAAAGCCCTTTGAGATGATAGTGTCTGATTAAAATCTTGTATCAGCAGGTTGGGGCTAAAAGAGGAGTAATGGCTTGGGTGCACCCTTTAATTGAATCTTGGCCGAAAAACAAGAGGAGGCAGATGATACAGTGCACCTTATCAGACAATCTAGTTCCTATATCTTGTCCTTATCTTGTTATGTCTCCTAAGAACACTTATATAAATTGTATTGTTTGACTAAACAACACATGATTCAGAAACATGAATCAAAACATAAACAACACAAGTATGTGGTATGTTAAAAGGATTAAATCCAACCTCAGAAGTAGCTCAACCATGCTAGCATTTACTGTACATCATGTAATTGTACATATCCATTTTCTGACATGCACGGCAAACACCTTTTTTCCTCCAGTGTCTGATTCGGTGAGGCACTCCATCACACGTGGTGCAGTCTTGGCCAGGGCTAAAGCATAAAGTGTATCATATATTAGATGCAAAGTCTGTAGTCAGCACTGCTCGAGGAGATTCAGAGGACAAGTGTTCATTTCCTGAGTGATTCATAAAGCTAAGATTGCATTACCTTGCATTTGGAGTGTGACAGCATGACAGCTTCTCTTTTAGCATCTTTACCTTTAACACATAAGTTTATATTGTACTGAATGTATTAGTTGTGGTAATAAAACACTTAGATATAAAATCTTATTCTGTATTTAATATTTTCTTATGATAGTTTGATTTAAATGTGTTTGTTCAACATTTTTCCAAATATATTAATTATTTACTCAACTGCTTGAAAGGCAAATGCAATCATGACTCATTTCAATTATTTTGTTGTTAGTGTATTGATTTCCAACCAGGGAACTAACCAGGGGAGCGTCAGGCTTTTACTGCTCTGAGGTTGTTAAAATTAGAATTGGACATTATCACTAAATCATGACAACACACTGGATAGTTCAAACAAAGTTATTCTGGTAAGCACAGGTGTGTTGGATTATTCTGTTGGGAGTTTTACAATGAAAACAGCTCAAACTGATGGGGTCCCAGGACATTGGCTAGGATCCATTTGTTTAGTTCCTTATTGTTGTTCTGTCTTTGTAGGTTTGCCTTGACAGTCATGGTTTTCGTGAACTACGGTGGAGGAGGCTACTGGTTCTTTCAACATGCACCGTGGAATGGTAAAGTAAAGTACAAGGCATGCCAAAGAAATACAACTTATACCACAGCTTTTTCATTCTATTTGAATCTCCTCCTTGCATCTCTTTGAGTGTCATTGAAGCAAATTCAATTAAATTCAATAACTTTTAACAGCTCATACAGTTCAGAATGTTTCATGGAAGTCGTTGCCATGTAAAAAAAAAAAATCGTATTGCCATCTTTAAAGAGAACATATTATCCCCCTTTTCCACCTTTTCAAACAGTCCCCTGTGGTCTAAATGAAACAGCTGTGCTGTGCTTTGGTCAAAATATAACATGAATCAAGCACCAGAAGAGGTTTGTGACCCTGTATAAACCAGCTCTCTCAGAACGCTCCATTTTGGCGTGTGTGTCTCTTTAAATGCAATGACCCCCCCCCCCCCCCCCTCCCGGTAGACATCACTCCTCTGTAGTGAGAATAAAAATGGCGGACCTGCGCAAAAGTTTTGTTCTAGACTGAGGGTGGAGTCCATGGGTGGAGATACCAGGGGAGGGGAGGGGATTTTATTTTTTTACCAGAATCCCACTGTGACATCACAAGGAGAGCACATTTGAAACGGAGCATTTTTCTCTGTGTTGTTCGACTTATACAGACCACAAACAAAGGACTGGATGGATTTAGTTCACATTTTGTGGGTCAATAGACTCTCAGGTTATCCAAATATATGTTCAAGAACACTGTACAAGTGGATTTTTCATAATATGTCCCCTTTAACATAAAGCCAAATATAAAGTTATTGTGTAAATGCTGGAAGTTATTCACAGGTAACATTTCTCCTCATCATTTGCAGCATTTCCTCATCTGCTAATTTTGTTGAATGCAGTCTTAAATACATTAAAAAACACTTTCTATTGTATTCATTTTTATAAGACAAGGATTTTTTTTATTGAAGTTACAAACTGGGTAAATTAAATGAAATTAGCAAAAAAATGCAAATTAGAAAAAATCTGACATCATTTTTTCAAGGAGTAACTTTTCAATACATTTAGTAAGTTTCTGTCTCCCACTTTTAAATTTTATAATCCACTGAATATAAAATTACAATGGAGAAAGAAAACAAAATGATCTTTGAAAGAAGTTAGATATTCTTCAGTCACAACCCTCATAGGAAGTTAATTAGGAACAGTCGGCATAACTCCTCCCTGTAGCAAATAATGCCTCCTATTTCTTTCAGTAACAGAACGTTTTTCATCCAAACATGTCACTGCAACTTTTATTAAATCAGTGTAACAGTAAATGGGTGTTCTGAATTCATATGTTTATGACAGTGTTGTTGACACATCCAAAAGGAAGTATTGATTTCCTGAAATGTTTGATTCATCTTGTCTTTGCTGCAGAGAAACTATTATCACATGAGTGCAGATATTCATTAATCACACATTTACAAATGGAAAGGTAAAGGCACAGGCTTCACTTTAAGGACAAATAATTGTTTTTAGTTCTACTTGTATATTTGATTCAGGACATTAGAAAATAGCAAGAACTGTGAAAACTGAGAAGTGACATAAAGTTCCAGTATCTCTGTGTTAACTGTTCTAACTGTATATCTCTGGATGTTTTGCAGGTCTAACTGTCGCAGATCTTGTTATGCCATGGTAGGTAATGGTACAAGAGCACTGTCAAACATTTTCATTCAATTTTTATGATATTTTTATTTATCACACAAGTAATCACAATTTTGTATAAATATGTGTTTTAATAGCTTAATGCCGTCTTTTTCCAGGTTTGTGTTTATCATTGGAACTTCAGTGGTGTTGGCTTTCAGATCTATGCAGAGGAGAGGAGTGAGCCGGCTGCAGCAGCTGCGCAAAATCACCTGGAGAACAGGCGTCCTCGTGATGCTCGGCTTCTGCTTCCTTAACTACTCTCCAAGAGATGGACCACGTAAGTTAAAAAATGAAGCAGTGGATTGTCAATGAAACAAAAACATTGTGTGTGGTTTTGCCTTTTTATGTACTGTACTGCTGGATATAAGTGAAAAACAGACTCTGGTTTGTCCAATAATATGTCCACCTATTACATGTACTGTATGGTACAATTTATAATTATCTCTAATGGAGACAGATAAAGGGTTTTCTAATATTAATGGACCAGAATCAGAATTTAGACTCAACAACAACAGGAAGAGTTTATTATGTTGCATAAACATAAATAACAATAAATACCTCCAAAGAAATGTTTTCAGAGAATAGTTTGAGTGTCATTTTATAGATGAATTACAGTGATTGGGATTTACCTCTTTCGATGTGATAATTTACCTTTAATTCTCTTCACTGAGATCTGAATAGCTTGATTTTTGACTTTTGGCTTAAAAAAACAATAAATGCGTTTATACTGTTTAAAAAGCAAGAGGTTTTTTCAGCATTAATGTTTCATAGACAAAATAAGTTATTAAATACTTGAAAAAAAACTCAGCAAACTAATAAATGATAACTGATTCATACAAACCAGGAGTAATCCTCAGCTCCTGTAGGAGCTGCTAAACATAGCCTATACATCACTAAAACTCAGGAGACAGATACTTCTGTGTTATATATGTTCAATTCTTAATTTCTGATCTGCAGGGATATTAGGGTTAAAGGAGGAGAGGCATGCTGAAAACACACCATTTTATTGTCCACCTAGGGATGGAAGGGGTGCCTTTCTCACATTAGCCACCCCCACTGCTAATGGACTTTCCTGGGTAGATGTCTGCATAACTGGGTTAACAAAAATATTGTTATTGTGTGTGCAGACTGAAAATCCAGCACCAGGGGACATTTAACAGAGGCAGATTGGGCAAAAACAACAAGGACATAATGGACGATTGCAAACAGATAGTGTTTCACCCTTCAGTCTCATGCAGCTGCTCTAGAGGCTGCTGCTGAAGCTGATCATAACATCACAGTGACTTTACCATTAACTGCAGCTTTGCCCTCTGTCTCCAAGGACGTCCTCAGAATTTCAGTCCAATAACTAAATCAAATTAGAAAATAGAGTCATATCAAGTGAATGTGTTTGATGGTTTCAGTGTCCGACAGGAAAGAAAGGGTTTTAACCTCTGACATCACTATATACTTTTTACTGCTAGCTGCAATACCTAGATGTCAAATTTGTGTATTTGATTTGATCTTTTACACTTAACAGTTAAAAGCTTCCACTATTTGTTTGTTTCTTTAGTCTTATTCATGTTAACAACTTACTACAAAAGATAATTCAAGATGAGATCAGAAAGTCAAATTTGGCAACTAGATTATGTCCAATTAAGAAAACTCTCTCTTTTTTTAAAGTTTTTGACTCGGCTACAGTATTTGCAGTACTTTCTCATTGTTTTATTCGTCTCTGCTCACTGCCCATGGAACCATATTGTTTTTGCTGAAAGTGCAGAGATATGGTAAGCAGACAGCAGGGCTTTTACACCCTGAAATGTTACTGAATGTCAAAGGGATCAAAAACTATTGATTATCAGTTGAACCAAAAAATGTTTACACATTCCTACAGTTCAGCTTCAAACGTTCACCTCAACAGTGATTGTTTATCTAAGTAAATATTAGAAGTATACAGTTTATTATCTTGATCTTAATGTAACCTACAGTTTTACCAAATGTGTCATAAATAAGAGCTTTACTGTTCCTCCCTTCCCTTCATTTCCGCCACTTATTCGATTTGTCTGAATCAATGATTGGGGTAACACTGTTTTTTCGCCACTTTGTTCAGCAAAGAGGTTTTCAATTAACTAATGTGTAGATTACCATCAATCTCTCAACCACAAGCCAATCCTTTCCTTGTTGAGACCAAGAGATAACTGGGAATCTTTGCTTTGATTAGCTTCCCACTTTCCTGACATGTCCATATCCTGAAGGCTGAAATGATTTCCCAATGACTGTTACCTCCTTCAGCAACAGTCATGGAATAATGGAGAATCAATTCATAGTTTAGATTTCTTTAAGGCATAAGGAGTAGTGACATAACAGCAAGTCTATGCTTATACTCGAGTTGTAAGTTTTATGAAATAATAAAATACCTTTAATTGTATTGCACATTTCTTAACAAAGTCACAAAATCATTGGTAGATAAATGTGGAAAAGGCTAAATATAGTGAATGTAAGACAATTAGTTCAGATAAAAGCTGATTTATACCAATAATAGTGATAGATGAAATTCCTGATTGGGTTTTAAGTCATGTGGTTCATGTTGTTTGTTGTTGACTGTGTTCCAGTTTCCTTGTCCTGGCTGAGAGTCCCTGGAGTGCTGCAGCGTCTGGGCTTTACTTACTTTGTTCTGTCTCTCCTGCAGACTTTCTGGGGCCAGAAAGAAATCCCTCCGACAGCGGTGAGCTGCTCTGTCAATTTCAATTTAGCTGGTCATTATACACCAGTAAAAATAATTTAAAGAAGTACAGCCTGACACACATTCATACATTTGCTAGTTTGCCATGTTAACTCCTTGGTCGATTTTGGTGATTCAGTGTTATTCTGCTTGATGTGATAACTGTCCATATACAATACTTGAGTTAAAAGATTCAAACGTTATTGCAGTTTTTCACCTTAGGATCATTTATGATAACATTTGTGTTCTGTTTGATGTAGAACCATTTGGGCAACCCTGTTCAGGATGTGATCCTTTATTGGCAACAGTGGCTGATTATCATCTTGCTGGAGACTCTGTGGCTATGCATCACTTTCCTCATGCCTGTGCCCGACTGCCCAACGTAAGTCCAACAAGGCTCCTACTGTCACAGCAGTGAGTCTGATCTACTCACCAACCCAATGTAGAGACATGCTGTCAATTGTTCCATGCTGAGATAATCTCCAGTTGAGGCTACAGGACTATAGCAGAGGTGTGCACCTTGTGTTTCTGATGTTATGAACTGCCATGATTTATGAGCATGTGGTGGAAGCTTCAGAGGGCATAATTACCCAATCTCAGTCTGTCATGAGCAATAAGAGGAGGGAGGCAGAGGATCCATCTTCCTCGCTCTGTGTCTTCTGCTTCGTGATGCTTTTTTTTAAATCTTTTTTTTTTTCCTATGCTTTGACCCTGCCTAGTGTAACACTTACACTGTTAGTTCAAGTCCTACTGTTTTCCTAACAATCGGGTATTTTTTTCAACATCTATTCAATTTTCATTTTAGTGCAATGTGAGAATGTGTTGTAAACCCAGATCACCTACAAATCTTAGAAACAAGAGGACATCTTGTTAAGCTCTGTTTTTCATCAATTCTTTTGTTGCTACCTTTTCAACTATCTTAATCTTTTAATTCTAATTATACCATTGTTGCTTGTTACCAGAGGATATTTGGGAGCTGGTGGAATTGGTGATAAAGGTCTTTACCCAAACTGCACTGGAGGTGCAGCAGGTTACATTGATAGATGGATGTTTGGTGATAATATGTACCGATACCCCACATGCAAAGTAAGACAATCTTTTAACTCAGAATTCATTATTTTATTGCTTTATCATAAAAGCCTACTTGTGTAATTAACCTTAAAAAACCTTGCATTTCATGTTGGCTTGTCCAGGAAATGTATCTCACCACACAGCCCTTTGACCCAGAGGGGGTTTTGGGTACAATCAACTCAATCGTCATTGGATTCCTGGGGATGCAAGTAAGATGGATAATTTCTTCCTGTTGTTTGATTAAAAAGAGGTACAAACATTTTTTTGTTTCGTTTTCAAATTTAGTTCAGCTTGTTTGAACGTTTATTTAATGAATTATTAGAATTGTTTTCTGAAAAATTTTGATCAGTGAGGTATTTCAAGAAAGCAGTAGGACTATTGGATTAAATTTACAGTGGAATTTCATTTTAATCTCAGGAGGAGTAAAGAAGAAATGTGTGAATGGGTTAAGTGAGCACCTCATGTTCCCACAACATTGGCCCCCAGATTAACTGAAAACAGAGGCTTTTTATTATCAGGATGAAGCAAAACCTGCCCTATAAAGACTTACAAATTAATAATTAACTAATTATTATTTTGTAAGTCTTTATAGACAGAAAACAATAACATGCATGTGCTGACATGGGTTAAATAGATAAGGCTATCTATCTATCCATTAAACATTCATATTTGTAATGAAAAAGATATGTTTCAGATTTATTTTACTTGATCGATAAAGTTCCTCATTTATCTATGTTGATAAGATAGTATTAGACAGCAGGGCAACAGTATACTCTGCACTTAAATGAAGGTCGTGTGAAAGACTGTTAGCCAAATTTCAAATGTGCAGCTGTCCATTTTTAATGACAAAAAATGCAACAGTATCTCTTATAACCATTTGTGTTGTGGGAAGCTGCCCTGCAAAAACAGCCACATTGCTCAATTCCCAGCGGGCGTTTTGCAGCGACCCCATCAGTCAACAAGCCTTAGATGAGACGCCAGGTGCCTGCTGCCCTCTTCTATATGTTCACCGTGCTAAAGTCGTCAGCTGAAACATATTCATCATCACCAAATTAATCACATGGTGCAGATGACTTACGCTCCACATCTGCCTCAATAGAAAAGGGGAAATGTGTCCGCCAAGTCATGGACACAACGTTGACACCCACATCCCAGGCCTATTTGGTTACCCAAGGGCAAATACATGGTGTTTACATGGTATTTCTCATTAAATGTGTGATGATGAGTCGTGGTGACTGTGCTTATATTTACTTTCCCCTCTATAGGCTGGAAAAATTTTCATTTTCTACAAGGGAAGGAACGTCCACATTCTCTCGCGTTTCATTGTGTGGGCTGCCATCCTGGTACGTTATGTCATGTGGAGGTTTTACAACACAGATAATGAACTAAATTGGTATAAAAGCCAATTGATATCGAGACAATAAATCACTTAAAACCTCTTTCTGCCACTATAACTCACACAGAGCTGAGCACTTTTATGTCCTTAACGGTGCACTATGGAGATTTGTTAGTGAAATTTGAAAGTTGGAGAAGTGAAACAATTCTATGTTATATTTTCTGAACTAAATACACAAACTCTACTCAAAGAAAAAATGGGTAAAAGCTACCAGGAGAGTTACAGTTTCACTGTTGCGGGTTCCAGGGACCACATGTTCCTCTGATGACAGTTTGTGTATAGGGTTATGAACATATACCACAGAATCTGTACACTTCTCTAACTTTTAAATTCCTCTACCAAAACTACATAGTGCACCTTATAATATTTGACTTTGCCTTGCAGGTGAACTTTGCAGAGTGTTGTCCAGCCCCTGATAGCTACTGAAGCTATTCATTAGCAGGACATTGCAGAGGAAATGTGTGATCTCAATACAATAACACCACATCGATGTGTGGCTGGGTTTCCGGGCAGAAATGGGAATTCTAACTTCTCAGGGGGATACATTCTATCTCTCGTTGTCTGTGGGCTTCACATGTGGTTTTTGATTAGAGGAGTTTAGACGTCTGCATAAGGAACATCTGATGAAGAGTATGATTGGTTCATGTAGCCTACATGCACGAAAAGTTTCAAACATTTACAGACCAATCAGATGACAGCACGGATACAGTAATATAACTGATATAACTGATATTCCATCAATAGAATTGGGTTTATTGGATACGTGTTTTTAAATAGATTAAAGTCTATTCAAATCCAGAATTAAAGAAAGCTTTTCATAAATCTACACCAAGGTAATTTGAGGTCCTATTGGTTTGGGGTCTGATTTCTTTCTGGGTGGTCTCAAAACAAGAAGAGAGGCAGGATGGCCTCTATTTCATTTAAAGGGGGAATGTGTCCCACAGGGAGAAGCTCAGTGATATGCGAGATGGGCTGTTTTGCATTTCTGAACCTGTGGAGGCTGTTAATCTGCTTTTACGAGATTGAGAGATATTCACATCGAAAGGCCCAGTTTTGCTGAACCGTGCTTGGCCACAGTTTCATTTACGTACATAAGATACTCTAGAGATGAACTCCTCTGCAAAATAGGGTCAGTATGAGCAATCATGTTGTGGAGGCAGACATCCTTAACTGGCAGTCCTGTGACCTGGAGTGATGATGGAGCTGGAAGAGCTGGCAGCATCATTCAGCCTTTGAAATCTAAGTGAAGCAGAGTAAACCTAGCCAAAGAAAAACAGGAACAGAACCCATTACTTAATGTTGCATAGTTGTTGTATATTACTGTACTATCCACACAATTTGATATATAAGCTTAATTCAGACTGGTATCTGCAAAAATGTAACTTTTTTATGAAGAAAAAAACAAACATTTTTTTAACCCTTCATTGGCCATAGATTTTTTTTTTCATAAGTTTAGCAAGTATTTGATGACAAACCAAAGTTTTGGATAAATTATGTTGACTTAATGCTGATGATAGATGAAAAATCTGAGTATTACAACTTTTCTCCGGTTTCTTAAGAATATTAGAACCATTGTTTGACTAACACTCCAACACTGCTGTTGCCATTGTTCAAACTTGTTGTGATAAAAAAAAGGTACTTATTAAATATATTTTATAATGTATTAAAATAACTTAATATTGTGGAAATAAAAGTCCAAAATTGTTCCAAGACTGGATATAGGAAGTCAAGAAGTATAGGGGATGGGTCTTTTGTTTTTTCTGTGAATCAAGAAAAATCCAGTCTGTAAGAATCAATTGAAATTCTGTTGTGAGAATTAAATGTCATTAACCTAAATTCCTAAATGACAAATCTCCCCATTCTGTCTCTTGTTGTTGAATCTTATTGACTATCATTGTGGAGGGAATGACCGGAGGGGTGTGAAATAAATTACATCCATTTGGCTTCTCCCCAGAGGTGGAGTGATAAAGATGAAAGGATGAAAAACAAAACATTAGGCTGTTATGTTTTCCACTGAATCTCTTGGTCCAGCAAGTTAATGTTACATAGATTTTTGGGATAATATAAAATATAATGATGTTTGGGTTGTTATATTCAAGATCATGCAGTTTTTAGCTATGGGATTACTTAACTTTAAAACGTTAACTGATAAAGAAAATAATAGTAACACATATGTTCTCATGATGAATTGGTTGCCAGGGTGAACAGGCCTTTTTAAATCATTCATGGAAAGATACAGACCATGTCAAGAGTAAGACTACGACATCACTTACCCATGTTAATGTATATTTCTTCTGATTTCTTTTTGATGTCAGTAGCTTGGTCTATTTGAAGTCCCTTTTGAATGCAAGTGTGAAGTGTTTTCACCAACTGAGAAAGAAAGAAATCATTTTACAGATTGGCCTCATTGACTCTTTCATAAGAATTTCTGGGGGGGAGGCAGGAAGCAGAGCTGAAATGCCTCTTGTTTCAGACATGTGCTCTTAACATTAGCAGGTCTCCTCAGTGGAGGAGGGAGCTCATTTCTGCACTCGCCCAACCAGAGAATTGTTATTATTCAAGGGAGGCTCACAAAGAAGCAGAAAGTGTTTCTACAGTGAAGTGAACTGTAGTACGGTTTTAGTACATTGATATTCAGGGGAGGCTATGCATTCACTCTTAATAAACAACAGCCCCTGTTAATTAAAGTCCAACGATCAGACTCCAGAAGTGAGAGATTGAAATTGAGCGATTGTCCCACATACCAGCCCCATCCCACATCCTGCCGCTTGGATAGCCTGGAGACTCAATCCAGCCTGAGCAAGGCTATTTCAACACAATTGATTCTGTCATCTATACACATGATGGATATCCATTTTTGGTTTGAGATCCACAGACTTGGGTTTCTATTTGGAACAAAAGTGTATCTACATGATATGTAAAGGTCAACAGAAGAGTAAATATTAGCTTTTATTGATGTGGAGTTCACAGTATACAGTTATCTTGTAAAGGTTAATTAGTCTGTGGAGTCAACATAGCCTCAAACGACTGTTATTCTTCAGTTGGCCCTCCTCTAGAGATTATTCATCAGTGTGGATAATCAAATTGGCATTTTGCAGTATGATATTCTGTAACGTCATGGACCTTGTTCATTTGACTTTCAGATAATTGTTTAATCTGCTGGACTCACTTGATTCAGTTGCTTCATGTTTTAGCAGCCTAATACAGCTTGCGTTATCATCCTCCATTGATTTGAAATCTGTTTCATTCCCACCCTTAGGGAATCTCTGCAGCCATCCTTTCTAAGTGCACACGAGATGGAGGATTTATACCTGTCAATAAAAACCTTTGGTAAGTGCTTCCTGACCCTCTTAATCCAGCCACTTTTCCTCACAAAAGAAAGGATGGATTTTCCAACAGGCACAAATCAAGGATGCTAAAACACGTGCTTACTTTCCTCTTACGACAGCTACAACTGTAAATAATCACCCAGGCTGTCAGGAGTGTGAGGTGGAGCAGTTATACATCCTGCATGATCGCTTTTCCTTACAGCCAGCAAGATAAAGGATGTTTTATCCTCTCTACAAGGCACTCACTGCACATTTTACCAGCTCTGTATGATGAAGTGGGATCCGGCTCTAGCAAAAACCATCTATTTAATGACAGGGTAGTCTAACTGCTCCCAAACTATCTTTGCCCTTTTGTAAAAACAAGGCACAGCATCTAGTCTACGTGTGTAATCATTTTGCATTACAATACAGCGCCATTACTTGCTTAGACATAGACGACTTTACAACCTGGTATTGTACTACTCCTACTAATGTGATGCTATTAATTTTAATGTTGTATCACGAAGAATACCATTCCGTCTGTGATGTGTAAGCTAATTTTTTATGATAATCCCCTGGGGTCCCCACTAACACTGTGCTCATCCCTCGCCATTACCTGCATGGCTTTTATAGGCTGTTCATCAAGCACAGGTTATTGAGCTCTTGCGCATGATCCCTGCCTGGATGTCTAGAAGTAATTACCTCTCAGCCAGAGTCCTTTTTGGCCCCACTTCAGCTGAGATAAAAATTTAAAAAGGCCAGTGTAGGGAGGCTGCTGGAGGCAGCCATTTTACATTAGATGATATTACATCAAACATTCTTGCACTTAGGAGCAGACAAGGACATGGCTTGTTGGCACAGCTGCATCGTGCATGTGCCAAGGATCCTCTACTAATGCTTTAGCCCAATCTCACAAACTGGCCCACCCTTTGCTGGTTTGTTTCAGGATTCCTTGGGGTGATTTACCTATAATAGAGTATAGATAGACTCCCCTAATTCACACCATTAACATTTTAATGTTTCCAGAATGAACCAGGTTCAAATGTTGTTGTTGTTGTTGTTGTTGTTGTTGTTGTTGTTGATGTAAAGTGTTGCTAATGTTCTCTCCAGGTCGTTGTCTTATGTGATGTGTATGGGCTGCTTCTCCTTCCTATTGCTGGCAGGCATATACTTTGTAACTGATATGAAGAATTGGTGGAGCGGACAGCCATTCATATTCCCAGGTATGATTCACAAATAAGAGAACTCAATGTTGTGTACCAGTTTCATATAAAAGAATAATACTTTCAAACAGGATTGACACAGGATTTCACACCAATGCATAGTATTGTGCATTATGAGCACACTTATGTGGGGTGTTCATCTCAATCACCCAATGGCCTTATGGCTAGTTCTAGTGGTAAACTTTCATATAGTGCTCCCTCATTTTAAGTCCTTATTAAGCAACATCACTGCACATTAGTCCGTTTTTGTGGTGGGGGGTTTTGACTGTAATTTTCATGTGGTTAGAGATGAGGCCTATCACGCTTCTAATATTATTGAGTACTGTAAGGCAACTGTTTAATAACAAGCTCACCATGTTAACTCTTAAGGACAAACACCTAGCTGTACGACTGTCACCCACTTGAGGCAGGGGTTACTGCCCTTTGTGATGTCACAAAGGGCAAATCTCAAACAGCCTGTTTAAGCACACATTTTCTGAACAGTGGAGAAGGCAAAATGGACTTTTATCATAATTGGGGGGTTTTAGACAAGCTAGGAACACATGTAAGTGTTCGATATGTGACTTTTAACAGTGTTAGTAGTAGGGATTTAAAACTGGAAGTGAGAGTGAGCTGATGTTAGAACACTGCAGGATATTCTCCGGAGAATTTACCTTGAGCCAATAGGAGGGGGAAGTGAGGTTTATATACTGTGACTGCTGCAGGGTGCATAGAGTGTATACACGCGACCACTACCATCTTAAACAGCTGCATAATGTTTTCTATTTGCCAGTATGTTGTTGTTCTCCAGTTTTGATGTCAGGATGTTTGATGTCTCCGGTTAATGATGTCATTCCGTTGGACTACAAGTAGCATTGATATAAAGGCGAATACTCCCATTATAGCCCTGTATAGTGGACTCTGTTGCTTCATCTGCTACTTCCGCGTTGTTTTTTACCTCAGGAGACCCCCCCCCCCCCTCCTGTCTGACAGTGATAGTCCCCCGCTGTAAGGAGAATATGTGAACAGCCAGGTCAGGAGAATCTCCGGAGCAGTCCTCCTGAAATGATCTAGATATTTTCCGGAGTGCATAAGTGAAAACAGCTTTAGGACTTCCTATGAATAGTGTGTATGTACATTACAAGGACAAGTGTTTTCTAAAACAAATCTCAAAGTTACAGACATGAACAGTGCCCTTGATAAGATTTGATAGTAAACAGCTGATGTACTTCAGGGAGAACTTGCCTGCTGCCATAGCTTACTGTCTATTCACCTGCAGTGATAACAAGACCTTTGATTTGTATTAACAGAGGTTAATATTATTATATAATATCCTGTTCATTAACAACTTGTTTTTTATGTTCTTCTCTCCATCCAAGGTATGAACTCTATCTTTGTGTATGTTGGCCACTCTCTCCTTGGTTTTTACTTCCCCTTCAGTTGGGAGATGCGCTTCCAGGAAAGCCATTGGGAATGGCTCCTTCAAAGCCTGTGGGGAACTGCACTGTGGGTACTCATTGCTTACCTGCTGTACAAGAAGAATTTCTTTCTCAAAATATAAACCAAGATCAACAGTTCATTTTTAATTCAAATTTTTCAAGTGTAAAAAGATGTGATTGTTTAAAAGCATAAAGAATACATCTCTGGGAGTTTCAAATAAGTTTAGTTAATTTATCCATGAAGTCACACCTAAACACTTTAATTTGACTGAATTCTACTGATTCTAATATCCAATCCATCTGAGGTACGAGCAGAACAGAGGAACTACTTTAAGAGACTTTATTTTTCATTTAAAAAAGTAGGAAAGCCTTCATCTATGAAAGCAATTTAAACATCACTTGGTTTCTAAACAACATATCTGACCCATTGTCAGAGTGTTCAGCTTTTATTTGATACCACTTTTTTTGTGTGCTGAACGGACTTATTAAATCAAATATAGCAAGGTGGTACTTAACAAATTAGGTTGAGTGATTCCACTACACACAAGGCCAGTCATTATGAGTCTGTTGCCATGGCCACTCCTTTTCTGTGTGTGTTTGTGTGCCAGTACCATCTGCTGCCCTCGCGACAGTACTTTTATAGGGGTCAAGATGAACAGCTCACAGTGAGAGTGTCATCACGGGGACTGAAACCTCTTGCACTTAATGTATTGGAAATCAGGGAAATTAAAAATATTCAATTCATCAGTGCCCACCAAGACCTCTGATTGTTTTTAACAGATTTATCCCACAAAGCTACTTACCTTCTGAAATAAGGGTTTATTTTTACACCATAGGTTTGACTTTTTCCATTTGGTTGACAATGTGGTGAAGTTATTTATGGATGCTTCTGTAGAATACATAAATAACAGTTCTAAGTGTGCCCTCAGCATAAGGTCAGGTGGTGTCATGAAAGAATCATCGAGTTAATGAAATGAAACTGCACCATGCTCTTCTTCCAGACTCAAATCAGATTACACCATCCTCAGAAGCTGTAATAACATTGTGTGTATATTGTAGTGATTTTAGTAATTGCCTTATGAACAGAGGTTATTGTTTGAATCCCATAGGTACATCTTGTCTTTTTGAACAGGACTCAAGTCCATAATTGCTTTTCCCAACTACTGTGCCAGCAATGGAAAGTCATAGCGGCATCTTTTGTATATGAAAAAAAATCAATACGTACTCACCACAATGGTCTTAAGTATCTGTAGTGTATGCTTTGATTTGAAGTATAACCATTTAGTTTAGTTGACATTGTGAGAGATTTCGCATTTCTCATTATACATAGAGTTATATATTTGCTAATGCAGAATTCTTGGTCTCTTATACGATTCAATGATCTTTGTTCTGTTTGTCCACCTATATAAATATAGTGTGTAGGTGAACATTTGAGTAACGCATTTCTTACCATGTTCCATCTTTATTCAAACATTGTATCTTTGGGAAAGTCAACATTTTCTGATTTTCATGACTGCTACATTTTGATGCAAAGTCTTTCTTTTTTAAACAGAGGGGTTGAAATAAAACCTAATTGTTGAATACAAAAGTTACAAGAGTGTTTTTTGTGCCTGAAACTGCAAAACATTGATCTAAGTGTAACTGGATATTATTCAGCTTTTCATCATTTATTTTCAGCATGTTGTTATACCAGCACAATTCAAGAATTACACAAGTTAGTATACTGTTAGGGTCCACAAGTTCCTGCTAATTTCATTTAGTTTTAGTTTTTTTCTTCTCTTTATATTCCATGGTTGATTCTCAAATTTTAATAACTCAACTTTCTTAAGGTTAGGAAATGAGAGACGTATTTTTGTATAAGCCATTTGGATACTAATGAGACAAACCTAGAAAACAAGAAACCATGTGCAATAATTAAAAATGATAACATCCTCACAGTTAACATGTCTGTTTCCTCTGCATCCCAGTGAGCTCCTGTGTTTTTACTCCATGCAGAGGCATTGATTGGAACTATTGCTGTTGGATTGACTGGTGTCCTGCCCTGAGGCTGAAGCAATGCATCACTCCACACCATCCAGTCACAGAGAGACCTCTCAGTGTAATGCGGTCTTGGAAACACTCTTAAGACATGTGAGGAAAAGGTCACACAGCTTAAATACAGCTGATCTTACAGTTTAGCTCGTCTCCTTTGTTAGCATTAGCAAAGTATGAGCAAGTAAACATGATAATTAACTTCAAATCTTTGGGTGAAATTGTAATATCCATGGGGTTTAGGTCCAGCAAAATTAAGTGAAATGGTTAATTTTGCCAATATGTCAAGTCTAAGCAGAGTTTGTTGCTGGGCCACTGACTGAAGCCTTGAAGCCAAAAATAAACTGGAATATGATGTCATGGTGAAGTTACAGGTGAAAAACATCTTTAATAATTATTAAATAATATATATACATCACTATTACTATATTAATCGCTATGCTGTGATAACTGGTAATTCCAATTAGCCTACTATATTTGATTTCAACCAGTGCCTAAAGCTTAAGTACCAAACAGTTGATGATAATAATAATCATCCCTCTGCAGAGTGTTAATGAGATGACTGACCTGCTGTTACATTTTGCTCTTAAATTTCCTGTTTGCTCTGCCGCCTACTGCTGCGGAAGCAGCGGGGCAGTGAGTAGCCTAGTGAAGCAGTGAACCCCCCCCCCCCCCCCCCCCGTCCCCCTCCTCCCCGTCCCCTCCCCCGGCCAGCCAAGCAGCCAGCCCAGCAGCACACAGCAGCGCGTCCATGGGACACTGAGGACTTCATCTGGATACCCGGAGCAACGTATTGGTTTTATCGGCTCGGCTTTTTTTGTATCGTGGTTCGAAGGAACTTTTTTCAAACGCATTAACATTTACAAACTTTCACTTATGGTTCGCGAGTATGTGGTCAAGTTGTGGTTTCTCTCGCGGAAACACCGTTGTGATGGTGGCGGTGGTGCTGCTGCTGGAAGGTAAGGTTCATCATCAGCATTACATCCAACATAAAGACACCTCAAGGTGATGTTGGGAATACTTTTCAATACATGTTGTCCTTTAGTCTTCATTCACATATTTCATTAAATGAAGATAAATACAAAGAAATAAAATACTTTTTTTATGTTTACTTACTTTAAACCCGTAGCCTACATCAAATATTAAGTTATGGGCCTATAAAGAGTCAGATCAGTGCAAAGTTCTCTTCCAATTAAACATTTAGCCTACTGCTTGCCCCAAAACTGCTTTTTGTGAATGTGGATGATGGTTACAGGTTCATTTTTACGTTTGTACGGATTAAGACATGCAGTAAATATGTTCCTTTCACCGTGATATAGGCCTAACCACAGGTTTTCTACAAACAAACACAAATATAGTTTTTTGTTTGGGGGGCGTTAAGAGAAAAATCCAGAAAAGGGAAGATTATATGGGCTTGAACAAGCAGGGCCAGTTGGCTTTGATTGTAGATGTCAAAGGTGAAATATGTTTAAAATTCGTTTAATGTGTAAAATCAAATTTCCATGCTAAATTGTGGCTACCTGAAGCTGAGTTTTAAGGATTTTCTTGTAGCCTATCTGAAAACACATGGACACCAATGCCAGCACTGTTATGTGTTGCAGAAAGTGATACTTGGACTGCAACTGGCTGTTATGCATGGTATGGCACATTGGTCAAATGAATACAGCCATATATCATAATATCATAATCCCATTCACAATCCCAGAGCCCAACTGTACCAACACTGTCCTGCCTGCAAGCTATATTTAAATTGTCTCTCATAGCTCAGGAGCGTGCAAATCCAAATGCGTAGCAAGTATGTAAGATGTGAGGCTTGGACAAATATACTGTATATCCAACTTTGTGGAAAACTTGAATTTATTTTTGGATTTAAAAATAGTCCTAACAGAAAACATTTTAAAATGCTGCCATCAAACTGTAGAATAAGAAGGTCAAAGTGAGATCATCATCACAGTCTTCAAGAACTGATGTTTGAAATGAGGGTGTTCATTTTAATGTTAATTGGTCAGTGCTGTTAAATGACTGCAAAAGGGGCCTTAAAGTATCAACAAACAAGGTCTGTCTAATTGCCAGGAGAGTTGATGAATCTATAAATGCAGATT
Organism: Labrus mixtus; assembly: GCF_963584025.1. Taxonomy (NCBI): domain Eukaryota; kingdom Metazoa; phylum Chordata; class Actinopteri; order Labriformes; family Labridae; genus Labrus; species Labrus mixtus. The sequence continues at coordinate 30,778,979 of NC_083617.1, forward strand.
ATAAGGTGGTGTGAATGTTCTCTGGTTAATTTCCAATATGACAGACAGATATAATTGTCAGTGGAAATGGGCTGATAGATGTTAAAACCCCCACTACACTAAAGATGATTGTCCTATCACATACCTTACAATATTGAAATCTCACGTCTTCCTTGTTCTGCACATATGTTCATTGAAGCTGGCTCTTCATCTCATATTTTTTGTTGACCATAGTGTGATTTGGCATGTCAAGGAGATGATGAAATCTACACCCTACATAATAGTGGAACCCCTCACCTGCCTCAGTGGAAAACAAAAGACCTACACTCGTACAGAGAGGTGAAGAGGCAAGCTGCAGGCAGGTGTGCAGCAGCTGCTCCTATCTCTGGACAAACACAGGCTGTTTGTTTTCTTTAGGAAAATATCGCCTGTTAGAAGACTGCACACACCATTTAAATTGCAGGTTTGACGTTGACTGCCCTGAAAGCAACACATCTGATTGATTTGGCTGACAGTAAATGTTATTTTTGACTGCTGTTTGTCCTTAAGAATAATACAGTTCTCCACTGCACTTACAAATATCTAAATTAACCAGAATGGTTTTATTTTTGGATATTTTCTCAGGGTAATGAGAAATGTAGGCTATACATACTGTGACTGATTAGTTCATTTAGATTTTATTTTTTGATGTCACCAAGAAGCATTTGGATTATACTGTAGATCAAGAAGGATATATATATATATATATATATTTATATATATATATATATATATATATATATATATATATATATATTCGATGGTGTTTTTATTTTAAATGGAGGCATAGGGTGATTCTCATGGACGTGTTAATTAGTAGGTAAACAAAATACTAAAAGTTGAAACTCAATTGTACCTTTCATGACTAAACTCAGGGAAAGCCTTTATCAAAATTAAGCAAATCTTCTTCACAAACACTTAATTCATCATTTCCCCAAGAAGAGGCACACGTGTTTTCACATAAAAGTATGGATCTGTTTATCTTCCATTGTGACATTTAGCTTTTACCATTCTTTGCACTCAGACCTTCAAAATCTTAAGCAAGCATCCCCCTTTGACGATGCTACAAGAAATCCAGGGTCTGCTGCTGGTTTTCTATGTCCTCACTTCAGAACAATTACTTTCATCAGCATCTTTTGCTTTTGAGAAGGGCCAGACCAATAAATCCCATGTGATTTGTGTTGCTATTTGATTTAGCTCCTTATTACATTATGATGTCGTAAAGCTTTTGTTTTGTGCTGTTCATGGATGCATTAAATCTTGTCAGTTTTCCACCACTGACACTACCTCTATTTTAATATAATTGGTTAACATCAAGATAAAAACATTTTTTGATGCAGATGTTCTCCTTCATCATCTGTGAACAGCGTTGCTTCCCCTGTGATGGGCAATAAGAAAGCACTGGATCACTAATATTACACAGGCATTGATTAGTGTTTAGTTTTTTAAAGTTTAAAGATTTTAAACTTGATTTGAAGAAATTGTGACAACAAATACACAAATGTAACTTCTGACACCTTGCCAACCTCATGAGCTCTACCCATATCTCACCCTATCCCTCCACAGACAGTAAGCTACAATTGCTAAGCTTATCAAAGATAGTTTTTATGATAGAACAATTCAATTCAAATTAAAATATGCTGTCTTTTGTAAATGAAGCTAAAGCCTATTGGAAGAGTCAGTAAAAAAAAGTAGCATCATCCCTCAAAGATTTATTACAATTTCAGCCTTTCAAGGTTTACATTTTGCCACTTTGTTTTCAATGCAAATTTGCTAAAATATTTACCAAGATGCATTTAAAATCATATTATATATATCTTTTCCAAAACAGACAGGTGTGCTTTATAAATATCATATCAGCTTGATGGACGCCTTCATTATTAGCCTACTGCCATTGCTTAGACTCCCAACCTCTAACTGATAACAATCATTTAGTGATGCTGCGTTGCATGGATGCTGCTCCTACCTGTCAAAGCTCTCTGTCTGATCCTCTAGTCAGTTCAGGGTCACGCTTCCCTCTAGTGCACGGATATAATCTAATTTGCTGTGGTGAAAGGACAAAGAGACATTGATTGAGATTTCGCCCCTGGGGCATTTAGTCCTCTCGTTTCACATGGGTCTTGACAAGTTATTTTCCAGTCGCCTAGCGATGCATGCTGTGTTTGACCCAACAAAACAGAGAACAAGCCTAGCTCATTTGATGTCACTGGTTGTGTGACTGCAGAAGTGGATGTAGGTGAACGTAGAATTTTTGCAAGCTGTTGATGCTAACAGTATAAGTCTAAAATGTAAAAATTGAATCTGAAATATAATTCAGGTTATATTTTTTTTTTATCCCACCCTGGAATCTCTCAAAGTTCATTTGTTTAATCATTTACTAATTGAAGTAGACAAACATATTGGAAATGATTCTGCCTTTGACTCCTACCATCTCTACTACCAGAAACTCAGAGAGCTTCACTTCCAAATATGCTGGAAGTATATGGTGGCTCATAATATACAGCTGTATCAAACATTTAATAGCAAATCACATAAGTCATCTTAACAATGTTCTGATAGTTGGATTGAAATATTTAATGTTCAAATCCAAAACAACCGTTAAATGGCGAAGTAGAAATAAAAATAATTTATTTTTTGAAGTGGTTTACTGGTTTCAAATTCCCATCAAACTCAGCTGTCATAACAAGCAAATGTTAGCATGCGAAACTACAATAAATCAATCAATCTTTATTATTTGTATAGCGCCAATTCATTACTCATTGTTATGTTACAAAAACCCAGCGTTAATCCATCATGAGCGTAGCACTTCATTTTAGCTGAAGTTACAATGGCAGAGAGGCAGAAACCTCGGGCAAATCGGCTCATGATCAATCAATCAATCAATCAATTTTTATTTGTATAGCGTCAACTCATAACAAGTGTTATCTCGAGACACTTTACAAGAAGCAGGTAAAATACCTTACTCTTTGTCTGTTAACATTACAAAAGAGCAGGTAAAAGACCTTACTCATTGTTATGTTACAAAAAGCAGGTAAAAGACCTTACTTATTGTTATGTTACAAAAAGCAGGTAAAAGACCTTACTCATTGTTATGTTACAAAAAGCAGGTAAAAGACCTTACTCATTGTTATGTTACAAAAAGCAGGTAAAAGACCTTACTCATTGTTATGTTACAAAAAGCAGGTAAAAGACCTTACTCATTGTTATGTTACAAAAAGCAGGTAAAAGACCTTACTCATTGTTATGTTACAAAAAGCAGGTAAAAGACCTTACTCATTTTTATGTTACAAAAGCAGGTAAAAGACCTTACTCATTGTTATGTTACAAAGATCCGGCCTATCCATCATGAGCACTTTAGCAAAGCAGCAAAAGTTACAGTGGTCAGCTCATGAGCTCATGACGAAACAGTCTTCACAGGACTAGACTGCGCCGGGCTTGGAAGAGGATAGGGGGAGAGATGGGATAAGATGCAGGAAGAGGGATAGGGAGCAAGGGGGTGGGGGGAGGCAAGCCGTCCATCAACAATCCGGTGGGGAGGGGGTTTGTTCTGGCAAGCCGTCCAAATGATGAACAGACATCTACCGAAACTGTGCCGGGCTTGAAAATGGGATAGGGGGAGATGGGATAAGATGCAGGAAGAGGGATAGGGAACAAGGACATAATTCGCTTGACAATATGCTAACCATCACAATGTTATTGTAATTATCAAGTGATCATTTTTGCATAATGGTAATAGGCATTTATCTCTCAAATCTGTTGTGCATGAGTATAGCTTTGCAGAGCTGCCATCAAGAATGTCACCTCTCTTGGAAAGCCGTGAGGGGTCTGTTGTTCTTGGCCTTGCTTGTACAGGTTTTCTTTATTTGGATGTTGTTAGTAGGACAGATCACAATAATAATAGCATTTGAAAAAGTCAACAAAATCCAATATAACTAGTTGGTTAGATGTATTTTGCCACAGGCAGCTAAGGTATCTGCCTATACTTGTGTTGTTTATAAATCTGATGGCATTCACATCCAGAGATGTTTTGTCAAAGCAGAGACTACCTCATCAAACATTGTCTGGAGCTCTATAATTTACCACATGTTTAATTTAGATACAATTTCATTCCAACAGGATTTCTTAAACTGCATTTGTAGGTTAACTAACCCCTAAGGGGATGATCTATTAGATTTCTTAATGACTGGTGAACATAGTCCATTGAATCTCAGCTCTTCTATTCTCTAAGAGGTAATGTGATTACATTATAGGGTTATTGATTAGGATGTTACTATATGCGTCATGGCACTCTAAGTAATCTACCTGCAGCTTGACTTCCTTTTTCCAAACTGCCATCAAATTTTGTATTGCTTTGATGAAAAGTTTGTTGAATGCATCATCATGCCAGGAAATTACTTTCTTTCCTTATTACACTATGTTGTTTAGAGATTGAAAGAATCACATTCCAGGCTATATTAAATCTAGATTATGGATCCAGATTGCCAAAGCGATCATTCATAATGGCACAGGAGACCAAGAGGCCATTTTGATAATTATAGTTTTTATAAATTGAAATAAAGCGGAGTTCAGCTTTTCGGTTAATTTAGTCCTTGACGAGTACTACTCCTATAAATGTTACATCTTTGGAAGCAGAGTAATCATGAAAGGTTTCAGAGTGAAGTTACATTGATTGAATTTGTATCAACATGATCCAAATAGGTACTTTTTATATTATAATATTTCCCTGTTGTGGGATAAATAAAGGATTATCTTATCTTATCTTATCTTACAATACTCTTCAATACTTCTAGCTGCAACCGCTTTATAATTGTTAGATTATTCGTAAATGCATGTCGAGGGACTCAAATGTTGTATTGGCCATGAAATGAAATATGTGCAGTAGATGTTATAATTGTGTGGCTATGCAATTACCCAAGTGTTTTCATCATATGAATCAGAGATGATTTAATGCATGCAGCCATCAGCCTTGCTCTAGTCTTGTCAGTGGAATACAATCAGCATCATCAATGATTAGTAGAGTTATTGATTAGCCTGATACATGGCTGTTTGTTACCAGAGACAGATGCAGTTCAAGTTGACCTTGGGAATAGAAAGGGCACGGGACTGAGCTCCTGCCATACAAGCTCCTGTTTACCAACAAGATTATTGAGAATTGTCACACAGTGAGATTAGTGAGATTGTCATACAGTTTTCACAGCTGACATGGATGCTCAGTAAGGATGTCTGGGTGAGACTTTCAGACCTGCTCTGTAAGTTGAATTAGCAAGCCTTTGGGTTAGTGTAGCACATGAGCTCATAGCTGGTAAATCTATCAGCCGAAGCACACATTGAGCTAATTGAGTTTTTGTCTTTGTCTGGGACAACATAAAGGGCACCGCACCCTCTCAGCTCTGAGCCAGTCCTAGACTCACCTTGAATGACTGAGCTCATGATTTCGGGTTTTCCTGATGAGCATGTGTCCTTTTTGCCTTTCAACAGTTAAAATATTAAAATTGAAACATGAAATATTTGACATAAGAAAAGTGCTATGATCAAATGCTATCGGGAAGAACATATGCGTACAGTTGAGTAAGAGGGTTTACAATTGTTTTTTTTGTTTGTTTTTTTACAGATGATGTATGATTTCAAATTCACTACCTACTCAGTACATGATATTTGTTGTAAACACAGACTGCTAAAACAGTCATCCTGTTCAAACACTATCATTGTTTGCAAAATAATGATACTATAGCTTTTGAAGAAATTACAGTTAATGTAAAAATTCAGTTTTGTATGATTCTAAGGCTGCTGATGCCCTGCTTATGATGTTATTGTTTACACACTTTGAGTTAAGGGGGTCAGGCTGTTCCCAAATAAGTATGCTTTTTACATCATCAATCAATCAGTCAATCAATCAATCAATCAATTTTTATTTGTATAGCGTCAACTCATAACAAGTGTTATCTCGAGACACTTTACAAGAAGCAGGTAAAAGACCTTACTCATTGCTATGTTACAAAAAGCAGGTAAAAGACCTTACTCATTGTTATGTTACAAAGATACGGCCTATCCATCATGAGCACTTTAGCAAAGCAGCAAAAGTTACAGTGGTAAGAAAAAAACTGCCTTATTAAAAGGCAGTTTTTTCATGATGAAACAGCCTTCACAGACCTAGACTGCGCCGGGCTTGGAAGGGGATAGGGGGTAGTAGATGTAGACATGTAGACATGTAAATACATGATTGTTACAGAGATGTGAGAGCAATACCAAGACTAAAAATGATAATTTAACCTGCTCTGCATCTTTATATATCCAAACAGATATAAATGTCATTAGTATTATATTTCCGTCTTTCTTGTGCATCTTTCAGGGAAACCAAGGAAGGTGAGTCATGCTCTGTGCTCATCGTGGCTTCACGGATGCCATTATGCTAAGAGAGGCCTACTTGATCTATTAACTTAATCAGTTTTGATATAAACGGCTTGCTTTTGATTGGCATCACTCCTTGAAAGAAATTGAACTCCAAGGCCATTATTGTTAACATTTTTAGTTACCATTGGGTGCATCCTTTTGTTTACAGATCTGCTGTCTTCTTCTCTGTTTAATCATAATGTGTTCCTGAAATTATTTTTCTTAATGTCTGTTTAAAAAAAGAGAGAGTGTATATTGTCCTGGCTCTTAAAAATGCAACTGGATCCAGGAGCTCATGATCTCATGTACAAAAACAGCCTGATGATGAAAACGCTGCAGTTTTACAAAAAAACACAATTTACACGTGTGTGTGTGTGTGTGTGTGTGTGTGTGTGTGTGTGTGTGTGTGTGTGTGTGTGTGTGTGTGTGTGTGTGTGTGTGCGCGCGCGCGTGTGTGCGTGCGTGCATGTGTAGGATAATGGCTCCACCTAATGGCCATTTGAAGAATAGCAGTTTTACTATGAATTTGTATTAAAATGTATATTAGTACCAGATTTTTTCACATTAAAAATATCCAAAACATTTTTATTTTTTTTCGCTTTTTTGCTTCGATATATATCTATATTTTAGTCATTTCAGTTCTACTTGACCAAGTTTGATACCTATTAATGATGCAATTCTAAATTCACCTGACTCATTTTTAATTTTTCTAAGTAATGTGAATCATCTGCCTTTTTGATTTATGATTGTAGTCTCTAAGAACTAATGGTTAAATAATCATAATACTGATTATCAAGCTACGCCCGTGCCTGTTTAAATATAAAGATGAATTCTTATTTTTATTTTGTTGTATTATTTCCTGTGATTTGTTTAACTGTACCCATATTTTTGCCTCTATGTTTTTTTTCCATATCATTTTTCCAAGATATTTTTATGTTGCTCACTGTCTTAAGTATACTGCAATTTAACACAACCTTGTTAAGACATCCAACACCAACACAAGTGTGCACAAAACATTCTAAATCTTATCCAAATCGGCCCAAGTCTGAAAGGTTCTAACATGGTCGTGTTCAATTATTAAATGGAAAATCATAAAACTGAATCCCTCCATCATAGCAACAAACATGCAGCCTGGTGTTTGTTTCTCTCCCTGAAGACCTTTTTTTAAAGGGCTGCAGCTTTCCTGGGTGTATGTACATCCTTCAGGAAGGACAGCCTTAATTTATCCATCAGCCAGGCCTCCTATCATCCAACCCCCACAAAATTCAATCAATGTCTGAAACCAGAGCAGTGGACTCAACTGCAGAACAGAAATAGAAAATCAAGTTTTGCTGCCTGCTAATAACATTAGTGCTTTCCCTAAATGGTTACCTACCGTCATTAAAGAGGAAGACAGCAGGGATATAATTACAGGAGAAACACTCACATATCCATTTCCCTGTAAAACATTCCGACTGTATTGATTACCACAACAGACATGCTCCCATACTCCCATATGGCAGATAATGATTAATTCCTCAGCATATCATGTTATCGCTTGTAATGAAACTTCTCAAGGTGAAAACAAGGAGAATCAGAAGCCACATGGTTTGAACACAACATAAATGAATTAAACAAGCTGCTACTCCTTTCAATTTCTGTCAACTGTGAAGATGGAAAACATATAAGAGAAGACATTTTCAATTTGTGTTCTGACAGCATTATCAGCAGATATTATTCCACCAAAGAGAAGATGTCTGTCTAATGCTGTTATCCTGTCGTGTAATAGGTCACAGTCTTAGCTTTATTAGGCTTTATTTTCACAATGAAATCCTTGTTCATTGGGATATAATCAAATCTCCTTTTGACTCCCTTGGCTGACTGTTTTGTTAACATCTGGACAAATCATGTCTTATTTCTGCAGGGGCAACTGGGCTGTACTTCCCTCAGAATGAGTATATTGAGACGGTGTATGTTGGCCAGCAGGCAGGGACTCCTGTCCTTCAGGTCCATGCCATGCTGGACAGCCAATCTGAGCAGCCACATTTCTACCTGTGCTGGACAAGCCCTCTCAGACGGCCAGCATACAGCTCCTGGTTCAATCTGGACGTCAACACTGGAATACTATCCTTGAACAAAACCCTAGAGGAGAGTGACTTTGCATTACTATGTGAGTGGAATACAAGCATTGTAATGGTAATATATAGTCACATTTCAGTGCCAAATAGCTGCCATAAAGGAGAGCAATTCTAATGAATAAAGCCTTTGACTTTAGAATCATAATGTTATTGGTGGAATGAAAATGCTTCCCTTTGTTGATTTTGCTTTGTGTCTCATCAGCTCAAAAGTCATGGTCTGTAAAGAAGCTGTTGCTGCATGTCATGGTGTTACGGAGCTTCACCAAGAAGTCCCAGTGCATCAACAGAAACTCCCCTCGGATCATCCTGGACTTTGTCAACGCCACAATCCCTCAATGTGCTCAGACAGACATGAAGGAACTGTGCTTCCCACATAGAGACACCTCCAACCCACACATCATGGAGAACAGGTTCCCTGAGGCCCTCCGACAACTGAGACGTCTCACCAGGCTCAGCGTCTGCCCAAACTACACCATATCTTACACTGTGGAATCAGGTGAGAGGAATATACACTGTAGCATTAAGAAAAGAAAACTTCAGTTCTTTAGCAATAAGATGCACCATAACTCACTTAAAAAAAGTCAGAATTTGGCTGCTACAACCTTTGTTGGTCTGTTATGACTTTAATTGTAGTTCATTTTAGAAAGCTTTAGGTAAATGTTGCTTCTCCTACATTAGTTCAGCATTTTACAGTCAATTCAAGTCATTACACCAATATGTCATTTCTGAGTTAGTAAGTTCAGTATATTCAGTGGGACGATGTGCTTTTGTCCACAGACACCCCAGCTCCCTTTATTGTAAATGAGAACACCACAGAGCTGCTGGTGACTGCCTCATTGGACCGGGAAGAGAGTGAACGCTACAGGCTCCTGTTGGTTTGCACAGTCAGGACAGAAACAGTCATCACCAAGGTGGAAACATCACTGGATGTTTTTGTAAATGATGAGGACGATAATGCACCTTTTGTGAATGGATCAGACTCTGCAGATATTATCATCAGCTTTAATCGGACGAAGGTGAGAAAAATAAATCACTACATTTGAGTATTTGATGGGCACATTGTTAGATCGTTTTATTCCTTTACATCCTTTCCTGTTTTTCCCCATGCGCAGGGTGGCTCATTCGGGACACTGTTTGTCTTTGACAAGGATTTAACCCCCATCTATCCAATAGACCAGAGTCACAATAAGTATGTAGGGACTGTGCTTAATAGTGATCCATGGATAAAGGAAACATTTGATGTAAAAGGCACCTTTAGTGAAAAAAAAGCTGCTGATGGAGGCATTCGTGAGACTATTCACAACTACCGTAAGTGACCTGGAGCCACTTAAATGTTTCTGTTTTTATGGACACTGTTGTCTCCAACATACTTTTCATGTCTTCTGGTTCAAGAGCTTGTCCTGAAGAGGAACCTGTACGTGACGGAGAATCACACCCTCCAGCTGGACTATCTGGTCAATGACACCACCTACCCTGGTCCAGAGGGAACAGTGCTGCTTCACTTCAACGTCACCATCTTACCAGTGAAAATCCACTTTGCCAACATCACTCATATGTTCACATTGACACGCAGAGCGTCTACTTATGCTCAGGTAACATTACCTTCACTTCCTTTATGGCCCTATTTAAGCCCAGAGGCATCTGGGTATGCATTCTTCAAAGTTTATCACAAACATTTCTCAGAGGCCAGTGGGTATGTCAAAAGAAATATTGGTTGCTGGAAAGGGGCCTCCTCAAAAACTGGCCTTCAAGTCCCCTCTCAATGTATTTTCACTGTAAGTTGTAGGTGATGTACATTAGAAGGTAATAAAACTACACTTTATTTTATTGCTGAAACCATATTAAACAACTAAACAGTTGGCCAAAAGCTCTTACAGAGCATTAGACTATTGCCATCACCCCATCGAGGCCCAAAAAGGTCCCTGGTCTGATCCCATAAAGTTCAGAGTAAAGCCTTTGTGAAAGCAGATATTATATATTATATATATATATATATATATATAAACATGTTTCAAGATTATGTACAAAATAATCAGAAAAATACTTAAAAGTTGTGCTGAAAGGCAAAATAAAAATAAAATAAAATAAACAGTAACTGTCAATGTATGAAATAGTTGGTTCATCTCCTGCCTAACCCTTTACTTACTATATAATTTAGAAAAATGAGATGAGAAATTCTTTGGAGCATGGTAGGAGCAGAAATGTGTGAGGAGTTAGTCAGAGACAGAGATTAGAAATGTTATTCCTCAATGTTTTGCTGCAGATAAATCCTAACTTGTTTACTCTTGGTTGAGGGCAGGATTGAAACAGTAGATCAGAATCAGAAGAATCAGCTTTATTGGCTATGTATGCTTACACACACAAGGACACAGTCTTCAGTAACTGTGCTCTCAATGTACAAAAAGTACAACATTAAATATAAACATAATATAAGCAAAAAGACTAATATATACAAGGCGGCTCAATAAGACAATAGTGTAGTGGTGAGTAGGGGAGCACAAGTACTAGAGAGTGCAGTACCGTGGCAACCATCCGCAGCGCCATCTTGGTACATCAGATGGCAGTGTTGAGACATTTTTGACCTATGAGGAGCGATTCTTTTTTTATATATTGAATAAAATCTACAGCAGCAGCAGCAGCATTGATTTGTTTCATCAGTTCAGTGATATGGCTTAGTTTACAGCTATGTTTAAATGTGCAGTAGTTCTTTACTCAGCTCCTATGTGCCCTTAAATGTTCTTGCATTATACTCAAGTTGAATATTGTTATCTAATAAATCAAATGTCATCCCTTGTTAAATGTCCTCATAGGTTGGCAGAATATGTGTGGAAAACTGCCAGAAGTTTGATGGGTTCACTGTCACTTACCGGCTTGAGGTGGCCGATAAGAATGTGTCTGCTGATGTGCAGGCCTGCTACGCAGCTGTAAGCATCACCCAGGCCACAGATGAGATGTGGGGACTGCTCTATGTGAATGACTCAGAGGCACTGCGCAGGCCCGAATGCCAGGATTTGCAGTATCTAGTTGTAGCTCAGGAGCAGAACACACAGCTAGAGGCCAGCACGCAGATCCACATCATACTTGATGGTGAAGGTGAGACCCTCACAGCTGAGCTCTACTTTAAATTTCACAGATTTTAGGAGAGAAATTGTCCAATTCTTCACGTTATTATGCTTACAGCTCATGTCTGTGCTTATCTTAAATCAACATTTATAAACTGCGCCTTGCATGCTTATGTCTAAAGGCAAGATAAATAGTCCTAGTTTTCTTTGAAAGAGTGATCAAGGAGAAAATATTTATTTCTTATTCAATATGGAGTAAGCAACAAGCTGAGTCATTGCACATTCACATTCTTTAAATGTTTTTTTTTTTCATGTTGGATCATGTGTGTTTCTTGCATTCTTGCACATAGCCAACAAGGCCAGTCAGGGGGACCAGCCATTCCTGTCCTGTGCAGAAAATAGACATCGTGGAAAGTGTGAGTCTGTTCGAGGCCTTGGGGCAACAACAGGGAGATGCCAATGGAGGCAAGGCAATGAGAAAGGTGCATTTTATTTGATTAAAACTCAAAAACTATAACATCTTGCATCATTTTTTATTACATCAGTGAATCATACATGTATATATCATGAAATATATGAGACAGAGAGTAACTCTAACTACACCCTAATCAGTTGATCATTGCGCAAATGTCCCTTGATGGCAGTACGAACAACCCCATATGATGACTGAAGAAAGTCCTCACAGTGATGTTTTATTCCACCTTAAAGGTCTTTTTAAGTCAAACATTAAGACATTTCTCTCATATTCCTTTACAGTTATATCTGAGAATTACTCGACCTGTTCCCCTGACCTAAAGACATGTCCAGATGGTTTTTGTGATGCAATTGAAAGCAAAGATTCATCAATATGCCCACAAGACTGTACAAGTAAGAGAACACATGCCGTGCTTATCATCACACTAATAAACAAATAAAAGCTGCAAAGCCCTTATTTCTTACATGTATATACATGTAAGATTATTTTGTATGTTACTTTTTGACATTCTTAATTATTCTTAAGAGGAAACTGTAATCGGAGGACATGAACGAGGCTTGAGGAACGGGATCCAGGCTGGTTATGGAACCTGCTACTGCTATGCTGAGAGATGCTTCTGTGAGAAGGAAGATGTAGAGGGTGAGATATCATAAGATAGCATAAGATATCATAAGTCACTGCCTGTTATAAAGTCATATACTACATCTTCTCAAGAATCCCCCACGGGGGATCAATAAAGTTTATCTTTATCTTTATCTTTATTTCTGCTTTCCTGAAAAATTACGATTGTGCAATATTCTCTTCCCTAGAGACGATATGTGACGACATGTGTAAAACCATCATCGCCACAGCGTTGCTCCTGTCCTTCATCGTTTCAATCATCATGTCATCATATTTCATACATCGGTACCACAAGAACTCTCCTAAGCCCCCGATTGCCTCTGCTGAGATGACTTTCCGCCGGCCAGCTCAGGCCTACCCCATTAGCTTCCCTGCAAACAACATACGACGGGGCTCACAGGAATCCATTGAAACAGACACCTTTAAAATACCTGTAAGTTGCTTCGACAGCATGTGGCACGCTTTTCTGCGTTGTATATTGAATTTGTAAAGAAGTTGTTTTTTTTAAATAACAATGTTTTTCAACAGGAGGATCCTAAGTGGGAGTTTCCTCGTAAAAACCTTGTACTTGGCAAGACTTTGGGAGAAGGTGAATTTGGAAAAGTTGTCAAAGCAACAGCGTTCAGGCTTAAAGGAAAAGCTGGATACACTACTGTGGCTGTGAAAATGCTTAAAGGTAAGACAGACAGATAGCAGAAATGATGGGAAAGTAATTGTGTGTGAGGAGTGAATGTCTTCATCATTACAACCACTTCTCTTTCTCCATGATAGAAAATGCCTCCTACAGTGAGCTGCGTGACCTGCTGTCAGAATTTACTTTACTGAAGCAAGTCAACCATCCCCACGTCATAAAGATGTATGGAGCATGCAGTCAGGACGGTAAGACTTCAGTTTACCTGCCAAACATTCACATGTGTGTTGCACATGGAGTCTAAGTGCTTCCTTTCTCTGAATAGGCCCATTGTATCTGATTGTGGAGTATGCCAAGTATGGGTCACTGCGCAACTTCCTGCGGGAGAGTCGGAAAGTTGGCCCAAGTTATATGGGCAGGGATGCCAACCGAAACTCCAGCTACCTGGAGAACCCAGACGACAGGGCACTAACCATGGGTGACCTGATCTCCTTTGCATGGCAGATCTCCAGAGGCATGCAATACCTCGCAGAAATGAAGGTATAGCTCAAAAAGTGATACATTCATATTTTCCAAAAGAAATGTATTTTTTAGCTACGGTTTCTGCAAATATTCAAAAATGACAACCCAAGCTGTGCTTTGATTCAAATATTTATAAGAGTTGAAGAGCTTAGACAACTTATAGTGTTCTTTGTGGTCTGACAGCTTGTCCACAGGGACCTTGCAGCACGAAATGTCCTTGTAGCTGAGGGACGGAAGATGAAGATCTCAGACTTTGGCCTTTCCAGAGACGTGTATGAGGAGGACTCGTATGTTAAGAGGAGTAAGGTAAATGAGAAAGAAGTACTCATTTTATTGTATTTATCAAAATCTTGAAATTAATACTAACATGGTCTCTCTCTGTTCTCCAGGGCCGTATACCTGTTAAATGGATGGCAATAGAGTCCTTGTTTGATCACATTTACACAACACAAAGTGACGTGTAAGTTCGAACAGCATTTACAGGGAAAACTAAGTTTGAAAATACACTCATCGGATTTCTTCCTGGAAGTCAGATCAGAAGATTGAAACTACTTTTGTATCTGTATGATAATCAATGGTTAGCTTTGCCTAGCAAAATGACTTAGAAACAAATGTGAAACAGCAAAGCTTGGTTTAATGATAACAGGATCAGCTCACAGCCTTTTATAAGAATACATTTTACCACTACATTATCATCTATAATGAACATCAAAAACAAAAACAATGATTGTAAACGGTAAAACCATAGTGCAAAGGAGGCTAGAGAGATAAAGATATTGTGTGAGTGTTTGCTTTTTACACACAAAGTAGATCTATTTAGTAGTGTCCATAGATTTGTGAATAACAGTAATTATATTCTTATTTGATTTTATTTGTAAATCTAAACATTAAAGTAAAAAACAACAAAATTGTTATAAATAGCTACAGTGGATTTGCCAGTGTTATAGCAAAGGGATTGTCCTGACACAGTATGATTAGACACACAGCTCTGTTCATGCTATGGTAAAGAAACTGTCACTGTTTCTGGTTCTCTTGGCATAGATTGCTCTATTACAGAACCAGGCCAGAGAGGCGATCAGGCACAGAGCCAGGCTTCATGCTTTCTTGGTTCAACTGTTAATGCATAGTGAAGCTTAGACTATATAAACATATCTACTTATTTAACTGTGGGCAGAAAACTACATAATGGGATTTCCCAAATTGTTGCATTAATAGTATTGAACAGATTTTTACCTTCTTTATTGAATGAAATACTCTTATGAGTTCATGTATTTACTTCCAGCTGGTCCTTTGGTGTGCTGTTGTGGGAGATAGTGACCCTTGGAGGAAATCCATATCCAGGTATTGCTCCTGAACGCCTGTTCAACCTACTTAAGACTGGCTACAGGATGGAGAGACCAGAGAATTGCTCGGAGGAAATGTGAGCCCCATTTTGTTATTTTCCATTATCTCCTTGTTTCTACTGAGCGCATTAACTCCCATTCACCTTGTTAATCAGTCAGTGGTAAATAAGGAATGTTTTGAGGATGAAAGATACTTACACCATTGTTAAACATTTTCCTGTAGGTATAACCTCATGCTTCGATGCTGGAAGCAAGAAGCAGAGAAGAGGCCGACATTCTCAGACATCAGCAAAGAACTGGAAAAGATGATGGTGAAAAGCAGAGTATGGTGATGCTATATAATACCATATATTAAATTAATCTGGTCTTTCCATTCTTAAAAGGCTCAGCTGGTAATATATTACCACTCCTGGTTTTATAGCAGGCCCAAAGTAAGTCAGTTTTAATGGACAGTATTAGGGCTTGCTGGTTAGCATCATGTACACATGGACACTAGCTGTCTAACTCTACTTCACAATGAGCCACTCCTCCAGGATGCTTAACATACTATAACAAGTGTTTCAAAGGTAATCCTGAAAATGAGGCCTTGGGCGGAATAATCACAGCACATACCAGTCAAGCTCCTGCTGTTGAATTGAGGCTAATAATAGAGAAGTTAAGGACAAGGGGATGCTGAAACTCCAAGAATGCAGCAAGCTTGTTCTTGGTCTTTATTTAAGTTGATATGTCACTTAATGTAACAAGTAAAGGGGATTCATACATCAAAAAAACTACAGGATCATTTTCAGTAGACCTCACTGGATGTTTTCTGACATTTAGTCTAAGCACCCTGTCCTAGCCCCCCACCCCCCTACCCCATTCCCAGTAATCAACCTAATCACACCTTCATCTGCTTCTGTCAGGATTACCTGGACCTTGCGGCATCCACCCCAGCAGATGCCCTGCTGTACGATGACGCCCTCTCTGAAGAGGACACACCACTTGTGGACTGTAATAACGCCCCCCTCCCTCGAACCCTTCCCTCCACATGGATTGAAAACAAGCTCTATGGTAGAATCTCCCATGCATTTACTAGATTTTAGGAACAGAACACAAAACATAGGCTCAGTTTTTTTTCCACAAAGTTGTCTTTAGCTTTTTCAAAGTCAAGTCTCTGTGACTTTGATCTAGGCATTTCTTTTGCTGACATAGCTCCCATTTCATTATAAATGAGAGGTTCAGTGAAAAAAAAGATTGTGTCGTGACCTCTTTTTTTAGTTTGGACCTGCTTCTAATGTACATGATGCTCACTAAAATGCTTTAATGTAAATATTGAATATACAATTCATTTGAATTTAAATAGCACTGCTAATACTCATGCTTCATGTGCATTTATTTAAGAACATTTTATAATCCATCACATTTCCATTTCATTATTTATTTTTTATTGGAGGAGTGTAACATTGAAACAGGTCCTTGCTTAATCAATTACTTAAAATGTTTTTTAATTTCAGAATGTCTTAAATGTCCTGACTTTTTAATGTGTATATTAGCTATTGATGATATCACAATGCTGAACAGAGAAACAGTAAAGCTCTTGAATGCCATTCTCTGGTGAGATCCATTTTAAATCAATAACTTATTGTCAGTTTGTATTTTTGAATAGCTACTCGAAGGCAGCTACAGGTCAAATACACAGTCATGAATAGCCTCTAAATCTTACCAAAAAAAAGATATTGCGTCTAACTTTATGCAGCATATACAAATCTCTAACTTTGCATACATGTAATAAATCAAATGCAGCCCTTCGAGTCATGTCAGTACTTGTTTTAGAGAGATACAGAGTTTGAATTAAGAGCCTTACTGTACACTGTTGATCTTTCCCTGAGTTCAGAAAAATGATATGTTCTTATTTTTAGGCATGTCATACCCGAACTGGCCAGAGAAGAGCCCGGTACCGCTCATCAGACATGATGCCACTAATCCAGTCTTTACAAGATATGCCAATGATAGTGTTTATGCAAACTGGATGGCTTTGCCTTCACCCGCAAAAGCTGTGGACAAGCTTGATAGCTAAAGACAAACCAACTCTGTTGAAGAGATAACTGATTGGGAGATATGTATATTTCTAAAAGATTGTATATATGTTATCTGATACTAAAGTTGGTCCTTTCTATTTCTGTTGCACGGGTATTCAACAGGTAAACTGGGGTCATTTAAATGCAAAAGCAGCAGATATAGGCCATGCTTTATTCAGCTCTTCAGTACGTCAATTATTACCTCACAGATCATGTTGGCCAAGTAATTCCACTGCATGACTGTTGTACCAGATTGTATGCCAGTGTAAATGTTTTTAAGTGCCTGTGCTGCTTCTACAATAGTCTCAAAATACTAAAGTGTGACTGAAGATTTCATTCCAGCCCAGGAATTAAATGGGACATCTTTACCCTCACCTGTTGTAGACAGCAGGAGTTGAGTGGACAAAAGCATAATGTTGAACATGTTCTGAAATGTAAAGTTTCTACTTTAGAAGATTGTGCCCCTCAAAATGTCAAAGACCTTTTTTGTGTTTCTCCCACGAGATGATTCAAAACTGATCTTGCCAAAGAAAGTAAAACAGACATGTTTAGTGCACAGTCATCGTGTACCTTGTTTGTTTATTTTTGTATATCACAATATCACCTTGTGAGTGCTACTCCAGTGTAAGGACATAAGACTAAATGTAGGTTGTGACCATGTCTTGTGTCAGACTACTGGTCAATTTTTGATTCACTGTAATGGCAATCTTTGTGGAAAAAGTATGATGTGAACTAACAAGTGTTATCACTACTATGTTGGTTTAATTTGATTTTGTTCCAATTAATAATAAACATTGATAATGTGCAGTATGTGTGTTTACCTCATATGTCCAAAAAAGGTTCTAGTTGTTTATAACAATGATACAAAGCAACTTATTTTTGGCATTTCACACAAATTGGGCAGCTGTGACTCACTGGTAGAGTGGGTCATCTCTTAATAGGAAGGTTGGCAGTTTGATCCCCAGCTCTTAAGTATACACATCGTAGTGTCCTTAGAAAAGACAATGAAACCCACATTATAGAAACCTTGTTTCTTTTATCCTGAAGGCATAGCCATATGTGAATGTGTGAAGGTGTTTGGGACTTTTTAGGTTTAGTATGTGCTGATATTTCAGTGTAACAATTGAATGGCCTCTTTGTTATTTATGAAAAATAATAGTAGGCATAGTTTTTAAGATGCTGACATCAGTTTTAGGGGGGTACGAATAAAATATAGACAAAATATTATACCCACCACACCCATGTATGTTTTTTGGTGATTCTGCTTCCCTTAGAATGATTTGATAAAGGATATTATCCACCGTACTGTATTGACAGCAGATGCGATTCATGGACATTACCAAGATCTCTCTTTTTAGAGTAATATAAATCCGATTCAGCTAATCTGTTGTCACAGATCAGTTTGTGTTTACAAGTTGGAACAGGGGATTTCTAAACAGCATGACAAAGTAGTCCGGCCATATCAAATTATTGTAAGTCATTACATTCATAGTAGCCAACCGAAGCAATAATAGGCTAAAATGTAAATGACGCTGAGTAGGCTAATACTTTGTTAATGGCGAAATTGAACTAGCTTGATAATAATTGCAAAACAAATATAAACTGGATTGTTTTGTTATATAAAACATTGTGGTATAAAAGGATGTCCGTTGAAGTTATCTGGGAAATAAATACAAAGACGTTAAGATGAACAAGAACCCAGAGCATTATATTGAAGGGCACTGCAAGAACCGAAAGGGTTTATGACGTAGTCTACATCCCATTGGTCAAGTTTTCACCGGAAGTAGACTACGACCTACTCGTTTCTTTTTGCTCCGTGGCATTTTGCGGCACAGTGTGCTTGCGGACGTTTCGTTCTTGGTCGTCGTCTCTAAACACAGACCTGAACAAAGACGACATAAAGTAAGTACTTGGTCTTTCACTATCATAACTGCCAAGCTGACACTATCCGACCAGAATAACCTCGAAGAGCGGTGTAGCTCAGATCAATAATACAACTAGCCAATGAACTCCGTCAGCTTCCGGTTTAGATTTTTCAAAGTATGCATTTCCGAGATTTACATTAGCACAATTTCTTGAATGAAAGTTCTTTAAAATTATACAGACGTAACACAAATTGATGCCCGTTTTAGTAAATTATTTAGTATTCAGTTTTATAGTTAAACTACCAAACACATCAGCCCATTCTTTGTTTAAAAATAGCTTTTTAAAATCTAATCCACACCTGTGACCAGGTAAAGAGAAATCCGTATAGAAAAAACAATGCATTAGCCTACTCTGTGTGCTGAAGGCTGTAACCATAGTTTAGACTCTTAAGACATTATTTTGTGTGGTATGTATGTGGTTGATAAGCTGAGGTGTCAACGATACACAAGGCAAGATGCTGAGGATATCCTGTTGAAGAGGTCAATCACACTATATTAAGGATTTAGGCCTGGTCTGGTATTAGATTCCTTTAGCCTGAATCTCGCATTATCTGACCATGTTGATACTGTGGTTGTACTGTGGCAAAATTTCAGCTACACGTATCCTTTTATTCCACGATTGTCCTAGAGAATTTCGTGCTTTTATTCTGGAAACTATGTTCGTTAACCGGATGTCAATCCTTAGATCAAGTTCGGAGCTAAACCACTATTTCTCTCCGTGCTGTTTAGCTTAGAGCTAGCTGCAAGCGCTTAAGCTGCAATCAATTCTCTATTTCTCAATTGTGACAAATGCTTAACGTGCTGTGTTTTGATTGAGTGAAATTATTATCAGTTGTTATTATCCTACTATTTAAATCTTAATAAGTACTATTAATTTATAAACTAACAAACTACCCTCTCTGTAGTAGATCCTTGACTTATTGTGGATTTCTGTAGTTTCTCATAGGTGATCATCATATGATCAACACAAGACAGATACATATAATCATTGTCCAAGCCAAGACACAGGAACAGCATTTGACACATGACAGAACTGCATTCCAAACCTCAAAGATGATGTGCACACTGTAAAAAGGGGGACATAGGATGCAAACTTGCCAGCTATAGCTTTTAATGCTAGAGTGATGCCCAGGCGGGGGTTGCCACTCCAGGGCCGGATCCGCTGGCTCTTCCTTGGCCTCTTCCTGCTGCTGGTGCTGATGCTCTTTGCATACCTCCTCGAGTGCACACCTCCTGCAGATGTCAGCCTGGTCTTGCCTGGTTTAGCAGGGGAGACCTACAGCAGGGAGTATTACCAGGCCCTACTGCAGGAACAGGAGGAGCATCACCTAAACCGTGCTGCCAGTCTCAAGCGCCAGATTGCCCAGCTCAAACAAGAACTGCAGGAAATGAGTGAGAAACTAAAGCTTCTGCAGGAAAAGAAAGAGCTCCCTGGGGTGCAGGGTTTGGCTGAGACGAAAGACCAAGAGCCAGGAGATCTGCTGGAGTACCTACACTCACAGATAGACAAGGCTGAGGTCAACACAGCGGCACGCCTTCCTAGTGAGTATGCTTTAGTGCCTTTTGAGAGTTTCACCTTGTCCAAGGTGTACCAGCTGGAAATGGGGCTTACACGACACCCAGAGGAGAAACCCGTCCGTAAGGATCGCAGGGATGAGCTGGTGGAGGTCATCGAGGCAGCACTGGACATCATCAACAACCCTGATGAGGAGGATGGTGTTGAGGAAGACATGCCAATGCAGAGACAAATCTACACAGAGGGTCACTTTACTGAAGGTAACATCTGCATTATTAATGATTGGTGACTGTTAGTATGTTTTCTTGGTGTAGCGTTCACTTTTATTATTATTCTTTTCAGGACTGTATAGGACAGAGCGAGACAAAGGGACGCTTTATGAGCTCTTCTTTGCCAAAGAGGATTCCACCAGCTTTCGCCACGTCACGCTATTCAGGCCATTTGGTCCCTTAATGAAAGTCAGGAGTACATCTTTAGAAACATCAGAATTAATCATTAACATCATTGTGCCTCTGGCAGGCAGAGTTGAAACTTTTTCACAGTTCTTGCAAAACTTCAGGTGAGAATTTACACAAACTGTTTCTGTCTATTAAACATAGCATGGTCAGTTCAGAAATAGATATTGACCTGGTCTTCCTCGTCTTTTGTTTTATGAGACATTATCTTTGTTGTCTTTAATTAATGTAAAAATGAAAACATATGTTTCTAGGGAGGTGTGCATACAGCAGGACAGACAAGTACATCTCACAGTGGTTTATTTTGGACAGGAAGGTCTACAGGAGGTGAAGTCATCCTTGGAAAAAATTACTAGGTTTGTTATTTGACTGAGAAATGACTTTGAATGTGTTTGTTTTATTCCTAAAGGCAATTTGTCGAACGATTTTTAAACTACAGCATCTATTGTTTTTCAGGGAAGAGAGCTTCTCTAATTACACTCTGATCCCAGTAGAGGAAGAGTTTTCACGAGGTCGGGGTCTGGATATTGGAGCTCATGCCTGGAAGAAAGGCGACGTCTTGATGTTTTTTTGTGACGTTGACATCCATTTCACCCTGGAGTTCCTCAATACATGTCGTCTCCAAACTGCTCCAAGTACAGTTTTACATGATGTTGACCAGATTAACCATATTTATGCTCTCTTAAGTTTTTGTATGTATTTATGTTAGGTGTTACTAAGTCAAAATTTACTATTTTTTTTAGATAAAAAAGTCTTCTATCCAGTGGTGTTCAGTCTATACAATCCTGCCATAGTCTATGGAAGTTTGGAGTTGGCTCCACCCACTGAACTCCAACTGGTAAGGCCTGAAAGTTCACTAACTATTACAGAGCCATTTATACAAACCCCATTCCCTTAAAAGTTGGGGCGCTGTCTAAAATGAAAATCAAAATAGAATCTGATGATCTTCCAAACATTGGAAGCCTCATTATTAATTATAAATAGCACAGAGACAACATATAAAATATTGAAACTGAGAAACTGTTTTAGGAAAACAATGTGCCTATTTTGAAAATGTTGCCAGCAACACCTTTCAGAAAAGTTGGGACACTGGCAACTAAAGACTGAAAAAGGTGGAACATCTTTCAGTTTATTAGGTTGACAGGTTAGTGACATGATTAGGTATAAAAAGAGCAAGATGGCATGGGGGGTGCATTCATGCACACAGCATAGGTAACTTTAAAATGTGTGAAGGCTCTATTAATGCTGTCACCCATTGGAAATGTTTGGAGTATTAAAAACCATGAACTATTGAACAGCTGTAATCCTACATCAAGCATGAATGGTGAAACATTTCAAATGTTTAAGGAACTGGTCTTTGAAAATAGGCACATAATTTTCCTAAAACAGTGAAATGTATCAGTCTTTGAAACCCCAGGATAAATCTGATATAGCACAATGTTTGGCTAATCATCCCATTCTGTTTTTTTATTTTCATTTTACACAATGTCTCTGAAAAATCCTTCCTTAATATACTGTATGTGCAGTGGAAGTTTAACTTGACGCATCGTATTTCCTAATATTAGCATGAACTTTTGGCTCGACTAAATATGTGGTTTTCCCTGGTTTTTGTAATTTAACATGAGAACTTTCTTCCAATAGATTCACAAAAAAGATGCTGGATTTTGGAGAGACTTTGGCTTTGGAATGACGTGTCAGTATCGCTCAGATTTCCTTAACATTGGTAAGAACTTATCATTTAATTCATTTTTATTCTAAGTACAATCTAATGGTCACATTAACATACAATTTACAAATTGATTGTATGACTCCAGGTGGGTTTGATCTTGAAGTCAAAGGCTGGGGTGTCGAAGATGTCCACTTGTACAGGAAGTATCTTCGGAGTGACCTCATAGTCATTAGGACACCAGTGTCTGGTCTTTTCCACCTGTGGCACGAGAAGCAGTGTGCAGATGAGCTAACGCCAGAGCAGTACCGCATGTGCATACAGTCCAAGGCTATGAACGAGGCCTCTCACTCTCACCTGGGCATGTTGGTTTTCCGTGAAGAGATTGAATCTCACCTTCGCAAACAGGCCTATAAGAC
The DNA here is from genome assembly GCF_963584025.1 of Labrus mixtus. Taxonomy (NCBI): domain Eukaryota; kingdom Metazoa; phylum Chordata; class Actinopteri; order Labriformes; family Labridae; genus Labrus; species Labrus mixtus. Next base: position 30,802,196 of record NC_083617.1, read on the forward strand.
TCAAAGCAAAACAGAAGACTGAGCTTGACTCTACGTATTTCAACCTTAATACTGTGAGGAGCTGACATTATAACTGCACTACAGACATGTTTACATAGATCCTTCTGCATTTCACCGCACAGCTGCAGACAAATGAATGTAGTAAATATATGATCAATGTGAAGTTTCCACACATGGTACATCTGTTCTTGAAGCAGTCTCAATCATATGGTATACATTTTACCTGACAGCATGCTGTCATTGTCTCGGGACACATAACTTCTCATTCTGTCATATTACCTGCTTTAAATACAGCTCCTGAATGGAAAAGGTTCTTCATCATTTTCACAGCTTGTACTGCATAACTTCCTTTTACTGCTGAGTGCAAACTCTGTCAGTTTTAGCAAACAGGATGATATCAAGCAATATAAAATACATCCAACTTGTCAACCTTTAGCATTTTAAAGAGGAAAAGTGCTTCAAATAAGTCCAGGTATTTTCCTCTAAAATTAATGTCAACATTAAAAATGAGTTGTGGTTTCTTAAATTGAAAAAAAAAAAAACAAGTTGACTGCACAAGAAGCAGCTAGTTTCTATGGATTCCGAGCTTTCTGCAAGTTAAAAATGTTTTGGTTGTGGTTTGATAAGGGAGTGCTACTGCTTTGTACAGATGTTCCAGAGTAATGATGTTGTTAAAAAAGGGACCTTTTACATGTTTTGTGACAGTTACTTTCTCTCGCAGCTTCCAAGTTAACAGAAAAGCAGGTTGATAAACTAGTTCTAGCATTTGCAGAGATATGCTTGTAGCATGCAGTGCTATATCAGGTCTATGTGGACCATTATTATTGTTTAACAAACTTTGTCAGAGATTTAATGTTACAGCCACACATGTAAATACTTTTCAGAAGTGTCTTTGTTTTATACACAAGAATGAAACATGTTTGATGTATGTGCCTACATGCTTACAGTGATACAGAATCTTCAAACTTTGCTAAGTGGTGTTGATCTAATAATTTTTATTCCAGCTCATAAGAGAGGATATGTCTGAACAGTTCAGTCATTGAGGTTAGGAGTCTGTATTTTTTCCACAATTTAAGTGTTATTCTCATCCAGTAGTGTAATAAATTTGATAAAGTTTCAATAAACATATAGCAGCGTTTATTAGTCATCTCACTCTCAAGGAGAAAGGGTGTCTTTCACATGCACAATTTAAACAGAAGTTCTGCCAGTAAAATTATTTATTTAGAATTTTTGGCTATGAAATCTAAATTTACAGAGGTCTGAAAGAATGTCATGTTGCTGTTAGCATTTGCATATTTTACGTAACCCTGACCAGTTTCATAATTTATACAATAAAAACGAAATATTACATTTTCAAGTGTCTTTTATTTAACTTTATAATCTCATTTGTATGCTTCTTAATTTAAGACGAATGGCACTATACATTTTGTTAGTCAATCTGATACAGTAAACTACATGAATAGAAAATAAGAGGGGAGAAAATCAGAATGGGGAAACAACTCATCAAGGAAAAGCTTAGGAGTGTCCTATCTGTTCTGGCTGGATCCCCATATCCTTGTAGATCTCTTTGAGAAGAAGCAGAGTTGTGTCTTCAGATTGCCTGAAATGAACAGAAGTGTTAATATATAAGCTTTTCATTCATTGGCAACAGGCTTCATGTAAAATGTCTGACACAAGAATGTAAAAGAAACAAGATTGATGGTTGAGTTCTATTCAGCTTCTTTTCAGTTTACTATAATTAAGCCCAATAAATACTTAAACATAATTCTCTGGAAGCAACTTGACTAAAAATGATTTGCATTGCTTGGTAATCAAATGCTATGCTGTCTGTCACTTAATAATGAATCATCTAATGGTAGCAATTGCAAAGTGGTGGATGGATTGAATTTTCAAACCTCTTTTAACAGTAGTAAAAAGCCTAAGTGAAATCAAGTCCTCAGTACCAGTAGCAAAGATGACTCTGGAGGGCAAACAGGTACTCGTTGAAACTCTCGATGGGCTTCTCCTGCAGGACGTAGTCGATACGATTTCCTCCATTGAGCAATCCAATCTTCACCTCAGGCTCCTCTTCCTTTAGTGGCTCAAGGCTCTCTGGGATCTTGTGGTCTGAGAAAATACAGAATACAGTTAGAAGTCTCTCACCGACCTTATACATTGTTAGAGCTGTTAACATTCAGTGAAACCTACCCTCCCGAGCTTGCTTCTCCTGCTCTTCGATCTGATTGGCTACAATAGCCAGCTCAGCCTGAAGCTGGGCAGATGACGTGTGAGCACGAGCAAACTCGTTGAGCGTCTGCCAGGCGGTCCTCAGGGAGCTGATGAAACCGTGCTTTAGGTCAGAGCCCATCCTGGAGAGACTATCCTTCAGTTCTGTTACACAAAAAAAACATCCATTATAAAATCAATCCCCATGAAAAGCTTTTCAAAGGATTTTAATAAGAACCAAAAGAGGTTTATGGACACATAAAACCATCAGTGGAACATCCCTATCAATAAATCTTTGTTATCAACTCTTCTTTGGTATAATTTCCAATCTGAAAAACAATTAAACAGATTACTACTTAACCAATAGCTTAAACTGCAAAGGACAAAACAACCTTTCCTAACTGCCACTGTGACCATCAATGACCATTTCACTGAAAGTAGAAATACTATTTATATGTATTATAGACAACTGCTTTCAAACAATATTTAAAAATGTCTATGGTTAAACTTTCAGTGCACATACATTAGGGCAGATTGTTTTCAGAGAAGCAGGAGCCATTGTATATTCAGTAATTAAACTGAATATTGGATGTGGCACAGTGGACTGGAATCTGCCAATACCAACAATAAGCGTCTAGTTGGCAGGTGGCATGTGCTAACTTTCATACATTATATGTATGCTAACAGTATTCCATCCATAAGGGACATAGAGGACACAACCAGCAGGAACACTAGATGACAACTCAGTTTAGGCACTTAAAACTCAAAAAATGTGTCAGCAATGAGTACAATATACTTATAGCTCAATCAAATTTGTCATAAAAATGAACAATGGCTGATGTTTGGGGAAACACAAATTAGGGATCAAATAATAAGCGTATGCTGTACCCAGATGAAGCCTCTTTCTTCCTTTGTGATGTGGGATCAAGACAGGCTTCAAGTCCAAGTCTGGTATTATCATGGGCTCAATCCTATATGCCACTGGATCCAACTGAAAGAAAATGGATTCAGTCATTCAGTCGAGAGAGTAACTCAGTTTCATTGATAATACTTGCAGCTTAAAGTTTTGATTTCTTTGAAGATTCATTCATATAAAGGCAATAACTAGATTTGACAATATTAAATATTGACCATGCTAATATTTATAATATACAGATTAGAAGGGCTGCATACTGGATGGTAGATATTGAAGAACCCCTTGCATGTGGGCAGCTGGTAAGTTTCTTCAATCTTTTCCAGACCTCTGACTGTTAGGAACATGCCAATTGGAGAACCCAAGGCAAAGAAATTGACTGGCTCGAAGTCCAGGGCCTGGTAAACCACTGACAGCTACAGAATCAAACATTAAGAAAAGTTATATTCATGTTATATCATCATTACATTTTATTATTACATTGAAAGTAACCTTCAAAGTTAGCTTTAAATGTGTCTATCAGTACCATTTACCTGTCCTGTTCCAACTTCAAAGTAGTTGTAGTCGACATGGATGGAGGAGAAGCTGTTTCCAACTGGAAGAGTTTTCCCAGAGGCATCAGGAAGAGTTTCAGCTGCTGATGGAGGCGCCACAACTTGACTGACCTCTTTCACCTCTGCTTTCTTTTCTGCCTGACACGCAGCCTTTGCATGTAAAAAAAAGACAGTCACCACCAACAAGCTGCAAGCAACACTGGTGCTAAAGAGACAAATATACCTGCTTGTTCAGTCGTTCTTTGATGAACTTGGCAATCTTTTTCCTCGGACCAAGTGGGATTTCCATCTCTTTCAAGTCCTCAATCGTGCACATAAGCTGAAAGAATGCAACACCAGGGTAAGAGGAAACAGTCACTTTATATATATATATATATATTTTAAATAACATTCTAATCCCAGCAAATTCAGGGATAGGAATTGTATATGGTATAACAGGAAAGAAAATATGTCCACTAAAACATGGCCTGGAGCCTAAAACACTGGCTAACACTTCTGACTTAATAACAAGCAGGCTTTTATTCTCACAAAAGACTCTTTGTCAATCCTCTCGTCATCAAATGTACTCTTGTACTCAGACAAGCCCAGATGTTCCAGCATAGCAGAAAGATCTTCAAACTCCTTCCCCTCTTCTTCCACAGCTTGATGAGCAACAGCATTATTTTCCTGTGTAACGGGGGCTGCCACCTGATGTGAGAGGCAGAATAAACTATTATGTGCAGCATTGTTTTTGCAATTATCTATTATACAAAGAAGTGCTCATGATGAATTAAAATACTTTGTGTTTAAAAGAATAATAGATTTCTGTTTCTGTTGAATTATGTATGACCTTTTTGGTGTCTCCATTAGCAGTTGCTATCATAGGCATGGCCACAGAGCTATTCTTCTGATTTGACAACAGGTCAAATAGAATCAAGGAACCTGCAGGTACAAGGAAGAAAAATCCAATCTAGTTTAAAAACAAGACAAATAGAAGCTGTGTGTATAAATGGGTTAGTAACCAGTTATTACCTAAGCTATGTCCTGCCACCGACATGCATCCTTTGTAGTCTGGGTTCCTCTTCATGAACAAGGCATATAGTCTGTTAATCTCTTGAGCAACTGTGTCCATGATGGTCTGACAGTAAGTGGGACTGTTGTAGAAAAGCACATCTAACAAAGTCTCATTTGTAAAGTGTCGTAAACGTCCAGTACTGGGCAAGGTAATCTTTTTTATCCTCCTACAAAGAGAACAAAGAAAATTATACATCTGGTGATAAAAAATATTATATTCTGTATTGGTTATCTAGATATAAAAAGTAAACAGCAACTCAGGGAGACAGCCTGGGATTGCTGTTCACAGAGTGGTGGGAGAACTGGTTCCAACTTAGATATCCAATACAGTGTTTAGTTTAGGAGATAAAACAAAGCAACAGATCATAGATAGCTAAACATGTTTTTATCTTCACATAGAAAGTATGTAACACATTTAACGATTCTATACAGGTCAAAGAAAATGTGGAGAAGCAGTTTTGTTCCCTTTTCACTATTTGTTATTATTTCCCACTATGATTATTCTTCATAACTAATATCTGAAAATACTTTCCAACAAATGCACTCACCCTTTGTTTTTGTTTTTTACTAACAATGATTTCAAACATCTTTGCAGTTCACAGGTTTATTGAGCCATTTTTAAACTGAAACTTTATTTATAAATCTGAACCTGTTCTAAGTGTTTGATGGCCTCAGACAGGTATTGAGTTCAACAATCTGAGCAGGAAAACTAAATGTTGGTAGTGGTCTTTTTATGACAATTGTCAGAATTATACAAATATACATTTGGTCCCTCCTTCCAGCAGTTACCTTCTGTACAATGAATCAATACCAGTCCAAAAGATTTCAGAATATCAGATGATAAAAGAGACCGAAGAGGGTATATGTGTGTGTAGATGTAGGCTTCTGATTATGTGTGAATTCATTACACAGTCAGTGTAAACCTGCTTACCTGTCCACTCCAGTAGCATCCCCATGTAGAGCTGTGTGCCACTGGACAGGGAGGAACTCCACCCTGCTGATTGTGTGGTTATCCAAGGGGTTCTTAAAGTGACTGTTCAGCAGCTTCAGTGATACACTTCGGAAGTCATCCACTGAAAGCACAAGGATGTTTAGAGTTTATTTGAAACATGGCAGGTATACTCAAACTGGCAAATGGCATGATTAAATGGTACTTACCACACTCGACCATGCTCCTAAACCTCAGGTCACACACAGGACCAATACCGTGAACCATAAACACAAGATGGTCCACCTTGGGAAGCTCACCTGGAAAACGGTCCACAGGATTTCACATAGGTCACTAATCTAGTCTTCATCCATACATATGTTTTCAATATTAATTAAGTTTAGCACATTTACAACATTTATGACAAAGTTCAAGCTGAGATTGTTTGATAAACTTTTTTTTCACTTGGATTAAATGAATTGAAATTGGGATATATCTACCATCAGGCACTTCATCATGGTCATCATCAATCCCCCTCTTCACCACTCTGGGCCTGGTCTGTCCGTCCTGAGTTGTGCCCCACTCATCTGGCATGGAGGAGGGCTGAAACTGCACAATGACCTACAGAGACAATCAGAAGTCAGTAAATCAGACTAGTGAAGATCACGACTGAATGCTCAACACCAAGAGTTTACCTTTGGATTGTGCATAACAATGGTCTCTCCGGATGGAAACTCTAGCCTACGGTGCCACTGGTTGGTAGACACAGCTTTCTTATATTCTGCCTGAGTTATAGAAAAAAGAAAACACAGTGATGTGCAATACAATAATTCCACGTCCATTGTGCCAGCTGATGCAGAACTGGAAGACAACTAGCATGTGTTTGACTCGAAGGGCGCACTACGATTGCCCTAATAAACTTTGTTACAAAAAAGGATGTTTTTTTATTGACACAATACCCGTTTGTAGTCATACCTCAAGCTTTTCACTAAACTCCTCAGAGTAAGGAATAAAGCGACTGTCTGTATCCCCTTTGTAGAACCAAGAGCAGCGCCGAACTTCTGTAGGCTCCTCCTCCCAGTACACTGCAGTCCGTACTCTGTCATATAGCTGCACATCATAACGCCCGCCGTCTGTACGCACAATCACATTTTCCGGGTCTGGTTGAACTAGAAGGACAAAGAGCCTACATTAGAACCAGTCACAGTTAAAGTGCAATGTGAGTGCTTCGATTATGTGGGTGTTTGCATATCACCTGAGTTATATGTCTCCTCTAGCTGAAGGGAGTCGATAAAACTGAAAGGAAGCCATAAACTCTTTGATTCCACTTGCTTGCAGTAGAACCAGTGAGGCTGAACAGGCTCATAGACACTGTAGTTGTATGGCATCATGGGACCAGTAGGAACTAGCGCTCCGGCAGCAGAGGCTGGAGCTTGAGGTGTTTCAATCTGTGTTGGAGGAGATTGACGAGAGATGAAAAACTCTGATCCTTACTTTTTCATTTACTGGTGCAGTTAACATTCATTAATAACACATATCCAACCAAGTCACTGATAAGCTTATATTTACCTTGGTGAACGTGTTTCCTGATGGTGGGAAGGTCTGTGGCGGAGAGCTGAGAAAGTATGGATTCTGCTGAGGTGTGTGTGTTTGTTGCAGGATCTCTGGCGCTGGGATATAAGGACTGGCTCTGCTGGAAGTGGAGGTGTGTCTGTAAGGATTATGAGCCTGACGCTGCATCTGGGGAGGTGGTGAGGTCACTGTGGTAGGTGGAGAAGTGTGACGCCCTATAGGGCTCTGGTAAACATGGTTGCCAAACGCGGAAGCAGCAGGATTCATATGTGAGCCCGGAGTTGGTACTGAAGCCATGCTGAGACTGCTTGGGACAGAAACCGGGCATGTTGTTGTGGGCACTGCTGACAGGGCAGGAGGCGGAAATGGTGACTGACCGATGGATGCGAATGGATCAGCACTGGTTACAGAGTTGGCAAAGTAGTTGATTGTAGAGGGGGCTGACACATTTTCAGAGTTCTGACCAAGAAAGCTGTCTTCTTCTCCAACATCAGTTGAATCATCTAGTGAATAACGATAGCAACATTTAGGCTTAGAATCGTGGTAAAAGTTTAAAAAAAGAATACTAACCAAAATGTTAATAATAAATGTCTTATTATCATTTTGGTTAGTATTGTATATGTCAGATAAATAAGGTTTATGATGTAACAGTTATAAACACCTGGGTTGCTGTGAAGGTGGAAATACAGTTCCGTTTTAAACACTACCAAGATCACAATAAAATGTTGAGTTAACCACATCGCACAGGATACCTAAACATTGAACAGTCTGATAGGCAGGTTGTCACTCAGGCTGTCGCATCTGTTTCAGTTTCTTCTAAGATGCAGGTCCCTGTTCTCCTGATCACTAGCTTAGCCGTACAGCGCTAAAGTTGAGAAATATCCTATGTCAGTGTCAACTCACCTCCGGCAAACACCACCGGACCTGTGGCCTGACCCACAGGCAGAAAAGGCAGGTTGAAGTTAAACTCCGGAGCATCGCTGAACAGTAAATTTGCACTGGCGTTGGGGGCATTATTTTTTCTTTCTGCCATTTTCCTTAGAATTACACGTAGCAACTACCAGAAGAGGGACACACATTCAGTTCCCCAATCAGCCTTTTCCTGCCTCCATATTTCAATGATCTATACATCATCGGCAGTCGCCTCCCATAACTACAACATGGTAACACATGATATATAGATCTACTTAACCCACACAGCTTATTTGACCACATTTCATTGGATGCAGAAAAACAAGCACTCCCCCTTACTGTTGCCCCCTACCGGCTGGAAAACTATGAACATGGCATGTACACTTTCAAGTGTGCAAAGCACAACGTGTTTAATAAAGAGTTTAAATATAGGTCCAACACACGCATTTTATATTTATTTTATACTAACCACACAATCGACATCAAATTAGAGCTAAAACTCCCGATACAGCCTGGAAGTGGAGTAGTGCGGTAAACAAACAAACTTCTACGAGCTCCGGTGCGTCCTTTTATACAAATCAAGCGAACTACACTTTTTCACTGATGACGCGAGTTTCCCGCCCTGACTCACCAGAGCCTGCGTGGGGAAGTTAACAGTGTTTTCACAGCGATTTGCTTTGGCTAATTTTTCATTTGACCGACTTTTGCGACTGGCTAATGATGCCTTCCACACAGGACTGGATCAACAACCCTCTCACAGTGATTCAAGGGATGTTTGGTATGTGGCAGAAGAACACTTTTCAAACTTCACTTTGAAAGCCATTGTGAACCTGGTTAGCTCTATAGTCACGTATTATGCTAACTATCACGACCACACAGCTTTCTTATCCCTTAGAAACACATGTGAAGTTTATGCGGGTCGTTGGTCGTTAACTACTTTTCTACAACCGGAACTCAAACCGTTTTCTCAGCTCGAAAACGGGCGAGTCTGTTTAAAAACCTGCATAATACAGGGTCTAAACCATAGACTTCAAACTCATACATACTTAGCATTACTTTTCTGAATGCAACTGATTGGCTTGGCAGAAAGGCTACTAGTGTTTTTATGAGCTTGATATAACTTCAGAGGTTATGGCATTATGCTACTTATCTTTGTTAAGATGACCATAATTATGCTGCATTCAAGTGCTCCTCGGATGTTCTCGTTCTTCCGTCTTCAGTGTGTTCACGTGCTTTCAGTTGGGACGTTGTATCAACAGCAACTTAATGTGCAATACGTGAATTAATAAAAGTCATACACCCAATTCTTTCCCGATTTTCCGAATTGTTGTTTCGACTTGAGCAGGCGTTTATGTTCATTTTCCAACTCAGCTTCTTTTGTCCATCAGTGTAAAGGCATAAACACTCACAGTTACATGAAATCATGAGAGCAAAAAACTAATTTTTATTCCTTAAAGCAACCATATTTTATTTGAAGTAGGATGCACAAATACCTGTTAAGGTTATGTCGGTCCGAAATGTGTAAATTACAATCATGCATCTACTGTAGCTCATGTCCATAGACTGACATATATTGAAGTGATGTCGGTTGAAATCCTCACTCAAAATAGTTTTTTTTATCCAATACTTATAGAATATGGCTATCAATTTCCTTGTCTTTTACTTTGAATGACACTGTGTATTTTCAGTCCTGGACAACAATCAGCCTTTCTGGAGACAGTTCACACAAAAACAAAACCTGACATGCTTTAAAAATTGCCATAAACAAAATATACATAGTTCTGAATAACATATGGCTACTTTTCTTTTTGTATTTAGCTAACTCACAAAACATTCCAAACTCTGGATGGGAGGCAAAAGTGGTTGATTTCTTTAAGGACCATCTAAAAAAGGACAATGCTCATACTTGGGTAATGCTTCTCTTGTATCTTTTCAACATAATCATTTCAGCACAGCTGAAAGCACACAAACTAATAGATAACAATCACGTATATTTTGGTGTAGGTCCCATCTTTGAATGATGTGCCTTTGCACTACCTGAAGCCCAACAGCCTGGTCAAGTTTCGTTGCTTCATCCAAGACATGTATGATCCAGAGTTCTACATGGGAGTGTATGAGACTGTTGATCCATCCACAAAGGCTAAGGTTTGTGTTTCCTTATACTCTGCAATTAGAAGTACTGCCCTTTTAACTATCTTGTGTTTGATAACATGTGAGATGCTTTCATGTTATCATGCTATACCCAGGTGTTGCAATGTGGGAAGTACAAAGATGTAACAGAATGTGGGGTAAGTCAGCCTCAGCCAAATCACTCAAGAGATCAAAAATCCCTCAATTCCAGTTGACATACTAATATGTGTTTATCAACAGGTGGATTTCAACTCAAGAAACACTGTGACTGCAGAGAGGCAAACTTTCTACTGTGTGCCAATTCCTGGAGAAAATCCCTGGGTGAAAGAAATATCCTAATCTAGTCCTCACAGTGCCATACTTAAAAGACAGAGAGGAAATACATATTCAAAGTTGACTTTCTACTGCTCCCTAGCTTTCCTTAATTCTTGCACAGCTATGCCGGCCTAAGCCAAGTGAGAGTGGTTCCTTCAACCTCGTATGCACCCACCAGACAGAAACGGAGCTATGAGGAAGAGGAAGACCTAAACGTGCTGAAACAAAGGGAGCCACCTACTGGTATGTGGGAGATTTGACTCATGAAGCCAGATACTAAATAGAAGCTCTGTTTTTTAGGTGTTTCTTTTTTATTATTGTAAATGAAACTTTGTTGCTTGGTTTGTAGTGCTAAAACTTTGAATCCAGCAACAGTAAGCTTGATTTTGAAGGTATTTAACTCAAAAGCAACTTTCCAATGTGAGATGTTGACATAAATGCAGACTAGTTCTTCTCTCACTGCAGGTCCTCCAAGTAACACAGAACAGCACAGAAATGGAGACTCTAAGCGGCAGGAGACAGAAGCCCCTTCCAGCCACATGGCGTCTGCCTCTCATCTTGACCTAAACTTCCCCCTACCAGGAGAGAAAGGCCCATCCTGTCTAGTCAAGGTGTGTTATGTATCTTAACATTGACTTTTGGTACCTTTCATACCTTCATATTATTGCGATGAGATAACATTTGATACAATAATAGGTAATAATAATAGGTAGTGCCACCGTTATCAGCAGACTTTGTGAATAACAGAAGCTAAAAGGTGCTTGGTGTTGGCAGGTTTACGAGGACTGGGATCGCTACAAACTGAATGACATAGTAGAAGTCTATGGAATCCTCTCTGTCAACCCAGCTCTCAGTGCATTTGACCACAACAAGTAAGAGATATTTACCCAGAATCCACCAGATACGTGTGCATTATGTGTCAGCTATGCTCCCACAAGCTGCGTTCACAGAGTAGCATCGGCAGACAGCTGGAGTCCCTGCGGTTATTACAGAATCACAGATAATACGATGTATGTCGTACCTCATACAGTCAACAACAAAAACACAAAATAGATTGTTTTATTCCAAAAACAAAGCAGCTGTTTTAATGTATCTGTGCGTGACTTCCTGTCCCGCTCTATGGTAAATTGATGGGCCATCAATTTCCGGCAATAGTGGAAGTCTTGTGTATCTGCTTCAAAGGACTGTGGACTTCCAGAGGTCAGGAGCAGCGCAGCTGAGCACAAACATTGACTTAATTAAAGATCTATCAGCTCCAGAGTGGAGACGGACTGAACACATATCTGGTGGAATATTAGGATGAATTTCTCTCTAATGGTGATGTGCGTGTTTGTTACTCATTCTTGGCATGTCTGCACAGAGACACCACCTCATCCCTCCTTGACCCTGCAGAATTCATGGAGATGGCAGAGGAACAGAGAGTGCACAGTCCACCGACCTCGCTCGTTCCTCGCCTTCACATGCTATACGCCAAGCAACTGTCAAACAACAACCCTCTGCTGCCCTCAGCCACCTTGGAGAACGACAGTTCCTGTATGAACCAAATATCAGAGTATAGATGCTTATTGATAATCCAGTCCAGTTACTATGAATATTTCATAGTAATATGAACAGCTTTCCTCAGAAATATATTTAAGTGCATTAGTTCTGATTGATAACAATGTCCAAGAGATGCAAAACAATGTCAGGGTCAATTAATAAATAATGCTGCATGTTGAAACATATTTTAATGAGCCTAGCCACAATTCATACTAACTTCATCACTGGATCTAAATAAGAGCTGCTGTCAGGTTTACTACATTTAGAAATGTGTTTGACTTAAATATTACTAGTTTTCAGCTCAGCAGACAGATCAATGTTAAAATGTGTCACCAATAGGAATGTCTGGGGGTTATTATAACAAGGCTGTTAAAGCTTTCTAAGCTTTAAAGGACAACATACCTGTAGTATCAACAGGAATATTTTTTTAACTCTTTTTCTTTTCTCCTCTTCAGTTTTATCTACAACCTTGAGCGAGATGGCCTCAGTCAAGGCGGAGCTGCACACATACTTAACTCACGTTCTTCTGGGAGATACTCTTGCTGCCGAGTACCTCATTCTGCATCTCATTTCTAGTGTGTATGTCAAGTTTATGTATTACTGTTAAAGTCAACACAAATTGATAAGTGATAAAATTCACTCCAAACCATTGTTTATGACAAGCAGCTGTCAAAGACCCAATTTGACGAGAGAGATAAAAAATGAAAACATTTCTAACATTGCTCTCATCAAGGTAGACAATTTGTCAGCAAATGACATACATAACATTACTTAGTTTAAACTACAAATCTGCTGGACATCTAGCTGTTTTATCCAGAACCTACTTCTTGAACAGTATACAATCTGTAGTAGCATTCCTCCCTTGTGACATCATTATCATCTCTTACAAAAGTGCTTTTATAACATTGATTAATGAATACCTTGGTATGGAATTGGTTTGGTTCACAAGAGTTCTCCATTCATGTTCTCAAGCATCTAGTAAAGCAACCCTAACCCTGATACAGGTGTATGTGCATTAGTCACATGCAGTTTGCATGGACTGTAATCAGGACCTTGCTGTTCTATCTATGTGGCATTACGGCAGGGCTTTTGTCTTATCACAGTGTGATTCATTTTTCTTGAAGATACACCAGAAGAGATGTACTCCCACTTGGAAAGTTCACCTTGAACCTGAGTGGCTGTCCAATAGTCGCCTCATACACTGAGCGTCTATACCAGATCATTCAGCAGCTCGTCCCTTCTGTGAGTAAATCTGTACCTTAAAGTGCAATTTTAATTGATTTATGTCAATTGAAATGAAAGACACCGAATGTTTTTTTTATCGCTGCAGTCATACTATCTGGGCATGAGCCTCCAGAACATGAACCAGTTGCGATTGGTGCCCAAGAAGGATTATGTGGGCAACCGCCTCTTGAGTGGAGTCCTCCAGTTGTCCAAAAACACTGACCTGTTCCTGGATGAAACCCAGCTGGAGCAGGGACAGCTGGACACAGCAGGTGAGACTCCTCTAACACTGAGCCAACTTCAGTGAACTAACTGACCCAACACTTACACTCTGTGTGTTTTTGTTCTTGTTGTGTAGGTGTGCGTAACATCACAGCCCTGGGGAACGTGATCTCATGGCAGAAGGTTGAATATGACTTTAACTACCATCAGATGGAATTCCCCTGCAATATTAACGTGCTCATCACATCTGAGGGCCGCTCACTACTGCCGGTAAGGACAAAGAAGAATGAGGCATGCAGCTAGAAGTCGAAAACACACCCCTATCCACCACTGTTCCCCCCCCCCCCCCCCCCAGAGGCAGAGGTTCGGTTTCCTTTGCCCTCTCATGAGACAGCCATGTCTGATGCTGGGTGTGGTTTTCCAGCGTAGTCACGTCACCACGACAGCAGTTGGTTGGTCAAAGCAGAACCTCTAGTGAGCAGCTTTATCTCGGCTCTCACTCAGATGCGAACAGCCCAAGGAATGTGCTGTGTGCTATTCCTGTGTGTTGGTCCACTGGGTTGCTATGGCTGCAACTGTGTGCCACAGGAACAATCCTGGAAAAGGCATCAGGCCCTGTCATTTATTAGCTCTACAGTGAAGGGAGGCATGCTGTAAACAACTACAATGGTTGATCAGAAGCTGTAGCTGACAATGTGTTACAGTGAAACAACTGGCCAGTAGATCAGATAATTCATGGTCCCTATATAGCATATCAACCCCCATTAAAAGAACTAAATAAACATATGTATATATGTATACATTGTTTTTTCAACCAAACCGAGTTTCAGGCCAAGATTATAGGATACAGCTAGGGCAACAGAAGGTCTCTTCTGTATTGCCTGTTTATGCCTTCATAAACACCAAACATGTTTACTCTGCGTCAGCCCGAGCACTTTCTTCAGGCTTACACAGTGGTAATGTTTGGGCTGACATGAAAAGCACTACATGAGTTCTTCTAAGACCTTTACATCTTGAATAGCCTTACCTTTATATACAATAATGCACATGCTGGTCCTATGTTAAAAAAAAAGCTTTTGTTTATTGTAAACGGATGAATAGAGAATTTGAACCATAATACGTCTCCACACATTTCTATTGACGACAATATTATACTATACTATATTATGGTATAGTGACTATATTTATTTTTCTTTCCTACTCCACAGGCAGACTGCCACATCAATCTACAGTCTCAGGTTAACCAGTCTCACATGGAGGAGTATATAAGCAGCATCAACATGCCGGTGCATGTTTCATCACAGCTCAACAAGTTCAGGATTTACTTGAGTTTGGTGCGGCTGCTTGATTACAGTATCTCTGATGATGTGACAAAGGTAAGGCATGCCTTCAGTATTATAATAACCACGTCATCAGTGTAATAACTTGAAGTATTGACTTGTTCCTTCATGTACTCATTAGTCCTGTTTGTGTGTCTTAATGGGCAGTCTGTTCTAAAGTGTACTTTATGTGCTTGCCCTTTTTGGTGCAGTCAGTTGAGGATGACTTCGTCGACATGAGGAAGGATGATCCACAAAGCATATCTGCTGAAGACCTCCACAGGATGCTTATTGTTGCGAGGTGGGCAAGAATTAAAAGCCTTTGTCTTTTTTTTTAATAGTGTTAAAAAACACAATCAATCATTTATGACCAACTATGAAAATAACAGATGTGCAAAGCAACAATATGTTGTCACAGAATTGAGTTCATTTAAGCAAACATGTTTTTTTAAGAAGACTGACTGTTACTCTGTTGGCAGGTTGCTGTCTCTCAGCCTTGGACAAACCTCTCTGTCCATAGACAGCTGGAAGAGAGTCAAACAAATGGAGATGCAGCGAAGAAGCAGGATTGAGCAGCTCAAGTGTTTCAACGGCAACGAGCAGTGATCGAACACAGATAAATGAGATGCTTTTGTTTTTTCTGTTTGACAAAACAAAGATTTATAATAAATATGTTTAAATATGAATAGTTTGTTATTTCACTATGAGGGGCAGATGTTTGTGTTTCCAATTAATGGAAAAATAGGATGGAAAGTTTGTAGTGCGTGCATTCTGCAAAATAACATCTCAATGATGATCACCTCTTAATTTGCTTTAATTTCAGTAACTTTTGATTTGTAAATAAACCTCAAGCAACAGTCAATCATTAATTTGTTTTTATTCCAGTGAAATGTAAAAACAAATCAAAAGCACAATGTCATCAAGTAACACCCAAAGATAAGAATAAATAGATCAGTTTAATAGACATTAAATACATCAGTACACTGTAAAACAATGACAACAGTAAGTTGGTAAGTAGAAGGAAAATATGAGCACTGACAAATGGAATGATGCGTATAACAGAAAATGTGCTCAAACTGAAATCAATTGCTGTTTTTCATTGTCTTGCCTCGTGGGAAGGGTGGACAACCACATACAACAAACAGGTGGCTGCAAAAGCACTTGGTGTAAAACTGGAAAGGAAGGAAAGCTTAACCACCAACTATGGGGTCAAATAAGGCTCCCAGCATTTGCATATAAAACCAGATTCCAACACTGGTTGGTCTTTGTGATCTCAATCAGTAATGTTGAGGATTACTGTTTCATTTAGATTCATCCAGACAGTTAAGAACAGAATACACTCTTATTCTACTTGAGAACTGCTCCAGTGTTTGCAATCCTAGAGGAAGTAAAAAGAAAAAAAAACAGACACCCTTTATCCTCTACATCAAAACATTTCCTTACAGCTTGCTCAATATCTTTATAATGTAGCCTCCACAACGCAGCCCTCAGTCCTTCTTAAACGATGTCAAATGAAATGTTAAGACATATATGGAGTGAGTGAAGATTTATCTTGGGATTTCAACTCCAAGGGTCCCAACATGTTTAATACACTGACACCAGCATAAAGAGCAGCAGGGATCCTCAAAAAAACTAAACTCAGAAATCGATATAGTACAGCACATGCATAAAAATCAATAACATAATTATAAAATTGAATGTCAGTGGTGGTACATGAAATATCCCAAGATAAAGCTTGATGACACAATAAACCCTGAACATCATTGTTTATACAGTACACCAAATGTAACCTGTTGAATCAACTTAATAAGGTAGATTTTGCCATAAATACCTGATATACATAAACTATTCCTGTTAAGGCAAATATTTTCAGTTTGAGGAGTGCATAAAGCATATGTATTCCTCAGTGGGTGCAATTGCATATATATCTACTATATGCTACTCTCCTGTTTTTATCAAACTTGCAACAAAAATGTACAACACTGGCTGAGGACTCAATAAACAAACCATGAGCAGAAACATGTATCTATTTAAAACAACTCCAAGCAGTGTTTTTCTGGTTATTCATGGTTAACAATTACATTGCTAGGCTTTCATTTCAAAATATAATTCCTTTATCTTTTAACTTATTAAGCTGCAACTCTACCATCAAAGCAAGAAGCTTAAGGGAAATCTTGACCCAGGAAAAATATACAGTACCTACTTTACACATGATCAACAAGGACACTCTTACTAAGGGTTTGTGAAGTGATTTCTAGAACAGTATTTTTCTGAGTTACATTTGGCATAATGGTTTTACATGGGATAACTATGTACACTATGTGGTTTGGCTAGTTTCTAACAGCTATACAAATTGATAATGAACACAGACTCATCCTTTAGGAATCACAAATGAGTTTTCCACAACAGTCCAGATAACAAACGCCAATATGTGAGCTGCACATAATGGATCACATAAAGTACATAACACATTTAGAGTTTATCTTTTAACATCCAGCTTCATGTTTCTCTGCCATGTCATTATTAACTGTTACCATAAACCTCACATGCAAGCACTGTGGGTACATTATCTTTCCAGATGAAAAGGGGGTCATGTTTACATGCACAAAAATACTTTGCATACCACTCTGAAGGTAGAAGACTTAAAAAACTTCTCAAAAACCTGAATGTCTTAGTTCTTTTTACAAGAAAGTTTCTGGTTTGAATTAGGATTTGGATTCACATACACTCATTTCAATAAAATGTTCTTACAGACAGATAGGAATGATAAAGTATTCCAGAAATACTTAATTAGATTAACCATGATCGTTTAGACACAGCATAGGCTCTTAGTTCTAGTTCCACATTTACATCAGAAATCCCATGTTACACCATCATTGCAATTTCGAAAGGGTGGGAATATATTGATAAGTTATTTGTCCACAGAAATATAATTTGTAAAAGAGAAAATTATAAGTTTGAAAAGTTAAATGGCAAAAGGGGTAAAATTCAAACTTCCTTTGTAGTAAAAAAAACTGTACCAGGCAATCCATAATAATGTGCATGTAAACATAGTCACCACCATGTTGACTATAAATACATATTTGTTAGTATTGTAAAAGAGGTATCACCAACAAGGACACGTTTAATTGAGGGGTAATTTAAAGAGTGCTTTGCTGGCTGAAAAGTGACCCTATGTCCAACCTTTGCTACTGCTACCATACAGGAAGTTTCAAAACAATATACAACTACAAAATCTTGCTACAAAGAAAGCACTAGATTTGAATAATCCTGGTCTGGCACTGTGTAAACATTGCCTTAAGCTCGCTCTCTTGGGCTTCACTGATAGACTCTGGTTCTGGGCTCTTCTGTACCTTTGCCACAGCAAAATTGATACCTTGTGTAAGTCCAGCCTGGGTAAGGCTTGCCACCTGAACCATTGAGCTCTTGATCTTGGCAAATGGGGACACTACTCGGCTGCCATTGCTGTCAGCAGGCGAAGGGCCTTGGCTGCCCTCCATCTGCGAACTCAGACTCCTCTGAGAACCTCCCGAGGCTACAGAGCTGTTTTTTTGGACTGTGAGGAGGTTGAAACTGGAAGTAGTTAACTCAACGTCAAGCTGGGATGGCCTGGGGAGCTGAGGATCCTCATGCTGCCACTCGGAGCTCGACTGCTTGTCTGAGTCTGCAGGGGTCTTATTCTGCACTGGCACCACAGGGTTGAGAGGGGGAACAGCAGATGTTGGTTGCTCTCCAAACACCTCAACAGGTTTGGTCTGTGCATCCTGGACAAACTGGTGACAGTAGGCATCAATGGGAGTACCAAAGTCAATCAGAATGGCTTCTTCAGCCACTGAAGCAGCTCCTGGTGACTTGTCATTACCAGCTTCAAAGGGGCTTTTCTGCTTCCCATCACACCCAGTGACCCGTATCATGGTGGGGATATTTAGCTCTATGCTAGCAATAGACTGGGAGCGACTCCCCAGGCGTGGGTTTGATGCTACAATACCGCAACTTGGTAGCACATAGTCCATGTTTTCCAAAGAACATGGTTGCTCTGGATCAGAAATATAAGAGTCAGAGTCGTCTGAGATTTCAGAGTTCCCATCTCCAACATCTTTGATGCATCCTGTTCCAGGGTTGTTTTCTGATGTCTCCAAGCTGCTGTCAGATTTCCAAAGGTTGACATGCATAGTCGGCTTAAGGAAATTGACTTTAACATCTGGCTTAGAGAAGTTGCCCAACCTCCCAAGGGGTTTAAAAGGGCCAGTCTGTTTCACTTTCTGATTGAGAGAAGAGAATTTGTTCAGGAGGAAACTCTTGCCCTGTGCCAGCCCAGAGCTACCCTGGTCAGCAGGTTTGTTCTGGATGGCCATTATATCCTCATGAGGTTTACACTGCCGCCTAGAACACAGACATTAACGTTAGTATATACGTTTATACCTTAGACAAAAAGCTCTAACCATTGGTTAAAGTACAAGGGCTGAAAAGTCATTAGGGTTTAATATAAAACAAATAATAGATTATTTATAATAGATAAATACTATATATCTAATAATGACATAGTACTCACCTCTCAAGCTTCTTCTCGACTACAAGCAAGTCCAAACCCATGGCTTGTTTGGTTATGCGAAGCATCTCAGCTATGCATTGTAATGTGTCTAAAATTGACCACAATATACTGTAAGTTTCAACCAATAAATTCATAGTCAATATTCCAAAAAGTTCATTTTTCCTTTCAATCAAAAGAATTTCCTACCTTTTCCATCGTCCTCAGGATTTCGTGTTGCTGCTCTCAGCGTGTGAAAGAATCCACTTGTATCTTCACTCCTGTAATGCAAACGCATACAGCAGAACTTTGGTTTCCCAAACAGTGTAGGCTCTGGACCTGCACAAGGAAACACAACTTATTCATTTCATTTTCAGGGATTTGCTTTTTCTACATTAGTCATATTCAACAGATATTGCTAAAAAGCTACTGAGCAACTGTAAAGCTTTTGAAAGTGCTGTGTCACTCAGCAAGTGTACAAAGACGAGACTTTCTTTAAATTTGAACGTTTTACCTATTTCGATCTTTTCCAAACCATCCAAATTGAGGCGCTGGTATTGGTTGACTTTATCTGCTTCTTCATCGTAGCTACAAGGAATTAAGTTAAAACATAAGTGAATTCATAAATACAGTTTCTAAAGAGAAAATGTGTTAAGTTTGAAGTCTCACTTACAAAGCAATGTAATAGGCTTTTTCAGAAAGAAGGAGCAACACATCTACGTCTTTGTTTGATGCATCAATGAGGCTAGTGGGAGAGAAAGGAGACATGGTAAATGGTAATGGTAAATCTGACTACTCAAAGGGCTTTTAACACTGCAGGTCACAGTTACCCATTCCTCACCACATTCACACACTGATGGCAGAGGCTGCTAAGAAATGTGTACATTGATATTAACTAATCCCATTCATACACATTCACACGCCATTGACGCAGCAGCGGGAGCAATTTTGGGGTTCAGTGTCTTTCCCAAGCACACTTCGACAAGTGGCTTCAGGAGATGGGGATCAAACCCCAACCTTCCAGCTGAGGGTTAACAGACTCTACCACTGGACCACAGCTGCCCCAATATGAATAAGATATGAGAAATATTATATATATATATATATTATATATTAATATTATACATCTGCAAATATTGTATAATTAGAATAGCAGTCTTAAGTTTGGATGAGGATATTGATGCACACTAAATGCTATTGCACAATAAAAAGATATGGTAGCTAGCCACCAACCTCATGTCACAATTGATGAGGGCCCAACCTCCATGAAATTTCTCATCATCAGGCAGCAGAAGCTGCATGTAGGTCTGCAGCAGCAGGCTGACCTGTTCCTGTGCTCCCCTCTGGCTTTCTTTCTCTTTCTCTTCATGTTCCTTCTCCTTACTAAAGATGGAGTAGAGGTCTTCTGTCACTGGTATGCCCATCATTAGGTCTGCAGGCAAGAACAACCATAAAGAGAAGTCACTCAAGGGATAATGTTGTTACAACTCATTTATAGTTTAATATCTCTGTTTTCCTTACCAATAACTGCTTGTCTGTAAGCGTCTCTAAAGCGGTTCAAATAGTAGCGGTTGGCTGAGTTCACACCATCCTTCATTACGCCAGCCAATTTTCTCTCTCCTGTCCTGGTGAAATCTCCCTAAAATAGATGTTTGTTAATGTGTCTGTTAAATATACATTTAGAGTGACATTTGAACGGTTACCTTCTGTGAATTCTATCAATTTGTATGTTCAAAAGACTCTGTCAGCCCAAAGTTATTAATAAACTCTAAGTAAATTCACAAGTCTTGCTGTTGGAAAAGCATAAGTCCAAATAACTTTAGAATATCCCCTAACTACTTCTTTAAAAGAAGCTGGCACAATTCACTACTGTTTCTTTAAGCAAAGCAAAGACATAGATGGTACCTTAAGCGCTGCTGTGCCTGCATACTGCCTGCTGATGATGTCTCCATTGTTGGCCCACATGATCTGATAAATTTTGTAGCATTTGGGAGGCAGAGGCTGTTCTGGAGGCATCACACCTAGTTTCTTTAACTGCATGAAGAAAGAAGAACATTTGAAATATTACAAAAACATGTATTTATTAAATAGTCTCGTTTGGTTTATCTTTCATGAGTGGTAAAGAAAGACACAAAGAAAACCTAAATTGCAATTAGTATTTGCAAAGCAAGCATGAGTTTTCAAGGTGAACAAAATATAAACGGACAATAACATGTACTTCATATATCATATATCAAAAATGCTACCTTTCTTTTTGTCAAATATTTTGAGATTCTTTGTGAAAATTAAGGATTTTTCCTTCTTGTGACCAAGTGATGATGAATTATTACAGGTTTAAAAATGAACCAGAGTACAGTGGAACCTAGCAGCATCTGTTGACAATTGGTTAGTTCATTATGGTTTTAAATAGCTATGGTTTGACTTCATAATTTTAATTATTTTACCTTATCTGCTCTATTGTTTTGGCATGCACATGATAAACTATCAATGACAATAATTTGACTGTTTAACATACATGTTAAACTGTATAACATACATGTTAAACAGTAAGGGGACCAGAATGAATGCATTGGGCACACCTAACATATTTCTTTTTAAATATCTGTCATATAACCAATGACATAAGCAACAATGTGTCATTATTTAGGGACCGGGATCAAAAAGAGTCCCAGAGAATGATGTTGATAGTTTGAGTCATTCTTGCAGACACCCCAAGCACCTCTTAACCTCGTTAAGTAACACGTTTAAGTTAACAAAACTAAGGTCACAATTTCACTGCGACGCACTGAAAAGACATAGACGAAAGTTTGTCTAACTGGAAAGTAGCCCAGCAACAGTTGCGATAAGAGGAGGCTCTTTGATTGGTGGACAGCTGACCAATCAGAGAGCCAATAAACGGTCAGCTACATCATTTTGTATCCAGTACCTATATTATATTTGCAATGTGGGAAATACACAATGTTACATTCTTTCCCTGGGACAGCGCAGCAAACCCACCTGTTGTTCCATCACCACCCGACCAATAGCAGCCTGGACCACATTGGTCCTGTCAAGACAGTCCATGCAGTTTACTCTGAAGATACCCTCCTGCTTACAAATGACTCCCGCCTGATCCACCCTGACAGAGGAAGATACATTCGCCAAAGGATTCATTCATTCATACAGTCTCAAACCCAAAGTCAAGAAGGATTATAAAAGTAGCCAACAAATGGGATGTTGTTATTTTCTTTAAAAAAAAACACACACCAATGAACAATAGCAAGAGTTAATGATTATCTGGAAGTGAGAAAATAGTGAAAAAGACACTTACCAGGCCCACTTCATGTCAGTTATGATATCAGAGATGGCATCTGTCAGTATTTGCACATTTTCAAACTTCATACCTCGGCTGAGAAACAGGATATACAGAGTAAACTGGGAAGTCACTGCATTGTAGTATAAGAAAGCTTTTAAAGAATATATTTATGAACAAGTTACTCTGCTGAACTGTGTCTCTTACCAGTGCTCATGGAAGTCAAACGAAACATACGTGAGGTTAGGGTTGTTGTAGAGCAGGACTTGCTTCAGATATGCGTCACCAATTATCTTCTCCCGTCCACTTTGGTCCACTAAGTTAATGATGACCTAAAGTAAACCATAAAGACAGGCTATTTCATGCAGTCCAAAGGCTGCTGCCGCCTAATTTTGGACTACCTCGGCCCTCGTCAAAGTCAATGGATTTTTTTCATGGAAAGCAAAGTTTTGTAAGTACAGCAACTAGTGAATTTTTCATTTCTAACTGCAGTTACGGCTGTTTGCAGATATGATGGCGGCGTTGTTTTTTAGTCAATCCAGTGCAACACGAAAACGCCAAACAACAAAAGAGGAAGAAAAGTGAGGAATGTGTTAATTTTTTTTCCCTGAGAGCACTTGTGTTTCATTTGCTGTGCTGCTGTGCAGGCATAAAATAATTTTGCTTTTTACAAAATGAAGGGAATTTTTTTATGCCAGGAAAAACCCTGAAATAAGTCTAATTCAGCAGTGTATAACCCCGATTCCCTGTATGCATTTGAACAAAAAGAGATAAAGATGCTAAATGTAAGATGAAAGATAACTTAGGCCTTTTATTACAGCACTGTCATACAGAAAAGATTGGCTCAGTAAAATGTAGCTGTCTTTAGAAATAAAATGTTTTCAAAGTCTTAAATACCATGACTGCTAGACACTAGGATTAGGGCTGGGAATCTTTGGGTGTCTCATGATTCTGGATTCATGATTAAAAGTGTTTTTTGAATGAGTACATATTTCAGGATCTACTCCCGTCATCTGTGAGACTGGCTGAATGTCTTGCTGCTCCATTTGGCACTCTACTGAGTTAACGAGCTAGCCTTAGCACTTAGCAGGGAGTGACTGATTAGCCAAAAGAAAATCGATTTTTGGAAGTTATGAATCGATTTAATATCTCAGAAGATAAGAATCTCGATTTTTACATGAATCGATTTTTTCCCCCACCTCTAACTAGGATCATCATCTCGAATCATATCCAAGCATTCAATCCATCAAAGCAGACGCACCTGTGTCTTGTAGAGTTGAAGCTGTTCTTCAAAGTGAGCAGCAAAGTACTCAATGGTCTCCTTTTCTCCTTAAATGTTAAAACAAAAAAAAAACATATATAAACCTCAAATAGACTTGGGAGATGAGTAAAATCCACAAAGCTTCTTCGCACCACTGTAAGAGATAGGCAAAACAAAGTTGTTGTATTGACCTTTCTCTAAGCGTGGCCTGGGATTGTAGCGGTACCCTGCCTGGCTCCAGAAGACCGGCACGGAGCCGCGTGTCTGCACGAAGGATAGGGTGTGGCTGTGCACGTGGATCAGCTGCTCTGTCTCCACATAGTTGGCAACATGGCCATCAGTATCCACTCCTCTTCGTTTGTACCGCATCCCTTTGGACAGGAAAAGGAGAAAGCATTATCAATATTACAATTATTTATTTCTTGATTGTGGTTATTTTAGTAAGAACAAAAATAGGTTGTCTTCCCAAGTTCTCAAAGCCAATGTGGGAAAAGTCCCTTCTTGGATATTAACCACACTATTAGGAAACATATCCTATATACAGTACTTAGATGTAACCTTTCTCAGAGCCCAGCTAAGACTAACTGTAGCTTTACCTGCGCGGTGGCGGCTACGTCTGGAGATAAGTGCTACAGTAAAGTGGGGATGCATGTCATCAACACAGGTGACCTCCTCTAGGGGGGTTTCAGGGCTGCTCCGCTCCTCATCGGATGTCTCATTGTAGTTCACCACCAGTTCTTCTACCTGTACAAAACCCTGGATGATTGGCGTCACCCAGAAATCTACCTCCGGTGCCTGGAGAATAACATGAAAAAATATGAAATATTAAATATATTTCTAATAAAGTTATGGGGTCTCATTCATAAACATAACGTACGCCCAAAACGGGGCCTGAAATGGGCGTACCAAATTACCCACGCAAAGTCTGTGATCTTTTAGAAACAAACCTGACCTATGTGTACAGATGTCCCCCTGCCTCCAACATGAGGCAGGGGGAAAAGATGGTATGGTGAAATGAAGCATACTGTAAACGTAATGACTCTTTTGCATTCCCTGTCTCATTACGTCACTATTCTAAATTTGTCATTGTGTGGGATTGTGGGCACAAAATCAGGGACATACCTGCTCTAATGTGTGCAGGTAAAAAAAACTCTGCCCGTGCCTCTCCACTCCACTTCCCATTATACATGCAGTAATAAATAAAACCGCATGATGAAAAACAAACAGATAAAAAAGGATCTTCAGCTTTCTTGATGTCAAGCACACGTATGGTAAATGGACTTGAGCTTGTATAGCACCTATCCTGGTCTTCTAACTACTCAAGGCACCGTTTACACTGCATATCACATTAACCCATTCACACCATATCTAGAAACTGATAGCAGAGGCTGCTTTGTAAGTCAGTATTAACTAATCCCAATCATATGCATTCACATGCCTTGCTGAGTTGACCAACTCTACACCCCAAAGGCAGCTGACTGTACCACAGTAATGTCAGAAACATAGGATCTACATTATGAAGTTATTCATAGCTTTTAGCTATCTTTTCTTTTTCAGTGGGATCACTTCAGCAAATGCAACTTCAATCTACAATGGCAATAACACACAATGTTGGTCATCTCTAAGCTCCTGCAGCCACATGTCGAAGTGTCCTTTGGAAAGACACAGAACCCAAAATTGCTCCCGCTGCTGTGTCACAGGCGTGTGAATGTGTATGAATGTGATTAGTTGGTACTAATGAAAACTTTACATAGCAGCCTCTACTATCAGTGTGTGAATGTGGTGTCAATGGGTTAAGTGTAAACTGTGGTGTAAATAGCTCTTTAAGAAGTCAGAGGACTAGAAAAGCCCTATATAATCTCAAGTCTATGTACCATATACCAAAAGTGAAATGAGTCGGTCTGCTGTCCAGTCAAATGGGATAACAAGTAATCCTTTCATAAATGAGGAAAAAGCAATCAATCAGTTAGGCTGTGTGGAAAAAAAGATTTACCTGAAGGTCGATAAGGTCTTGGATCATGTGCTTATTCCAGAAAAAACGGTCATCAACCTTTCATAAAGAATACAAATTTAAATTAATAACATTTTTGCAATTTGAATATGAGAAAAAAACAATACAACATGATTAATGAGCAGCATGCTAATGCTTAGTTCACACAGCAAACCAGTGAGTGACTCCTGCCTCATAGATCTAATTCATTATTGAGTGTAGACGGATATCAGTTACAGATGCAGGCAGTTTTAAGTAAAAATAACAACTCAGATTCCCTGTTTTTCCCCTTACATATATGTTCAAACTGTAGTGAAAGGCGTACTTCTCTTGATTAGTAGGGCAATCCATGTATGATTTTTAATATTCCTGATTCTCACATTCTTTAGACTTTTAGCCCTTGCATCACCATGCTGCTGTTACAGGCTGTGTGGCTGAATTTAAAAGCTAGAGGTCATTTCCCTGACACTCAGGCATATAGGGCTTTCACACTTGCAGAAAACTCCTGAATAACTCCAGATATTTTCAGGAGGAGCTGTATGTGTGAATGCAAGCAGCCAATTTTTTCAGTCTGACTTCATCCAGAGTATCTCCTGCAAATCCCTCAGGGCGCACTCAGACTAGGCAATCCATACCGTGCCTAAGCATGTTTCACCCCTAAAGTCCAATTTGTTTTTTGCATTTTTTTGTTGCATGCACGGTTTCACAAGGTGTACAGCCTTCATTATCAAGAACCTTGTAATATTATGCCTTTATCTTACTTACATGACTCAAAATATGCCACAAAGTCAGCAAAGTCACTGTCATGTTCTCCGATGTGCGGACACGGACCTATAGAGTGTGCCTGTTTTGTAAACAAAATGCACTTCATAATTCAAAATAAAGCCAGCGGGGGGAATGCTTAGGGGGGACAATCGTGCTTAAGCACGGTACGGGATAACTTTTTTCAGTCCTCCTGAAATGATCTTGATATTTTCAGGAGTGCCTAAATGAGAACAGCTATTCGCTGTGAACAAGCCAAAAGAGGAGTTTCTCTACAAACCTGCTTCCATAGAGGTAAGCTGGAGTTGCCTGAGTCCCCTTGACGCTGGACACTGTTTGTCAGGTCATAGGTCGTACTGTAATAGAAGGAGTCTGAATCCATGAATATCTTGCAGAGCTCATCCAGCAACCGTTTTTCCATGCGTTCCTTCTCTTTGTTTTCCTTAACCTGGATTGCAGGGGAATACTGGATTAGGTGGGTACACAGAAAAGAAAGATAAGATGAAAAAACAGAACAAAATCCTGAGAAGCAAAGACAGAGAAAGAGACTGTTGGTCAAGAGTGAATAGTCAAAAGAAAAAACTACCTTTTTCTTGATGGGAACTGCCACATTAGATTTGATCTGGCTTAAAGTTTTCATCAAGAACTTTGACTCATCTGGAGACTGAGTCAGTTTCTCTGGTTTGTCGATTCCAAAGTGATGTTTCTTGCAAAGCTGAAAAAGAGGATTCTAAATAAATGTAATTCATTTCATGAAGTGACATTTGCAGACATTGGTACCAGCTTGAATTGATTCACACAATAAACCGAAGCAAGGATTATTACTAGCCACTCAAAACCTACAAGCAAAAACAATAACAAGAAAATATATAGTTCTAAACTTAGAGTACATTGGTCTTTAAGGATTCTAGGCACAAGAGGGATGGAATGATTATCCTACAAGCTAAGAACAATATACAACAGGGTGGGGTCTAAAATCTAATTCAGGAACCTCCATATTTACTCACTTGAAAATATTCTGTCTCACCATCCATGAAGCTCTCCTGAAAGACTGAAATCTTAGCAATACTTATTTTCCTTTGAGATCTATTACACTGTTGTTATGTCTGCATGTTATTATACCACATATTGTGTGAGGGGAAAATAAAAACCATCTTTGAAAAGAATCGTAAAGACTTAACGTATGTACACCACTAGTATTCATGGCTACATCAATTAAACCAGCACTATTATAATCCTTGTCAGCAGGACTCCATGCACATATTAAACCAATAACCATTGTCATGTATCACTACAGTGGTACTACACACACCTCCAGTTCAAGCTCCTGAGGCTCTTCATCAGACAGAGGAATGACTGTTATTTTGGTGATCTTGAAGACTTTGTGGTTGCCTGGTAGATGGCCCACCAGTGCTTTCTGGCGAATCAATACTAGGCCAAGAGGAAGATCTGCCAAGAGGTGAAAGAAAATAGCTGACTTGTGCCAAGGGGGCTGAATTCCTCACAATATGACACATGCGAAGAAAGCAGATGCACTACTGCCATTTACCAATTTGTTTTATTAGGGGAAAAAAACATCTGGTATATAAATATTTAATGATCATGAACCATGGCTATATTTAAGCACAATCCCCTTTATAACTACACACATCCCAAAGTAGTTTAACACATTTTTACACCTTCTTTGTGAGTAAGAAAGATGACAAATACAGGATGATTATGTCTGCATACAGAAAAACAATATTTGCAAGAATTAGGGTGTTCTGCTTACAGGAATAAAATGCTTAAGGTGAAAAATTCTTCATTCTCCACTTACCTGTATGAAGTTGTATCTTTCCAATGACACCTTCTACCAATCCCAAACACACTGGATTCCAAGCTAGCAGTAGGTCTGTTGCTGAAAAAGAGAAATACATGAGGACAGTGCAGCATCAGCAAGATGTATCAAGAACATAATAAACAACAAATTAATTATTATTTTATTGAAAACCAAATTACAATACTATTTAGGCAGCCAGAAATATCAAAGTTTGGGTAAATACATGTCAGAACAGCCAAAAAAGCATGCTTTCTAGCATACTGCTAATTGTTTTTGGTATTTTTGTAAACTGTATTGACCATGTACATGTAATGTTATATTGGTGACACAAACAATAGAAGGGGAGTGTAGGTATTGACAAACAAATTAGCTCATAACTGGGACAGATGTAAGATGGATACAATTACTACAGTACTCAAGTACTTGTTGTTGACGTCTAGAGTCAGAGTTCTGACTCCGAGCTGAAGGGGTTTGTCAAGTCCAGGTACAGGCCACCATCACGGTGAAAATATATATGATGATAGGCTAGCACAAAGTGGCTGTTACTACAGAATAGAGGACAGCCTCTCACCACTGAGTCATGTTTCACCCTTCCTTGTCATTTCATCCAGAGGTGAGATTGAAAGACCGCTGTTCTACAGACATGCAGTACTGATAAGTGGCCACCTCAAAGCGTGTGAGGCTAGAGCCGGAACGTCCGTGTCCTGCGTTTTGTTTTTTACAGTGAAAAAAGTGAAATTTGTGAGTAATCTTATTGTTGTTCATTTGACAATGAGATTACTTGAATATTGAAATTACTAAAAAAAAAATCCCATCCCTAGTATAAGCAAGAGAGTCAAAGCCAGGGGCAGAGTGTTGTGACAGAGAGGGAAGCCCCAATCGTATGCATACTGAATGCAGAGTGATTTACTTTGTAAGGGCAGCAGCAGTTCTTTTACTTATCTTTGTTTTGAGCATACTATTGTGAACAACTTAAAATATGGGATTTGGAATGAAGGGCTACTGTATTTCCAACAGGCATGTTGTGTACAAAGGAGCTGGCTGTGTTGTACCATATGAATGTGTTATACTATATGAATGCTTCACTGGGTGCTTGAGAGTGAAGTGGAAAAACAGTAGGGGTTTGAAACCCTTTTTCCAATTAAATAATGAAACAGTGGTGCAACTAAAACCCTGTCCTGGATGGCTGCACAGCCATGCAACTTCAACTGACACACAGAATAACATACACAGCCTACTGGTAACACTAATAAAACTTTTCATTTCGTTTAGCAGCGTTTTCACTTAGATGGGAATGCAATTCCCACAGCTCATACTTTTTTATGTGAAACAAAAGCTTTTATTGTCACAGCTAGTTTGAGTAGCAGCAGGACTCACTTCTGTAATATGACCAAAGTGTAATCTCAGGAGCAGCTTTAAGAGATTCAAAAATACTTACAAAGCAATTGCAGCATAATTTAGCCTAGACCATATTTCAACATAGTTTAGGAACAAATGTTTTTTAATTGATCCTTAATATATGTGTGTTTTTTTTATATATTGTGTTGGATCATTGTTTATGGTTTGAATCACCAAAGTCAGACAGCAACTCAGCCACTCACATGTTTTGCAAGGAAATATTACTGAGTTTGCCAAGAACTGTTGTAGCGTTTAGAAGTACAATGTTATGGTAATTTCTGGTTAATTAAAAAATGTGTTTTTCTGTAGGATGCATTTTGTTATGTTTTCAGACATCCTAAATAACAATCTTACCCTGTATGTGTAAAAAAAGCATAACACTGCCGGTGCTGTGAACTCAATGGAAGTAACTGGTTTTCAAACTACTGGAAATGGTTGTCTGATCGCTGAATGCCTTTGTGCGATCTGCTTCACAAATATCAAACAGATTGGGTTTACACATTGTGGGCCATCATTTTTAGCCACAGGTGGCTGTGTTTTCATGTAACTTAGCTTTGTTTGAAATATGTATGTATTTATCCATTGGTCTGTAATATAAGGAATAAACCAAGAGCTCTGGAGTCTGTTTTGGGTGTTGGCAGTTCCGGAATGAAAGCCAAGACGGAGATTTGGAGACTGGGAATGCCGCATCCAAATCATTTCTAATTTGTTTAACAACTTTTTAAGGGATCAATGCAGTTACGTTAACTTCCGAGGTGTACAAATGGTTGTTACGAAGTGGAGATGAGACCAAGCTGCAGACCTCATTCAGAACGATGACTAGCATTATTAAAATGTTTGTCAACTCCAAACGGGGCTCGGGATATATAGCCTGCATTTAGATCGAATGGGTTATTATGTCAAGGGCTTGAGATAAAGGGCAGTGTGCATCAGAAAAACCATTCACCCAGTATGCTACGTACCAGGTCTGACGGCCATGGTCCCGTCTTTTCGGCTGCACCACAGAGCACGGTCCCCGCTCTGAAGTATGTAATCGTCTTTCGCCTGAAACAGCTCCATATTGGGATTTTACGTCACACAATAATAGGTAGCCTGGTTGCCAAGTACAGGCAATGTACAAAGAACACGTAAAGGAGGTCAACAACAGCTAGCGACTGTTAAAGTCTGCTCGCCTCTTGCAGGCTGGTGAGCTACGGTAGCTAGCTAGCGTTACCCATCAAGCTAGCAGCCACTTTAGCAGCTGGGTGCGTATCGGATTTGATTATTCCATTTTGACGCATACTGGTAGTCAAATTCCTTTCCACTCGGAGATACGCCCCTTCCAATTGTCATGGAGAACAGAGAAATGGCAAATAATTATAAATGAATGGGAGTGTGTCCCAACAACTGCTAACTGCGGTCCAAGACGGAAACGACAGTTTCCTGCTCTAAACAATGTCACGTGATCTGTGTCGTCATCACTGGTGCACAGCAGTACACAGGTACAAACAAATGTTTACAACAAGTTTCTAAATAATACAGTATCCTACATGTAAAATAATACATGATTTAAATGACGGTTTTAAACCTCTGTATCCCCAAGTCTGATGGGACGGAGAAACAGCCATAATTAGGCTATTGTGTGACTTTATTTATAACTTTTGGCCAGCGATGGCGTTGCCCTTATTTTTCAGTATTGGTAAATAATTTGATATTTTTCAGGCAAGGCATCACATCTTAGTTGAGGTACCTCTTCTTCGGTGACAGTCACGTGATTGCATATTGATTTTGGGGGAGAAATGCTTTAATAATCAGGGGAATTATTTGAAACAATCATAAAAAAGACAAACAGGCCGGATGTTTCTATTTCTTCTGGTGTGCTATCGTTTAGGTGTATTTCTAGTTAGAAAGCACAGAACATACCACTTCAGTAAGTAATGACTCAGTTGTGGAAGATGCAGGGTAGAGGTAGGGGGTACAGCATAGTATCGTGATATTTTCTGTGGTGATATTATATTGTCTAATGGCTGCCAATTATCGATATATTTATTATATTAATATCAAATGTGCTTTTTAAAATTTTAATTGTTGAAGGGGTTGCACAATTAATTTTGAACAAGTTGCATTGTTAAAAATTCATGTTCAAGTTCAATTATACTGAAATACTTACAGTTCAGATTGTGAGGTGCTTGCAAGCTTCCCTAAGGCAGGGAGCAGCTGGCAGACAGATATAATAATGCATTTTACCATTGATACCTTATAAGAGAAAAACTAGGTCAGCTTGAGATAGTTCAAGGCTACGTAAGGGATACATCTTTTAATCCAATGTAACAAATACTCACACGTGAATTAAATAGTGAATCTTGAGGTAGAAATTATATAATGGACTGCTGATTCATAGGCATACAAAAATCTAGGTAATATCTTGTGTTGTAAAAACACACGGCAATCCAACTTTTACTCAAAATCCATGTATAATATATTTTATTTTGAAGCATACCAACATGATGACATTAACCGTGATCAACAGTAAGCCACAATTAAGGGTGTGTAAGGCAGTGGGTGACCCCCCTTCACAGATGGCTTATCATTTAACCATAGTGACACATTTCTACACAAACAATTAGGGTCATGAAAAGTTCTTTTGATGCATTTTTTTTAAATCCTATATTAATCAGGCATTTTCTTGTTGGCGTTGTAAGCCTCTAAGGCCATTTAACTTAGATTTATTTCTTATTGTGACTTTGGTATTTACACAAAAAACATTCGTACAATCTTAGACTGTCCTTATCAGCACATGTTGATTGTTTAACTTTTCAAGTAGGAAAAATTCCATCTGCATTTGTCATTACACATTCATAAATGTACCAAAATACTATATAATTATATAAATACTGATATAATGTTTTGAAATAACAAGTAAAGCATTGCACATACACTCAAACACATCAATCAAAACTTGTGTGAATTATACAGTTCTGCTGAACTTTCAGCATGATACATGTCAATGATGGCAAAGTGCAAAAACAGCAAATCAGTTATGCATCAAAAAGTACCATCAAATAAACATATTTACTCAGTTCTGGTTTAAAGTAACTTCTGGAGGACCACCTGGATATAAAGGAGATAATGTTTTCTTTCTGAGTGAGTTCTGCTTCAAAGCCCCACTGCTGTCACTCATTACTTACTGATGCATTAATTGGATCAAGAATAGCTTCAAACAGTCACGATAAGGACAAAAAGCATTAATACATCCCTTTTTAAGAAAATACTTCTTTTCCATTTATTAACAAAGGCCTCTAATTCAAACTGTAATATTGACAGGAAATTGTGAACAATTTTATTGTTAAAGCTGTCTCATTATGACAATGGCATAACACAGAAGGCAACAACATTGGCTTGAAGAACATGATTGCACTTATCTTCCATCAATTATGAGCAGAATGTCAGGAACTTGTTAATCAATGCATGCAACTTCTACAAAATGCTTGTAAAGGAGGAGGATATCTATCACATATACAGTAGGGTATCCTTCTCTTCTTGATGATGAAGTGTGCAGTCATTATGATATCTCCTTTGAAAGCTCATTATTCTCTTTTGTGATCATGCTGGGCTCTCCTTTGAGGTTGTCTCCCTCAATTGTAGTCTGGCTAGCAGGCCTGGCAGGCTGCACGTCCAGTTGCTCCAGTTCTTCCAGTATGTTCTGGACACGACGGA
This sequence comes from Labrus mixtus, assembly GCF_963584025.1. NCBI lineage: Eukaryota > Metazoa > Chordata > Actinopteri > Labriformes > Labridae > Labrus > Labrus mixtus. The sequence continues at coordinate 30,835,828 of NC_083617.1, forward strand.
CTCCATCCCGTCTTGCCTGCCGTACATCTACACGACCTTCAGGGTCAACAGAGTCTAATGCTAAGAGCTCTTTAGTCAGCAGCTCCTCCAGTAACAAGTATTTCTTATCATTCTTCTTTCCAGCAAAACATTTAACCTCTTGCTCCAGTTTGGCAACTCGCTCAACGATCTGCTGTACCTTAGCCAAGCCTGGATGGATCAGGCACTGAGCAGCCTGTTCAGCCTCTACCTTCACCTCTGCGGGTGATGCTGTTATGTCCAGGTCTTCTGGTCTTAGAGGTATTTGAACTGTAATATCTGCATGCTGTTGTGGTTGCTCTTGTTTGTGGGGCTGCTGGAACTGCTGCTGTGACTGCATTAACTGTTCAGGATGCTGAGGCTGTGGAGATGTCTGAGGTGGTTCCTGCTGGAACTGCTGAGGTTGGTGGAACTGTTGAGGTTGCTCAGGTGGAAGCTTTTGGAACTGTTGAGGCTTGACGACATCAGCTCCCGGGTGCAATGGCATGGGCTGCGTGTTATCAGGTTTTTGCTGAGTGCTTTGTTGTTCCTGCTCTATTTTTGGTAGCTGGTCTCTTGTGAGGACATGCTGCTGAGCCTTAGAAGTTAAAAATAATGTGTCAAATACTAGGGCAACAGACACTGATGTTAAAAATCAACATTTTTCAACATTAAGAAAAATCCAAATGAAAAAGTGCAAAATAAAAATACCTGTGGTATGTCTCCCAGCACCTGTGTTATAATAGGTGACTGGCTTCTAATATGAGGTGGAAGGTTAATAGAATGAGCATCACGATGCTGGGGAGGCAGTACTGGAGAAGCCCTTTCTCGAGAAGGCTGCATTGCTACAGAGTAGCTAGGCCATTCTTCTTTCTGTGAGTGATGGAAGGGCTGCTGGTGCTCAGAGAAGGGGATGCGTTGAGAGTAGTTTGACGGAGTAGACTGTGTCAGAGTTTGTGTTTGGCTCCCTCCACCCTCATGGATCACTGGGATGGGGATGTAACCTGCTTGAAGACCAATGCTGTTGGGCCGTTGGGGTTGGTGATGCAAGGGTGTTAAAACCTGTTAAATAAACCAAATTGAAACAGTTAAATAATCAGTATTTGATGTTTTATTTTCATTGAAAACTTATAATGTTTACTTCTTAACCACATTTGTTAATGCAGATTTGTTATTTTTTTCTGGTGACAAACCTCTGCTGTTTGTGAACCAGGTGAGCCAATCTTTCCAGGCTCCGGAGTACAACTGTCTGAAGGTCCATGTAACGGTGATCTAGGCCTGCAGTGGAGCCCTGGTGTAGGTGTTCGGCCCTCTGTCCAGATATTCTGTGCAGCACTTGGATGGATATAAGAATAACATGGGTCTTGTTGCTGCCTTAGTTCTGTGCCCTCATGGAAGACAGGTATAGGAATATATCCTGGCCGAAGAATGGGGTGCTTCATCTCCCTAAAAACGGTCTTCTGTGACTCCTGGGGGCTTGGTTCTGGTGGTATGTTGGGTCCATTTGCTGACACTTCTTTGACCTACAAAACAGTTAATAGTATATAGATATGATTTAATGCTATATCATCTCTTATTTTATCTTTACAATTAAGATATCAATAATCTTCTCAATGATAGATTTGACCAAATCCAGCAATTAAATGAAACAAAATGAAATAGAGCCTTTAAGGGCACAGATGGACCAATGTATGAAGGCTATACTCCTTCAAGTGAGCGACCAGGGTTTGAGTCCAATCTGCCGCTCCTTTCCTGGATGTCATTCCCTGATTTTCTACCATTACCCTGTCCTATCAAATAAAGGATAAAAGCTTAAAACTTTAACTTTAAAGGAATAAATAAAACCAAGAATTTAAAAACATCTATTTATATACAGTATAAGTGAGTTTGGTGTTCAATTTAACTTCTTTCTTTTTTTAAATCCCTCATGGGAAATTCTGGTTTTCTGGTTTACACTATGAGAGACATGCTATTCAAACACAGAGGCCTGTAATACACACGTGCAGAACAGGACTTATCAACATGCATTAATGGAGAGATGTCAGTGCAGGGCTGCTACACAGGGAGCACGCGAGGGCTGTAGGGGTTCAGTGCCTTGCTCAAGAGCACATTGGCAGTACTCGGGAAGTGACGCGTCGTCACTCCAGCAATCAGACCAACCTCCATAATTTGGTCCGTATGGAGACACACGGGTTCCCAACCCGCCACTGCTGATATACCTATTTTGAGCAATCAAAGATAACTATTCAAAGAAACAAAATGCCCAAATGGCTTGTGTCATTTCATATTAGATTAAAATAACAATTGGCACTATCATCTAGTAAATTGTACTATTACTTTTCCTCTAATAAGATTGTATTTTTAATGAGCCGCAACCACACTCTGCACTACAATTTCACTTTTATAAATCAAACATTATTATTTCAATAAGCATATCTGTTTCACAAAAACACTTAGGACTGAAATGATTGCAATGGGCTATTGGTTAAAATGTCCCCTTTTGTACATTTGAATGCCCAAAAGCATCACTTTCTGCTCTATCTAGCTGAATCTCCTGACTTACTAACACCTTCTTAACAAATATATAATCACAGTTCATGTTTTCATAAAGATCAGTGTATAGACCAAGAACATTTTAACATACACTTATAACTGATTTGTTTTCTTTTTATGCAAGCCTTCGAGATTCTGGTCCGATTATAGAAGAACATAACCCAGAATAGCCTCCAGTTGTAGGCATGAAATGTTAATTATCACACTACAAATAAGTCTTCATTGGGAAAGTACCATAAGTAGAATACAATATTACAGTAAACAATCATAGCATAATAAATGATACTGTAAGATCAATTACAACATTTTTAGTAGGTCTACAGCTAGAAAAATGTTTTATGTTGTAATTTTTCTCAAAGTGTTCAGATAGACATGTGCAAATGGTGGAGTGCAGCCAACAGGTCAATGATACATAAACTATTGAAGCTCTAGCCTACTTTCAGCCACTAAATCCCTTTGCCTAACCAACAAAAACTTTATTTTCAGGAAAGCCAGTTCCAACATTACTCTGATACAAAGCTTGCGAAGCTTTGACCCATCGCCTTCTTCCATTTCGGTACGGGACACTGCGCCTGCCCCAATGCACCAATTTAACCCATGACAGCTGTCTTCCTGGCAGATTCATCGGGACTCTAACTTTGGACAACACAACAGATGAGATGAAACATACCCTACTGGCAGCCTGCACCGCTAACTTCAACCCCCTGGTCGCAGACCTGTAGCCTATCACAACATATCTAACACAGTTAAATGACTGTAGACGGCACCTGGCGCGACTGTCTTACCCAACAGGCCAAAGTGAACGTAACCAGCCTCAATCCTTGTAAGGGAAAAAAGTTTTCACATGAGGTGAACGTCGCAGTATTTTCTACCATGCAATAAATATGTTTTAGACACTGAAGCTCATAAGCTCATCGTTTAGCTTTCGCATAGGCTACTGAAGGGTGAGTCATCGAATAATTATAGTTGAAGATCATGACAGAAACATAACGGTGTTGATCAGCCCTTATAATAGGTCTATGAGCTGTGTATGAGGGGGAGGTGACAGAGCAGACAGGGCCTACAGTCAACAACATTAACAGATTCAACATAGTAAGCTACCGAACCTCAACACGCAGCCTGTAACAGCCCACGCATCTCCACAAAACACTGCCTATGACAAGTCGTGACAACAAACCAAGTTCATGCTATCGCTCTTTACCTTGTTTGTGTCGTGTCTCGGGTCATTCCAGGTTGTCGTGCGATTATTGTGATCGACAAAGAAGGGCCATCCAGTCTGAGGGTCAATCTTTACCTCCCACCCGAGAGGAAGAGGGTCGTTGTCATTGTTTGTCATTGTCAGCAACGTGGATGGTGTCTTCATGCCGCTCATGTTGCAGGGTGTCGGATCCTGAAGCATTTTATACAGGCGACGGACTCTTTAAAGATTCCTTGAAGTGACGTGGAAAAGGGGGCTGGAAGTTTCTCGAAATAGCGGGGTTAATGTTGGGGGCGGACAGAGCTGGATGCGCTGGCACCAGACTGGCACAGACTAACAAACATGGGGAACAAGTAGGCTATAACCTAATGCACAGTAGGCTAATATAACTAGTTAAAAATAAAGGAAGCCCCCCTGTTTGAACATTATATAGCCTAGTGAGAAGATTCAGACAAAACGTGTTGCACATTGTCGCCAGTGGAGCTGCTCTCCTCAGTGTTTGAGTGTATAAACAGCGAAAACGCTACTTTTTCCATTTAAAATTCACACAAACAGGAGATTTGAGGGATATGTCATCTAAACATATCAATACATAGCCAGGCCTATATTATCATTTCGACAGTGTAAGGGGTTTGAACAAATAATGAAGTCTGAAGTGGTTAACTGTAGCCCCTGGTTTGAATCCCAGTGTGCACTAGGATCATCGGTCAAGTGAGCCTTCGTTTGCAAAACCCGGCGTGTCTATACTGGAATTTACGGTACAGGTGCTCGGAGTGCCCAAAAAGAACGAATGCGGCCCATATTTCAGCAACTTGTTACCAAAAAGGAAATATAATATATATATATATTTTAAATAGTAATAGTCCTGTACTTTTTAGTATGATTATCTTTATACTTGTTGGGATAATTAAAGGTAAAGTCTGCTCAAATTGCATTGGAACATTAGTCCTATTCAAACTTTATTTGGAATAATCTGTGATGGGTGACAATAAACTTTCAATGGATTCTTATCCCTCATGTCCTTGGCTTTTAGGATGATTTTACTGTATAGTATTTGAGATAATAAAAAGGTAAAATCTGCTCAAATTGCATTGGAACGCTTTGATTATGTAGTCATATTTAAAAATGTATTTTGAAACATCTGTTAACCTTTTAATGTATTCTGATTCCATATGTCCCTGGGAATTTTAGGATCCTTTTTCATGTATAGTTTTTAAGACGATTAAAGGTAAATTCTGCACAAATTGCATTGTAACACTTTAATAATTTAGTCATATTCAATATTTGATTTTGAAACATATGTGATAACTGACAAGAAACAATGGATTCTTATGAACCCTGGACTGCAAATATTTTCTTTGCACTTCAAAAAGTCTAAAGCAAACGAATTCCATGTTTACCCTTGTGTAAAACAATGTAGGCTAATGGTTTGTCTCATGTTCTGTTTTTTTTAAATAGCCCTACCTATATTGAAACATCTCTCAGATGATAACATTGTGCATTTTTTTGTTTGTTTTTCTTTTAATAATAAGTATTTCCACAAGTGGAAGTGTACATACCTGGTATTATTCTATTACTGTATTTTTTCTGCCTTCTTTAACTGATGTACATATGTTTGATTTTTAACTTCTTGTTATTTTTAATAATTATATTCCTGTTTCCTGTTTTCTTGAGCTGTTGTAATGAAAAAAAATCCCCCATTTATCTTTATCTTTTTCCTTTACCATCTCAGGGCTCTCGACCTTTGAGCTCGTTTTGTGTACTGGCTTGTTTGTGTGCTCCTTTTCAGAGTGACGTATCCTGTGCGATTGTGTCAGGTAGCTTCTGTGCTAGAAACTGTTGTTCACGGTTGTTCACCACGTACTCTGCTGTCCGTTAACTAGCTTGTTATCAGCGTTTATTGCTGTCAGTGTTATCGACCATGGATGACGAAACTCACCCCAAAACCTTGTAAGTATAAGTTATGTGCCTCACAGCAGCGTCAGATAATGTTATCGTTAGCACAGGCTACTAGCTAGGCTAACACAACCCACGGTCTACAAATAACAATACGTTACTGCTCGACAACATTAAGACATATTCAATGACATTAGAACACGATTGAACAATGTCCGGTTAGAAAACACATGGTTAAAACAGAATTTCATGCATGCAAGTAGCCTACTCTACGTGAACGTTATTCGTTATCAGAGTTGGGCCAGCTAGTAAAGAAGTCAGAACATTTCAAGTTAATGTTTATAGCTAATAACACGTGGACATTTGACCACTAATAATAAGGGGACGTTCATATCTGTTAGTTTGTCTGTTTTTCCAAATAGGTTTCACTATCCGTATCACATAGTCGTTACCTGGATTAGGCTGTGACTGTGTCTACAAATAAACATATGTTTTCATTACAGATATGTGGGAAACCTCTCCAGGGATGTAACAGAAATATTGATACTGCAACTCTTCGCCCAGATAGGGCCCTGCAAAAGCTGCAAAATGATCACAGAGGTAACTTAAATTAGCCAAGACTATACACATTTTGAAAAAATGCATCTATATACTGGTTGTTTGCAAAGACTAGAACCATCCTTTGTCTCTTTCAGCATACAAGCAATGACCCCTATTGCTTTGTGGAGTTCTTCGAACACAGAGATGCTGCTGCAGCCCTTGCAGCCATGAATGGAAGGAAGATTTTAGGAAAGGTAGAACAGTTTCTCAGGACTGAAATTTAAGGCAGATTTGTGCATCCAATTGTGCATTTTGTTTGCGGAAAATGTCTGTTTCTGGTGTTTTCATTCATCATTTTCAATTCTCTCTGTGAACATTCTGCTTTCAGGGGGTCAAAGTAAACTGGGCCACCACTCCAAGCAGTCAGAAGAAAGACACGTCCAGTAAGTGTTAATTTATTGATTTTATAATCTGGGGAAATTAATGTCACATTTAATGGTTTCTTCATTTTGTTCATTGTCCTTTATTTTGTTTTAGATCACTTCCATGTTTTTGTGGGTGATTTGAGCCCTGAGATTACCACTGATGATGTCACGGCTGCATTTGCACCTTTTGGGAAAATCTCGTAAGTTTTCACTTTAAGAGCAGCTCCTTTACATATGCTGTGCAATGTTTGGGATGCTACAATAATAGCATAGTGATTTCACTATGGACAATGTGAAGGGAGACAATTCATCTTCTCTCATCTTCTTTAAGCTTGTCTCATCTTCTTTAAGCCTCTTTAAGATGGTAACATCTATGGCCATGTGAACATGCTTACAAAATTGATATGTAACTAATTTGAAAAGCTGATGAATTTTACAATTTGTAGAAAATGAGCAGCTAATAAGCTGTGTCTGATCAGATAGATTACATGTAGCCTATTTAGGAATAAAACATTAATTTGCTATCATGTAAATAAATTGTATACTCCAGTATCCTCAGAGTCCGGGGGCAGTCCATGAACTGTTAAGTTTTCAGCTTTACTGAGTGTCAACTCCCTTTCTCCCCACTCTATTTCCTGATGTGTCCCTTTCTGATGGTCGTCAAATAAAAGAGAAAAAAAATCTAAAGCTTGCAATTTCAAATGATACCTATACTATTGGGAGAGTGACTGTACTGAAGGATGGTACAGAACTTCTTTTTTTTAGCAATTTGGATGTATATGCATTATTTTTCATTGAGAGAACAAATTATCATGTAGAAATACTGATACCTGAGTAAGTTCTAGGAATGATTGCCTTTACAGTAAATATATACTAAAATAAATATATAAGATTAAGAAAAAGGCACCAGTGTAAGATTTAACATGTCAGTAGGGATGGTTAATGTTCAGCATCTTAAGCTTTTTTCTTTATTTTTTTTGCTTCATTTTGATGTATTCTTTGTTGTAGATACCATATGTGTGATTTTTAAACTCAACTGATGACCATTAGAACTTTATGTAAAGCATGAATATAAATATCAGAATGGATCGAACCTCTTACCATCCTATCTGTGGCTTTGTTTTTAAAATAACTCATATTAGCCTAATATAAGTAGAATATCAAGACAGTTATTATTTCATGTTCTTTAGCCCTTTATTTAAAAGTGTGGTAAGTAAAGTGTGTGTCACCTGTGTGTATGTACCTGAACAGCTTATAGTTGTTGGTCTCAGTGAAATAATAGCACTTTGGTTATTTTACAGAAATGCTCATAGGATTGGACAGGAGCTTGAAGGCTTACAGCAAGGAACTGTGCACTCTGGAGACTCAGATGTAGTTTTTTTCTCTATTTACTCCATTCTTTCTATATGTTTGTATTTGTAGATGTGTTAATATGATATAGCTTAGATTAACAAAATCCAATACTCAATGTATTCCCCTGAGCCAATCTTTTAATTGTCTCGTTTTAATTTGCATAGTGTTGTTTGTAGTGTAATGATCCTCTTCCAAAATTTCTTAAAATGTCAATTTCTCAAAATTTGCAGCTACCCAAACTCCGAACTACGTATTGGTGGTAAAGAATTGACCAGGGAAAAAGAAATCTGTTAACAGGCCATGTATGCCTTTTAATTCCCTTTTTTGTCTTTTCATACATTCTATATCTTCATATTTGTAGGCAGAGCACAAACTGCAGATTTTAAGCATGAGCGTAAACCATTTAATCTGTTCATCTGTGCATTTGAATAAGTAGCCTACTGTTCAGAAGACTGAACATAAAGTGGTGCTCTTGTGAAAAGGATCCTTTTATACTCTAAAATCATTGAACACCAACACTGTTGGCTGCATGCTTTTGTACTTTGTTTGTTTGTTTGTTTTAAAGTTTTTATATATTTGAAGCTACATTTCCAGTCCTTACTAAGTACAAGTTCATCATAGCTAATATAATCTAGAATCAAGCACAGGATTCACTTTATAGTGTCTTTCTATTGATTCCTTTAGTTTGATGTATTTCAACTGAAAAGTACAGTGATGTTGCTTCCACATTTCCTTTCAGTGATTCCCGTGTTGTGAAAGACCTGACCACAGGAAAATCAAAGGGGTATGGATTTGTGTCCTTCCACAACAAACTGGTAAGGCTCCAGTGCAAGACCACAGACTGAAGGTTATTTCTATTTCCTGTTTCCTGTTTACTGACTGATTAATCACAGATGAAACTATAACTTAAAAGTACTTCAAATGTAAAATAACAAAACAGTTTTAATGTTGCTTACATTAAAATATGCAATGTATATTTGGAGTACTTATAATTAAATCTACAAATTCACTAAGCAGAATTGACCGTCTTTGATTTTGATTGACAGGATGCAGAGAACGCTATCATTAACATGGGGGGACAGTGGCTTGGAGGACGCCAAATCAGGACCAACTGGGCAACACGTAAACCACCAGCTCCTAAGAGTGCCCATGACGGTGAGTTTTAAAGGCTTTGCACAACCACAATACAACCACAAAGGGGAATTCACTTATTTGGGGTAATTAGAGCTTTCCATATGGTGGTGCAACTCTGAGCATCATTCATTTCCCACAGGAACATGGAAAGAAACAGTCCCCTTTGTTGATTGCCACCACTATGCTTGAGACTTCATTCTGAGTGAACATTGACATCTAAGAGAGAAGTTTGGATTAACCCTTTGTTTGGGAAAGGACTGCACAGAAAAGAAGCCTTTTTGCTGGCGCCGTAGGTACTGTAGTGTAAATGGTGTAGCCAACAGGATTGAATTCCACCAGGTGTGAAGATGAATCTTGAGCTGTTAGTTTAAACTGTACATTGTGTCTCATTTGCTCCTACAACAACGAGAACTCAATGTAAAATCAAACACAAGTGATGTGATAGAGCTTTTAAGTGTAAAAGCACAAAGGCAGCATAACACGGTAGCTTTGTTATGGCACTGTTGTGGAATCCTTGTATAAAAAAAGGATTATGTACAACTGCAGGGCCTATTGGCTTCCCCGAGCGCACAAGCTGCTCCAATGAAAAAAAGTGTTTTCTGATCACTAAAATGTTTCAGCGTGACATTAATTGTAAATACAGTAGCCTTTTATCACCAACTCTCATCAGACTGTAAAACATTTCATTATTACTGAACAATTCATTCTAATCTGATAAACAATGTAATGCTCAAGCTGTCTGATCATAAAGAGGTCCGCTGGTTTAGCTGAGTCTGTAATGAACCTTATCAAGTTTGAACTACAATGTGGGGTGACACACACAAGCACACACATCTTAATGACATGAAAAGGCAACTGCTCAGAAACCAATCTCTGATGTGGACAGACTGCTAATACCAATAAGTGTCAGGTGTCGGCCAGCAGGTGGAGATGTAAGTGTTCATTCTCCACTATAAGTTCTATTTTTAGTTGCTGCCACAAACCCTAAGTTTCTCTCTCTCTCCCTCTCTCTCTCCCTCCCTGTCGCTCTCTCCCCCCCTCTCTCTCTCTCTCTCTCTCTCTCTCTCTCTCTCTCTCTCTCTCTCTTCACTGTACTCTATGTTATGAATTTGACCCCAGGGCAGGTAGAATAACCCCTGTGTTAAAGTTGCTATAACCTTGAACTGCAATATTAAAAATGTGAGTAATCGCGAAGACATTTAAATTCAATACAAATGCTCTTCTTTCCTTCTGTACTGTGGTAATTTTAATTATTTTCATGGGCCAACATGCAGTTTGCATGTTTTGTGTTTGAAAGCTGTAACCTGCAGTCTTAAAAAAATATCATAAGTGAATGCCAAAAATTTTTTACATTTGAAGTTGATCTTTTTCATTTGATGTAAGGATAGCATAGTAATTTATGCATGACCTGTTTTTACTTAAACCCTCTGCTTAATGTAATTTGAAATTTTTATGGTTTAAAATGCTGTTAATGCAGAACCTTATTTTGATTTAAAATAAATAAATAATACAGCAGCCTTGTATATCCATGTGCTGAGTAATAGTGATGTTGGAAAAATAGTCCGGCCCACTGCAGGTCTCAATTGAACCAATCCGGCACCCGAACCAGTATGAGTGACACCCCACACATGCTAACTAGCAGCTAAAATATCCCCTGTCAGCTGGAGGTCCGCAGATATTTCTGCCATAGTTTTATAGGAGGGGGAGACGAATTAAAGGGGCATGTTGCCATGGTGATTACAGATGCTGTCTGTCAATTTTTGAAGGTAAAATCAGGAGAAAAAAATATGTCCCAGAGTAGGGCATTCGTCTCGTGGCTCTGTTCATATTGTGAGATGGTGTGCAGTCATACGACCAAAATATCAAACATGTCAGAAATTCATCCAACTGGTTGGGTGCAGCTGATTGCACCGTAGATATCTGTCGTGTTTCATTGTACACTGCAAGATAGACGCCAGGCAATCGGGCCGAACTTCGTTTCGACTTCAACATGAGTCTGCGACTCAAAATGGGGTCATACAGTGTAGGCTGGGCTTTATCTGTCACATTTCAAAGGCTTCTTTGCAAAGTGCATGGCATCGGTATGATTTAATATATAATAGCCCTCCCCTTGGTGGAACACCGACACTAAAAGCACAAGACACATACTTTATATTCACAAATGACGCCAGAAAATTGTGATTTTTTTTTAGTAACATTCCCTTACAACATGTTTGATTTTTTTCTTACAGATGGCCCAAAGCAGCTGAGGTTTGATGACGTTGTAAATCAGTCTTGTCCACAGAACTGTACTGTTTACTGTGGAGGCATCCAGTCAGGACTATCAGGCATGTGTCATCTTTGCAATCATAGTTTTATTACTTACCATACACTTTTCTAAAACAGTTGAAGAGTTTACCACTTTAACTTATTTTCTTCTGGATTCTTTCAGAACACCTAATGCAACAGACCTTCTCACTGTTTGGTCAAATAATGGAAATAAGAGTTTTCCCAGAGAAAGGATACTCCTTCATTAGGTAGTGACATTGCAGTATTGGGCCTTTAGATGTCACTTTGCATGATTCAATGACAGGACTGTTAAAACTTGATTTAGTGTTTATTGTCTTTTCGGTTCTGTTTGTCTTCACCATACTGCTTTATTAGGGTCATTAAGCTCATAGTTTTGATACTGTGTATTTCATGTTTTCCTTGATAGAGATCATGCTTCATATCTTTAATTGCTTTTGTTTCCTTTAAAGATTTTCCACCCATGACAGTGCTGCACATGCCATTGTTTCAGTCAATGGCACAACCATTGAAGGTCACATAGTGAAGTGCTTCTGGGGAAAAGAATCTCCAGACATGGCAAAAACTCCACAGCAGGTAAGAAAATGGACCGGATTATTAAAAAGTTCTTGAGTATTTTTATATTTAAATTGAAGAGGACTGTAGAAAGACGGCACACATTGAGGTACGAAAGTTGTCGACATCTTTAACCCTATTGACATTGGGTCATTGTGATTTTGATGGTTATGCTGATCATAAATTATTGTCTATATATGAAAATATTATTATAAACAATTTGACTATTAGACTAAAATTTCCCTTTGAAACATTTTTCTTTGAAGGTTTTGAAACGTTTTCCTGTTGGAGATAAGTGGGAAGTAAGGACAATGATAACCTTTCTCCTCTTTGTTCCATTTAGGTTGAGTACAGTCAGTGGGGGCAGTGGAACCATCCCTATGGAAATCCACAGCAGCAGTTTGGACAATATCTGACCAATGGGTGGCAAGTTCCCTCCTACAGCATGTACAGCCAGACATGGAATCAGCAAGGATTTGGAGTAGAGTGAGTTTGATCCAATAGTATGTACTCAGTGAATTCCTAAACGTTATACTATATAAATACATTGTAATGGGCTATAAGACTAACCACATTATTATTAAATGCCTCTAAATTGTGATCAATCGTTATTTTCTTGAACTTTTTCTTAGAAAAAGGAGACTTTTTTTTCATCAGATTTTTTTTTTTGACACATTGACCACAGTCATGCTTAGAAGGTGTTTTGGGGTCTTCACAGGCAGCCGGAGTCATCAGCCTGGATGGGAGGCTTTGGATCACAATCAGCCCAGACTGAAGACCCGGCCAGTTCTGTCATGACAAACCTGACCAACTTCAGCATGGCTGGCTACCAAATGCAGTAAGCCTGTCCTTGCCTAAGTGGAATGGCAAAGGGATTTCCAAAAAAACATTTTAGACCACGCAACTCTCTTTCAACCTGAAAGCTGATTTGGTAAAGGAAGGGCAAAAGGAATGTTCACAAAGCCTTTTTACTTAATGTTCTCCTCAACAACCAGTTTAACAAGTCTTTTTTCACATGTCTTCACTTTAAAATGTTTTGGATGACAATGAATTGTTAATCATTGAACATTCACTTGGGCCTCTGAAGTAAAGTCAAACCAACCAACTTTGACTAGGTAGATGCTGAAGGAAATGGCAGACATTTTTAATGCTTAGTCCATGAAAACCATACCCAGACTGACATTTGTAGCTTTACCATACTTACTGTAGAGCGATCTAAACGGAGAGGAACCCCTGATGTCTTTCTCCTTATCACAATGACTAAAATGAAGGTAATGTTTACATTACAGTGGGTCTCAAATAGTATTTGTAAATTAACTCAGAGGAGCTGTAAGCACACTAAATATAAGCAACCACCTTGCTCCAGCGGCTGTAAATGGAGCTGGATTAAAATCCCTTAAAGAACCTTGACTTTGAGATATTTAAACATTATATTTATAGCAATGTCTGCTTTGAGTTTCCAGTGTTCTTTGACATCTTTAAGTAAACAAAATGCCATATTTTACCAGAGAAATCAGTACACTGCTTACGTCACATGCATTGATAAGTCCTTTTTTCATGGTTTTAACAGTATCAGTATACAGTGGTGACAGTGATGTATAGATCAAGTATTAACAGTCACTGTGAATATGTGTTACAGACTGCTGTGAGCCACAAGAATGAACCAACCTACTAAAAGTTGGTCTTGGCTTAGCTTCAGCTTAAAATCTAGTCCTAAATTGATATAGAATAAAGGCCTCTGAATGGTAGTTTAACCTGTAGAAACTATTTGTATGAACAACTATGGATTTAAATGAGACTTAAACAGGACTGCATATGTCTCTGGTACATTTTATGTAGCCTACAGTAACAATTATCTACACGCTTTAAAGCAAAAAAAGAGAGAGAGAATTTGGTTCTACATTCTAGTTAGTGACCGGAATGTTCTCTCCAGAGTTGTGATGGATTTTAAACTACACCCAAGTTTTGCGTAAAATAGATTTATTTATAGATTTATTATTTATAAAAGCTTTGGCATCTGATCATCGTAAAACAGCTTTACACCATTATAAAGGTTACTTGACTCTGTGTGAGCTGTTTGTTAATGTCCTTTAATCTTCTCTTTCTAACTCATTGATAAATTCTTGATAATGCATTGTGGTCCACCCAACATCCTGCTTAAGATAGGATGACTACTGAGCTTCAATATGGAGAGCTTTCAGCTCTATTTCCCACTACTTGTTTGTTAAACAGTGATTGACTTTGAACTTATTTACAACTTACTTATGTTGAATGTCAATGTAACTTTTAAATATTTGCATTGATACAAGTCAATATAGTTGAGGTAAGACATTTTATGTTGAAAATATCAATTTTTTCAATTGAGTGGGACTTACAACCTATTATATATTATTGACAGTGCAGGTTAACTATTTTTTGTTTCTTTCCCATCAATCTTTAATCATATAGCGACAATTCATAACAAGTGTTATCTCGAGACACTTTACAAAAAGCAGGTAAAATACCTTACTCATTGTTATGATACAAAAAGCAGGTAAAAGACCTTACTCATTGTTATGTTACAAAAAGCAGGTAAAACATCTTACTTAATGCTATATTCCAAAGACCCAAGGTTAGTCCATCATGACCGTAGCACTTTGCAACATTTAGCAAAATTTACAGTGGCAAGAAAAAACGTCCTTTAAGAGGCAGAAAAGGGGGGCAGGCCATCCACCAACTAATGTCTTTGAGATTATTTTTCTATAGACCTTACACTCAGTGTAAGTAAAACATATAATGCTGTGCCCTTTTTCCGTCTTGTGTAAAGAGAACTTTTCAAAGGTTTTAGGCATACTACAAATTGATGGGCACCTTTTCTGCCCTTTAATTCTCTTGAGTATTTTCTGAATAGTTTTATATATTCAAGGTAAGCTGTTGAAAAAATACTGGAAAGTAAAAGTTATATTTTCCCCATTTACATTTTATTTGATAATGTGCCATTCTGTACAATGTATTGCACCTCCTTTAAAGTCACTCCTTTTTCCTGCTGTACTAGCCATTAATCTTGATTTATAAAAAAAAAAAGGGGGGGGTGTTATGTAACAAATCATGTCGGCTCAGAGTATGAATAGAAACATTACTTGTAATTGGGAGAATGTTCTGAAATATTATGTCTTCAGTTGGGGGATTTTATAATTCTCCATCACAGTTTTTTCTTATTTTTTTCCCACTGTGAGTTTCTGCCTGTTTTTAAGTGTTTGTGCCATTTTCGGGAATAAGCAGAAAGCTTGAACCAACATGTTCTTTATGTTGCATAACATAATGTGCATGTTGACCAACAGGAGTGATATAATATAACCGGAAGGAATGAATTTTCCTGTTTAAGGGGAAGAGAAGCAGTAAGTTACACAATTAAAACAACATTTAAATCTAGGTGGTGCGTGCATTTATTGGACACTGATAAGTTGTTCATTATACATCAGCATACATACTGTAAAATTCTAACAGACCCAGTAATGCTTTTCACAGTTATTAAAATGAGGTTGTTGATACAATATGCAATTTTCAATTTAAACATGAATGTATTTCTATAGGTTTGCTCAAAATTAACCTTGTTTTAATTGATTTCAAGTATAAACTTTTAATTAAAATGACCCAATAAATAAAACATTGCAATAATACCTCCGGTTTTGTTTTGTTTGTTTTTGAGTTCAGTTTTGAATAAAAACTTCTGGACACCGTCATACATTGCTATGTAACAGCATGCAGTTTAGGCAGCTGAAGAGGTGGACAAAGTTATTGTTGTCAAATTATTATGAAAGCATCAATCACCAATTATGCAAACGATTTATGCCCTTAATGTGCAAATGAGCTGGGAGCTTTCAGCAACTAAGAATTGAATCACTGCTAAACATCAACCACCTTCGCAAACATTCAGATATTAGGTACTATATATATTTCCTTATAGTCTCTTATAGTGAATTTCTCTCATATTGCACAACTTTTTTCTAATCTAAAGTTACATTTATATTATACAACACAAAGTATGTTTATTGTATGTATCTGAGAGAATACTATAACAAGTTTACGTACAGTTTTTCTAAGCAAAGACTTAAAGAAATGATACAGTTTACAAATTGCCTTGAAATGATGAGCTGTTACTCAAGATGGACAGGGTTGAATATCTGCCAGTAGTCAATTGTTTATCTAACTGAAAACATTTCTGAAACATTAAATATTGTTGCTTTGTGACTTGTTCATCCTCCTGTCTCAGAGGTTAATCCCATATGACAGTTGTATATGGTGTTGCTGCAAACTCTCCTTGATGAGACTATCCAAACAGATAAGGACGTTTCGATCTAAGGTAACTTCCTCCCCCTGGATAGGGTAGATAAAAAAATAACAATTAACATTTGGAATTCAAAGGAATTTATCCAAGAACATTTCTATTTTGATTTGCTGAAATCTTCTGTGCAAGATAAACGTTTTCTTCATATTGTACAACAGCCATTTCAACAACCCAGTTTTTACATAGCGTCACTTAGTCACTTAGTGTACTCAATGAGCCTATAATGCTTGATATTTGTATGAAGCAGCTTTCTAGCCTTAAATGAATAAAGCACTTGATACTCACAACAAGACTTTGCACACATTATTAGTAACAAGAAGTTCCCCTGCTGTTCCGTTTCCATCAGCTTTCTCTTGTTTCTCTCTCAGTTTCTCCATAATCAACTCCACTCTGGATGTGATCCCTGCCAAGGTGCTCTCAAGGTGGAGAACCTGTTGGACCAGTCTACCATGGTGAAAGAAGAGTTATTCAGCATTAGCATTTATTATAATGACATTTCTTTCTTTTGTTTTGAACATTTTCAAGACATTTCATACGTTAAAACATATATATTTTTCAAACCCCACAAACGTCTCCTTGTTCACAAAGTTATGAACCAATGGGTTTTTCTGCTCATTGGCTGTAACAGAAGGCTTGTCAAGTAATTCTTCCCTGTAATTAATTCCAAGATTGTTGAGTTCAGCGCAAAGAGCATCCTGAAAACAAATTTGAAAAAACATCATAACTTTGTCAGCATTTATCTTCAGAATAAAAAGAGAAGGAGAATGACATGAAAACAAGTTGACTTTCTACAGTATTATGATGTAGACTTTGACACAAACCCTCTTTTCCTCCAGCTCGATTTTCATTCTCTCCTGTTCAACCTCATCCAGAATTTGGTTGCTATCATGGTCAAACCGTGAGAAGGCTGCTGAAATTTCATGATCAGCATGTCCCATCCTGCAAAATTATCTGAATGGTTAAGATTCTGTTATTATATTCTTTGCTATTTTATATATTTTACTTACTCTTTAAGAGTTTCTCTAAAGTCCTCAAATTCAATTTCTCCAGATCCAGATTGTAGTGCTTTCTGAACATCTGATATTTTCTCCTTTTTAATTTTCAACTTTGAAAATGTCTTCATGTAACGCTGAATTACAAGAGAAAATTATTTATACCCATTTGAAGTGTTAAGCGTTCATAATGGTATCTTTTATAATTACATTAATCACATAATTAATGTATTACATTAATCAATGCTTTTACCTGCTTGATGATGTCAGTAATTTGTAGCTCATCTTTTTGGGATGAAAGCTCCTCCTTAACCTCAGAATAAGTGTCATTTATAATGGCCAGAAACATGTTCTGAAATATAGAAACAAAGCATTTCAAATAAAAACAAAGAAAAAATGGGGAAAATAATTCAAAGACAAACTTGAATGAAGACTTATTCTGAAATATATAGAAAGAGAGACTTCTTTAGGAACTCTAGATTACCTACATGAATTACTTGGGCATTTATCTAAACAGAGAGTAGCAGACTTCTTGATTCACCAAAGGTTACAGTTATTGACATGTATCTGCTGAAAAAGGTTTTCTCAGGATGTAAAGGTAATATGGGGCACTGATTTTAAAAATAGATATAACATTTAACATTTATATCTGCTAATGAAATTATCTTCTATCTAATTTATTTTCATGCAAATTAAATAAAACAAAGATCACAAATATTGCTCTAAATGTAGGCCTAATTAAAAACTGCCTTAAATATATAAACCTATTTTTTTAAAGGTTTTCATGCTAAAAATGTTGCTTTTTAGGTAAGGAATGTACAAGAACATTAGATTTGATAATATTAGCCGTGCACACTTAAATCAGTTATTACCAAGTTTTGTGCAACAAATTAGTTTTCCCCTAGTTTGACAAAACACATTTTTATGAGTTATGGACTTGGATTTTTTTTTTTATCCTTTATTAATCCCGCAAGGGGAAATTAAATTTTTATACTCTATCTAATGAACATGCTACACAAACATAGGACAAAATACACACACATGCACAAACAGGATCCTATGGACATGCATTAATGGAGAGGTCACAGAGTGAGGGGACTGCCCACAGCGAGCGCTCCAGAGCAGTTTTGGGGTTCGGAGGGACTTGGATTTTATAACACTTCTCTATTTTTCTGACTACTGAGAGTGCTTTGACCCAACATGTCACATTGACCCTTTCACAGCACATTCACACACTGATGGCAGATGCTGCTACATAAAGAGCCCAACTGCACTAATTCATTCACCCCACACTGGTGTAGCAGCAGGAGCAATTTAGGGTTCAGGGACGCTTCAACATGTGAATCCAGGAGCTAATTTGAAACATAAGCCGTTTTCACATATGCACTCCGGATAATATCTAGATATTTACAGGAGGACTTCTT
Source organism: Labrus mixtus (assembly GCF_963584025.1). Classification (NCBI taxonomy): domain Eukaryota; kingdom Metazoa; phylum Chordata; class Actinopteri; order Labriformes; family Labridae; genus Labrus; species Labrus mixtus. The sequence continues at coordinate 30,854,508 of NC_083617.1, forward strand.
CGGAGATTCTCCCGACCTAGTCGTTCACATATGCTCCTCACAGCGGGGGGCTATCCCTGTAAAAGGGGGGGGGGGGATTTCCCGACGTAAGATTTGACGAAAATAAACAACGTGGAAGTAGCGGCCAAAGCAACAGAGTCTGCTACACGATGTTATAATGAGAATATTTGTCTTTATATCAATGCTATGTGTAATCCAATGGAAGGACAACATCCACAACAGAGAGGAGAACGACATACTGACGAACAGAAAACAGAATGCAGACGTTTAATTACGTGCACAGAGATCATAGTGGTCGTGTGCAGACACTTTAGCCGGTCACTGTTTATAAACATCATTCTCTTTCCATTGGCTCGAATTGAAATCTCCAGAGTATATGCGGCCGCGTTCAGACATCAGCTCACTCGGATATTCTGCAGATAAAATACTAGGGGTCTGGAGGAGAAACTCCGGGTAAAGTCTGCGCGAACAATGCAGCTGTTTGCATTCACACATAGCCTAAAGAACCTCCGGGTGCTTTTACATCACATGTCACACCCACCCATTCATACCCATTCACACACTGATGGCAGAGGTGTCACCAAACATTGTGAGTAATTTGGGGTTAAGTATCTTGCCCAAGGACACATGGGAGATGTTGCAGCAAGAGCTGGGAATTGAGAGACGAACATCTCTACCAACTGAGCCACAGCGGAAAAGGAACTATCTGCAAAGCTGCTTGAACACTTACTTATTAACATAATAAGTAAGTAATGACCACACTCATCTTTTTAAATATATCATCTTGTTTAAAGGAATGACTTACCAGTAGAACAAAGAAAACAAAAAATACATAGGTGACAAAGTAGATTGGTCCAAGGACTCTGTTAGCACGGTCGATAGCATCATAATCAAAGTCTCCAAGAATTATCCTGAACTGTGTAAAGCTGCACAAAAAAAAGAATGAATTAATTTCAGCTCAATTATCCTTTCTAGGTATGTACTCCTTAAAGGCTTTATTTGTGATTTTTCACACTTCAATGTAATATAAATCAAGTATATCCTCTGAAAATAACTCTGTGAGTCATGACTGTCTACAATGGGTGTAACACCAGAGTCCCACTGTGATGTTTTCAGAGTTTTCAGAGTCCTATCTTCACTTTGTTTACATGTTAGGACAGCCGGCCGGCTGACTCCTCCCCTCGTGTATAAAAGTTGTTTAATTGAGGGACTAGAGAAAAGAAGAATAACATACTGTACTCACTGCTTAACTGTGTTTCTAGATCACGCTCATTTCAGGTAAATTTACATGCAGTGTGAAGATACGAGCATAATAAAGATCGCTAGCATTAGCATGCTAACACAACAATGCAGCGCAAGTTGTTTTGGTTTCATGCTGGTGCTCAAGGGCGACATCTACTGGATCAAAAAATCACATATAAAGCCTTTAAGCCACTGTTTTTGACACCTCTTACATGCACTTGATGAAGGTGCTGAAAGAATCAACCTCTGTCCCAAAGAGCAGATATCCAAGTTGCGCATAGGCGAAGAATACAATGAAGAACATGATGGCAAAGCCCAAGATATCTTTGGCACATCGACCCAGTGTGGAGGACAGCTGAGTCATGGTCTTGTTAAAACTGATGTATTTGAAAACCTAAAGAGAAAAGTGCATAATTTTGGGGATGATGAAAGACAAATTGGTGTGTTTGATTAAAGCATGTCCGTACTTTACCTTGATCCATGCAAAGAACAAGTTTACTGCATTCATGTTGTTGTACTGTGTCTGCCAGAAGGCAAGAAATTCAAAATCAGCATAGGTATCAGGCTGCTCCAGCAGTTTGCCAAGCAATGTGTCCACTTTGATGGTTCGGAATATATTGAATACAATGGCAACGATGGCAAGCTGGAAAGGGGAATTATTTTACTTATTTAATACCAAGGACAGAGAAAGGACATATTTCAATCAAATAAAAACAATGTTTTCTTACCATGATGACAACAATATCTAGAATGTTCCAAATGCTTTTGAAATAAAAAAACTTGTGTATTTGTAGCTCAAGAACCTCCTCAACAACATAGTAGAGAATGAATAAACAGAAGACTATCTCGCAGCCAAGGATAAAGTAATCCCAGTTGGTGATGTACCGAATCAGTTTTACTGTTCTTATCTGGTAGGAAGGGATTGCTCCACCAGTTGCTGGGAACTCAATCAACAACCTGAGAGAAGCAGATAAAATGTTGTTCAACTATTAGATGGGACAACTATTAGATGACACCGAACCAATGGGTGAAGTCATTGTTTCCTTTTACCTGATGACACAGAACATGTTGATGTTTGCATTGTAAGTTGAAAAGTCGACAAAGACTGCCCTGGTTCCTCTGTCAAGCCACAGGTTGTCTTCCAGTTCCCTCAGAACGATTGTGCTCTCCTCTTTTGTCCGACCCAGGTCTTGATAGTATCCTGCTCCACTGTATGTGGTCAGCAATCCCCAGTGAGAGGAACCTTTTATTTCTTTTTCCGTATGATAGGTCCAGCTGCAGAGGAGCAAATATATTTTTGCAGTTTTTCTCTGTTCAAACATATCGAAATCAACCTTGTAAGAAAAAATTGCAGGCTTACGCAGTGCCATTGAAGAGACCAAATCTAAGGTCATCCTCCTTCTTTTCATTGTATACATCAAAACACCCTATTATCTCGTCCTGGAAGCTGCTGTGGACCTTGCAGGAGTTGTTCATAATCTTGACCTGTCTCAGTCTGGGGACTCCCAGCAGCATATTCTCATAGTAGATAAAGGACTTGTCTCCACTGTCCATGGACTGGTTGTTGTACCATTTATTCCAGTAGAGACCATCAAGTAAGGGGCCTTGGGTATACTGTTTATAAAAAAGAGGGAGGATGCAGTTTAATTTGCTTAAAGAAAAAAAGAAAAAACAATTCTAGTTTACAGTTATTTCTCACTTTGGTGTACATGGAAAAAAATTAAGTGGAGGAATACTCACGGTCCAGAAGTCGGCCATTGTGCTAATGGACTGAAACCTAACTCCACTTTCACTGGCTGTATTCACAAACAGGTCAGTCATGACTTTAGTGTAGTAGTACGTGCTAGAGCTGGTCATACCGTATGTCACTGAAATACAACGTAATTACATTGTTAATTGATCACTATCTGGCTCAGCTCCAAATGTTCCATTCAACAGTCTAGATAAGAATATGGGTTGAAATATAGATGCCATATAAATAAAGCCTCAGTGAGGAATTGTTTGGCTGATTTTATGTCACTGCAGTCAAATACATTCAGATTAGAGGACATGATTTGTTTGTTGAGCAAGAACACTAGCCTGACGCAAATAGCCTCATCAAACAAAGTAAATCTAAACCAGACAAAGAGACAATGGTTGGAGACCAAATGCTCTTATCTCAAAAAGGCAAGAGAGCAGTGGTCATGTCCCTTTCACTCTTAATGCTCAGTTGGACAATGACTTTCAGGCACAGGAATAAAGGGCAATTGTGGCAAGCTTTAAAGAAAGGGGGGATTGCACGGTAAATCAACAGTCCAAAGTGCCCTATACATAAACATAGAGCAAAATGGTGAGCTCTTTGACAAATAATCTGCATAACTAAAACAAAACATGATTGAAATATAGTCAAATACAAAAACTATAAAGACAGAAAGAAACACAAAAATATGTCATTATTGCCTTTATTGTAAATACTCTGTAATGAATCAAACCCAAAACCACATTTAAATTCTCTTAACCCCCACGGTTAGTGATGTTGATCGATTTTAAGACAACCATAAGTACCAGAAATACACATCATAAAGGTATATTATATACCTACAGTACCTCATATGAAAAATACTTACAGAGACATATATCCACCAGAAACAAGAGATAGATCAGTAACTCCCGTAGTGTGGTTCGGACAAACAGTTCCCTGTTGTTTGAGGTGTTTTCAGTCAATGTTGTGCCCCACAAGCCTAAATCATTAAAAAAAAAGATATCATTTGGTCATTTAAATACTGAATTACTTGTAAAGTTCAGACTGCTTTTAATTAATTTTCAGATATAACATTGACTATGGGATGAAATATACTTGACAACATTCTATTTAAGTCGTTATTTGATTCGCCAACATCATCCACAGAAAAACCCCAAACTGAACCAGTGATAATAAAAAAAAGACTTCAGTAAGATCTTTGTTTGTGTCAGGAAATTAGAGAGTTTTTTTTTTACAGTCATTAAACAAGTTATTCAAATGACATAAAGAAATTATGCTTGCTGCCTACCTTTGACAAAAAAGCAGCAGCCTTTTTGTTTCTTCGCCAGGCTTTTGTCAGTAGATGGGGACCCTTTTGGGAATGGGCTGGGGTTGTCCAGTCGGTACATGCTGTCCATGGAGTCCTGGAAAAGGGGCTGAGGGTTGTAGATTGTGTCTAGAGCTTGGGGCAGGGGTGGAGTGGTGCTGCAGAAGCCCTGGTTTACCCATGCCCCCATGCCCTTACTGTCCAACTCACACTCAACTTGTCCAGTCAGGTGGCTCTCAGCTCGGTTGTTCAGGCACTTCATGCTGTTGGATGCCTAAGTTTTTCTGTATAAACAGCTGGTTTAAGATCAGAGAGGAAAGTAAGGCAGATCAGTGAAGGCAGTGCTGGAGAGTTGATTATAAAGAGTGGATGACATCAGCTTTGCTGAGGGCGGAGTTTCTGGTCCTTTGGTGAAGCCTTTGTTGTTTTTAGAATGACACCCAATTATAACATATTAAAATGTATAAAGTGGTAGATGTAATAGTATTGACATACTTGTGATCTGTTTACATTTCACTTAATTATGAAGTGCTTTAAAACCAATAAGCATCCAAAAGCGTTATCGAATGTTTTGCCTGTATCAAAATGGTGATAGGGTTGTTTGAGGGTTGATTGTGTTACTAGTTAGTAAGGATTTTCATTGTTGCATTTAAATAGGCAATTAATTTGCTAAAATGTAAGTTAATCACTCTACACCAAAAACATACTAAACAAGTGTACAACCCCACACCAACCTGAGAGTAAAGAGCTGAAATTTATTAAATACCTGCAAAATTTGAAGTAACGTTATACTTTAGTTGGGGACTACAATTCTACAAACCCACCTAAAGTAATGTGCCTGAATTGTATTCAACCTCGTTGGCTAAATAGTTCTGCAGTTAGAAGATGTTTTAAATGAATTTGAACTTCCACATGGTGAACATTGTTGGCTTATTTGATTTAATTTGCTCCTATTGAGCAAATCATATCATGGAGCCATTTTCTTTTTTCAATGATTCTCTATTGCTGCTTATAACTGGATTAATGAAGAGTATAATTGCAGTACCCTAAATGGCCTCTGCCTCATTGCTATAACACATTGTTGACATTGCCATCTATTGGTTTTGACATGCCAACTGTAAGATAGAATGTATTCATGTTAATGCAAACATTCAGTGTGGCATACATTTTTATGAACATCTGTGTCTGTCATGATTTGGTCTCGTTTGGTTTTCTTTTTCAGAGTTTAGATTTTCTTGTTTAAGTTTTTTTTTCTTCCCTAGTGTTGCTTGTTTCCCTGTTCCCTGTTTCCTGTTTCCTAGTTTAGTCTTATGTTTAGTCTGTTTTATTTTTCATCACGTACCATGTCAGTGTTTGTGTTTCTTTGTCTGTACTGCAAAGCAAACGAGCACCTTGTAACACGATTGTGTGATTTAAGTATTATTTTGGTTGATATTCATATTTTGAAAAGAAGATTAACTTACAGATTTGGCTATATATCATTTTTCTCTAGTTTTGTATGAATCATCGAAATGTATCTTTACTTTTATGTCTGTTTTATATTCATAAATAGTGACATAGTAGCGAGCAGATTTAAAACAGATCGTTTTAAAAACAACATGTTAGAACATAAATGACATATGAATAGTGTTTTTGCAGATGGACACAAATGATGTATTTTTGTATGTGTCCTGTGCCTAATGCAGATAGAGTTTTGGTGCAACTATGGGTCTTCATGCTTCAGCGGCTCAAAACAGAGTGATTACATGCACACAATAGAGTTTGATTTTGCTCGCTTTCTGAAGCCGTGGCAGGATCTTGCAAACAGCCTCCTTTAATTTGTGATGCCTTGTGACACCATTCAAACGATTTCACATTTGGAACAAGCCCTTTCAGTGATGAAGGTTTACTATTTGCATGTGTAACAGTTGGTTTCCAACAATTGATAAGTGTCAATCATGTGGCCTCCTGCTTTATGCTTTATTTAGTCATGGTTCTCCATAAATTTGTTTTATTTCAAATGCCTAGATTATTTTCCTTCATTAACATAAAAGTGTCTTATCTTGGCGCACAGGAGTTTAGAAGAAAAGGATGATTTATTGTCAGGGGTGCATAGCAGGGTAATGCTTTATGTCATGACCTGCCAATTGATGCTCTTGAAAACTTGACAAATCCAATATGGGGAATGTGCTATATATAATTTTTTCCCTAGTTGAAATAAAAATTAGGGCTTAAATGTTACTTTTTCAATTGAAGTTTTACTTAAATTTACTCTTGTTGTTAGATGTTATACTGGGCTGGATAAGCCATAAAGTTTATAACCAACTTATTTTGCATGAAATAATGAGCTATATGGTAGATCTAATTTGAAAGACATTTCATAGTTTCAATTTTCATATATTTTCATATTTTACCATCATAATTAACTGAACAATTCGTCTAATGAGGAATTGAAAGACTTTTTGTATAAAATAGTTTTTATTTATGATGCAGAACTAAAATTAATCACAATAGAGGTATTTCAACTCTACAAATGTGTACTTAAACTCAGCAAAACAAGTTTAATTCATTATACAATGCAACTTGGACCACAAAAATTTTCTCTAAATGAGCTGAACATTTCACATCATCAAACAGCTGATAAAAAAGATACTGACTGCCTATTTCTTAGGTCATTTGGGGTAATCCAATGACTGATAAAAGACATCAATTGCCTATGGTTTTGATACAATCTAGTGGTCTATAATGACACTAGATTTTATTTATTGTTATACATTGAACAAAACAATGCTTTATATTGCTAACCCTGTATGAACATCACACAAAAATGGCAGACAACACAAAAAGGAAATAAAGCAATACTGTATTTACTCTCTATTCACAAAATTACTGATTATCCATCAAATGGAAGCTGTTTATGTGTGGACCATATGGCTCTTGAACTGATATAAGATCGAAGAGTGGATACATTCCTGTCCAGCTGGAGAGTCATACCTCATGAGACAGGGGTAGTTTTCAGGCTGATCACAGTCAAACTGCAGGTCCAGCCACTGCCTGTAAGGAGCATTGTGCCTCTTTGGGTCTGTCAGGATCCGGTTGAGGGCCATGATGTAGCTGAGGGCCATCTGCAGAGTTTCGTACTTAGACAGTTTTTTGTCCTGGCCCCACTGGGGGACCACTTTGCGTAAGCAATCAAAGGCTGTGTTCAAACCCTCCATCCTCTTTCTCTCCCTGGCATTGGCAGCCATCCGTCGCCTTGTGGTAGTCTCATATTTCTCTGGACTCTTGGAGTCTGGGTCTGAAGATTCTGATCCAGAGTCAGTGCAGCTTGGTCGATGAGACTTCATGATTTTGGGTTGAAGAATCAAACCAGTATAAGTCCTCTGATCAGAAAAAACTCAGCTGGCTTCCAACAAATGTATAAGAGAAGTTTCCAGTTGTGGTTTTAGGGCTCCTCAGCCTCTTGATCTTCCTGTGGGCTCCAAGCTGTGTGTCCTTAGTACAGATACTCCCGACAGTGGAGAGTGTAAGGAGTCCAAGATGTCAGTGATACAGTAGACTGAGAAGAAGTAGCTTTTATAAGATAGGACAACTGAACAGGTGGCAGCAGGTGGAGCCCCCCCCCCCCCAAACCACAAACACACACTACATATCCTCAGTATTTCTAAGACAAGAACACACCCAGACAGACCCACGCCCACACTACCCACACCCACTCTCAGCCCACACACTCAGACATATACACGCACACCACTCATAACACACACATACACACACACACACACACACACGCGCGCGCACACACACGCACACACACGCGCGCACACACACACGCACACACACACACAGACCTTAATGAAATTCCAATTATCTTTGGCTGGGTTATCTGGTCGTGGTTTCAATTATGTGACATGTGTCACAAACACGAAAGGTCTACCATCTGGTAGCCAAACTCACCACAGCTGACCATGCAAACCAACTTTTAAAAGGCTAAGATTAACATGAAGTTAACATTTCCAGCAGAAATCTCAATCTCTAGAAAAAAAGCTAAAGCTTTTGAGGGCTTACCTCTACATAACAGAATCTGGAGATAATATGGAATATCATTTTCACCAGTGGTTGGCAAAAAACAGAAAATAGATCTGAAATGTTGCTGAAAATTACAATAAAGGAAAAAATGGTTTCTAATAGATATCATATATGTATAATATATATTATGTATATCAAATGTATATTCTATACTGTGGTAAAAACAGGTTTGTAACTTCACTTACTGTTTGTGCAAACATACAGTATCTAAGTGTATAGTTTAGTAACAGCTTTCCTTTTTTATTAATCAATACTTCCCAAAAAAACATTTGCTCCTTCACAAGTGTAACAGTTTTGTTTGAAAATGCTAGCAGAATGGTCACTTTATTTATTTGTGATGTTTCCCACATGTTTTTTTTTAAAGTTACATAAGCCACCAACAAGTCACTTTCACTTCTTATTTAACTAATCTCATTGGCATTATAAATGTAATCTGAGATTAGCCTGAGTAGTAGAGGTGTGGTATGTAATTTGAGGGATTTGAAATGAAAATCGAGGGATTATAGTTCTCAAACAATAGGGGCCAGGATGGCTTATGTATTACTGCACCTTATGAAGGGTAGTTTTTGCACCAGTGAAATATGATATATTGCCCTAAAAAATGTAATGTTATGTGATGTCTGATAAGCTATCCAGCTAAGGTTTTAATGAACCAATGTCTGTGGGATGCATTGAGGTTCCTTGTGTACCTTTGATCACGAGGAATAAATAATTGATCTGTGTAGTGGTCCGAGAGAATGGGGTAGACACTGCTTATCCTTCCATCTGTTAACATTCACATCTTTAATTCTATAAGTAAAAGTACTGATGTTGATGATGATGATCCAAAAGCAAGCATACACATCACTGCTGTTCTTTTTAACTTACCTTACTTTAAAAAAGTACCTCTGTTGCACCTTGTCAAATTGTGTTAATTTTAGAAAAAATATGGATTGAATTTGATGAACCACTGAAGTTGAATTGACTCCAATTCATTAAGCTATCAACTGTTAAAATGCAGGTTTCGATTTTTACATTTGAAAATAATAAGCTTATAAAAACTTAATCAACTACTCAGCACTTAAAGGTAGTTCAAACTTAACCAGCTACAGAATTAATATAAAGTTCTAACAATACTGCATCAATGATGTGGAAATTCTATAAACTTAAAAAAAGATTTTACATTAAGAGTACTTTTGAAATGACACTTAGTTACACTTTAACTTTAGCAAAATGTGTGTGCAGTAAGCTGACTTGTAATGGAGCCCTTTATCACAATGGTATTACTTAATTAAAGGATCAAAATGTCTTCCACTTCGACTTCTTTATCTCCTGATGTCATCCTTTGTATTGACAAACTCAAAGCTTGGTTAAAGAGGCAGCCTATGAATCATTAATAACTGTCAGAGCCTAGAATAATGCCTCTCTGATATTGGGTCATGGACACAAGCTGAGGCTGTCTGGTCATTTTTGGATGGACTGGTTTGCTGTGCAATTAGGCATATAATCCCATCTACCAGTTGGTTCATTGATCACAGATTGATGTAGTTTGCCAGCTGCTGCTTGCCTTGTCTGATGGCCTTGTCTCAGCCGTCAATGTTGTCCACTCGTTTTTTTACACCCCTAACATGATTGGCTAGTCTGATCACCAATGGCTGAGCCATGCCCTCATGCCCAAAGCCATATGTTACAACTAAATAGTGACCTGTCTGCTCAAAGAGAAACATATAACCTTGGAGAGATGGAGATTAGACCACAAAGCATATGTTTTGGAGAAAGTGTAACAATCCATTCACTTGATAAATCTCATAGGAATAATCTAATAGGACAATATAAATAACCTTGTACTTTATTGAGTGAGCATACAAAAACACATCACGAGCATGCTAATACTTTTGGTCTCTAATGTGTGGACTTTGGTTGCTGTTTTGTAACAAACCTGGAGTATTTGTTCTTAAAACAAATATAATAATTATTGTTGTTGTACTTTCTTTTCAAAATAAGTTTGCTTCTTTTTCTACACAACTTCAACTTTCATTGAATTCAGATTACTTTTGAGAAGAAAGTCAGATAAACACCATGTTCTTGACCCACAGATATTTATGACTCCAGCACATACAGAACTGAGTAAACAAGTAGGCCTAGTGGCAGCTGGTCTAATGAGGCTTTGAGTATAATTAGGTCAAGTAAGGTGAATGTCATTTCATGCTTAATTTAACTCTTTTCCTCTCTAATTTGACTGGTTAGCAATGCTTAATTGGTTTATGAGTTGTTCAATTTGTTTGGAATTTAGCATCAGTTAAGGCTAATATTGCTTTGATTCAAGTTGAGTTAAAATGAGCTCTAAATACTGACAGCAAAAACTTTGATTTTAACCAACATACCGTAAATGTAAGAGGTAGCAAATGATGCTACCAAACAACCAATTTGAATACATTCAACAGAGAATGTATGATCATATAAGGCTTTGAACTTAATCAGTTGCAAATAAGACAACAAAACAAAATTCAACATGTTTGTGTTTCAGCTCTAACCATGAAGGAAACTTAACTAACAGCATATTATTATTATGACCACCAAAAAAAAAAGGTTTGTTGAACATTATTGGGTCACGATAGGCATTTGGCATGCACGCACATACAATAACATTATGCAAAAATGTGACAAACGTCTAGAAATAATGTAGTTAAATGAAGAAAAAATCTCATTTTGCTGGAGCCCTTTAAATAAAGTGATCCAAATAGCACATTCAAGTGTCTATTTAACACTTAACTACATCTCGACATGGACAATCACAACTACTTTGACTATTAACTTTGTAAGAAAGCTATTGCTACCAGTACATGTAGTCATGATTTGTTATAAAATAATTGATGCTCGTATCCCTGTAAAAAGGACTTACAGTTAATTTGATCACAAACATTCAGCATCAACATTACTATTTAACAAGTAATGTAAAAAACAAACGTGAATCATTCAAACCAAAGTCAAAGAACATACTTTAACTCCAATGATGGCTCATGAGCTAAGACTTTTCAGTCAGTCTTTTTCTGTACAACACAAATTCCTAAAAAGGTGGCATACAGAATGTGAGGATTTACATTAATCACCCATGTTTGATTGAAAATAGACACAAACACAACATGTCGAATGTTGAAACTGAGAAATTACGTTTTTTTTAGGGAAGTTTTATGCCCAATTTGATGCAGGCATCATGTTTCAAAATAGATGGGACAGTCAATAATGTAGAATGTTTGGGGCATTATGAAGCCTTAATAGACAAATAGACAAAAGACAAGGAGACCATGAAATCTTACATTAAGCAAGAACTATAAACATACCACTTTTAAAGTTACAGAAATTGGTCTCCTCAGTTCGCAAAAACACTTACAGAGTTCTGTTTAAGAAAAAGTGATGCAACAGAGTGGTAAGCATGACCCGGAATAGCTAGTATCAAATTGAAATTGGGCATTTACTTTTCCAAAAACAGTAAATATCTGTTTCAACATTTGATATATTGTCTGTGTGATATCTACAATCAAATATGGGGTTTCAGTGTTTTGCAAACATTGTGTTTTGCAAAAACAGAACATGATGATGTTCTGTTTTTAATTTAAATTTCACATAACATCCCAACTTTTTAGGAAATGGGTGTTGTATTTGAAAAACTCCTCATATAACTGTTGGATAGGAATGCTGGCAAACCCACTTTCAGTGTTGATAGTTCTAACACATGACTTACTTTGCCTCTCTATCCTGAATGTATCAATTTAAATTAATCTCAAAAATAACATGACAATCTGCTTGGATCGTCATGCTTCTTATACCTCCTACAGTTTAGACAACAGACAAAATATGCTGGGAATCCTCTAAAGGTCACCAATTTGAAGTGGTTGTTGAGCTCAAAGCTCCTCACTCTCTAGATTAGCCTCGGGAGGGGAGCTGGAGAACAGGACAGGGCTGGTCTCTGATGTCGAGAAGGCTGACTTGATGTCAATTCCCAGCCCTGTCAAAGCAGCGTAGCGGCTGCCTGTGCGTGGAGACTTCTTAATAGGTGCGGGGATGCTCTGATGCCACTGTGCTAAAGATGCAGCAGGTAGCCAGTGTTATCATTTGAGTAAAACAATTATGCAAATGTCATAAAACAGATAGTTAAAGAGCTACACAACACATTTACCATAGATATCAAGCCTGCAGGTGCAGGACACAATTCCAGCCTCGTTTTTTGCAGACACTGTGTACCAGCCAGCATCGTCTTTTGTTGTTGGCTGTATAAGGAGACATACATATCCTGTTGCATCCTGGGTCATACTGAAATAGAAAATAATAAATAATTCAGATAAATAAATAAAAACGTTTTTGAAACTTTTAAGCTGTGGTACATACCACTGAAATAACAAGGAGAGGCTGAAAACTCCTATCTACCTTATTCTTTCCTTAGTTTTAGAGATGCTGTCATTGTCTTTCTTCCAGAAGATAACTGGAGGGGGCATACCCACCACCCGACACTCAAGCCTTACTGGGGTTCCATCTGGAATACCCATGTTCTGCAATTTCTCCACAAATTTGGGAGGGTGCTTCATCTCTTTCTCTAAAGTGGACATGACATTAATGGCCCAAACAACGCATGGAACTTCATTACTTTTCATCATCTAACAGCAAAGTCATTGATGGTATTCAGTCCTTACCTACTACTTTCAGTTCTAGAGTAAAAGAGCTCTGCCCTGCTCTGTTGCTTGCAATGCAGGTGTATGTCCCGGTGTCATTCTGGGTCAGAGGATCAATGACAAGAGAATGGATGCCATTCTCCCGCACCAACATCTTGTGGTAAAGGTCTGGATAGATTGGTCTCCCATTGACCAACCACATCAGTTCTGGGGTGGGTAGGCCATTCACCTAAAATAATTTAAAAAAAGATGAAATACTATACTAATTTTCTGGTTGTATCAATGCCAAAACATATTGCATACTGACCTTACAGTCTAGTCTACACAGACCTCCCTCGGGGGCTAGCATGTCACCAGGGGCCTGGAGGAAATGAGGCTGAAAAAAGCGCTCCTGGGTTTGCTCACCTTCAACTTCCTGTATACGGACCCGTACCCTTAAATACATGAGGTCAGCAGAGCATGTTATGGGGCAAAACTGCACTTACGATCATCAATGTTGGTCAATGTAATGGTGCATGATCCCATCGTACCATTGTTGTCAAGGCGAGCTATCAATAACTGTCTGTGTCCTCAAGATGCAGAGGGATTCTTTTTATACATGGGTTCACACTGCAAACTTATTAACACATTGCTTGTCTGTTGCAGAACTTACTTACTTTCATTTTAGCATGCTTGTTGAAATGTAAGAAAATGGCTAACAGAAAAAAATGACTAAAAATATGATCTGTGACCCAGCTCGTATAAACGCAGCGATAGTTGCTGCAGTTCAGCTAGCCTCCTGTTACACATCGTTAAGGAGTGCTGTGTGAACTGACGGTGACCAACTCACCTCTGAGGGTGGATAGGTGTCAGTCGGTTTCTGAGAGGTCCTGTTTGGACAATCAAATGACCTGAGCAGCTGATTCGTCCCTGATGATCATTTAATGTCAAATAGCAAGTCAGGTTTGTAGCTGGAGAGAAGGTTTTAACAACATGAACAAGGAGGCTCAGTGTGAATCATTACCTGTGGATTAGCTGCCATGACAGTGTAGTTGCCGTCATCATCATTGGTAGTGGACTCTATATGTAAAGAACAGGTCCCATCCCCCTCTCTCATTTTTTTGTAATGAACATTCTTCTTCAATATCTGTATGCCATCCTTAAACCAGTAAACCTGATAAGAGACAAAGATGTGAAAGGTAAATTAGCTGGATTTAGAAAGGTCCTGCTGTTATTTGGTTGAGTTTTTACCGCTTACCTTTGGAACAGGGATTCCCAACACTTTACATGAGAAAGTGACAGGAACACCTTCCATGGCTCTAAAGTTCTTAAGTTTCTTGTCAAATATGGGTGCAATGCATTTTCCGGTAGGGACATCATCATGCTTCACTTCATCATCTGACTCTTGCACAGGTGTTCGTTCCAAACGAAACTCAATCTCACTCATAAGTCTCTGCTCAAAACTTGAGACTCGGTACTCCTGGAAAAGGAAAACACAATAAAGTAATAAGAAAAGTTAATGTTATTGCATTCTGCTTTTTTGTCTACAGCACATTTCCCTGACATCATCTGATAAAATAACATACATACAGTATTGCTCTTGGATCCCTTAACTTTAAGATACGCAACAAATGTTCTTAGAAAGAGCTGCAGTAACTAGGAGTGGGACATCATGCATCTTAACACCATATAGCAACAGAGGCATTAAAGTAACAATCTGTAAATAAATTATCAAAACAAAAAGATACAGATTGTGACTTTAAACTTCATAATGATGAAGAGCATGCAGATGCTTCTGTCTGACAGTGTCACACATGGTTGTCAAAACACTTTCTTCAACCAACCAAACTATATTAAGCTGAAGGTAAACCAGAGAACAGACGAAGATGAGCTGTTGAGGGAAACTGTAGAGCTGATTAACATCATTTTTAAACATTTAAACAGTATATTTAGTTCATATTAGGAAGCTCTCCGCACCTTTTAAATGTATTGTACATTGGTAAAGACAAAACTAAAAGGAATCTGTTAAAGGGTGTGATATGTAAGGACAATGTGCAGGTTTCTGAGCTAAGCCTTTTCTTTTAGTAAAGGGTTGCACACTGACACTCGCCTTCTGGGGAAACTCTAAAATGCAAACATGACAGCGGTGAATACAGTCTTACACAACAGTGGAGTTTTTGGATGCCATTAGCCTAATAAAATGTAACCTGTCAGTTTTCATTCTTTGGAGGATTAGTATATAAACATATATAAGTTAACAGATGCTCATGTTCAAGGTACTTATTCTTCTTAGTATTTAGATAAGTGTAAGTGAATATTCAAAGTTTCATAATCTCAGTCTCAAACATTTTAATAACCCATACAGCCTTGGGCAAAGCAAAACTTGGGACGGAAAGATCCTTGTACCTCATCAAAGTTAATGACAGTAGCAGGTATGTTTGGTCCAATGGGTCTGCTCCCTGTTTTCCCCTCATTACTCAGCTTCTATGAGAGGATAATGATGGATGATGACATTGACCACATACTGTACATACCAAACATATACTGATGGATAAACACACATGCTACAGTTATAATCAAGCATATGTTGTTCGTTACAGTCACGAACAAGCAATGATAGATAACCGTGCATACAGGAATGATGTCTGATTTTCATGGAATTGAAAGTTGTGCTTTAAAATAATTTTCAGTGTCTCTTTGATTTTGCATTTTAAAATATCTGTTGGACACTAAAAAGAGATATCTAAGTTTAAATGTAAAAAGTAAGGTAAATGTAATACTAATAAGTAATCCTGAATTAATGGCTGAAATCAATGATATATTGTAGGAATTAAGTGACCTCAATCTTGGGAAAACAATAATGCAATAGTTTTAACTAGTTTGTTGTATTAATTGTCCATTGCATCCATTCAGTTAAGGCAGTCATAAAAAGAGAAATACATCAGGGCTGAAGACCATCTAGGCTATGTTGAAGAGAAACCCAAGTTGCACAATACAAATTATCATATCAAAATTAGATCCCTATATTCCTCAGGTTATTGACCTAATTTGCATTACCTGATTTAATGGTGAAAAATATTTATTTACAGGTACTTAATAAATATATACATATTTATATACAGGTACTTAATAAAGAAAAGGAAAGGAAACTATTGGACATGGTGCCTGTAAGATAACTGATGTTTAAAATTGGCATAGTGATATATCACACTTGTCAGTGTTTAGTTATATTTGGTTGAGATGGACATTAAAGTTTAAAGACACACAGCAGAAATTGTCCCCATGCTCTTGCTTCACCCACATCCTAAAGGTACATTTAGTAAACTGAGTTTTTAGTTAACACCAAGACAACCCAGTATTAGACTACACCAAAATAACTGTTCAGACTAAGTTAATACTATAGAAGACAATCATGTATCTGATTTAGGAACATGCATGATGAGGGCCCAAAGTATAACAGAAAAGTTAATATTTGAAATGATTTGTGCTGTTGCCACTACGACACAAAAACAAGATATCTAAATTGTAAGAGCAAAAATAAAATCTTATTTTGTATATGTTTGCAGTCTGAATAATGCCTTAGTACCTGCTGTTGTGATACATTTAGAGTATCATCTTTAAAACTTTGAAAGCTTTGAAGCTTTTTCTCAATATTGTGTAGGATAATTTCTTTGCTTTCACACATGTCTTCAGTTGACGGGAGACGCATCTTGGGAACCTTTTTTCGAAACCTGAAAAGAGAAAGGAGAAAACTGTTTTCAAAAAATGCCCGAAGTTGTCAATCTCAAAAGCATTTTAGTTCATCAGATAGGGCGTACCCTAAAGGAGCTCCCTTTGGCAAGCCCATTGAGTTGGTGGGCTGACTTGGGGTTAGGGACGGAAGGACCGAGCTCAAGAACGCTACAGGGTTTTGAGTTGGGCTGGGAGTTGAGCTGCTTGAGGTGGGAGAGGATGCCTTGGGTGGCAGCTGGGCTGGTATAGTGAACAACGTTGACCCTGGCGGAGGTGAGGACATGACGGAGGCCGGGCTGGTGGGAGACCTGAGCACTCTCATGGAGGAGATTCCTGGTGGTGGGGAGAATGTTGGCAGAGAAGGGGAGCTGGCAGCAGAGGAGTTAAGCTCTGCAGCTAGTTCTTGGAGCAGTGGGACTGGTGATTCATTTGGGGAAGGACTCCTGACTGGTGAGAAAGTCTGAGCAGCTATGAACTCTTTAGGCCTGGCATAGCTGAATGTGTGGGAGGTGGCAGTTAAGTTAGTGAGGGAGGTGTGTGTGCTTCTCAGTAGGGGCGTAGGAGATGTGATTTGCAGTAAGCTTGATCTTGAATCTGTAGAGACTGTACTAAGCTTTGGAGCAGGTGGAGAGAAACATTGGGGTGTTGTTGAGGTAATTGAAAGAGCTGCAGGGGAGAGGTTGAGGATGGAGGCATGGATGGTATTCATCTGGTTTCTGATGAGAGGAACTGCATTCAGCTGTGGGGCAGGTAGAGGGGAGTTTACTAGTGAGGAAGACTTTGGCTGAGAAATCGAAGGTGGGAAGCCAAAGGGAGAAGATAGAGATGTACTGCAAAGGTCTGAAATTGTGTTTTTTTGTTCAGGGCCAGAACTCAGAGATAGAGCAGAAGTAGTGTTGGCCAGTTGAGATGCACAGTTGGGCATCTGCTTCAGAGGTGTAGCAGCATTCAGATAGGGCTGAAAAGGTTGCAGATGGGGCTCATGTTGTATTCCAGGTGACCACAGCAGACTTTCACTGGAGTTCTGAACATCAGATTGGATCTGGGCCTGGACTGGAGGTTGGCTTTTGGGCTGAATATGAGTTTGGGTCGGTTTGGGCTCAGTATCTTGCTGCTGCTCCATAAGGACTTGGTTGTGCAGAAGCTGGAGCTGGGCTTGGTCTCTGTTGATTAAGCAAACATGTAAATACATGACATTAGACTTAAAATTACATTTTAAATTGTGAAAATGAAAGGGGCTCAGTCTACTGTTGTAATTGTTTCCACTTAGTAAACCCCAGAAGAATGAGCCAGCAAGAAAAATACTATGGCCTTTTATGGGCTTCCAACAAGTTAGTAACAAAACACTGTTCCGGCTCTGGACACTCTCAGCTCACATTCTTAAAATCTCCCTTCCATTTATCATACATTACTGCAGATTTAGTCCAGGCTAAACAGTGCAGGAGAATTTGTCGTATAAATGTTTGTGTTTCAAGCCTATGATTCAAAGTACAAACATTGAGGATTTCATTTACAACATGAATATTGAAGAATTAAGAAGACTTTAGAAGATTTAGATTAAATAACAGATAACCATGAATGCAAAGAAATACACTTACAGGTAGAAAATGCCATCCTTTGTTCTAGAAAGTTGTGTGAAGGTCCACATTTTAAGTCTGCATGCATTTATGGATTGCAACTGACTACAGTGGCTACTGGAGCCAGCCCAGGAAGAACCTCCCACCTCCCAGCCCACAGCTTTGAGCAGTACAAACTAAGGACATGATTTTTGGAACTCTACAAAACTCTACAAAATATTGCTTTCCAACATTGAAGACCTTTCTGACAGATTTTAGTAAAGAATTTCAGCAGAGCTGTGAAATTTCTATAAGTCATACACTTTTTTTTCTCTACTCACAGTTTGGGTTTAGTCAGCAGTGGTGGTGGTTCTTTACTGAATGACATCGTAGGGGTCTCTTCATCAGACTCACTGGACACATCACTTTGTTCATCCTCAGGCAGTTTGAAGTGCACATGCCGACCAACTCTGGAGCTAGAGCGTGAGTCTTTCTGATTTGTCAGGGTGCCTGTCTTTAAGCAAGAGTTTGGAGGGGGATCAGGGAGTGGCACCACATTAGGGCCAGTCTTCTGATGGTTTGTTGTCCCCTTCATTTTGATGCTTGTATCAGGTGACGTTACTGAAGATCGGAAACCATCATGCTCAGCTGAAATACCAACTACACATGGAGAAACTAAAAGTTTCTGGTTTGAGAGAACCTGGCTCCTGCTCTCTGGTTCTGGACATGCTCTACTGCATTCAGGAGGTTCCTGCTGGAAATACATAGCATCAAAATGATTGGTGCTGGTGTTGCATGAGTTTAGGAAGGAGCTGCTGCTTAGACCAGTCGGTTCCACACTGGGTATACTGGTGCAGAGAGTGTCTGGACACAACATGCTGGAACAGTTGGAGTCAAGACTGAAGGTTCTGTTGTTGATGGGCTCCAGGCATAGAGTGCTAGAATTGACAGGGTCTAGGATGATGTTCCTGGAGAGTGGCTTAATGCTGCTGGAATTGTTAATATCTGTTTGAAGGTTTGAAGTGGAAGCTCTAGGGGAAGGATCTTGGATTTGACTAGACTCCATTGTTAAACTGCTGAAAGGCCTTTCATGGTTGCTGTTGCTGCCACTAGCTGATAAGAATCAGAGAGATGAATATCAGTCATTTCAATACACTTTTATAACCATGTATGATAGCTGTATTTTTCTGAGGAATATTACCTGTGACTCTGAGTGTAGCAGTACTGCTAATGGTTCCATACTTGTTGCTTGCCGTACAAGTAAACATTCCTGAATCTTCAGGAACAACTTCAGAAATGACTAGAGTGCATATTTCGTCTAGAAGTAATGGTGTAAAAAAAAAGATGCTCAGATAATGAAGGTGGCTTACTTTCAGTTAGAAAAAGTTCTACCCCTAATAATGAATGTACATTTATAACTGAACTAGACAAAATGTAGATGCAGTGACACCACTTCTTTGTTGAGGTTTGTTAAAGTCACTGGGGCTCAAAGTCTATCTGCAGCAAAAGCAGATTGAAGTGATCTACCCTAGGTGTTTCAACACAGGATGAGAGATTACCTTATATGGTCCTGAGCCAGGAAAAAGCAGCACAGGCTCATACTTGTACACAGAAGAGCATAAGCCTTAGCCAAGGACTACAACACTAAGCAGAGTAATATGAGCATGTACAGACAGGCAGTTGCTGGGGTTCAGTCAACACAAAATATATACCTGAATCAACTGGAGATCTGGGCTCTGAAACAAAAGACAAATCAAAAATGATTAGCAGAAGCTATACTTTGATACTTTACTTTTTATTACTGACCATAGATCACTCATCAGTTGTTGCAATATGACTTTCATTTGTTTATTGCAATTTCTTTTAATTTCCTTTAAGAATCAGATTTTTTAATATTAAGGCGGCTTAATGACACATAAGCAAACATTTCAAGATGAAACTCCAAAACTTCAATAATCGGTTAAATAAGATGATAGCCTAAACAATATTTTAAACTTTAAGATATATTGGTTGAAACACATCCTTAATCTTAAAATCTAAAAAAATCTATATCATTATAGCATTTGGAGTTTATTTAACAAACCCTTTGGATAAGATTTGATATTAATGCACTTTTTAAAGATAATGTCCTTAGATGTTCACAATGGGCACTGAAAGTGATTTATAACACAAAACCACATGCACAGTCAATACTTTAAACAAAACTAATAGGAAGATTATATTTTTTCTTGTGTGCACCAAGGTTCTTATGAAACAATGAACTGTGAAATTGAAAAAGTAGAAAAAGTTATAACCTCTGCACTTCAAAATACTCCTTTATAAAAATAAAGAAGGCATGAAAATGTGGTTGCAGGAGGAACTTTGAAGATTTAACTCCTTCAAGGTCATCTGCATTTTCAATAGTTAAGATAATGGGGTTTACTTTTTTGCAGCATCCGAAAATCATGAGAGTCCTTTAGGATTTTTCCATCTCTGTACCAGTCCACTTGAGGTGATGGTAGCCCTTTCACACGGCACTCTAGCACCACCAGCTGGCCTTCTGATGCAAGGAGATCCTTCAGGATCTAGTTTGAAAAGACATTCTATATGTCACATTAATAGACAAAACCGTTAGTAGCACTGTACGTCCTTTTTGAGAATTACTCTACCTTTGTGAATACAGGGGCAGCCATCATGGGTTGCCCATTCATCCTTTGAATGTAGTTGTTGTTGGAGGTTTGACCCTAAAGATACAAATCCACAGATAATATGTTGATTAACATACAAAAAAGAACACTATTTTTGTTGAAAACTGTGTGAAATGTCTCTTCTACCTCAGGTTGGGGTGTTTGTGTTAGAGTTGACAAAACAGGCAGCACAGACAAATCCAATGAGTTCGAAGACAATAATGGAGCTTTCGCTGTAGTTGTCAGCTGTTGAGCGGATGTGAATATGTCTGAGACGGATGTTGCCACATCCTGGGCTCCAGAAAGTTCTTTATCCCCAGATGACATGATAGGAAATACTTGCACGGGTAACACAGTTGTCTCCTCCAAAGTAAGGTGGGCTCTGGATGCCAAAGGTGTTTTTAAGACCTCTGGAGCTTGAATTATGGTTGTTGTTGTCTGGACTGGCAGAAGAGGTTCTGTGATTATTTGGTTAATTGTTGATGAGAAGTGCTCTTCAGATGGTCTCTCAGTGGCTGATGCTGGATGGGATGATGGAGAGTTTTCATCTTCAATGGAAACAGTTTGGCTTGATGATGGAAGCAAGGATTTCCTCTGCAGCCTTTGGGAAATTATAGGAAAAAGAAAGTACTGGTCAAGTTCAGAGTTGAGAGTTCCATTAGTTCCATTAATTCCAACATTAAGGAGTTCCATTAAGACCCACATCATTTATTTTTGAAATGGCTTTTGACTAAAACATACTGGGCTTCGTGTCCAAAGTGCTGTTCCCCCTCAGAATCAGAAGAAGAGGCACCTGTTGGTTTAAAGCACACATACTCAATCATTCAGCATTTAACTTACAGGGTTCTATATTAGAATTTTAAACATGAAAAAGCAAAAAACACTTTTATTAAGTGGAGAACAGGAATAAGAGGATCCTACACTCCAGGTACAGGTATATCTGTGCTTCTTTGTTGTTGTTTTTGGTAGCAAGTTTATATTTTTTACGGAGCCCCTGCAGTTCCAAAAAGTAAAAAAAAAAAAAAAAAAAAAGATATTGACTTGTGCCCGCACTATATTATGTTTACGCTACAACTTTGGCTGTCTCCATGTAACTCATGCAAGTTATTAAGGGCAGTGACTTCACACACAACATTCTTAAAGTTAGATGGCAAAGTGCAGTACACAGCATTGGGTGGCCGTGTCTCAACCCCCAAGTTACTCCCGCTGCTTCATAATCAGAGTGTGAATGTGTATTAGTGGGATAAGTCACTTCTGCCGGTCACTCTATAGCAACCTCTGCCATCAGTGTGTGACCTGGGATGTGACCTGCGGTTTGAAAGCACTTTGAGTAGTTGGAAGACTAGAAAAAGTCCATTTACCATTTACAATTGCACAGGCATTCATACTCATTTGAACAGTCAGTTAGTCCAAACAGACTTTACTGGATAGGCAGCTATACATAGCAGAAAAGCTCCATGGCTTTAAGTAACTCAGAGGATCTAAGAAATAGTTCAAAGCAAAAAACAGCAAGCATTGGGCGTCTGTGTGCTCAATTCAGCCTTAACTGAAGTAAGTTAAGCAAGTAAGTAAGCGCCCAACAGGAACCCCTGCTGTTTCTGTTACTCCCCTCCATTGTCTCTCTTTCTGCCCTCTTCTTATTGTAGACTACATAAAGTTATTGTGTGAGTAAGCAACTTGGATGAAGAGAGGCTAGTTACATTAGTCTGCCGGTTTATTCATCCCCTTGCTGCTGCATACAGGCTGAGAAGCAAGAGGGAAGATAAACCAAAGATAAACCCACTTTTTAATCTCTAAACTTTAAAACTTAGATGAACTACTCTTCCAACTGGCTAGCAGCTTCAGGTTTAAGCATAATCCTGTGTGAATCCGGGTATTCATTTTAAATGCGTTTTATTAAGAAGGATTGGCCAATCCCTATTTGCTTTTGTTTAAAATGGTGCTGAAGTGCACCTATTAGTGGTTCTAAATTCCTACATAGCACCTTTATATATAATTGTAGATAAAAAAAGAAATACCTTCAACATAGATCTCAGCTGATGTAGAGTCAGTGCCATAGAAATTAGATGCGAAGCAAGAGTAGCGTCCAGTATCTTCCTCAAATGCCTCTGCAATGATCATAGAGTGCAGATTTCCATTGGTAATAATCTGAATGTCAGGGCTGTTCTCCAGCTCCTTGCCCTCACAAAACCACCTGTAAAAAACAGAGAAAGAAAACGGATTATTACAACATAGCACAGTGGCATTATTACCACAGCCATTAGCTGTACAGGTGTGGGGTAATTCCTGTTTTGTTTGTGCATGTGTGTGCACAATGTCTCAGACACGGAAATGCACACATGTATTCATGTGGCAGACTATTAAGACTAGTGAACATTTTACTGTAAACAATTAAAAATGTAACATTACAATTTTGAAGTTTTCTCTGCATTTTTTTAATATCCTAGGTTATAACGTATTTTGGGTACATCAAATAGATATTAGAAGCACTTCATATAAACTATTTGGGACAGTAATGCAGTCAGTAATACAGTCATTTGTTTCTATAACTGAGTAGCTAATAGATATCTTTCAACTAGTTCCCCATAGAAATGCAAGAATTAGAGGACTTTATAATTATAGAACAATCATTGTAAGTTTTAGTGCAACTTAGCATTTCCCCCTAACTATACACAGCCAACAAATCAGCAGCAGCATGCTAAATGCTGGTAAAATATAGTGGTTCATGGATTACTTCACTCATAAGCCACAAAAAAACAAAGTTAATAAATTATTAATTAGCTGTTTATTTTCAAACGATTACTGGCCATTTTTCACTGGACAATTAAGATGCCTTTTTGCTCAAATCATACTAACAATTTGGTGATAAATCAAAGTAAAATCAGCTTAAAGCTTTTAAATGTTTTGTTATGGCCACAACATCACTATTGAAAAGTCATAAAGTCTGTCAAACTCCAACAGAATGATGAACACCTTTCAAAAACATTCCCTCCTTTAATTGGATTCTTGGGTCAATATCTGTGTATCTCATTCATATGGTTTACACCTATTCAAACCTTTAAACATATCTGTCCTGAAGCTGATGAATTTCAGCAAATTGGGCTGTTCATTTTGTATTCATTTGTCACCTTTCTGTAACTCAAGTAGTTGTATTTTGCCATCCACTCCCTACGGTTCTCTTTTAAGTTTCCTGCTATGTTCTGACACTTTTTCAATGTGGCTGGTACCATGTTGTATCTTTGCTTTTGGAATGGTGCCATTTAGTGGAGTTATGTAGGCCAAGCAGAAAATGTTTTGATGAGCAAACCTGATCCCTTTCCCTGTAAAACAAGAAGCAACAGCAGCATGCCAGCCCAGATTAAAGGCTTTTTCAATGAACAGTTGATGTGATCAAGATGAGCAACACAGTTATTTGCCCCAGTTAATTATGTTTTTTCCCATCTTAATTAATGAGCTTGAACCAAGCTACACCGAGTCAGCATCCTTAAACCAATGATCAGAAGTGTAATTTTATCATGTTTTATTTAACAATGTTGAATTCTTAGGATAATAAAAAGTCAAAACTTTGCAAATATTTTTTTAACTGGCATCTGCCTTTCCTAGCTTTTTTATATTCAATGTAAAATATAATAATAACATTTTATCTATAGCTGTCATGACCAGCAACATATGCAGCAGCCTTCACATAATCTTTTTTAAGTAAATGCTAGATAGATAGAAACTATGCTATAGCATGAGAAACCCAAGACTAAAAAGCAGTTTACACACAACAGTATTCTTCAGGTAAAAGTTAGTATTTCAAAAAAAGTTGTGAAGTTGTGAAAACCTGCACTAAAGATTTAGAACCAATTCTTATACAACATAAGCAAAAAATAGCCTGGAATGTATTATTAGTGTTCTGCCTGAGGCAAGCTCTGTCATTTCTTATTGGTAGGGGTCTAAATTAAAAGCATGAGTCGTAGAGGAATCTTCTGGCCTGTGAGTCATAGACACTGCTGGCTGCACCTGTCAGGCCTGTTTACCCTCTGGGAGCTCTTACTGGCTGATCCTGATACATATACACAGAATGCTAAATAAAGACTAAGACTACACACAATGCTAAATTGTACCTCCAGAGACAGAACACTACTGCAAATTGATGGGACATGAATCTTACAACACTACTTTGGCACATTTTTGCAATATTCACAAACTAGGGTGGAGAAATAACACTTAGGCTAATGAAAAGAGCTTTATGTGAGGACATGCACACACACACACACACACACACACACACACACACACACACACACACACACACACACACACACACACACACACACACACACACACACACACACACACACACACACACACACACACACACACACACACACACACACCATATCTATCTATCTTGCAGCACATTGAATGTAGACTCCTTGTGAATCCCATGGAAGCAGTCCTTCTGTTTCTAATTAGACCAAAGACATTAGCTTGGATGTGTTATTCATACTTATCCTTATTACATATCTTTACCCAAGATCACATTATTATAAGTGGACTTTAGAATCTTCAAAGTTACAACACTCTCTTTTCTTAGAGCGATTTGTGATGAGGAAATATTACTCCAGAGTAAGGACAAAAAATAAGTATAAATCAAAACTTGTTATCCTTACCGGACTTCAGGCACAGGTAATCCTTTAACAATACAGTCTAACTGGACCTTGCTGCCTTCTGGAACCTCCCTGCTTTTCAGTTTCTGGATGAAATGAGGAGGCTCACACACAGGCTCTGCTAGATATGGAGTTTCTGTCAAGGCAAGGCTGTCAGTCTCCACCTCTTGGGAAAAAGTGTCACACTTCTCCATAATCCTGCAGTCTTTGAGTTCTCTTTGCCCAATATCATATTCCAACTGGACCTTTGGGTTATGGCTTACAACATGACTGGTTTTCTCTTTCTTTACCTCAGTGGGCATGACAGTGCGCTCCCTGTCATCATGGCTGAGGGGGAAAACTGTCTCCTCATTCGGGCTCTTACTCTGGTTTTTACTTCTGTGTGTTTTGCATGACCTTGGTCGCATCCGTTTGGAGCTGTTGGCCTTAAAGAGGGAGGAGAGCTCCTCTATGAAGTCTGCTGCCTTATTGAGGAACTCCTTCTTGGACTGCGTCTCAAGACCGTAAGGAGCATTCCTCACTGGCCTGTTAAAGTCCTCGAAGCCTTCTCTTGAGTCTCTGCTGCTCCTGATAATGTTTTCCTGCCTTGTGGACGCTCTGAGCACCTTTCTGTCAGGTGTGAAGTTTTCCTGTGTTGGCAGCAGATCTCTATATTCCGGGATTGGATTGGTGACGGGTACAGTGGCGGGACCAGCAGATGAAGCAAGAGAATGGCTAACCAATGGAACAGATGGGATTTCACAGTTAGAATCCAAGGCCGAGGAGATGTTGGATGGGGTTAATGGTGTGATAGAGGCTTTGAAATCGACTCTCTCCTCTTGAGGCCCATGTCTGATGGCCTGGCAGGCAAGGTTCACACTTTGATCCAGCTCCTCCTGGCTGAGGAAGGCTGAGAGGTCTGATAATTGGGGATCATTGTGGCCCACAGGATCCTCCACCTTACCTTTGAGTGAGCCATAGATCTGAAGGCATGAGGAGGAAGTATCTGAGTGCTTCATATCATTGTGTTGCTGGGCTCTATCCTCTGCCAGATAGCTCTCTCTTAAGTGCTGAGACAGTGATGGTGGGTCTTGCATGCTGGGGAAATAACCACAAAGAATTCAGTACAAGTAAACCCTAAATATCCACGTGTTGAAAAATACAACTTCAATTCACTGTAATGAATTGACTGACTTTATTTACATTTCAAACTGAAGAAATCTAAACAATATAGGAAATCATTCTAATAGATATGTATAGCAAGCAGTGGAACTGATACAATTAGCAAATTACAGTAATTGATTTGTTAATCAACAAAAACACAATTTCAACGATTTCGTTTTATCATTGTCAATGTCATTTATAAACCAAAAATATTTGTTGTTTAGATTCCTTTTAAATGTCAAGACAAGAAGCAAGATGTCCGTTTTTCACTGTTTTCTTTTCAGATGAGATATATGAATTCATAGACAAAATAGCCTTTGGCCAGTTTGTTGGCTACATTTTAATGAAATAAACAACTTGACAACTGGTCAAAAATAAAATCAGAGTTTTTAATTGAAGTCCTTACAGTAAGAAGGGAATAGAAACCTACACTGATGTCCCTTAACTAATACTAAAGTAAAGTACATCAATACAGAATGGATTGAAACAGAGAATATTTGGGAACCATTGCTCTTTATTTCAGACTCATTTGAATCTTCTTAGTCTCAAATGGGTATCGGGTTCTGACTGGAGCAAGATTTGGTTGGATAGGCCTACTGATATTCCATCCCAGTCAAACTCATATGTTAATACATGAAATCTTTGCACAACAGTTGGACACTCATTATGAGTAAGTTATTGTATCCAGACATGAGATAGGGTACACATATGCCACTGACACTCAAACCTTCCAACAGACTCCAAGCTGCAGCTGTTGTGTACATTAATCCTTTTCAAACAGGCTACGAGCCCACCAAGTCATATCTAATAATAGCGTGGGGTCACTTTACATGAAAAATCTACAAAAAAAGAAGCTCCCTTCATCCTGTGCCCTTGTTATTGTAAACATCTGATGAGAACAAGCATTAATGTTATTAAACAAGATTAAACATATACAAACGAGCAGACCCCAAACTAATATGCGTTACAGATTAAAAAAAAAAAAAGTTAGGATAATTAAATAACATAAAAGAAGTAGCTAGACTCAAGCCTGTCAAATGCTTAATGTGTCCTGATGAGATTCACAGAAGTTGAGACTTGTGTCAAACACAATCTGAGACACTATAAAGCATTAAAATAGGACGTGATGTATATTACCTTCGAATGAAACATAGGTAGCCCCTTGAAAGGACGGTGAATGCACCTGTGTTTGAAGAGGACGATTCTTCAATCTTGTGGTTGCTGCCACCTGGAGAAATCTTGGTCGCAGGTAGCAGCTCAGGACAGTTTTATCGAGTTAACCTTGGAGTGAACGAGAAATGTGGAGCCGAGCTAGGCTAACCTGTCACCAGCACAAGTAATAACACTGGTCAGCGCACTGGTTTCAGGTTATTTTGGGAAGGCCAGGCCCATGTCACTGAGTGGCGTCCCTGCTTATTGGCCGGGGTGTAAAGGAATTCCTCGTCCAGTGGTTCATCAAAACGTCCATCCTACAGTTGGAATCCCCTTATTTTACTCTTACACACATTTTAACTGCACTAATGTTTGATGCACTGTATACAATCCAAGTGGTGAAATATCTGATAGGCCAAGCGGTATTAGTGTTAGAAAAAAAGACATTAAAATCAGATGTCTTCAATATCTGTCAACCAGTAGAGACAATAAATGAATGATTTATTTTATATAAGATAATGTATAAATTATAGTCATAAAGTAGTATTTGGCGCTTGAACTGGAGATATCATCCTTGAAGGGTGTCTGCACTGAGAGCAGCAAATTACTGTATGTTCCCCCCTGGAGTGCAGACATCGCTGATGGGAGGTCTTGGATGATGATGTAGGCTATCTGCAGGATGATGAATCTATGAAGACTGTGCAGCGATGATGATGGAGAAGTTCGCACATAACGATGATATGAATGAACTGGAGGCAGAGGGAAGCCATATTTAAAAAGACAGCATTAATATGATGGGCTAACAATGATTGTGTAACAGTGCTATTGGATAGATGTAAAAAGCTGACAACAGCTGATGACTACAGGAAAATATGTGTGCATTGGGGGAGTAAATGCAAAATAGTATGGTAAATGGGTTTACCTACTTCTTATCTTCTACATTTTTATGGCGTACCTGTCTAGTGTATGAAGACTATTAAAATAAGAAAATTAAAATAAATAATCGATCTGCTCATAATCAAATTAGTTAATTCTAAGGACAATGATACCCTTTGCTGGATCTACAGACAGAAACAAAAAGAAAGCATAAACATCGTTTTTTCCAAAAATTGCCTTACCTCATATAAAATACTTCTTTTTGTGAATCATTAAACTTAAAAATACATCCTTGACAAAAGTTAGTGTACACTGACCATTAATCAAATGTAAGAAATATATATGAAAGCTTTACTTGTAAGAAACCTTTAATGCAAGAGAATGCCATGGGCTAAATCAGAACTGTTTTGTAAATCTTTTGAAACATTTTATGTATTTAAATTAAAACAGGATTAAAGTAAGTCGACAAACTAAAGTTATATTTGTAAATTGCCAAACATTGATGAGGTTGTCTAAACTTTCCTACAGTATAATGTCCCAGGCTTAAAAACAGTGAACTACATGGCGTTTGTAACTGGTAATAAAACGATCTCAATTTAGTACTGATGCTCTACCTTGCCACTGGAACTTGGCTAAATGTTCTTAATCCTGTGCTCATCAATGATTAATGTAGGGTCTTTGTAAATAACATTACAAAGAGTAAGATATTATTCCTGCATCATTTAAAAATGAGTAAGGTCTTTTATCTGCTCTTTTGTAACATAATATAACAATGAGTAAGTCCAGGTGGCCTGGTTTTTACAATTTCCATCCAAAGAAGTTTTTCACTAAGTGTAATGGATGCCAATTAAAAGGCATAAGCCAGAACGTTCCATCTTTTACTTTTTTGTTACTGATAATGGAGCAGGATGAGCAAAAAGTAGAAATGAGCTTACCAAAGAGTAAAAACAATAAGAGGAACACTGCTGGAGTATAGAAAACATGGCTATTCAACAGATGATGTATCACTTTTAAAAGATAACACTCTGACCCTGTATTTGCTCTTTTCTTTCCAAAAATAATTTTTAAAAATGGTATAAGGACTTGAACGTCAGTCTCCTAAGTGTTTGTGTGTTCAAGCCAATCCAAACAGACTTTTTGTCCACATTTTCTCTGCTATGAGTTTCTGCTAAAATAAGGGTCATTATAGGCTGATGCACTGTGACATGATATTGTCATATTACTGGTGCAGACTGCAGCCCTATCTGTTAGCTGTGAGATAACCTAGTTGAATGAATGGTTTAAAAGCTAATTTGATTTAATTTCATAATAATATTGCAGTTATTAATTTCCAATAGCAATACATACATTACCTAATGGCAATGTACCCTTTCAACAGCTCTGGTTAAAAAAATAAATACAGCATTAAAAATTAGCAAGATAAATGCTTATTATATTAGCTTTTAAGAGTTTCAATTCCACTTGAAGAACAAACTGTTCCAACCAAATCTCAGAATGTTGAAGTTTAAATACAATGAAAATGGCTCAGTGAGATAAATACATAAAAGAAAACATGTATTACAAATCCTCTTTGGAAAACAGGAAACCTGGTGAAGTAAAGGCATTATGAAGAACAAAATCATACTTGATGTCAGCGGTTTACAGCACCTAGTCTAATTTCTCACTGCAGTTGTCACTGCATTACAGACATAATGTGTGAATCTGAGGCATTTGTATTTTTCACATTGACAGTAGTATAAGCAGCAATAAAAAGCCTTGATTTGCCCAGTCAATAAAAAGAAAATCAATTTGAAAGGTTAGGGGTGATTTACTGATAGTAACCTATCCTTCACAAGGATCTCTGATCTGAATAGAGACTGAAGGCACTCTTCAGATTAGACAGTGAAGAAAACAATCCCAGCAGCATCCCACAAATACTGAAGCTGGATTTATGAGGATTCTTTTTAGTGCAGTAAATTAAGCTGCTCAAAACTGTCATCATAATCTCTTGTTGTTCACAGAGTATTATTACCCTTCAAGTGATGTTACACTGATACATTGTCAATATTACAACTATTGCATTGAGCCACCTTGCATGTGATAAATATGTAGGAGGCACAGTAGTAGATCTTCAACAACTCTATTGAAGGTGGTTCTGCTATCAGGAGTCATCACTGGTCCGTTTCAGAGACTGGTCACCTCTGGAAAAGAAAACCCACAGCACATCAGTGACTTTCAGTTAAGTGTGTACTGAAAAGTGTTATTAGGTTTCTTTGGGGTTTTTTTGTTCTGTGATTTGTAACTAGCCAAGACAGAAGCCCAAAAAAACTGACCGGGGAAATCCATTCATTGACAGCGCCATCTGCAGCTTCTTGTCATAAGCAGCATAGTCAGACAGCAGAGACTCCTCAGTTGGTGGGTTGATTTGGGGAATAAACCCAGAGAAGAGAGCTGGGGCTAACTTTGCCCACTCTGAAAGAGGATACCAACATTTCCAATAAGACTCTTGTTAGAAAGCACCAGAGGCCACAAAGTAGGCCGTCAAACAATCAAAAAATGAACATACCTAAGGTTTGTGAAAGCAATCTATAGTTTACAACCTGTAATATCTTGCATGACAGAGTAACAACAAACCCTTCTGAGACCAACCTTCAAGGGTCCATTTATCAGGACCTGAAGTAAGCCACAGTATTTAACGAATTAGCATGACAATATAAAAGGTACAGCTTGTTTAAACTCTTTTTTAATAATGTTTCACAAAGCATTGATCCAACAAACAATTTGGCCATCCTGGCAGTCTGCTCAACCAGCCACTCTTCTGAAATACTGGCTTATTTATATTATTTTATATTAGATAGGCTTATAATTTATATTAGTTTTGCATTGCCAAATTTTGTGCAACCACTGACTTTGGAAACTTCTTCAAGGATTGCATTTTTTATTCAGAAAAGGTGTGTTGCTTGTCATGGCAAGGACATAGTTCCTTCAACTCCAGTCACCACTGCCAAAAGCTCCAGAGATTATGTTCACACTTGTTGCAGTTTACATCAGCAATATCTGTTGTATCAAGGCCTGCATCAGACCTATTCTGAATCGTGGTGTTACAGTTTTTTCTGTATATTTTCTAGCATGCCTGCATAATTCAATGCAATATTGCTGCTAGATGCTTGGGTTGGGCACCGGATGATCGCCAGTTCAAGTCCCGGTGCGGACCAAGTCTGGAAATTGGTCTGGTAGCTGGAGGGTCCCACTCACAGCCCCCTCTCTATGCTCTCTATTAGTGCATGTCCATAGGATCCCGTTTGCGCATGTGTGTGTATTTCAGCCTCTGTGTGTGTTCATATTCAACAAGAGAGTGTAAAATTGAATTTCCCCTTGTGGGACTAATAAAGTATATTGTCATATTATTATTTAATATAGATACTCTCTTTATAATTTAATGCATAGAATATAGCTCACCTGGTTGTAGGCTGTAGAGGCCTTTAACCACGCTGGCCATTGTAGATGGCTGTACTTGAAAAGGCATCGAATGAGCTTTGATGAGAAGAGCTAAACAAGAAAAAATGAGTTAAACCACATGTTTCAGAAAGCATTTACATTAGAAAGGAATCAAGTCTTGAGTTGGTGCATATCCCTTATCAACCAAAATTCCAGGATTGGTAACAGCAGCAAATTGGACCAACACAATAATCCATCCTTGATATGGGAAAAGTAAGATTTTATTCAAAAGAATAGGTCATTCAAATGAAGCAATACACTCACACATCAGTGTGTTCACATGCTTTTCTGCAACTTGATCAGCAAACAACTTCATCAGATCCTTTCTTAGGTCGCTGTTGAGTTTTGATTCGATGTAGAACTTGTTCTGAAAAGATTCAAATTAAAAGAAAATGATAAGGCTGTACAAAACTGTATGTATTCATTCAGTCACCACAACTGTTTATCTAGTCATTCACTGAACAACAATGTAATGTCTTCTGTATCATAGCTGCTTTTTCACTTTCACACTCTCAATCTCACACAACCAGATTTTCTAAGTACATAACTAGGAATATATTTGTATATATTTAACCACATTTTGTTACGCTGCTGTACAGGATTGCTGCTATCAAAGTGTTGTTGTGTCTATCTATCTATCTATCTGTCTCTCTCTCTCTCTATCAAAGTTATTTTCAAGCAACAATAAAGACTGGGCTTGGTGGCATAGAGCATTCTAGGATATTCAGTTAATATTCTATGTTGCTTTAACAAAAGATATTTTTTGGGGAAAAAAAGACAAATGAAAAATATGCCTACCAAGTACATGAATACAGGAACAATACATTGTAGAGAGGCTGTGTATTGGGTTAGAGCATCGTTAAAGTTCTCGATGACATTCCCTGGTGGGCTAGCCTAGAAAACAATAGTTGGTCTCAGTCAATTTGACATTTTCTAATTTCTTTATTATATATTAATAACATATGCAGATTACAGGTGTATATATTTACTTACTTCTAGATGGATTGACACCTGTTGCAGATGGCTTGTTATTTTCATTATCAAATCATTGTAGAGCAGCTCTGAGTGCTGCTGACAAACACACCTGTAGACGTAACTAGGAAAACAAGGCAGAGGAGAAACTCCTTGACTAATAAACAACAGTGATGCATATGTCATCTAAAGGGGTCTCCTCGAGGCTAAAGAAGTCACACAAGGGAAAAACCTGGCCAAGCTCAGCTATGCGGTCTGTAAACATCCAACTCTTCATCTGTCTTACCTATATATCTGAGCATAAGAAACAGAGATGTGGTCTGTTGGATTGTAAAGCAACAGACGATCAATTGCCTTTTCGAGGTTTGGCCAGTGGTTTTTCCGGTAGTCTTCTACAGCCATTGCATTCAGAACTGGGCGGAGAGAGGAGAGCCGGTGAGGGTTACAATGACGCATAAAAATACAATCAATGTTTCGGGGCCAACATTCCTACAGTCGATCTGCATATGTAGGTGTAATGTTGTGGGAGGACGAATATGACTACAAGAAACCAGGCCTTGTTGTCACCTTGCCTGCTTTACGTGAACTTACGGAATTTGGAAGGAGAGTCGATAGTACGTTTTCCATCGACAGTAGAAGGCGGAGCCATGTTAGCAGTCTCTCTGACTTTACTGCTAGCACAGTCTCTATCCGAGTCTGTAAACTTTGTCAGTCCTTTACTGTCAGACAAAGTCCCTCGCTTACACCCCGGGGTTTCACCTGGCACCGACAGACTGCCGGGCGCTTGGGCATCCGTTGAATCCGTCCCCTGGCTTCTTGTAGTGCGGGTTCTGCCGCTGATGTTTGCACAATAGTTGTGGTTTTGGTCGTCTTTAAAATCTAAAATGTCATCTTCTAGGGCATCCATTATCATAATTCGTATTTTATGACGCCTAGCGAAACTAGATAAGTACAAGAACAAAAATAAAGATTAAGATAGACGACTTACAGCCGTAATATTTACAGTCCAAGCTTGGAGTGTCTGTGGTGGAGTACGTTTCAGTTTGCGTCTGCTGTTGAGTGAAATTTTACGACATGTCGTAACAGGGCTGCTGCCCCCCGTCATATTTTTAATCATTAAGACTGGAAAAATAGAATCGCTTTCAATGCTCACAGTATCCACAAAGCCTCAGTTTTAAACCTATTCAGTTTAAGCTTATGTTTCCTTTTGTTCCTATTTGTGTTTAATTCATCCATGAATGATTGTTGAACAAAGAAAGCTTGGGGGGAATAAAACTGAACCTCTAAAGGGTGGAGATGAAGACTTCGGAACGAACTTCTCTCATTCTTTCAGAAATAGGAACGCTGTGTAACAGTGTGTTACACTTAGCCAGACAGGAGTCCACTTGCTGAACCTTTTGGCAGACCACAAATCGCACCACAAGGAGAAAACTGCCTGTCACTGGCATTTCTGTTTTGAAAGCATCTTATTATTTTAATCTGATATAAACTGCTTACTTGTTGCAATTCCATTCAAGTAGGCAATAAACCCCTTCACAATCAGCTACCGTTTTCAAGAGTAGGGTCTGTTTTAACTTCTAGCATGGGCGAAGAGTAGACAATACACTTAAGTGATTGGCTTCAAGTTAAACTAAACATGGTCAATTTTATAAACACTACATCAAAATTTGTGTAATTAGACGAAGGAAAAAAAGCACACTTTGGACCAAGTTGGCTGAAATTCATCAAAGTGATACCCCACCCCCTTAAAGGGACACGCTGCAGGTGAATAGGGTAAAAAAGTGAACTAGACAGTAGATATAGCTACTGTAATAGATATTGCCATGAAACGTTCCCAGTTGAGAATAACATTAAGACAATTCTTTTTTTCATTGCAAGTTTTCTGAAATATGTTGCAATATGCAAATGATGCATTATTTAATTTAATTATTTAATGCACTATTTAGCATACTTCAAATAAATCTGAATATTGCAGGTTTAAAATTATTGTTTAATTCAAAGGTTCATGGGTTCCTGTAGCTCAGTTGGTAGAGCATTAGGTTTGGGTTTGATTTTTTTTTTTTAAATGGCAGTATTTTCCCCTCAATTATTTTGATTTCACAAATTTGTTATGTTACTCCTTTAGTTCTCTAGACAAAATCTTAAAAGGGTTGTAACACTGATATACAATTAAGTTGTAGGGGTCCTTTGTGTAATTCCCACCAAGCATAGGCAGACACAAGTGGCTTTCTTGTAACTGGTTTGTTTGAATCTTCTTCTCCTAATCCACCGAGAAAACTTAACACAGTACAATTATCAGACAATTTCAAAAATTTCAAACATTAACTATAACATGCATAGCATGTGAGTATAATTTACCTTAAATAACCTCATTGGCTGCATGCTACAAAAATATTTAAAGTTCATCATAAACTTGAATTGAATTGTAGACTCCATGCTTACTGATGTACACACTTCTAAATGACAGTCAAACATTACTTCTGAAGCAACTTCAAAATAATCACTTCTACTCAATATAATGATTATTTATAATGTATAAATATTGTACCAAATCAAACTTAAATACAAAACTCAACATTCATTTATCCATAAAAAGGTCAACAATAATTGCAACAATTACAATAAGTGTATCCAGAAACAATAACAAGCAGGTGTTCTCGATCCCAAATTCCTGCAGGAGAGAGAAAGGGACAACAGTCGAGTCACTTTTTTAATTAACCATTGTTTTACCAGGTTATAGTCCTGTTGTGATCAACAACATCTTCTACATGGTAGAACTGGCCATGACAGCAGTATAAAAAATTGTGGACAAGACGACAATAAAACAACAAGGAAACATAGAAGATATACAATAAATGTGTCCATAAATGTAAATATCTTAAGACAGGGACATGCAACCAAATCAGTAACCATTTTACTTAAAGTCGGGCAGAGAGACCAATTCCCTCACAGCTCAGAAACTACATCAAAAACAGGAATAAATATCACTCCTCACCTGGAAAACCTGAATAAAGAGAACTATGTCCCTCTTGC
Organism: Labrus mixtus; assembly: GCF_963584025.1. NCBI lineage: Eukaryota > Metazoa > Chordata > Actinopteri > Labriformes > Labridae > Labrus > Labrus mixtus. Next base: position 30,890,752 of record NC_083617.1, read on the forward strand.
AGATAGTGTTAAATTGGATTTGTGTAAATGATGTCTGGTAAAAACAGACATCAAAGTCAGTACACTATTATTCTCCTGACATAGTTTGCCTTAGTACTTCTTAGACTTCATGTACAAGAAGAAGAATGTTCAATGCAACAAGAGCGGTCTACTAAGGATATCATGGCTGAGTGCTTTGAAGACTGTGTGTAGCCTATGTCTCAGTTCCCTTAATTGCATCCAAGTGTCCTCCACTTGCCTCCTCCACTTGCATCTTAGTCTCTCCCAACAGAGATTCATGGAGTGACGCGAGGAAACGAAGCAGAGGAGAGAGGAATGAGGCAATATGAATTAAGAGACAGTAGACGTCCTTTCCTCTGTAGCATCAGATGAATCAACGTCTGTTTGTGATGATGACATCAGCTGATCCTCGCTCAGCTGTCAGTCAGCTTTAACAGCTGTTTATGTCCGCACAAATACACACTGTATTATTTCTAATAAAATACACACAGTAACAATGTTTAGTCTGTGTACTTTACCTGAAAACAAACACCTGCACATGAAGAACAACCTGCAGTCTGCTAAAACAAACTGATATTCTGAGAGTAAACTCTGTATTTTATAAACACTAAGGATGTCTCAGTTTTATTGACAATTTTTTATTTGGATCAAATTTCCCACAAAACAGGATGCATATGTTGCTCACCTGACCTGGCCTAGGGGTGCCAGGGAGGAGTGTGTCTTTACCCTGCAGTGGTCTATCTGTTTGTAAATACAAAGAGGAAGCGAAGTTAGACTTGCGTTCAGCTCGGCTGCAGGATTTATTCTTGGTTTCCTTTACATATTAAACATACATCTTCTCTGTAACTAATATTACATTTACATTGCATGACACATAAAACAATATATAATGTTAACCTGAATAGCTGTGGTTTTTCCTTAGCCTACATAAATTAGCCTACTCAATCTCAAATATCTCACATTCACCTCTGTCTCTATTTTAAGTCAACAAGCAACATAGACACATACTTAAGAACATGGAATGTTCACATTAGCTCTCTGTATGATTTCTGAATCATTAGCAAAACATAACAAACCCCTTTAATGTGTCTCAGCTTTTCCACGTGCTCCATAATGTTACTATGCATTAGCACAAGGTGAGCTAGCCTAGCATGCTAGTGTACAGCTTAACATTTCTACTTTTCACACATAACTGTGAACATACTCGACTTCAAACATTATACTTTAGTGACAAAATCCACAACACTCTTAACCATTATACTGGTGTCCATGCATGTGTTTTTGAGGACAATAACCCCACATGTATGTAAATACAAAGAGGCTGAAGGATTTATTACATTTAATTATTAAATCCTGCAGCACTTTATGGAGGACTAAAAGTGCCAAAATGAAATATATAAATATATAATTAATTAAATCATTAAATGTGTCATCAATTATTTAATATTGGAAATAAATCAACAAATATATAAATAAATATATAATTATTTAATTAATTAAATGCATGTTATTAAATAATTAAATAATTATTTAAATGTGTCATTAATTATTTAAAATTGGTAATAAATAAATAAATAATTTATGAAATACATAAATAATTAAATAAATGTTTAAATAATTATTTAAAATGTTAATTCATTCTATGTAAAAACACATCTATTTATTCCACTATTTATTTAATTATTTCATGTTTCCTGCTCCAGCAGTGCATCATGAAATAATTTTATCTGTCACCCTCTCCCATCAAACTCAGTGGGCGGGATTAACGCTGGAGTCACAAACCATTGCTTTGGTCGTGCAGGGTTGCCAGACTAGGCGATTTCCCGCCAAACAAACAAACATGGCAGCAATCACAGAGGATCCAGCTGATGTTGATAAGTTTCACTGAAGTCTGATCCTCTGCAGCGTCCAATCAATGAGTGATATTCGAGATGGGGGCGTCTGTTAGTAAAAAGTCTTCCTGGAAGGCGAGTAGGCTGGTGTGGATTCGAATTGTCCCTCCTATCCCCTTTCACTATCCTCTTTACCTTAACCACTGGGAAAACGTCATGAGGTTAAGGATAGGAGAATTCATAAAGGACGCTACGGGTGCATTCGAATTGTCATTTTTGCTGTGGGTTCTGTCTACTGAAGACCCCTACTGAAAAGTCTGCACTCCAAACTGAACTGTGGCTATTCAGAAAGGTCCTCTTATTTCGGCACCGATGAGCGAGGATTTTTTTTTTTTCGATTTTTCATTTTTGCTTAGGAAGGTTCCTAACTGAGTGAAATGACCCGGAAGCATCTAAATTGCGGCCATGATAAGAGCAGTTCAAAATGTTCTAAAAGCTAAGGAAAGGTGGGTCAATGCTTCCTTTATAACCTCCTTTAGCTTATGATACACTGGACCATCCTTTACAAAAGGAGATGAGATATGCCGCCCCACAATTCCTTCAGTCAGTCATCATTAGTTTTCTTGAACGGTTGTATGCGCAAGTCGCTTTAAATGTTGCGGCCGCAAGGAATTGTGGGGGTCATTTCACTCAGTTAGGAACCTTCCTAAGCAAAAAAGACAATTCGAATGCACCCCTGGTCTCATGTTTCCTTGATCATAGCTCCTCAGTTATTTCCTCGATCCTCGCTCATGAGAGTGCAGACTTTTCAGTAGACTGAACCCTCGTAGTCATTCAGTGGCCATTTTTGGGGTCCAACTCAGTAGACTGAACATTTCAGTATGGATACTAACCTCCAGGTTTTGTGCAGTATGGTTTGGATGCATCCTTCCAGGAAATTAGTTTTATTTCAACACCCACAATGCTGTGCGAAATTAAATGTAAAACATCACTTCACGTGCGCCTCTAAATCAAAACAAATGAGGATGAAAAAACAAAATCAAGGATGGATGCAGCTGGTTTGGGTAACGTGCCTTTCAAATGTTAAGTTGTTCAATTGTTTACATGCAATGTGAAGTTTTGTATTATTTACTGAGCCATCGTGCAGATCACATCTGAGTTGGAGTGTCAATAACATGAGGCGGACACTTCCACACTGAATGAATCAGACAAAGTAGGAACAAATATCTGCCTACTGTGCATGCCTACTGAACAGTAGGTACTAACAGTATACAGCACAGATAGTAGGGACTGTCTACTGACAGATTGTGTAGGCACTTTGCCTTTGAAGGGTGCATACCATTGGTATCCTGCAGTGGGCAAACACTACCAGGTAGGTTACTAGATGGCACACTACTCGAGCAGCACCATCACTTTTAACAAAGTACTGTGACCAAATTGCAGGACTGTGTTTAATTAAAACCCTAAAACCTAACCCCATTTTCAAAAACGATTACTAAGTTTTGCCTTCAGTGGCAAATCTGGACTGGCTCATAGACTAAGAAGATGGAAGAAGTCAATTAACATTCTGACCCAGAAATGGATGTGCTCGTGAACGAGGTGGAAGTCAGAAAGAGAATATTGTTTGTTTACTGCAGCAGGAGGGTGACAAAGAAAAGTAAAATGAGAGAATGACATCGCCTTGCTGCTCAATTCACATTCATCATTGTACGCACGAGTGTATCTACGTTTACGGGACCCATACTGATTTCTTCATAAATATCAGAGTGCTATCAGTACGTAGTCTCCCCAATGTCTAGGATATTATTAATCAGAAGTTTAATAAATGAACGACAACTTTTAATTCTTGGCCACATTTTATCCTGGCAAACTCTGTGTGCACTAATTACAAGTAAATATAGTCCTAATAGGCGGCTGTGGCTCAGTTGGTAGAGTCGTCACCTCTCAACAGGAAGGTCAAGGGTTCAATCCCCAGCTGGGCAACATGTCCGATGTGTCCTTGGACAAGACACCTAACCCTGAATTGCTCCCTTTGCTTTAATGCTGGTGTATGAATGGCATTAGTTACTTCTGATGGATGATACTACATAGCGATCACTACCATCAGTGTATGAATGGGTGGGTGTGACCTGCAGTATAAAAGCGCTCTGAGTAGTCGGAAGACTAGAAAAGCAATATATAAGCTCAAGTCCATTTACCATCTAATGATCAGGGGCGATTCTAGAGTCTATTAGGACCCTAGGCAAAAATTAATTGGGGGGCCCTCCAACTGGCGTTCATCACCATCAAGTCTGCCAGTGTCTTGACGCTCCTCCTCTTTTTTCTCTTCGATTGACGGATAATTCCTCCTCATTTTTCTTTGACAAACTCTCATAGCAATAATTGGTGCAACGCTTAGCAGGTCAAGAAGAGTGAGTGCTGTCAGAAGGGAGGTCATTGTCAAATTTAGGCCACATTTTGGGCCCCTGCTTTGGTTAAAAGTTTGTCAGCCCTTGGGGCCCCCTACTGGTCTCGGGCCCCAAGCAGTTGCCTGCCTTGACTGTTGACAAGCAGCACCTCTGCTAATGATTGTGTAACCTGCCCGACTTAATTTCCAAACTTTACTTATCGACACAACACATACGTGCAGGTGATTATGTGCTGACTAACGAGAAGGAAAAATATGTGACAGCCATGCCGTGTCTCTGTGCGTCTTACAGCTCAGTTATCTTTATTAAAACTAAATATCACACTAAATGATTCATTGAGGATATTAAGAGATAAATAAAAATAAAAACTGGTGGCACTATGGTTTTTGTTCTATTCTACTTTGGATTTCTACATAAGTGGTTACATAAGTAGGCTACCATCCAGTCACCTACGTTCTGGGATAATGAAGGTGAGACCACGTTGATGAAATGTGGCGGAATTTTTTTTTAACGTTTATATATTTCCATATTTAAAAGTTATTCATGGAAAATGGCTAACTACATGCACGCATATAGATTAAACTGCCATTTGTAATGCTAGTGATGATGTGGATCAGTCAGTTAAGTTTGATATTTAGTGAAATAAAATGTGACACATTAATATACATTCTGGTTTCAATTCAGCACCTCACCATCTGTGTCACCAATTTACCCCTGCCTCCAGAATGTACGCCTAGGTCAGTTTGCTTACTGTTGCACACACTTTACCTGGGAAATGGCATATGACAGGCCCCATTTTTTTTGCACACCCAGTTATAAATGAGTCCCAGATGACTGCTTTTTTTATATGTAAATTTAGAACCTTAGTGAGGGTAACATTTACATGAAGTAAAACTCATCAGAAGTCAAAAAAACTTGAACTTAAAAATAGCAAGTTCATTTTGTAGTACTTCATTAACACATTGGCTTGACTGTATATCTGTTCAACCTATTCTATTAGCCAAACCAGTTTTAAGAGGGGGGAAAGGTCAGTTTTTCTGATGTCAATGCATTGAACATATTTAAAAGCCTTGATTTTAAACTTAAACAGGAAAGAAATAACATCTACTCATTCATGAGTATTTCTCGCATAGGGTTACATTAAGAGGATTGACATTAAAATGGCAGCTGCCAAATGTCCGATGGAACACTTGTGCCATTGTAATTTTTTCAGGATATAAAGCTAAGCATACAAAGATTGTGACAACCAGAATATGTTTATCAAGTGTTCTTTGGTGAAAATTAAATTGAAAAAAAATATCTTGTTTTACAGCATTTACCCTCATGAAGGGGTACAGCTTAACTTTTTATATTGTACATTACAAAATACGTGAAGTATTGTGAAGTTAACAATGAATGTGTCTAAAATTCATAGTAGTCCCAATTTAAATGGTTTTAAGCTGAAAATATCTGTTTGTCAAAGGTAACATGAAAAAGCTCATAAACCAAATCTGATATACTATAGACTAACTAATTTGTTGTCTTGACTTGTAATGACGGCAATTTAAGAATAAATGGCCTATCTAGTGTTGATTCATTGTACATCCTAAAAGGTAAGATTTTAATACATCTCTGAAAGTGAGACCAAAATGAGGTACGATGAAAATAAACAAATTCTAAGAAATTGTAATTAGTGTGTGGGATTAAGGACTGGATTCATGAGTCCTAATTGGACAGGGGAAAAAACACACACAAGCAAGAAACAAGCTTGCTGCTTATTCACATTAAGTTATCAATCAATTGCAACTTTATGAAAAATAATTGTATCGTCAAAAATATACGAAACGCACATATACATATAATTAGTGCCGGGTAATGGGTACTTTACTCTTAAAGGTGTGGAGAGCTCTGAGTCTTTTAAGATGCATGGTCTTTCTGCATACATGTTGTGGGTTCATTAGCTTTACTGTGATGTATTGCGTCTTTGAGGCATGTCTCTTCATCCACTGCAAGTGTGACTTCCTCTGTCTCACTGTCTTCATCCATCTCAACTGCGCTGCATTCAGAGACTTCACTATCACTGCCACAGGAGCTTGATGTCTCATCTTCAGAATCAGTGTAAACTTCTGCCCCATGGAAGATGTAGTGATTTGGTGCCTGAAAAAGGTACTGTCCTGCTGTAAAACAAAAATGAATTAAAAAAGTTAAAAATCAATATTTGGAGAAAATCTATTACAAGAAATCCATTTGTCGTCTACTTTATGACTGACATTTATAATGATTTAGATAAGCATGTACTTGGCTGCTGTATGAGGTAATAAACACTGTTTTTAGACTTTTTCAATTAATACATGAAAAGTCTCCCACTCTCAACTATAACAAAAAATATTTCTATATCTATCACTGTCTAAAGCTTACTCTCAAGGCGTTTGCTGATTGGACTTTTGTTGATATGAGTCATCCAGCATCGTCTTCGACTTTCAATGTTGGAGTCTTGGCTCTTTTCTGAAGTCGCTGTCTCTTTAAGTGCATCTTCTGTTGAACACTCTGAAGGCTCAGCTGTCTCTTTACATGGACACTGAGCATTTGAACAAGGTCTTGGAGATGTTGTACTATTGCCAGCAGCCTCTGTGACATTTGGACTCTGCGTCTCCTCTGAAGGCGGAGTTACTGTGTCTGTACTGATTTTCTTCTGCTCCTCCTGTGCTGCATTGCTCTTACCAGGCAAGGCCTCACTTGGTAGCTTATTTGATAACCGAGGGGGTTTCTCTATGATTTCAGAGAGTCTTGCAGTATTATAACAGAGTTGCTCAAAGTCTCCACCCAACCGATGACAGATCTCGTTGACAATTACATCACAGTCCCCAAGTAACTCCACATCAAAGTTGAGGTGAGGGAGCTGCTCCCTATTGATCAGGACCTGAGGCACTTCATGAGGAATAGAGTCTGCACAGGATGAAGCACACAGTCATATATATATTGAATGTATAGACAAACTGGAATAGTAAAGAAATGTTCAAAGAAAACAAAAAACAAAAAATTGATCCATTCAAACTTGACATACTTGGGATGAGGGCAACTGGTCTGACTTTAAGTGAAGAGCCAATGACTATCAATAGGTCCACCTCATCCTTGTCCTGCTTCATGGCTCTGTGGAACATTTCTGGAAGATTCTCTCCAAAGAAGACAATGTCCGGTTTCATTATTGCCAGAGGAATGTCTTCACATTGTTGACAATGAGGGACATCCTGCAGAACAGTGATTTTATTACAATTTTAAATAAACATTGTGTTAATGGAATGACATTCCAACATCATCTTTATTAAGATTGGGGCCTTGGTGTGTATGATTGGGGTCTGGATTTGTATGACATCTTAAGTAGACTTTACACAAACCACAAAATAAACCAACCTGTTGCTCTTTAAAAAAGTTGGCATGTCTGTTTGCAAGACGCTTTGCCAAACTTGGACACGTTTGCTCCCCTGCTACGTCTTTTACATCCTGACTGTTGGGGGATTTAAGTAAAATAATGCCATATTTTGCTCTAGCTAGACTAGCAGCTAAAATGTAAGCAACAACAGTCTTTGCTCTGCTTCTCACCATGAAAGTAAACACATTTTTGGCATTCCCACAATGACTGGTGAGCTGAGCTCAGAACAGCACAAACACACACCTATCGCCTGTGGTGGAGTGAAAGCAGAGTACTGAACAGAGCTTTCCCAGACACATACAGCCTCACTTCTTCACGTGTGGAGAAAATCGGTTCTTAATAAAACTCTGTTATTCAGAAAGTATTGGTATTAATGAAAGTTGGCATTGGCTCAATTTCAACAGCTTGTTACAGCAGCATCCTGTTTCATGGCAAGACATGTAATATGGCAATTTATTTTATATGGATCTGAATAAGGCACTAGAAGGAGTTTGTTAAAGTCTCCTGGAAATAGCCATTAATACTGTTTTTTAATCTAAATTTAGAATGGTGTCTTTTGGTGGGGTTCACAATAAGGGTCCAATAGTTTTTTTCCTCCTGTAGGTCTAGACGTGAAACCTATGCCTACCAAATGTGGCTTAATTTTTGAAATTTTGTAAGGGGGGGGGGGACGACCACTGTAATACAGAAGCACTACCTTGCTGTTGACAGTAGTCTTGCTGGTTTCATTGATAACTGTGTTTAAGTTGGGACTCTTGTACATAACATGGAATAAGGTGAAGATATGAGCTAGACAATCAATGTATATTTGGTTCTTTAAATATTCAATTTAAAATACAAAATCGGAGAATCTAAAAATGATCTGTCGTTTCATAACTGAAACCCATTGCTCACATACACCAAAAAGACCTCTTGTCTCATGATTACTAGATTGTTTTTCATAATTAGGATCTCAGTTTGCTCTTGATTATTGTGGAGATGAGCCATCCGTACTTGGTAAATGGTTAATTGTAACTGCACTTGAACTTGTATAGAGCTGTGTAGTGGCTGCAGGAACTGGGGATCCAAACCCCAACTTTACAGTTGAGAGATGACCGACTCTACCAACTGAGCCACACTGTTGCCTTTTGGTACCGGTACATGATTGGCCGGTATTGGGAGTACTGTAAAGCTCATGGACAAACAGTGCTCTTATCAGTATTTACGTTCGTCCCTCTTTTGCAATGCAGGACTTTCCATAAGTGCTGCTGTCGGCCAAACAGCAGAGCAGTCACTCAATTACAACCTGCTTCTTATTACGTTAATAAAATGATATTATTACTATTAATAAAATAGTTTGCATTAACGAGATTCTGATCAAATAATAATTTTCTGCTCCTATACCGAGGATCAACCGCTGCCTCTGCAGCCTGCAGAGGATCTTTCATACAAGACAGCTGTCACCCTGTCACTGTTAACAGAGAGATGGTGCTCATTGACTTCAATGATTTACCCGAGTGTTGTTACCTGCAGCTTTACATCAGGTTGCAGGACTAAAGGACCGTTTTTATGTTGCTGCTCCGTGCTGCCAACATGCATACATTTAGACATTTTCATGTCATGTGTTTAGTTTTTACACCAAATAATGAAAGTAGTATCGATAAGTATCGGTATTGATAAACAGTACCGGTATCGATAAATTTGTAACTTATCTTCCTTACTGGAGTCAAGCAGCTCGTCCAGAAAAAGTAACTCTCCCATCCCTGGCTGTCGGGTGCCATGGGTCCAGACCACCTCCATTTGTGGAAAGTGTATGCCCTACCATGCCAAGTTTGAGCCTCGGATAGCCTAGACCTGTTTAAATTAATAATAGCTACGTCAAAGTAAGGCTATATTAACACTTTATTTACAGACAATTTACTTTTAGATTGTCCAGAGCTGGAATTGTTACCATGATCAGTAAAAATCTTGAGCGTTTCATATCTTGTACTGCAGCAAAGTTACAACTTACTCTTAGCAGATGGAAGTAATATTGCCTTAACTGTGCATGGCTGTTAACAGCAGTGTTTTTTAAGTCATTTTTGCATGGAAATTGGACAGTTTTTATCCACATAAAAAGATAAAAAGATAATTTAAATACAGGCAAAAATCACCTGCACACAGAGACGCTGTTTGTTCCTGAAGAGCACAGATAATGACGAGAAAAGATTGTTGATATGTGCCAAACAATAACATGAGCTGATATACCACCAACACCCATTAGCCCAATTAAATTCAGTTGTTTCAAGTTTATTGTTTTCCTGTTTAATAATGCATCTTACTTTTTAGTCAATTGTACAAGAAGCGCTTCTTCTACTGGGTCTATGAAACAAAAGGGAAACATAGTGTTTATAAACTACACACTTAGTTCATAGCTTTCTAGTTAATCACCCTATATGAAGTGGATTCGGGGTAAGGGCAGGGTTCTAGTTGGCCTGTCGAGATCCCTGCAAATGCCTGTAGGTTTAATTCAGACAATAGAAAATTAAAAATGTGTTGTTTGGTGATCTGTAAGTGGAGAATTGATACTTAATACCAAGGATGACATCCTCCTGGGTGGATATTGATTTCATCTATGACTTGCTGCTTTAAATTGTGATTGTTGCGGCCTAAAATGTCTTCATTTTGTGGCAGCTTTTTAAGAATGTTGGGATAAAATACTTTTTTAGGCTTTATTTTGTCAATGACATTGCAGGAAAATGAACTTGCAAAATTAGTTGAACTTGCAACTGTTTTTAGTGTTCATAGCAAAATGATTCTAATATATGCTTTATTCTCTAGTTTTTTCAGGTTTAAAGTAGTGCTGGGCGATATGGCCTAAATTTGATATCACAATATTTTTTTGCCTAATGTCGATATTCGATACGATATCTATCGTATTAAAGTTTAGAAATGTAGCCTATAAAACTGAATCTCCACTGTATAAAAAAAATATCACTGGCCCGACAATTGTAATCACTGGCCCAGGAACATTACTCTTGATTCAAAGTATAACAGCCACCAATTTACTCTTGAACCATTCTGATGCAAGATTAAATTAAAACCGCAAGCGGTGATGAAGGGCCCTTGTACCCCTGTGCATGTCGGGGTGTGTTGCGACCGCGGGAGTGCAGCAGCAGCGGAACATGGCTAAGCAGCAGGCCGTGCAGTCCGATTTGTGTAAAAGTCGTACTATGGTATGCTGAACTAGGCAACGTAATGAAGATCACAGAAAATTTTGACGTAGAGCAGTTCAGGCTGGCACTGTCATGATAGCTATGAAATATGGAGCAAATTGAGCATTGTGTTGTACTTATTCCTTGCAGTAGGAGGCGCTATGGTTAAAGTTGACTATAGTTATGTCAGTGTGTTCAGAGGCCAACCCTGATCATACATGTGAAATTTGAGGCAGATCAGACAAAGTATATGAGAGTTACAACCACTTCCTGTTTGACGGCGAATGATGCATCCGTATCGCGACAGCGTTGGATGTAGGCGTTTGGGCTTGAAAGTGTTGTATGGCCAAGGTGTTTGAATGGTCCCCATCAATTCTGAGCGGGAAATGAGCTACCTTGTAGCAATGGCTAATGCTAACTGAGAAGCAGTAACTTCCTGTTGTCAACAGGTGGCGCTGTGACTAAGCAAAAAATGTAAATCATGGATGAGTTCAGGGCAGGCCCCGTATCATGTATGAGAAATTTTAATATGATTGAACACTGCATGGCAGAGATATAACCATTTACTTTTTTGGCAAGTTGCCAAAATGCACATCAAACTTTGAACACACACCAAAGTCACGCCCTTTGACGAAATAACGTGCAGAGCACAACGGGATATGTTGATCACTAGAACACATTGACACTAAGTTTGCATCCAACGGCTGAACGCTTTCGGACTTGCTTTATTTTTCGCTTCTGCCAGTCTTTATTTTTATACATCCGTTTATGTATTTCCATTTTCTTTCTTCAAAAACAACATTTTATCCATATTTCAACACAATATGCACAGAAATATACAGTGGAGGAAATAATTATTTGATCCCCTGCTGATTTTGTAAGTTTGACCAATTACAAAGAAGTGAGCGGTCTATAATTTTTATGGTACCTTTATTTTAACAAACAGAGATAGAATATAAAAAAAAAACATTGTATAAAGTTATAAATTCATTTGCATTTGATCGAAGGAAATAAGTATTTGATCCCCTACAAACCAACACGAATTCTGGCTCCCACAGACCGGTTACTCAGATTAGTCCTGACACTTCAAGTACTCCCAATCACTGCTCGTTATGGGTAAAAAAGACACATGTCAACAGAATCAATCTCTTCCTTTCCAACCACTCCAACACCATGGGCAAGACCAAAGAACTTTCAAAGGACATCAGGGACAAGATTGTAGACCTGCACAAGGCTGGAATGGGCTACAAGACCATCAGCAAGAAGCTTGGTGAGAAGGAGACACTGTTGGTGCAAAGAAAATGGAAGAAATTTCAAATAACCATCAATCGCCCTCTGTCTGGAGCTCCATGCAAGATCTCGCCTTGTGGGGTAAGGATGATCATGAGAAGGGTGAGGGATCTTTGGGAGGAGCTTTGTAATGATCTCAAGGCAGCTAGGACCACAGTCACCAAGAAAACCATTGGAAACACACTGCACCATAATGGATTTAAATCCTGCAGTGCCCGCAAGGTACCCATGCTCAGGAAGGCACATGTACTGGCCCGTCTGAAGTTTGCCAGTGAACACTGAAATGATTCAGAGAAGGCTTGGGAGAAGGTGATGTGGTCAGATGAGACCAAATTCAACTCTTCGGCATAAACTGGAGTTGTTGTGTTTGGAGGGAGAGAAATGCTGAATACCAACCCAAGAACACCATCTCCACCGTCAAGTATGGAGGTGGAAACATTATGCTTTGGGGCTGTTTCTCTGCTAAGGGTACAGGACGACTTCACGCATTGAGGGGCCGATGGATGGGGCCATGTAATGTAAGATCTTGGACAATAACCTCCTTTCCTCAGCCAGAACACTGAGGATGGGTCGTGGATGGGTCTTCCAGCATGACAACAACCCGAAACATACGGCCAAGGCAGTGGCTCAAGAAGAAGCACATTAAGGTCATGGAGTGGCCTATCCAGTCTCGAGTTGCAAAGTGACAGCCTCGAAACCTTCAGAATTTGGAGAAGATCTGTAAAGAGGAGTGGACCAAAATCCCTCCTGAGATGTGTACAAACCTGGTGACCAACTACAACAATCGTCTGACTTCTGTGCTTGCCAACAAGGGTCACTCTACCAAGTACTAAGTCATGTTTTGCATGGATCAAATACTTATTTCCTTTGTTCAAATGCAAATGAATTTAAAACTTTATGTAATGTTTTTTTTCTGGACTTTTTTTTTAATATTCTGTCTCTGAGCTGTCTCACTTGGAGGTTACACCTCCTTGTGGAACAAATTGGAACCACACTCTAAATTAGAATATTTAAATCATGGACAGTCACCACAAGATGGCAGCATTGCCTTAATTTAAGACGGGCTCTATATCATGCACGAGAAATTTTTAACTACCTTGAATTGAGAGCGTTATTAACCCCTCTTCCCGACATGATAGCATGTCATGTTTGGTACCAATGGTACCCTAACCCTTACCCTAACCCTAACCCTATGCAGTATATCGTGGACTTTCATTAGATACCTGTATATCCCCTCTACCTTTAAAATTGAGAGCTGAGGGCACACTAACATTTGACTTGAGAGCGTTATTAACCCCTCTTCCCGACATGATACCATGTCATCTTTGGTACCAAATGGAGCCTGCGACGCCGTCTTTACTTAAGGAGCTCTCTTAAGGGCTAAGATGCTTTGTGAATAACTTTTATCTTTACCATGATCTAGTCTTTAACTTTAACGTGTTCCAGCTCCTCCAGCTGTCTGCCACTGTGGCTTAAACTTTTTTCCCTTCTGTTTTCGTCATGCCCAGCTGTCACTCAAAACTTTTCCAGTGATTTTTTGTCTGACTTTTGTCGGGATCTGATGGTTTTAAAACCGTTTTCATGCAATTGGGCCAATGTCGAGCCCTGCGGTATGTGCCCTTTTTTTGGAAGTAATTCGGCCTCGCTCGCATCTTTCTCTTTCCCCTCCGTGTTGGTCGCTAGGCTACTCAGCGGCAAGAGTGGAGTCTCCTCCGCCCTTTCGTCTCCATGCAACAAGCGCTGCCGCGGAAATCTCGCGGAGCAACGAAATATCGCGAGAAAACTTTTAAGTAGTTTAAAAAATAAAATCTATGTTCCCTTTTCCATATCAAGCATTAATTAAATAACGATCGAATCGAGCTTCACGATATATCGCCCAGCACTAGTTGAAAGTGCAAAGAAGTGGTCATGTTGCCAAATCAAAGCCATTAACGTGTCAATGCCACAAAACACCACACTTACAATATGCCAAACAGCACCTAGACAAGCCTCAGAACTTAACAAACAAAGTCATTTGGATTTATGAAATCAAAATTTGTCATTATGTGCACAATCATAAACGCTGTTTGGAAAGAAATCAGCAAGGCCTTGATGAGACAAAATGTGCAACATTCCTAATTGTGAAGCATTGTGAGGAGGATCTCTAATGTTTTGGGGGTGCTAAAAAGGCACAGGGACTTGAACTGATGGCAAGAAGAATGCAGCATGTTATCAGAAAATTGATGGTCAATATGCACTTGTCACCCCAAAAGTTATGCATGGGATGCACTTGGACTTTCCAAATAGTAGCAATGTCTTACTCTATTGATGCAGCATTTAGTAGTGTAGGAGTGTAGTGTAAAGTCTTATCTCTAATCAGTTTATAATGGATAAATACCTGGTTAAAGATGTCTTCCCGTATAGCCTCACAATCCACTTGATGTTTACAGACAAGGCAGGATGCAGTTGCAAACGACCCTGAAATTCAAACTTAATGACTTTTCGACAGACCAAAATAAAAAGTTACCAAATTGAGTAAGCACAATCACTCACCATGACATTGGATAATCCGCTGAACTCCGGCTACTTGTTCCAGTGTATCAATATTCTGTGTGTAATTGCGCAGCAGCTTCCCCTGTTTATCAAGCATGGATATAAATCTGTGGCAAGGTGATGGCTGGAACTGACCAGGGTATATCTCCTGAAAATAAAGAACACATTCAACAATGTTACACAAGTATTATTTTAAGTGCACCATACCACTCTGTATACAGTCAGAGCTGCATCTGGAGTATAACCTATTCAACTGTCAAGACTTGCACTTAATGAATGTACATTATTAAAGGGGAAAGTAGGTTATCTTCAGATCTTTGCGCATTGACTTGTTCGCTCAGTTCATCTGCATTCCTTGCTGCAGCTGTGTTTAACTTCATCATGTGTTTTTATTTCACAGTTTGCTCTGAGTTTGTTAAATATGACCATCTGCTGATAATAGACTTGTCCATGAAAGCCGAAACAAACAGCCAAATTTTTCGCTCAGACTTCACCCAGAGTTTCTCCGGCAAGACCCCTAGTATTCTTGGGAGAACTCAGCTCTGGCCAGTCGGAGGGGGAGTGACGTTTATACTGTGACTTACTGCATGGTGCATAGAGTGTCGTCACACGACCTCTACGATCTCTGTGCACGTAATTAAACGGCTGCATTATGTTTTGTGTTCGCCAGTATGTTGTTCGCCGCTCTTTTAATTCCTTGTGACTGAACATAGCATTGATATAAAGGCAAATATTCTCTTCATAGTGTCATGTAGTGGACTCTGTTGTTTCATCTGCTACTTCCGTGTTGTTTTTAGAGGTTGTCTTACCTCAGGAGACCCTCCAGCCCCCCTTCTGTTTGACAGGGAGAGTCTCCAGCTGTGAGGTGCATAAGTGACCAGCTAGGTCAGGAGAATCTCCGGAGCAGTCCTCCCATGATTATCTAGATATTATCCGGACTGCACATGTGAAAAAGGCTAAAGTACGAAAAATACCCCTCAATATGAACCAGTGTTTCCCCTACCATTATATTGGGGGGGGCGGCCCGGGAAAGAAGTAATTTAAGGATACCTTTCCGATAGAAAAGGACAGCTGTCATTAAAAGTAACCCATGAACACCAAAATTCCTTCAAGTGTTTGTGTTGGCGTGTCCCCCATCCCCCCCAATGCTGTAAACCTAGGGGAAACACTGTGAACTTTCATGACAGGGGTTAATATCATTTATCTTCTTAAAAGGTGTTTCTTCAGTGTATCGTTAAATCAGGGGAGTGAGGTTTCCAGTTTAAATCTTCTAACATTTTGATTAGAGCCCTCATTTTAAGGAAACCCTAATTGTTAATCAATTAAGCTATATTCAAAGCAATACAGCCTGATACGCATGAACTTCCCGGGACTTCAGGCAGCGGTGGAAACACTGATAACTATGTGCCACTGGAACCTTTTAGTTCCTTGAAGATAAGGCCCTGATCCTTTTAGTTCTGGGGACCTTTGGTCGGAAAGGGGGCTATACACAGACATAGTCCTCCAGGGTTCAAAAGCAGACTTGTGGCTCCTTTCCCACATGTCGTTCACCACTCTCTCTATACCCGATTTCTGACTCTATCCACTGTCCTATCTACAATGAAGACAGTTCCAGTTAGCAGTGTTAACACCACCACTAGTTTGGTTAAGTTTGCCATTGCTCTAACCTCATGTAAACAAAAGTGACAGCAACGCAAAACGACACCAACAGAGGACAAAAATCAAGCTAAAAACTTAGTTTTCACCATCTACACATTAACAGCTTAGTGCGTGGTAATACTGGCAATCCATACCGTGCCTTAGCACGCTTCACCCCTCAATCCAGTTCGTTTGACCAGTGTGACCGCTCCGTACCGTGCTCTAACACGATACACTTCCTTGGCCATGGCACACTTCGGAGAGGTGTGCTTCAGCACGGTACACTTCATGCACTAGCACAAGCATGCGGGTAAACAATGTTGACAGCCTTCATTATGAAGAAATCCAGACTGTTCTGGATGTATCTGACTAAAATGACTCAAAGTGAAGACATAAAGTAGCTGTCATGTTCTCCTATGTGCGGATGCAGACTCGACTGCACGTCTTTTTTTTTTTTATGGCTGTATCTGATTAAAATTACTCAAAATAAGACACACAGTCAGTAAAATAGCTGTCATGTTCTACGTGTTGTTCTACGTGTTGTTCTCCGCTGTGGAGACGTGGACACGACTGCGCTTCCCTTTAAAAAAACATTTTTCATAATAACATAAAGCCATGCATGTGTTGTATAATGACGTTTAGGCCCGGTTTGTCCTGGAGCAGTGTGACCGCAGGCCGTGCAGGCCAGCGGGGGAATGGGGAGGGAGAATGAGGGGCAATGATGCTTAAGCACGGTATGACAACATTGCCGGTGTGATAAATCAAATGCTAAAATAAATAGTTAATAAATAAATAGGCAATGTCTCATTATCATAAAAATATAAGAAATGAAAATAACGGATCATTATAGGTTATGACTGAACCCTGTCTGTCATAATCTATAATGATCCTGTCCGTCAAAATGACAGACAAGAAGAAAGTCTAGTGCAACCTCTTGTAGGGAAAGGCTTTTTTTGGTGCTAAAATGTTCTGGGGTAGACCTCCAGACACCCATACAAAGACATTTCTCTAATAGAATAATAAAAAAATGTACTAGGAAATAAGTGTGGCTGAACTGTAAAGCAATTTGCAAATAAGTCTATATAATAAGTCTATGATCAGTATGAAAAAAAAAATAGGGATAAAGTTGTGATCTTGCCATGAAAAGGAAAGAGTTGTCATTTCTTCAGGTAAGAGGCTCAGCCAAAATTCATATTGTGGTGCAGCCTCGGAGACAAACCAAATGTGTGTCAGTCAATAAAGTTTGTGTAATAAAACAAGTGTGCATGAATTACTTTAAGTATTTCTTGCCTTTCTCCTGGCGGGCCGCCACTCCAAATGGATTGTAGGAGAAACACTGAGCATCTTTCATTATGTCAAGAGAATGTAATAATGTATCACATCGTATATTACAAACCTGGACAACAGAAAGGGTTGACAAATATTTTTTGTTGTATATTTTTCAGTTTAGACTTGCACAGAAAAGAGACAATAAACCAACCTTTGCAAACTTGAAAAACGGTCTTGGGTCCCGTCTGAAGTATTCAATGTCAAACATAGCTTGAGGATCCGGAAGATCCGGAAAATCTATGGCAAGGCGTGCATAAATCCCATCTCTGGAGCGAAAGTCCGGTATTCCACAAGAAACGGACACCTACCAAAATAGCAAAACAGCAAATACTGAAATTTGTGTTTCCAATAATATATGGTAATTCAAAAAGCACAACTTTATGATACTAATAAAAATGCATACCCCAGCACCAGTCAACACGAGGATCCGTTTACTTTCATGAAGTAGTTTGACCACGTCTTCTAAGGTATTGATATCCTTTCGCTTCTTTCTTTTTGGAGGATCTGAAATGTTGATGATGATCTGCCACAATGTCATGTCGTCTAAATCCGGTGGGAGTACAGTCTCAGGCAACAAATCCTTCAGTATAGCTCTAGGATCTGCCTCTCTGATGTGTTGCTGGATGAAACTGTAGGAACCTGAACAAGAACACAACAACTTCATCCCATCGTGCCTTTCGTACCTTTTCTTCAATTCTATGCATGTTTTCCAATTATTGTTTCTCATAATAACAAAGTTAAAAACCTATTGGCGGTTGAGGAGTCCAGTCGCTAGAGCTTGCATGAGATAATCTGTCATCTTCCTCGTTGATGTGCTCCGGGGTGTCAGGCAACCCGTTTGTGATAAGATCCTCATGTCCAAAATATTCTGAGCAGAAAGAAAAATTGTACTAGGATCAAGTTAAACATAGGAGGACTGGCGTCTTTGTCTCACGAATGACCACCTTCAATCGATTACAATTCACGTCAATAACAACAACCTCGCTGTGATATCAACATCTTATGTCAACGTGAAAGTGGAAAAGTAACTCGGCTCACAAACGCTTGTTAGCGACCCAAGTTTCGTGCCGTCAGGGAATCACTTAAATCGTGAAATATTGTCAAGGTGTGTCAGTCTGTCAACACAAGAAAACATACATATTCCTTTTTGAGAGGCAGACGCCTCCCGATACAGATTTACTTAGTTAAACATTCACGGATAACATGAATGTATCTTTCGGTTCAAACCATACGGAAGTTCGAAAAACATGAATCGCGTAAATACACAATGTGATAAGTGTTAGTCGTCTACGTCTCTTTCTTACCACCACCCTCCTCGTTTGCCTTCAGTGTCGAGCTGGCGTTTAGTTTTATGACGGCGCTATGTTGCTTGGAGTCCAGCAGTTCCAGTCCATTGTTGTCGCCTGCTGGCACTGTTGTGGCCTGCTGTACCGCCATCGCCGGCTTTGCTTTCTTCTCCGCTGGCAGCATACAATTTACCCCCGCCTCCCAGCTCTCTGTGACCCCAGAGGCACATGTTAAGTGGTCTGCTTTGGCGAAACCGTAGTCAGTCGCCGGGCTGACTTTCGACCGCTTTTTGGCCGGTTCTTCAATTTCGGATACGCCTGGAAAGGCTGTTCCAAGACTGCTCTCCCCGTCCGCCATCTTCAGCCGCAAACGCAAGTGAAGTGTTCAGTGCAGGGCGTGCAGGGCCTTCCTCTTCTTCGGCTTCTTCTTCTTGATGTTTTATGCCGGTAAGCAACATTTTGGTGCATTATCGCCACCAACTGGTATGGAGCGAGAATAGACTAGACGTATGTTGTAATAACAACAATAATGATAATAAATGCTCTGTAGCCTACATGAAGATGGATATTGTACTGCAAATAAAAAACAATAATAAAGACTGTATGTCAAAGATATAAGACGGTACATCAAGTCTTGTCATTTCAAATCTAAAATGTATACTCATAAGTAGAGACAAAGGAGTGCATTTATATAGAAATATTTATTTAATCTGAAAAACTACATTCAAAAAAAGTCTGTTTTTACAGCAGAGATTAACATGTTTACAGCCTGGTTAAAAAAAACAAATAGGTGTGATTAGCTCATGTCTCTATCGACACACACTGTATGGGGGGGGGGGGGGTGAATGTTTTGATGACTCATCAGTTTTGATTTGATGAAGGATAAGAGTTATTCACAATAAGGCGTGTAGCTGACATGATCGACAGGTGGGCGCGGTGTAACGGTTTGTCAGGACACTTAAAACCCGCCTCAGCTCCAGCTCTCAGCCCGTCGCTAGGTTGAATGAAGGTAAGGGTGAGACAGCATTTCAAGCATGGAGCCCGCCATCGATGCAGGAACATGTGGGTGACATCACTCAGGCCATCCGGGGGAGACCTCCCTCGCAGCGAGTTGTTGAAGAGAAGCAACCGAAGTCCACCCCAGAAGAACCAACAAATGCAGATGTTGTTGAGGCTCAAGTTTCTTCCTCTGTCTCTGCAGCTCTCTGGGCACCTCGACGGACCAGTCACCAATAATCCACACTGTGTCTATAGGAGAAATACAAAGATGTTCAATTAATGCCTCAGACAAGACAAATGTACAGTTAACTACATGTGACAGCTCAGGGTGTTTTTTTGTTATTAGCCACATCTGAAGGAATAATATTTAACAAAGTAGCTGCAACTCCTAATAATAGATGCCAGTCTTAAACACTATTTTCTCTAATACTTAAAGTTTTTGGTGTGAAGCTGACACTGTCCACAGACTCCATGACTTCACGGGGTTCAATAGAAAACAAATATCTTATAATAAATACTAAATATTTATTTTTCAATTGTCATGTTCACCCACATCACTGTTCACATCAGTAAATATAAGACACAGACATTCCTCTTTTTGTCAGAACAGTAACATGAACTGTATGCTTTGTAATATTGATTTCTTCTGGATGTCTCATATTTATTTACAGTCTATGGTCTAACAGTAGTTTTATCAACAACGAAAAGAAAAAAGACACCAAAGCTCTGTCTTTTATCGTTTTAAAATAGACTTCTTATCCTTAAACATGTTCTTACACCCAAGTAATGATTTGTAACACAATGTGAGAATTTAAATGTAAAGATTAGCCTCAAAATGTTTCTTACATTTTATGATAAAACTTTGCTAATGTGTTATAACTAATAACCATAATTGTATATTTTAAAAAGTGTAGTTTTAAGACTTTAATTAAATATTTGGGTTGAATATAATTCGTTTCAACTGTGTTGTAGAAAAGTTAACTTACTGTTTATAGAGATAACTCAGGACGAGCAGGAGAGCAGTAGGGGATGCTAGCAGCCTAGCCGTTAGCTTTGATGTGAAATGGAGCGTCGAGCTGAATGGGCGGAGTTAAGTCCCGCCCGGTCCCGCCTTAATGCTGTTCGCTAGGTTGATCCGAAGTTAGGTTGAGACCCCACTGAGACAGCATATCCAATTATTCCAATATGGATGCGCCCGTTGATTTAGACTCCTTTGATGCCTCCGTAACAGAGGGGTGACGTCACTCAGGGTTCGTCCAGTAATATAGTCCATGTTTCGGACACAGCCAAAAGCGGTACATGTACAGCAACAGTGACCTAGGTAACCGTGGCCTAACAGTATGATTCAAAAAAATGCCTTTATATTATGACATCATAGAATGCAAATGCAACGGCTGAAACACAGGATATTGACGTTGAGGATGAGACAGCTGAGGGCACTTTTCAGCAGTTGCATTTGTTTCTGGATTTGAGCATTTTCTTTAGAATGTGCAGTGTTTCTGAATATGCTGCGTGTTTTTCTCAATGTGCAGTGTTTCTGAATATGCTGCGTGTTTTTCTCAATGTGCAGTGTTTCTGAATATGCTGCGTGTTTTTCTCAATGTGCAGTGTTTCTGAATATGCTGCGTGTTTTTCTCAATGTGCAGTGTTTCTGAATATGCTGCGTGTTTTTCTCAATGTGCAGTGTTTCTGAATATGCTGCGTGTTTTTCTCAATGTGCAGTGTTTCTGAATATGCTGCGTGTTTTTCTCAATGTGCATTGTTTCAGCAGTTGCAGAGCGTGTGACCCCTACCGGCCACCGTATTATCCCTTTTCAAATACCCAAATAATTAAATGAATGACTGTTTTGCCGAATGAACTAATTGACCATTATATAAAACTTTTTAAAATGTTAAAAACTATAAACAGCTTGAACATTTAAAGTGCTGTAAAACAATTCCGCCTCAAAGAAATTAAAAGTCAGTGTAGGCTGACACTGGTCTACACTTTTGAAAATTCCTGCGCTAGATGGAATGCCTCAACCAGGACTTCTTTAAAATCTTTGAAGGTAGTCATGTGTTTAACAGGGAAGGTAATGGTGTTAATGCAAGCAGCAACATTTGGATAACATATTCTGTGTTCCCCAAAATGTGACTTGCAGTGATGCTCAAACTTCACATTCACTTTGATCCTAATTTTCTCCTCCTGAAGGACAGGAACGTGGCCTTGCCCCGTTATCCACTGTAGAAATGCCTCTACAGTGAGTTGTGGTCCTGAAGCCTCCACCTCCGATTCCACTTCATCTGAAATTAAAAGCAATGACAATAGAATGAGAATGAGATTAGACAGCAAAAACGTCCTCCCGTAGTTTGTCCAAGTATAAGGAGAGTAGTTGAGCAATAATACCAGGATTATTGATGAGGAATAAAATAGAAAGGGCTTTGTTACGGCTACCTCAGAGACAAAACTGGATAGCAAATGCCAGAGTGTGCTTCATATGCTGCTGGTTGAAAATGTTTGTATACGCTTGTATGATATCTTAATAAAAAGTAAGGAGGAGATACAGTACCTCCACCACTATAAAACAACAAGGCTAATTCCTTTGTTTTTGTTATACATTGAATACATTTTAAGATCAAAAGATGCATATGAAACAAAAGTTGAAATTAAAACATTTTCTGCTATATAGATGTGGTAAACAGGAGCATTCTGGTAATATTAAGGTGCTTTGTCCTAAGTTTTTAATGTATATAGATATCAATACCAGGAAATAAAAGCTTAAATTCTCAACTTTTGTCTCACATGCATATTTTATCTTAAACTCAAAAGTCAGGGAAGCTGGTAGCCTAGTGGTTAGGAGGCATTCCCATCTATAGAGGGTCTTGTCCTTGAAGCGGGCGGCCCAGGTTCAAATTTGACCTGATCCTTTACTACATGTAATTTCCCACAATCTCTGTCCCCGATTTCCGACTCCATCCTCTGTCGTCTCTCTACAACAATGGTGTTGAGGCTCAGAAATAAAAAATAAACCTGTAATGTTATCTATGTACAACAAATTCAAAGGGCTTGGTGGCATTGTTCCAATACTTGAGCAGAGGACTGCATCAGGTGGTATCTGGTGTGTGTGTTCTTGTACAATATATGTCAGTGTTGCCCCCCCCCGCCCCCCATTGAAGGTCAAGTAAAAAAAAGAAAAGAAATATATATACATATATACTGTATATATATATTTTTTCACAGATTTATTTTTGGGCTTTTTGTGCCTTTATTGTAGAGATAGGATAGTGGATAGAGTCTGAAATCAGGGAAAGAAGTCATTTAAGGATACCTTTCCGATAGAAAAGGACAGCTGTCATTAAAAATAACACATGAACACCAAGATTCCTTCAATCGTTTATGTCGGCGTGTCGGCTTGTCCCCACCCCCCCAACGCTGTAAACCTAGGGGAAACACTGTATGTGTAATAAGTAGTGAAACCTATGGAATCGGTTGGCTAAACTTCTGTCACAGAATAGCATTTTTTTTTTACCTTGCTCGAGTTCCTGCAGGAAATCCTGGAGATGATTCATCAGAGTCACCTCCAAATGTTCCCTGTTTGTGCCTCTCTCGCTGAAGTCTGCTTGGCACACAGATATGATAAAGTCTGCATCAGCCTGTCAAATGAAATATGGCTCATGAGTACAATCCATCATTTATTCAGTCAAATTAAAGAATTTGAAAAAAAGTTGTTACTGGATGTAATTCCACAACTATGAGGATGTGCATGAACCTGTAACACTCCTCATAATTATATTTAACGTATATTAAGTTTAATTTCACAGTAGCTGTTTGAACCAGGCATTTTAAACACTCAGGTTTGTAATATTATTCAATTTCATAGGGATGGTTTTAATGGTATTGTTATTATATTGTGGTAATGTATAGTTATGTAAAACAAACAAGCTGATGCACTGAAAAGTTTGAATAATTGTAAGTGTTCATGTAATGTTGTGATGCTACAATCAATGTTGTACCATCACACATCCAATCTGCATCATTTCTTGATTTTGTGGTGAAGTTTTATCAAAATGAAATCTAACCCTTTGTAACCCTTACTTACTACTAATCCTTCCACGTTCCCTTGTATTGCTAATATTTGCCTGGTTTTCCATCCCAATACAAGTGAGAAGATGAGGTCTTGTCCCTCACCTATATTCTGGTATTTATCATTTGAAGTTCCAGTTCAAGAAGTCTGATCCACACTAAACAAGTTGAGTAGTTGAACTCAGTATGTACAGTAAAAATAACAAAAAAAGTCATTATATGATAGAAAATATTTGTTCTTCAATCATTTCCATGGTGCACCTACTTTCATTTCCAGCCCGGGAACAAACAAAGGCTGACAGATGCCTGGGTATTTGGCCATGATTTCCAACAGGCCATACAGCTTTAAGCCATCCCTTATCTGCAGCAGAATCGGGAGCAGTCTCAGATGTGTGTGGAGGACAGTAGCCCTTTTTGAGGTAAATTACATAGAAAAAATGAACATAGCAAAAAAATGATATGAAATCTAAAATGATTAATCACAAAAATGTAAAACTAAAGGAATTCATGAGGATTGTAGTGTATATATTTATGGCTTTCAATAACAACAGAAATGGTTGATAAGACCGGAAAAAGAGTTGAAAGTACTAAAAGGCTGGAAAAGGGACACAACCATCTCCAAAGAGGTTGAACTCCATCAATCCAAGGTTACCAAGGAACCCAGGGTAACTTCAAAGCAACTATTGGCTAATGTTATGTCCATGAGTCCACCTTTAGGAAAACACTCAACAACAGTGTGCATGGCAGAGCTGCAAAGACAAAGCTACTGTTCCCCAAAAATAACCTTTATCTGGTGGTGAATAAGACCAAAACAGGATTTCAAGCATTATGTTTGGAGAAAAGAAAACACTGCATTTAGTAATTATGTGTAAAATTGTAGTGATGTTCACAGATGAAGGGTTCACATACTTTCAAGCAACAGTGTATGACACAATGGCAACAGCTGGAAATGAGCATTAAACATTCAGTCCATTATGGCAAAAATTACAATTTAAAGCTTCACCATTTTTTAAGGTGATGATGCTTGAGTGAGCAATTGCAGCTTTTATGATTTTTGAAATGTAAACACTTTCATGTCAACATACACAAGCACAATTAAACCCAAAAACACATTAAACACCAAGATCTCAAACATACCGGATTATTTCCTCCCTTTTCTCCACATGGATTAATCCTGTGTACCCACAGTTCAATATCTCCTCTGTGAGACTTTGAATGGTTGTCTCAGTGGCTGCCTCCACCTGAAATGAAACAGACCACCTTATCGTTGTGTCAAGAAACAGATCAAGTGATGCGTGAGGGCTCTTTTAAAGATAGAAAAAAGTCAAAGTACAGCTATGAAGGCTGTTGTACAAATTGTTCCTGATGACAGGACTGTAAGTGACAGAGCTACTTGGTTTCATTATCAGTTCATTTATTTTAAAGCTGATCAGTTAAGTCTCCATGCTTTGTCAGATCGAGGCCGCTGATCAGTTTATGCTTTGTTTTTTTAAGAAAGGCTTTATACTCTTACTCTTGTTAAGAGGTCGGCATATTGGGCATCTCCCACATTGTCTTTGTCCAGGTTGTCAAAGTTCAAGTACCCAGTGCACAGGACCTTGTAGCACCAAAGCACAATGAAATTAGGGGCAGGTCCTCCTTGGGCCAAGCTGGAGGCCATTATTTCCCCAACCGTCCTAACCAAAAAACATTTTCAAATAAATGTTCATGATGCTCCATTTCTTCATAAATGCTGAAAATATAAATATGAAACTTTTGCATGCCATGTTTGTCTTTAAGCTTAAAAGGTGATCTACCAAAGTTCTGTTTACAGCATGTGTCTACAACCCGAGGAGGCAGATTGCAGGTCTTAGTATATTAATTGTATTTAGTGGTTGCCTGGTTAATCAAATAATGATACCGTACACTGAAAGTGAATTTTTTTTAGCACATACCTGAAATGACCTTTATCCAAATCTGACAGGGAATAGTTCGGTCTCCCGCCATTTGATCCCTTCTCAAATAATTTCTGTTCAATGCCTGCAATCATTCCTTAAACATGATAATAAATATTTTGAACAGTAAATTTGCTGATAAAATTCCCAATTACACAACTTGCATATATAAAATATTAACAGTATTTAATGTCACTCTGAAACCTTTTAAAATTATTCTCAGGGCAAAACATTGATATAAGTTGTATCCTATGCTTACCTGTCAGAAATTCCTTGCGAAGAGCCCTTATGTCAATGCCTGCGTCACCTAAAAAGAGGACTCTCAGCTGGTTGGCTGGTGATGCTTTTTCTTGTCGCTGCCATTGCACAAGACCCCTCTCAAACATGCTCTGGCGAGACACTGTGATGTCAAAGTTTTTTCCATCTGTGTAAACAGCATGTGCAATTGCCCGCATAACATCATCAAGACTTAAAAAGGGAAGAAAGAAGGAAAATGTTAGGGCTGGGTACAGTGCAGGATATTTAGAGACAAAATAATAGTTGAATATTGTCTGCAGGGGTCCCCAACCACTGGGCCTCAGACTATGGTACACAGCATTTGGTTGTTTTAAAAATCTGTACTTAAATGTGAAAACCAAGAAGCAAGCAGGAGGGTGAACGTAATTGTCAAACAGTATGTACTGCATTATGTTCTGTTGTTTAATTTTCATGAAATGGTAAACCTTATTATTACATGTCAAATTGTAAATTATTTTCATTGATATTTAAAATTTATATTTTAAGTAAAAGTTAAAAGATGAAAATGTAAACTTTTAAGTGATTAGGTCACATATGGCCAAAGCTGCTGTCCAGTCCTTACAGTCAAAAAGGTTGGGGACCACTGCATTATAGAAATGGTTACAATGTCTTCAGGGCATCCAATTTTCCAAAATACTACATGCATTTCTGGAATATAATTTTGTCCATATGTATTTGGTGTTTTATATTTAACAGAAAAGGTTACGTAATTTGAAAACAAACATTGTAACATGATTACAGGTAGATACCAAACAAGCCTGATTTTAAATAATTATTAAAGTGTTAGATATTCTTTTATTAATCAGAGTGTGAACTAAATGTCATGTTAGCTGGATACATACTTTTGAATTTCCTCTGCAGCACATTTTGAAACATCTTCCACCCTGGAAGGCATTTCCTCCACACTGTCAAGTAAATGATGAACATTACAAAAGAGTGTCTGTTAAGTTGTTGCATTACATAAGGCAATGCCCTTAAAAGTCAGGACTTTCTATTAGAAGACTGCTTAATTGTCTGTAGACAAACAAAAACCAAACTTATCCTTAACCTTTAATTACCTTGTCCTTAATTATTCAGTATTTCACACCAAACACACATGATCATCTCTCATAGAGAAAAAAGGGGTCTATTTTTTACCTGTCTCCACATGCGCTTGCATGGACTTCTAAATAGTCCATTGGAAATTCCACCTGACATACTGGACAGGCAGCCTAAATGCAAACACAGTCAAACAGAATCACAAGAAAATGATTTAAGTTCAATTATAACTGATACTGGTTGTATAACAATTTTATCTTTATAGGGTTGGTATTCAATATTTTTGTTTTACTGTATTCAGTGTCATGGTTGTGCTTGTCCCTGGTGTAGATTCTTCCGGAATTGACTCAACCATCATTATATCAGGGGAACCCTACAAAAGACATTTGAGTTACATTTAAATCTTAATGTGAAATAATCTGAGATATCCAAAAGCTGTGCAAAGTTTTAAATACTTCTCCATGGAGATCATAGTCGTCCCCTGACGATTGCTGTTCTACACAGGACTTTATGTGAACAGCCAAAACTTGCATGCAACTTTGCAAGTGGCCTTGGGCATGTTATGGAACTCATGCGCATCTGCTGGATGAGGGGATGTATCCAATTCATCCTGGAGTGGCACAATATAAATGGTGTTCTTCCCTCCTCCAGTCTGTATTTAAAAAAAAGCTGCATTGTACCCCTCAGCTTCTGGGGCGATAACTGAAAGTCTCCTTTGTCTAGATCCACCTGAAACAAGCCATAAGTGAACGTTAAGAGAATAAGGCAATAAATAAATAATTAGACAGTTCAAAGCTTTTTTTAAAGATTTATATTACCAAGTGCTTTGTAAAGCAGCCAGCCTCCTAATAAACTGCCAATCATAGGGTACTGGCAGGTCAGGAGTCTTGAAATCTGTTCAAAGCACAATTTGCCACGTTATATCAAGGCAGTTCATCTTTCACTGTTCTTTCAAATACTTACATTGTATATTTTCATTTGTCACTGTTAAAAAGGTTAAATACAGCTTTGCTTAATTTAACCCTCAGGCAACGTGACGCTTCGCCGTCCCAAACCGGCAAGCAGCAATGTTAGTACCCTGCTTCCGGATGGTGTCCTGTCTGTATTTTTTTCCATCATGTAGAACTGCAGGGTCACAGTCCTGCCACTGATGTCCTTACATAGAGGTAGAAACAGTTTTCTACCCCTAGCCGAGGCTCTCGAAAAAAAGCCTGGGAATGATCTGTGGATTCAAATAAAGTCATATTCATCAGGCCAAATCTTAGGAATAATTCATTTTGATGTTACGTATCACACTAATTGATTTAACATGCTAATACACCTCAAAAGTGCATGAAATTCAAACTCCTTTTAAGGGCGCTCAGGTATACCTAATTTAATCAAAGCAACTCCAGAATAATCATTACTATGAAGAGGAGGCAGTTGCTCTTGTTACATACTCTGGAAGACTAACTATAATCATACCAATCTGCAGTAAAAAAGCAACCATAAAGATCTAAACTTGGAATGCCCTTGAAAGAAACTACACAAATAATTTCTAAAAATATTCAGAACCTGGCCATGTCTTGGTTAACCCCTGATGGCCTTTGGGATGTGGTTGGTATAATTGTTTGTTGTTGTTGCTGAGGGGTCGTTTGATCTCCTGACTGCCCCTCTCTTTCCAGCAAGGAAATAAAATTCCTTGCCATCTTACGAATGGCGTTTCTCTGTGGGTGTAGGTGGAAGGTTAATGCTCATCTTTTACTTAGCCACAATGATTTAACTCTAACAGGAGATTTTCTACACCCATAAAAGGAAAATCTACATAGGGCACAGAAGTTGCCAAGAACACAGAAAATAAATTATTTATTGTCTATTTGAAACATAAAAATAGATAAATTATAATATTACCCAGGCAAAGGTAGATTAAGCAGGAAAATATCCCCCCAACACACAACATACCAGAGCAGCACAAAAAGTACAAACACTTAAAGAAAATTAATTGCACATTATTTGTGAAGTTTGTCACATTTGTTTTTGTGAATAAAAATGTGATATAATTTCATTGGCAAATATAAATGTTAAATATTATATCGAAATGTTAAAAATACATGTCTTGATTATAAGTATTTAGGGCAGGGGTGTCCAAAGTTTTTTTAGTGAGGGCCAAATACAAAAAAATTAATTTGGGGCCGGGCCACACACTAGAGGTGACATATTAACACATGAATACTGTGTGTATTTCTAACTCACTTATAATCTGAAGAACATTGCACTCAGTGGGAGCAGTGATGCTGTCCTTTGGATTGAAGGATGGCTGACATGTCTTGAGTAAATTTGGTGGGTGAGACGCGAAGGACTTCACAGAGATGGCTATCAGTCATTCTGGTTCTCAGTCTGCTTTTGTTATGATTTAACAGAGAAAATGTTTGTTCACATATGTATGTTGAGCCGAACAAGCTCATCATTCTTTTTGCGTGGCGTCTCATCAGAGGAAACTTGGCATTATCCAAACTCTGATAGAAGTCAGGGAGGGAGAGAAGCTGATGTTGACTCTTCAGAGAATCATCACATTGCATTTCAATCAGTTCTAACTGCAGACTCTCTTCTACTTCTTTTGCATCCACCAGAAAGGGGGTCGAGAACAGCTTGATTTCTTTTTCAATGATAGAAAAATCTTGGAAACGCTGGTTGAATTCTGTCAGGAGAGATGTAATCACAGACACATATTTCTCCTTTTTAGCAGAAAGGTCGGCCTTTGGAATAGCAGACTTGATTTCAGACAGCGCAGGGAAGTGTGCAGCATTAAAGCTTCGTAGTTGTGACTCAAACAGGCGGAGCTTTACACAGAAGGCTTTCATGTGCGCATACAGGTGAGGCACCAGCTGTTCTTTGCCTTGTAGGTTCTTGTTCAGTGTATTCAGATGATGAGTAAGATCAACTAAAAAAGCCAGGTCTGACAGCCACAGAGGGTCACGCAGTTCATGAAGAGGTCGGCCCTTTTCTTTCAAAAACTGGTCGATTTCTGATCTCAGCGAGTAAAACCGCTGCAGCACAGAGCCGCGGCTGAGCCAGCGCACATCAGAGTGGTAGAGTACATCCCCGTATTCCGCATCCACGTCAGATAGGAAAGCTTGAAATTCTCTGTGGTACAGTCCTCTAGCGCGAATTATGTTGACAGTTTTCACAACAGTGTTCATCACATCGCCCAGCTGGACAATCTTGGCACACAGTGCTTCTTGGTGGATTATACAGTGCATCCTAACAGCCTCACCTCCGCTCTCTTTTACCTTGGCGCACACCATCGATACCATTCCTTTGCGCTCGCCGGTCATGGCCGGAGCTCCATCCGTTGTTACTCCACAGAGCTTGTCCCATTTAAGCCCCATCTTTTCAACGGCCTCCGACACAGCTTCAAAAAGTCTTTACCCGTCGTTGTGCCTTTTAGGCTCATCATATCAAGCAGCTCCTCCGTACAGCAAAAATTATTATCCACTCCCCGCAAAAAAATTAATAGCTGCGCGGTGTCTGTGGCATCTGTGCTCTCATCGCATGCTATCGAGTAAAAATCAAAAGCACAAGCTTTGTCTTTCAGCTGAAGTTTCAAGTTGGCTGACAAGTCCTCGATTCTCCGCACCACTGTATTTCTGGACAAGCTCACGTTTTTGAAATCCTGCACTTTTTCCGGGCACATTATTTCTGTGACTTTGATGAGCCACTGCTTTATGAAATCGCCGTTTGAGAACGGTTTGCCGTGCTGGGCAATAAGTTTAGCCACTTCATAGCTTGCTGTTGTGGCGTTTTCCTGTATTTTGTTTGCACGAAAAAAAAGCTGTTGTTGCGCTTGCAGGCTAGCTGCCATTTGCTTGACTTTCTGTGTTCGTTCGGCACCAGCGTACAATGTGTAGCTCTGATGTTTGGTCTCATAGTGCCGACGGACATTATACTCTTTCATCACAGCAACATCTTCCTTGCAAATCAAACAGACACACTTTCCATTGACTTCTTTGAAGAAGTATTCATTTTCCCACCGTGTTTGAAATCTCTTACACTCACTAACTATTTTGCGCTTCTTCGGTGCTGCCATTTCTGGTGACTCGCGGTATAAGTTTTTCTTTGCTTAATTTTGTTTAGTGGAGAAGCACCGTTTCTGGGGCTGGCTCCATCTAGTGTTGAAACTTAGAAGTGCAACAGAGTTGAGCTCTAGCTTCTTGTACGGGCCATATTCAATTATATTTTCAGAATTTGCTGCGGGCCAATAAAAACTGGACCGCGGGCCGCAGTTGGCCCGCGGGCCGTAGTTTGGACACCCCTGATTTAGGGTCTTAGTTAAATATTTAGACATTTAAAGCTAAATATTTAGAAAATCGTTGCTAATTTTTTTATATAGCCTATCTAAATATTAGACATTTATTTTCAATCTTAGCTACATTTTTAGAATCTAAACTAAATGTTTAAAAACGTTTTCCATGTGTCCTGTGCATGTTTAGGCACATCTATTTGCAAAACACGGCTTCTCCTACGTCCTCCTGCTAGCTGCAGCATTTGCTGCATGTAACGCTCGGTTCTAGCCCCCCTCGATAAAAATGTGTCAGTCCGACGTCATTGTCAGTGTGATATCACTGATCTAAGCCCGTTGGCTCGTTGTGGTAAGCCCTGCAGCCCATTAACTTCTGTAGCACGCCCACGATATGCCACAGCTCCGGTAGCACAGTAGTGCTAAGGTGCTAATGCTTTTGCTCCCTGGCCCTCGGAGCCAGAGTGGCTGAGCGAGTGACCAATTACGGCAGAGCTGACAGGCCGACCAATCAGATCAGACTTGGCACACGTGGGGACTCTGAACGTGGGCACTTCAGAGCCTTCGAGAGAGAGTCAGAAGAGAGCCGGTGCATGGAGCGGCAGTACATGAAAACAGACACTTTTTTCAAACTTTAGCTATTGTGAACATACTTTAGTAGGTACATAGATTAAATATACGAACCCCAAAAAGTGCAATATGGGCTCTTTAAGAAAAAAAACATGCTCTTGAATAAAGATAGTATATTCATCCCATAGTTGTTTAGGAAAAAAAAGCAGGCTTGAAAGTGAAAAAAAAGGGATAAAAATGAAACTAAATAAAAGATTAATAATAGTGGACTGCACTTGTGAAGAGCTTTTTAAGTCTTTTGACCACTTAAAACACTTTTTCACTTCATAACTAATTCACACTTTTACGGATATACAGTAAATATGGTGAGGTGTAATGTCATGATTTGTTCTTGTTTAGTTTTAAATTTAGTTAATTTCAGTGTTTAGATTTCATTCCCTGTTCTATTTTGTATTGTTCATTCCTCGTGTTGCTTTAATTCCTGTGTTCTTCTCTGATCATATTCCTGGTTAAATTGCTTATTGTCTCATTTTCTCATTGTATCCTCCTGTTTTAAATTTTCCCTAGTCTTGTCTGTTGTGTTTGCTGTCTTATTTTGTAGTCCTTGTCCCAAGTGTTTCCTCTCTTACTTCCTGCCTTTTTCTGTTTTTCCGCCATTTTGATTGCCCTCATTATCCTCACCAATGTTTTCATTTTACTTTGTTCTGCCTGACTTTCCTTTAAAACCACAACACAGACAAAAACAATACTTAATTAAAAACGAAAGCGGTGATGAAGGGCCCTCGCACCCCTGTGCATGTCGGGGTGTGTCGCGGCCGCGGGAGTGCAGCAGCAGCGGAACATGGCTAAGCAGCAGGCCGTGCAGTCCGATTTGTGTAAAAGTCGTACTATGGTATGCTGAAATAGGCAACGTAATGAAGATCACAGAAACTTTTGACGTAGAGCAGTTCAGGCTGGCACTGTCATGATAGCTATGAAATATGGAGCAAATTGAGCATTGTGTTGTACTTATTCCTTGCAGTAGGAGGCGCTATGGTTAAAGTTGACTATTGTTATGTCAGTGTGTTCAGAGGCCAAACCTGATCATACATGTGTAATTTGAAGTAGATCAGACAAAGTATATAGGATGTAGTACTTACTCCTTACAGGAGGGTGCGCTATGGTTAAAGTTGACTATTGTTATGTCAGTGTGTTCAGAGCAGTGGGCGCGCACTGTAGCTGTTCACACTCAATGTTCTTGAAGCCAAAATACACCACTTAGAGGCGCTTCCATCTTGTGATTTTGACGTCATTTGGAGCCAGAGTCTGCGTAGGGCAGGAGCCCTGGTAACACGCCCCGCCCATGTAGCGTACTGCCCTGATGACTTACGCAGCCCAGCTACGCCGAAAGCGCTCTGCCGGTCTACGAGGCTTATTATGAAGAAATGTGTAAGTACAACCAACCACCGTATTCAAAGTCTAATATTTAAACACACTGTGTTTTAAAAAATCCCGCTATTTTAATCATTATTGAAAATACGTGGGCTGCTGGGTCCTCTGTTTTTGCCGAAATTGTTCTATATTTAAGCTAGTTTAGCACCACAGACCGTAGACTACAGGTGGCAAGATATGTTGTATTTTGTTAGAAACTGATAGTCTGCAATGTGATTCATGTCTGCTTTTCTAATATATTTAAATGAACAGTAAATCAATTGTTTTTTTGTGTTTTCATTTAGGCAAAGAAGAGATAAAGAGCAGATGGTCTGACATCTTCCACAGAGGTGAAGTGTAAGTTAAAATCATCTGTTAAAAGTTATATATAGATTTTTTTTTAAGTTTCATAAGAGGATTATAAAAACAAGCTATTGTTAACAATACAGTCTTCTAAAATACAAATCACACTGAGTCATACACCAGCTAAATGTTAAATAGAAAGGTGATGTTTTCTTTTACATTTTACAATCAACAGAACCTAGAAATGACTAATTTCAACCTTCATCTGAACACCTGTTACAGTGGTCAGGCTGGGGTCGCTTAGTTTGAAGGAACCTCCTCCTTCTTTCACCTGTGCTTGGACTAAGAGCTGTGCCAGATGCCCTGCTCATCCACTGTGGTAGAAATGACCTTACACCAGCAGCTCTCCCAGATGAAGAGTCCTCTCTGCCATCACCCAGAGGAGCTGATTGACATCTGTACAACTGAAGAAGATGGACAGAGTCTGGTCATGGTCTCCCTTACTTATTTTCCACATGGTTAATGAAGCCAGGGGTTGTTTATTGAAGTTTTTTTTTCATAAAATGTTTAAATAAACTTTTTTTAAAATCTGAATTGACTGTCTCTGATTAACTGGAGCACTACAACGTGTTGGTCACAATAAAATAATTTAGCAGTTAAGTTTATAGCTCACATTTGAAAAGGCCTTGAACTGACATGAATTTCTTCTTGACCAACAACAGCTAAGACAACAGCAAAGCTAACAGACGAGCTCAGCTTGTCACAGCCGGTCTCGTCTGAGATAAATGGCCTTCAAACTTATTAGTATTAGCATAGCAAGATACGCATGAGATTCCATTTCCATTTATTCAATCACAGACTTGTCCAACAGTCTGGCATGTTGTGCTGCTGTTTTCAAGAGTTAATAACTGAAGAGAAGAACTCCATCGAGAGAGGACAGGAAACACTCAGGAGACGAGTCCTCCATGTTGTCAGGGGTTGTTGATGGATCTGAATCTGAGGGCATCTTCTGTAATTAAGAAAAACAATCATGGAGTTAAATGTAAAATATAATGAATTTTACTGTGATGTTTATGCCTCAGACCTGAAATCAGATCTGTCCTCAGGTTCTGCTAAACTTCAGGTTCTAAAGTTTGTTTTTAAGACAGGAGAACTATTTAAG
Organism: Labrus mixtus; assembly: GCF_963584025.1. Taxonomy (NCBI): domain Eukaryota; kingdom Metazoa; phylum Chordata; class Actinopteri; order Labriformes; family Labridae; genus Labrus; species Labrus mixtus. The sequence goes on from NC_083617.1 coordinate 30,925,701, forward strand.
AGGAAAAACAAAATATATAATAAGACTGGATGAATCCAATAATATGATCATCTTTATGAATTTATGTTTTAAGACAAGTGTTCCTGCCACTTTCTATTGAAGATTATTTTAAACTGTCATCACATGGGCCAGCCTGATAAATTAAACTAATGTTAAATATTCTCATATAATCAGACAGCCAATTTGTGTGCAGAACCTCACCGGAGCTGGAATCAGACTCTGGACTGTTGTTTCCTTTGGGCATTTATTTCCTTGAAGACAGAAAGAAGAACAATTTAAACATGAACTAGACTTCTTGCAGAACCATAGAGGCTGTTAAAATCTTCTGCTAGTCTTCCTTACATTTTAAGAAGGATTATAAATTGTTACTAAAATTACTTTGATGCTGATAGCGGTTACAATAACACGGTCCAATCATGAGAGATAATTTTACCTTTGAGTCCTATGTGAAGGCGTTCTCTTCAGAATCAGCACTGCAAAGACAAGATGATGGCGTCCACCTTCACAACGTGCTGCTTCAGTCTGGCTGCATCATGGTCACCTACAGGAACATCACAGAAATGCAATCAAAGTACTTCACTTTATTTATCAGAGGATGTACTGTATGCAAAGTAGATTTTTTTTTAGCTGTAATTCCTCAAAAAGATTTGAGACTGCTTTGTTATTTGAGAGCACAGATTGTTTCTTTTCCCTTCTCTCTGTTTGACTGTACATGACCTATTAGTGCTGTAAAAGATGCTACAGTAAATCCTGGATCAGCTGTGTGGATGGTGTGACTGTGTGGTAAAGCTTTGTTAAAGTTGTCACGCACATACTCATATGCCTTTGGAGAGTAAAAGTGCAGTGTGGTGGCAAACTGCTTATAAAATATAAAATAGTATTTTATTGGTGAGGTGCCCCAATCAAAGCATCCTACAGAGTAGCAACAGCGGGCTGTAGAGGGAGGAAACGAGCGCATTATGGAGAGGAGCGCACCAGAGGGGGCGAGCTGGGGGAGAGACGAGAGACCCGAGAAAAAGGAAATCCCCAGTTTAAAATATAATGTTGGTGAAATGAGAGACATAGGAAGACATAAATATCAATGTTGAAATTCATTTGAATGCAGAGGCTGTGAATGTTCAGTTTTCTTTGGCTATAAAAAGGCAACAATAGCCTGTAGTTTAATCATGGTGTTTCTCTTCGTTAACGATTATTGAAGCAAAATCAAAAATAAATGCATGACATTTAAAACATATTAACATATGTGGGGAAAAACGCGATCTTCATGTCTTCTTTTATTGTACCTATGTCTCCTCCTAACTAACATAACAGCAGCATGTTGTGTGTAACACTGATCTCCTGTATTAGCACCTTTTTTTCAAAGGTGTTAAATACAGATACACAGTCACAATCACCGCAATTTTTGTCAGGTTTTGTCAATTTTTTGTACAAATTCTCAATGAGGGTCATTAAATTTACAATATGATCAACTTGTGACTGTTGAATTGGTAGTGTGTGGAAGCTAATGCAGAATATTTATCACGTTTAAGCAGCAGTTAATGCTCGGTTAATATTGCATTACACCACCGCTGGTTGCTGATGTTTGCATTCACGTTTCGGTTAGTCTCTTAAATCAGTACGCAATCATATTGAATCAGAGCTTACCTTTAGTTTTATCTGGATAGCTAGAGAAATACTCTACCCTCGTATATAGTATGAATTTCAGTCTGCACGGTGAAAGTAAAACCTTTTACTCTCGGTATAGCCCACTTATCACTCGGACTGTAAAAATGTACACATTAGTAATGATGCAGGCCAGATTAAAATTATTTGACTTTGTTTTTGTCCTAGATACTTTTTTGAGACCTTTCCAGACTATTTATTTTTGCTGTAAAATAACTGTACAGTCAATGAACCGCATCTATGAGCGGATTTTTATTATGATTCTTGGTTTTAAATACAATTTCAATCACAATAACGATATAACAATATCAAGAAACATAGCAATAAAATAAAAAGTAACCTAGCTTTACAACATTTTGGCTAACCTTAGACTGCTTATGTGTTAGCTAGCTAGATAACAACTTTAACCAACCAATGACACATAAATCACACTTTTTTACTTAGCGAAAAAAACTGCAAAGATCCCTGAGATCCCACAGGTCGGTTAGAACAGTTTACTGCAGAACAACTCATTTTGCCAGCTCAAAAAAGACGAAAAAACTGAACGGAAAAATTCAATGGCGTCTCGGCTTTCCTTCACTATGCAACTTTTGCTATTCACAAAGAGAGCTACGCAAGATTGGCGGCTGTCAATCATCGTCAAATATGACGTAAAATCCTGTTTTTCAACCTCAAATAACTTATTTAAAACAAACTTCACAGAAAAATGAGCACTTGAACACAATGTAGGGTGATAATAACTAATGATCACAGCAGAGTTTAGGTTTGGAAAAAAATTCCAGTATTTTAGTTTTACAGTTTGACCCACATCCCGTCTGTTATCATTGAGGAGGCGGGGTTTATGACCTATACTGCAGCCAGTCAGCAGGGGGAGCTCTAAAAATAAAAGCTTCACTAGACCGGGGACCTTGCCCGTCCATTATTTTTACAGTCTATGGTTCAGAGGCCAACCCTGATTATACCTGTGAAATTTGAGGCAGATCAGACAAAGTATATGAGAGTTACAACCACTTCCTGTTTGACAGCGAATGATGCATCCGTATGGCGAGAGCGTTGGACGTAGGTGTTTGAGCTTGAAAGTGTTGTATGGCCAAGGTGTTTGAATAGTCCCCACCAATTCTGAGCGGGAAATGAGCTACCTTGTAGCAATGGCTAATGCTAACTGAGTAGCAGTAACTTCCTGTTGTCAACAGGTGGCGCTGTGACTAAGCAAAAAATGTAAATCATGGATGAGTTCAGGGCAGGCCCCGTATCATGTATGAGAAATTTTAATATGATTGAACACTGCATGGCAGAGATATAACCATTTACTTTTTTGGCAAGTTGCCAAAATGCACATCAAACTTTGAACACACACCATAGTCACGCCCTTTGACGAAATAACGTGCAGAGCACAACAGGATATGTTGATCACTAGAACACATTGACACTAAGTTTGCATCCAACAGCTGAACGCTTTCGGACTAGCTTTATTTTTCGCTTCTGCCAGTCTTTATTTTTATACATCTGTTTATGTATTTCAGTTTTACTTAAACTGTATTTCTGTTTTCTTTTCTTTCTTCAAAAACAACATTTTATCCATATTTCAACACAATATGCACAGAAATATACATAAACTTATACTTGTCATTAATTACATGCAAAAATTCTCAAAATTACAAAATAAACATTTCTGTGTGTTATTATTCTTTTCACAAATATAAAATAATTCGGTTTTGCTACTTAAGTGCTTCTTATCAATGCAATACAGTTGCAAACAGGTTTCCAGTTTAACTGAATAAAAGTTCAATTCTCGCTTAGCATTATGCTAACAAATAACATGGGAAATCCCATAGAGAAACTGCGAAGCTAGCGGAGTTAGCGCTACACTTTTTACATGAATATAAGTACAAAATATGAAAACAAACAGTCTTCATGAACCCACGGTTACTTTAAGAGATATGCAGGAGCTTTACAAAACTAGCAAAATAGCATGGGAGCTAGGGACAAGCCATAACAGACATATATGAATGTGGCGATGAGCTAAGCTAGCGCTCATGAGCATCATAGCTAAAGTACCTTAAAACCTTCAAAACAAATTTAAAACACATCCTGACACACACTAAAGGATGGTGTTACCTTCCACATGCTATAGAAGAATATATAGACCACATGTACCTATGTGATTTGTGACATTTACTCACCGGTAAATAAAATGGAAATAATGAGACAACCACAGGTAGCCTATAGTGTTTCCTTTCCTTGCTTCTGCCAGTATGAAGATGAGGGATACCGAGCACTCTGAGCTGTCTCACTTGGAGGATACGCCTCCTTGTGGAACAAATTGGAACCATACTCTAAATTTAAATATTTCAATCATGGATAGTCACCAAACGATGGCAGCATTGTTTTAATTTTACAGCTCTTATTTTATTTAAATCATGGATGTGTTGAGCTAAATCAGCCTCTCTAGTCACCACAATATGGCAGCATTGCCTTAATTTTAGAGCGGGCCCTGTAGCCTATCATGCATGAGACATTTGAAACTAACTTGACTTTAGAGCGTTATTAACCCCTCTTCCCGACATGATAGCATGTCATGTTTGGTACCAATGGTACCCTAACCCTTACCCTAACCCTATGCAGTATATCGTGGACTTTCATTAGATACCTGTATATCCCCTCTAGCTTTAGAATTGAGCCGTCCAGAACGCGTCCAGGACGCCGTCCAGAAAAAAAAAACATTTATGTCAGCTGAAGGCACACTAACATTAGACAACAAGTTAACCGTTAGCGATAGCTAGCTAACGAAATGACTGCTAGCTAACTGGTAAACCGTTAGCGCGAGCAATTCTGTGAAATTGCTTGGTTGACTAATGTAACATAATGGTTTTATAAGTTTAGCTAGTTAGCCGTTAGCTAGCAAGAGTTACAGCCACTTCCTCTTCATGGCGATGTGATTTGTGGACTTCCTGTTGGATATTGAGCATGGCTGCAAGAGGGTTTATTGTAGGTGTTGTCAAGATGGATAAGCATAGCAAAATTCAGAATTGTAGGCTCAACGTGCTGCGGGGGCTGAATGTTTGAAATATTGTAGGGAGCGCCACTGAGCCATTAAGCCACGCCCACTAATTTAAACGGTATCAAATGTTTGACTTTACCACCAGGATCATATGTATGAAGTTTCGGGACTGAACAACTATGTTAAGCCTGTGAAAAAACTACTTCCTGTTTGATGGAGACAGCGCGTCCAACACTGCATAGCTGAGATATAAGCATTTACTTTTTTGGCAAGTTGCCAAAACGCACAAAAAAGTTCAAACATACGCCACGGCAATGCCTTTTGACAAAATAATGTGCAGAGCACAACGAGATATGCTGAGCCTGTCTAGAACGCACTGACACTGAGTTTGAGCCAAGTTCGTTCAAATAGGAAGGCTGAAATCACGATTTTGGGCCATTATTGTGAAATTCAACTTTAATTTGTGGATTTCCTGTTGGGTTTTTTGAAACGCTGCAAGAGGATTTTTTGTCCGTCCTGACAAGCTGAATATGCGTTACAATTTTCATGAATGTATGTGAAAAAACCCTCTAAGGGGAGGCCATTTTGAAAATCTGAAGGGGGCGCCACTGAGCCATTAAGCCACGCCCACTTACTTAAATGATATAAGATGTTTGAGTTTAGTACCAGGATTATATGTATGAAGTTTCGGGTCTGTACGACTATGTTAAGCCCGTGAAAAAAATACTTCCTGTTTGATGGCGAACAACGCATCCGTAAGGGAACAGCTTTTCACGCAGGACTTTGTGCTTGTAAAGGTCGTATGGTCAAGGTCTTTGGATGGTCAGCAGCGATTTTGAGGGAGATTCAAGCAACTGTGTAGCAATGGCTAGTGCAAAGGAAACAGTGCTTAGACGGAGTGACCTCCTGTTGTCAACAGGTGGCGCTGTGACTAATTAAAAAAATTAAATCATGGATGTGTTCAGGGCGGGTTCTTTGTCATGCATGATTTTTTTGGTGATGATTGAACACTGCATAGTAGAGTTATAAGCATTTACTGTTTTTGGTGTGATGCAAAAAACGACATCAAACTTTGACATCACGCCACGGCCACGCCTTATTTCGAAACCTCGTGATTTGAGCACAACTTTTATTCTTCAACTTGTCTACTTTCATTTGACACCAAACTTGAATTGATCAGATAAACGCTCTCGGGTGGATGCTTTCAAACAGGTACCCTGTAAATGGTGAAAATACGGACTTTTTAGACATTCAAAAAATCATAGTGGACTTCCTGTTGAAATTAGACAATGACTTCCACTGACTTTTTTGTAGGTCTCGGCCTGCTCTAACATGTAAAAAAGATTCATGTATGTAGGCAAAAAAACTATTCGTAAAAATCAAAAGGGGGCGCCATCGAGCTAATTTGCAAACTTCGTTCATAAAAACGGCAAAATATCAAATTTTTCGTCGGACCCGATGACCGTGCAAATTTTGCTGAGTTTTCGGGCACATTCAGGCCCTCAAAAGTGGCTGCAAAGTGGCGGAATAAAAATAAAAATAATAATCATTTGCATTCCAAGAGGGTCCTACGCACTTGTCAGTGCTTCGGGCCCTAATAATCAGTGACCACTTCAAGCGAAAACCAGTATTTACAGATCACCTAAATAAACAAAACACGTACCAATGCAACACAGACACTTCCCCCCCAATTTCATTCAACTGGCATCACCCCAGCGCAGCCTATAATACAAAATACAATCAAACTGTACAGCATCAATACAAAGCATCCCGCAATACAAATGTACTTAATACTAACTTCCCACCTCTTCATTTTGCCTTAATTTGGCGTGCGATGTCACCTCAAAATGCCCAACAACAAGTGTCCCTTAAGCATGATTACCAAAGTAAGCCTGATGCATCTTTATGATGCCTCCAGCACCGCACAGACACAGTATTACCTGTGCCAATCCACCCAGGGCAGCTCCCATGCCTTACATTCACCCCCTGCAACTTAAATCATCATCCCAATGACCCTGGTTACCCTACTTACCAGCTGGGTCCAGTTATTCTATATCCGTGGGCTTTGATTAAGGTTGTCAATAACCTGACAAGGAGGATAGGATATCTTTAAGGGTGCCTAACCATAGACTGTTGAGTCACAATTTGAGTCACAGCCCTCTCACCTCGCCTTGGGATCGCCGACCAGGGCAGGTGACAAGGATTGGAAAGCACACCAGATGTGCTCCTAGTAGACAGTCGCAACACAACTGGAGAGACGCCCTTCTCATCCTCAGATGACCCAGTATGAACCACCTGTAGAAATTGATTGCTCCCAATTCCGAACCTCTGGACCAAAAGGGGGAATGAGAGCAGCTGATTATTGTAGAAGATATGTTTGAGATGGGTAATGCCTTTCTAAACTTTTTGAAAAACTGGGCCCAGGAGTTCATGTATAGACACCACCGCTGACTATCCCTCTAGCAATTTGGCCACAATTAAGCACATTGACCATACATATCCACCGATATACTATGTTTCAACCTATCTTGTATCAGTATTTCGAGTACAGCCCCTTTAATCATGCTGGCAATCCCTTTTTTCTTTTGGCTTTCATGTCATCCAGATTTATTCCCAGCCCATCGGCACTCAGGGCCAGATTTAATTGATATGGAAGTGTTGGGCCACGCAGGCTTAGGACAGTCAAACCATGGACTTGGGCCTTTGAGTTATTTACTGAGATCACAAAGAGCCCTAAAAGGATTCTTTATCCCAGAATTCCCTGCGGTACTTCACACCTACGTGTGACGTAAAGGGGGGACCGGAACCTGAGGGAGACCCCACAGGAAGGCGGCCAGGTGATAAAACTCTGAGACTCCCCTCGTTCACTCTCTTTCCACGCGCTGACTTAAGTGCTCGGGGACCCAAGCTCACCTCCTGTTTTCTGCAACAATCTTCCTTTGTTTTAAGTTTTGGCGCGCAGGTAATCCGCAGCCGGCAGTGTTCCAAATTCCGAGCTCGGATTGTCCAGTGAACGCATCTCAGTTTCTCGGAGAGCGTTAGGCTATAACAGATTATCAGAAAGATAACGGTCTTATTCCGTCCTGCAACGAAAGGACATCAACGGACATATTTCCCCTCGACGGAGAACCAACGAAGCCGCTCTTGCCGTAAGGGACCCTTGCCGCCATCAGACGCCTCTGCACCAGGACAGACAGAAGATCTGTTTTATCGCCGGACTCCTTTTTCCTTCACCGATCGCAGGCAAAGCGATTCACAAGTGAGGCTTAATTAGATCTGGGCAGAATTAGCTTTAGAGAGTGTTTTTAACAATTGTTTGATTGAAGCAGAAACTGTAATTTTTATCTTTGTTGGACCGTCGCGTCCTGAGTTTTACCTGTTTAAAACTCTTGTTGTTTCCGTTTCAGACCGCTGCGTCCTGTATGTGTTTAGCGTAACAGCGTTATAACCGGGTATTATTCTTCTGATCAGGAAGGTCAGTGTAAGCCGTATTAACTTGAATTCGGCCATTGGTTTGTTTCTGTGAATGAAGGGAATTACTCTGAGTTGTGGTGCGGGATTCGGACTGTGATCCGGCCTCTTCAGGCACGCATTTCTCTCCACCTCTACGCTCCTCTTCTATCCTTTTTCTTCCCCTTTGACTAACACACACACAGATCTATACATTCGCGGCCATCCAGACGCCTCAGAGACACAGATCGTGTAGGGCCGAACTCGGTCTCTTTTAGACATTAAGGCCACATTAGGTCTTTGTTAGGTGTGTGCCATCGGAAGGGCGACCACGTGGGACGAAGGAATCTCCCCCTTTTCTTCTTCCCCCCTCTCTCTCTCACACACACACACACACACACACACACACACACACACATTCACACCCCTTCCACAAGCCTTGCTTGATAATGTTTGTTTGCTTAGATTAGTTTATGATAGTTATTTGTTTGATTAAGTTCATTGATTTTGGATTGATGTTGCTTTGTTTAAATAAATTCTGTTATATTTTAAGAGAGCAGTTGTTTGTGATTACTGGTGTATTTACATTGTGATATAAGCTGGGTGCGAAGGCTTTGTGTACGGATTTCACGCCTTCAATTTATTAAATATAGTTATTAATTATTAATAATATTAGTAATTAAATAACTAATTTGAGACTGATTTGAGTGATATTTTGGTTATATTTCCCTGAGTACAGGGTGGTGCCCAAAGAATATAACCAAAGTTGACTTGATACAACCCCAACAGAAGTGTGATATCTCAGATATGATCACAATATGCTCTTGCGTATACAGCAGAGAATCCAGTCACCTGATTGACCAGTAAAAGGGCTTCCCCTATTATCCACTACACACAACAGGGCTAGACAACTAGCATAAGGCAAACCATTGCAACACGGCACATTAACACCATCTACTGGAGGCACAGCACATCACATTTTGCTAAATCAACACGACGAATGCAACTTCACACGTGAACGCCACTCGAAGGAGAAACGATTCGGCTGCTTGAACAGGCTACGGTACCCCACTATGCTCCCACCCCACACTATTAAAAACTATTAACATCATCCAAACACATATGAAGCAAGATCTAGAACTCCCCAGGGAAAACAACTTTGCTGGACGGCGTGGACAAGCATGCACTGGTGTCATCAATTTATACTTGTCCAAGATAGGCACTTGAATCATATACCTGTCATGATTTGATATTATTTAGTTTTGTATTTTCAGTGTTTAGTGTTTCTCTATGTTCTAGTGGGTTTTGTTCATTCTTGAGTTCTGTGTCTTCAGTGTTTCATGTATTTTATTTTGTAGTTGTCCTCAGTGTTTCTTGTGTCCATTCCTTCCTCTGTGTGTTTCCCTCCATTGTGATTGCCTTCATTGTCTTCACCTGTGTTATTAGTCTCACCTGTGTTTGATTACCCCATGTCTATTTAGTCTCTGTGTTTCTTCCCTTCTGTGTCAGTTTATTGTATGTGTTTGTCGGTGTCGGTTGTCATATGTCAGGTTACCCGTGGCTCCTTGTTTTCTCCTGTTTGGATTTTGGACATAAGTTTTTGTTTGTTTGTTTAAAGAATAAATAGTTTTTGTTAATTCTGCATCTGGGTCCACCTCTTAGTTTTCTCGTGACAATACCAGTGACTTTACTGAACAATTTGCTCTGGATAAATTGGCACAATATCAGAGATTCTGTCATATTAGAGCTCCCAGGAAACAATGTGATAAGTGACTGAGATTTACAGATAGATACATACAGTAATATGATGTACTGTATAGAGAGAGAGGTGCCAGGTGCCAGTTCCCCCGGTAGTCTAAGCCTATAGCAGCACCGGCCCTAACTATAAGATTTATCAAAAACAAAAGTTTTAAGTCTATTCTTAAAATTACAGACTGTGTCTGCCTCCCGGACCCCGGCTGGAAGATGATTCCAGAGGAGAGGAGCCTGATAACTGAAGGCTTTACCTCCCATAGTACATTTAGAGACTGTAGGTACCACTAGTAGGCCTGCATTCTGGGACCGTAATGTTCTTGAAGGATAGTATGGCACTATTAGCTCTTTAAGATAAGATGGTGCCTGGCCAGAATCTTGAATTCTATTCTAGATTGTATAGGGAGCCAGTGCAGAGAAGTCAACACAGGAGTAATGTGGTCCCTTTTCCTAATTCTAGTCAGTACACGAGCTGCAGCAGTCTGGACTAGTTGAAGAGTCTTTAGAGACTTACCAGAGCACCCTGACAAAAGAGAATTACAATAACGTCTGTTGTTGTCCAATGACAGAGGAGATTATGCTTCTTACTGAGTGAATCAGGCACTCCCAAACACTGCCTTGATGGGAGGCTGCAGGCGTGTTAAAGCTCCATTTAATTCCATCATGAATGAAGGTGCTCTGGATTTTGGCATGATTCAAAGCAGCCAGGCCCTGCTTCAGCTCCTTGTTGGTTGCGACAAAATTTGTGCCGTTGTCAGATCTCATCGTTGATACAGGACCTCTTCTACACATAAACCGTCTCACAGCATTAATGCAAGAGTCTGTATCGAGGGAGTGTGCCACCTCCAGATGAACCACACGACACGTCAATACAGGTGAAAATTACTCCATACCTTTTCAGAAGGTATCTTCCCCTTTTGACCTCCAGGGGGCCAAAATAATCAACTCCTACGTCTGTGAAAGGAGCGTTGTCTGGCATCACACTCTCCACAGGTAGATCTCCCATTTTCTGCTCTCAAAGTCTCCCTCTGTAGCGCCTACACAGTGCACCTGTTGATCACTTTCCTTGCAGCTGAGTTGGCATTAACTATCCAATATTTCCGTCGCAGCCTGTGCAGCTGTGATTCCTGCCAGTATGTCCCAGCTGCTGATGGATATACTCAAGAATAAGCTTGGAAACATGCAGGTCTTTCGAGAGAATGATCGGATGCTTGGTCTCAGATGGTAATGCATACTTGTGCAAGCGTCCTCCAACTCTCAAAATATCCTCCTCCAGCACTGGATCCAGCTTGTACAGAGGGCTGTCTTTGGAGACATGACCTGTGCCATTCTTCAATGAGGTTGACGAATGATTTCTCTTTCTGCTTCATCACAACTTTCTGGAGTCAAACTTCTCCCTCCAAGAGTGGATCTGAAGCTTCTCATTTTCCTTTCCACGCCATACTTACTCTCCGTGCTTTCCAGCTCTTTCCTCTTTTGTCTCAGGCTCCCAAGAACCCTTCTGAGCTCAAGATGCCATGCAACAGATGTTCTCAGCTTCTTCCAAGATGAAAAGTAATGGATGAGATGGTCTGTGGGGGGTAAAGCCTTCAGTTATCGGGCTCCTCTCCTCTGGAACCGCCTTCCAGCCGGGGTCCAGGAGGCAGACACAGTCTGTATTTTTAAGAATAGACTTAAAACTTTCCTTTTTGATAAATCTTATAGTTAGGGCTGGTGCTGGTGTAGACCAGCTCTTAGTTATGCTGCTATAGGCTTAGACTACCGGGGGAACTGGCACCCTGAGCTCCTCTCTCTATGCATATACAGTACATCATATTACTGCATGTATCTATCTATAAATCTCAGTCACTAACCACCTACTTTCCTGGGAGCTCTTGAGCTCTCCTAGGCTCCTCAAGATCGTCGGGTAACGGCCTGCCAGAACAACCCCCACCCCACCCCTACCCCCTCTCCACCGGATCGTGGGTTGGCGGCCTGCCAGAACAACAACGGATCTTTGTAACATAGCAATAAGTAAGGTCTTTTACCTGCTCTTTTGTAATGTTAACAGACAAAGAGTAAGGTATTTTATCTGCTTCTTGTAAAGTGTCTCGAGATAACACTTGTTATGAGTTGACGCTATACAAATAAAAATTGATTGATTCACTGGATGCATGACAATGGCACACACCGTCTGCTCTTTCTTCACCTCTGGATCATCAGCGGGAACTGTCCTTGGTTCCACATCAGAGGTAGGCCACTCAGTTTCTGACAAATCTGGGCCTTTTATCCATTTTCCTTGCTTGCGAAACTCCTCGGCTCTCAGTCCACGAGAACCTTCGTCTGCAGGATTATCCTTTGTTCCCACATATCTCCACTGGTCAACCTTTGTTGCGTCTCTTATAGCAGACACTCGGTTGGCGACAAAAGTATGGAAACGTCGAATCTCATTTGCCACATACTTGAGGACTGTAGTGCTATCAGTCCAGAACACTGACTTTTCCAATGGCATCTGTAGCTCCTTTTGCACCATTTTATCCATGCGGAGAGCAAGAACCGCCGCTGTGAGCTCAAGCCGAGGAATGGTGATTGACTTCAGGGGCACAACTCTGGCCTTTCCAGCAAGAAATGAGACATGCACTTTTTCTCCATCATCCAGTCGCAGGTAAGATACTGCACCATAGCCGGCTTGACTGGCGTCAGAAAAGTTGCGAATTTATGCCGTCACAATGGCTCCAAAACCCTCAGGTTTGATGCAGTGATTCACCTCGAATTCACTCATCCTTTGGAGGTCACTCAACCAATCAGACCAGTTCTTGGAGAGGGAAGGGGGAATTGGTTCATCCCACGTCAGGTTCATTCTGCAGAGCTCCTACAATAGCAACTTACCAGTCAGGGAAAAGGGTGCCACAAACCCTAATGGATCGTACAGTGAGCTGACCACAGACAAGATGCCTCTCCTGGTCTCAGGCTGCTCCTGTGCTGATGCTCTGAAGCTGAACTTGTCAGACTCTATACACCATCTCAGGCCAAGTGTTCTTTCGATGGGAAGCTGGTCTTTATCCATGTCCAGTTCCTTCATCTCCTTTGCTCTTATGTTGACTGGAATCGATGCAAGGACCACACGACTGTTGGTCACCCACTTTTCAAGAATGAATCTGCCTTTGTCACAGAGAGTAGTCAGGTCCTTCACTATCTCAACTGCCTCTTCTTCGGAGGCTGTGGACGTGAGACAGTCATCCACAGAAGTTATGATTGACTGTGCTGATGACTTTGGGAGGAAAACGATCTGTGTTATCCTCTGCTGTTCTTCTCACGGCATAGTTGGAGCAACTTGGTGAGGAGACGGCACCGAACAAATGTACCCTCATGCGGTACTCCATTGGTTCTTGGCTAGTGTTGCCATGAGGCCACCAAAGGAATCGGAGAAAGTTTGCATGCTTGTCAGGGACCTTTACCTGACGAAACATTGCCTGAATGTCGGCCATGATTGCAACGGGTTCTCTCCTGAACCGCACGTTTTTCAACTCTGCTGATTCTTTCACAATCCTCATGAATTCAATGTCCTCCCTTGACATTTCCAATTGCCCCTCTGATGTTCTTTCATTAAAATCATGATTGTATTGCTTAGCGAGCATTTCTTCCAAATGTTGCACAGAAATCCGATTGGACGTCACAACAGAGCATCCAGTCTTGACTCCATTGCTCTCTCCACCACGCAGTGGTCCATTGATGACCCAGCCGACACTTGTCCGTACTGCGTATGGGCCTTCACCTTGACTATTAATGACCTCCCAAGGCTCCATCACTTTGGGTGCGTCAGTTCCAATGAGCAAATCAACATCCACGTCCAGATCATGAAGATTTACACTCCTCTGGTAAGACCACTTCTCAACATCCTTCTGTCGTGGAACATTTGCTCTTGACACTGGCATTGATTTCTGAGTTATGACACTGGGCAACTCAAGAAAATCATCCATCTCCATGCCAGACGCTTCCAAACCATTCACTTTGGTGGTGTTCATAACCTTTGTTTGACCCATTGTCTTTAACAATATGTTGGTGGGTTTTCCTCTGAGGTTCAGTCGCCTTGCCAAATCATCAGTACAGAATGTACATGAACTCCCAGGGTCCAAAAATGCATGCGTTAGCACCACTTCATTACTCATCTTGTTTTTAACCTGAACAGCAACAATGGAGAACACACAATTGTCCTCATCACCGGCCCCTATATATGAAAGGACTCTTTTTGCTCAGGTGCAACACTCAGTGGAGGGCTCACAGGTTCCTTTAGGTTCCTGTGTTCCTTTAAAGGATGTATCCTTTCCCTGGATGTGCAGGACTGATGGGTGCTTCTGCTGGCATACGCTGCAACCCAATTGACTCCTACAGTCTTTGCTTGTATGACCAACCTTTAAACAGCCGAAACAAATTCCATTTTCCTTTATGAAACTTATCTTGTCCTTGTGCATCTTCGGTTTAAAGCGTGAGCAAGTATTCAATGAGTGACCGTTTTGTTCACAAAATAGCTTTTGAAAGTGCTTGAGGCAGAAGAGGATTTGGGGGCTGAAAAGGGTTTGACCTTCTCAGTGTGCGCAGTTCTTCCTTCACTGTAGAAACACTTGTAGCAAAGGTGCTTCCACTCTTCCTTTGCTTGACTTGGCCAGCACTGGAGGCTGTACTGTGACTGACAGGTGACACATGCTGGATGTTGCCAAAAAGTGGATCAGAGACAATCTTGACTTATTTCTCTATGAAGGCCACAAGATCAGTGAACATTGCTCTGTATCCTCTTCTCTCTTGTAAGTCACGTGCAAAACTTGTGAATTTTTCCCTTAATTTGTAAGGAAGTTTCAGCACAATTGCTCTGATGTTGGATGGTGTGTCCAGCTCCTTCATGTACATGATTTGCTCCGTCAAGTTGGAACAGCCTTGGAGAAACAGAGAATATGATTGTAGTGCTTTTACATCTTCTGATTTGATAAGAGGCCAGTTTAAGATCTTCTCTATATACGCAGCACCAACTTTGTGCTCATTTCCAAAGTGTTCAGCTAGAAGGGCTTTAGCTCTGTAGTATCCCTGGTCAGGGGGTAAGTGCTGACAGCTCTTCACAAGATCCTTTGGCTGCCCCCTGGTGTACTGTTCCATAAATGTCAGGCAGTCAGTCATGTTGTCAGTTTTTCCCTCCACACAATTTTCAAAGGCTTTAATAAAAGATTGATACTGAAGGGGGTCACCCTCAAACACAGGAAGATTCCTTACTGGCAGAGAAGATGCAAGATTTTGTTGAACCAACAGTGCAATAATGGCATTCTGACACTGCATGATGTTCACAATGTCATCACTGGTAGCATCAGATCTTGGGTTAAGGTGAGACTGATACACCATTTGTGCTTTGGTGTCAACTTGTGTTATTGACTTCTTTTTAGGCCTCACATATTGAGTCACAAGACCTGTTTTACTTTGAGCATCATCATTCCTCTTTGGTGGGATAAAATCCCCTGTATTTGGATTCAGTTGACTGATTCTCTGGGCATCCATCTTTTCAAGATATGAATTCATTCCGTCAGATCCTTTTGCAGTGCCATTTCCATGACACAACTTCTTCTTTCCATCAGACAGTTTTGAAGAACCACACCTCGATCCTGTTTCCAGCACATGAAGCCTTCCATTTGCTGCAGCCATCTTGGTCTGCAGAGCCAACAGTTCCCTTTCCCTTCTGGCTTCCGCTTCTTTGGCTTCCAATGTGTTTCTTTTTTTTTTTTTTATGCAGAAAGGTACTCATTAAGAGATGCTTTGTTTGCTTGTGCCTTTAATCTTGCATATGTGTTAGATGACCTTTTAGATATGAGAGGATGTTCTAACAGATGGTATATTTGAAGCACTGTCATCAGGGTTAATATTATCATCACTTTGACCGTCATCATCATCATCATCAACATGCTTATCAACATCACCCTTGCCATTGTCTGGCTCAGTGGGTTCATTTGGTTGCACACATGACTGAGACTGTCCAATCTCAGATAACCACCTTTTTGTATCATATAGGAAAGGATCAAACACTTCAATTTTTTCAAGAAAATATTTATTTTGCCTGTCCATTTCATCATGTGGCAAATCCAAACACAGGAAAGATTCATGTTTTCTTTTGCCTCCTCCCAACATTTAATGAACGTGTCCAAATGAGACTGTACACTCTGTGCATTTTCAGTGTATTTCATCAACTCAGACATTATTTTCATTGTCCTTTTGGCCTGTTTACATTTTAAAGACCGTTTTTCCTGGCAGGTTTGCACATACAACGCCAAGCCTTTTGCAGTGAATTTAGTGCTACGTTTTGAGAGAGTTGAAGTTGCTTTTTCATCATTGCCAATCGGCTTGGGGCGATCAGCCCCTTTGTCCGCGTCATTTTGCACATTTTTCCTTTCATCAGCCATGATTCTCTCTGTTTCATAAATCAATCACTCTAGTCGTTTGAAGATACCAGTGTGAATGCTTGTGCTTGTGACAAAGTTACGCCTCCATGTCGGAGATTCTTTATGAATGAATGACGTAGCGATAGTAGCCTGGTCCTCGTTAACGCATCAAACTCCCATCCCGTTTCCGTTTAATTGAAACAATTACTCCACCACTCCAATAGTTGTAGAACTGCTTTCCAATACAGACTCGAGTAATCTTTACATACCAATGTAGTCGGGTGGCTTGTGCATTGTCTCGAGTAGGCCACTCCACGCTGGCGTTCTTTCAACTCAGCATTCAAAAATATTGCGCTAAAAAAGGCTTTCTGATCCAGTTGGCTGTGTTCGCTTAAACGGGAAGGATATCTATAGTCTATAAATAACAAAAATTCCAAACAAATTATAAACTTAACACAAACTCATAATAAAGCCACTGAGGCACCTAGAGGGTGAATCTTACGCAGGATATATTAATAAGTCTATTGTCCAGGTGATGATTGAAGGTTTTAGGGTGGTTTATTTTATCCAGAGACATCAAGCAGACAACAAAAAACATTGCTGTCTCTCTTGCTCTGTCATCCTGCCATTGCGTCCTGGCTTCCTGGTAAAAAAACCATTAACCCATTAGGTGCCTACCTGAGTCTCACCTGGCTATATAGACACACCCATGTACAGACTCCACCCTTATGCCCCAAGTAGCAAAATAAACGAATGGAAATAACTCATATGAATGTAAACAATAATAATCAGAATACCCCGAACATAATCTAATATTCAAATGTATCCCCAAAATAAGAATATAGACTTTCACTTAATTTAGGAACAGTGAATAGCTGTAATAAGTGCTTTTCGATTACTTCTGTTTATCTGAACGTACAGTGTGTTGGAAACAACAGTCGTAAGTCGTAAGAAACTGAGCAAAATGAAAAAATTAAGCTTTTAGCTCTAACGATCAGCACTGAACAACACAGTACAGCGGTGAACAGAACAGGAAATGATGCAATACGCTCACCCGTAGCACGTCCGTGCAGCCAAGAAAGTACTTAACTGCAAAAGCAGAATAATTCAGTCAAACAACTGTACTTATAGTTGAGACTTTTTATTGCTTCTGATTGTTTCTTCAAAACATAAAATGTCTTGTATTGCTGTTTCATTAAACTCGAGATAACTAAATGTTATCAACAATGATTCGGTTATCCAATCAGGATTGCGTTTTAAAAAACAAAACAATTTTATTGTCCATTTTCGATTGATGCCTGCACCATACAGCTGATGACTGATGAACAGTTAAAGACTTATTTGCCATCATGTGGTGATCGCCTAGCAGTGTTAGGATTTTGTCGGCAGAATGAAAACAGCCACAATAACACTCGCAAATCAAAACTTTTTGAGCGACTGAAAACAAAATTAGCTAAAAGAAAACCTTGTATTGAAGGAGGCAGCAGCAAAAACCAAGTGGAGCATTCCCAAACCAAGTCAGAAAAAAAAAGCTCTGAAGACAATGAGAAAAATAGAAATAAAATGGATGCATTATGATGATGAATAAGAGACGTTTGAGCAAGTGAGAGCCAAACAAGGAGGAGGAACAAGAAAAGTCAACATTTCAAAGGATGCACAGAAAAGAGATTTGATACAGGAAGCAACTGGCCTGCTCTTTCCAGATGGGAGAAAAAGTCTTGGGCCCTTAACAGATTTTGAGTTAGATCTCACAAATTATGAAGAGGGGACAGTTGATGATGTAATCACAGTTGGACAATTGTACACTGACACAAACGGGAAATGCTTTTAAAGTGCCTTTACTAAGGCATGATTTTGGACAGCAGCTGTGGGAGAGTGTAGGCCAAATAATTGCTTTTGGATGGGCGAGGGAGAAATATCTTCCTGTCATATTAGAGCAAGCTTCTTTGGGATATGTGAAGAGTGATCTAGTGGAGAATTTCCTCAAATACATGCCTGAATCTGAGCATACAGTGCTTTAATCAAGGCGATTGGATTTTTACAGCATCAAACAAGAAGAATTAATTGAGATCCTAGATATCAGCTGCAGAAGGATACCAACAGCCAGCAATGTCAATGAAATCCTCCAGGAGCTTGCTGACAAAATGCTTGTCCAGGAGCCTGCCTACTACTATCGAACAATGAGCAAAACAGTCTGTTGAGTGTCACAGAGCGGAGCTCAGACAGAGTGATAACTTTTGTGTTTCAAATGTTGCTGTCGGTGTTTTCTGCTTTCTCTCTGTCTTTACAAGTTACTAACAAGCCTATCCACTCGAAGTTCACCTGTTGTGATAATGGAACCTATAGGGATTAGGCTAAAAGACGTTACGGAGGGAGCGTCCATGCATGCTGCTTTAAGTGTTTTCAGTCAGCAGCTCTTTCTACTCTCATTCCGTATGCAGCAGGAATGAGAGTGAGTAACCATGGTGACTGTCTGTCTGTCAATCAAAGATGTCCCGCCCTCTCTATGAATAAAACTCACTTACTTTGATCATGTGTCACAGAATGAACACAGTCTGTTTTATGTTTGATTATATTTAAACAAAACTAAATTTAGTCTAATGATGTCATAAAAACAACATCGCCTCTATGAAGCTCCAGCTGTAGGAACTCTGCAGGACTAAATACAGAAACACAAGAACTTGAAGTCTACATGTTTTCAAATGAATGCATCACTGCATGAAAATGTTCCTGATGAACACAAAAAGAGGACACATTACTAAATAAAAATGTCAAAATGGTGCAGAAAAAGGGAAATACATTTCTGATGCTTAAAATGTTCTTGGGGGGACCTCCAGACCCCCAACAAAGAAGTTTTTCAAATATAGACTAAACTTATTAGCAAAGTTTCTGTGCATTTAAAAAACTTTTACAGGGAAATAAGTTTGGTTGAACTGGTCAGTAACTTGCAAATTAGTCATTAAGATCAGTATGAAAAAAATCGTGATTGTGATTCAGCCATAAAAATAAATTATATGATATTTTTTACATATCGCCCACCACTACTATTGCTGTTGTTTTGTGCTTGCTTTTTGTATTTCTCCCCTGATAGTTGAGGGGCCCATGATGATGAATAGGCTTATATTCAGTCTGTACGTTTTTTTGGTAGGACTTTTTGGAACCTGCTAATAGCATCATGCTAGTGGAGATCCAGGAGGGCCAAGATGTTCGTTTAAATAATTTTTGTTGGCACTTTTAAGTAAAGAATCTTGTTTATCAAGGTCTGTGAAAACAATGTTTTTAGCTTTTATTTGTTTGTTTTTGAGCTAAGAAGTTATGTCTAGTTAATACTACCAAAGTAACATTTTGGCTGACATTAGTTAATTTCACTTTAGGTTAAGGCCTAATCACGTTGTAAAGGACATCTCAGGTCACTCAAAACAAACATCTCGTCTAGGAATCTCTTTGCTAAATCGTCAGACATATCCACACAAAACCTACAGCATCAACATCATCATTTTCTCATTAGCATAAGTACATTTGTTCTTACACAGTTTATAAACCAAATAATCTTGTTTTTTGACACGTATTTGAGAATTGTTTTATCCTTTTTTTGTTGTTGTTGTTGTTCAATTAGTGTTACTCACTACACCTGTTGACTTGTATGTTTGACTGTTATTTTCGTTTTTCTTAATTTAATTTAAAAGGAGGAAAATATCTGTAATATTGAATGTTTTATTATTGCTACCTCAATAAAAATATTTAAACTAAAAATCTTTGGCAGCTGTCACAATTCCTGACTGAAATTGCTGACTGTATATCTTTTTTTGTTTGTTTTTGAACTAAACAACTGTTATGTCAAGTTAATACTACCAAAGTAAAATTTTGGCTCGCATTAGTTATTGTCAATTTAGGTTAAGGTGTTATTACATTGTAAAGGACATCTATGGCATATACAATTTTCAAATTAAAAAATGCCCAAAGTAAGCGCAGTCATAGTGTAAACATCTATTAATGTTCATAAGTAGAAGAATTAACAATACTACAACTGCTGAAGTGTTCTGTTGCAAATCACTTGCTTATCTGTAATAAATATTAAACTCTCAGGGTTAGTCACTCAAAACAACCATCTTGTCGAGGAATCTATTTGCTAAATCGTCAGTAATATCCATTTACACACAAAACCTACAGCATCATCATTTTCTCATTACTGACAGTACTTTTGTGCAGTTTAGATACCAAATAATCTTGTTTGTTGACACATAAAGTCATAAAGGGAAGATAGGAATATCTGTAGTAAAGATCACTATTTTGTTTCCTTTCACTTCCTCTCTTTTCCTACTGCGCCTCCTTTAGTACACTTCGTGGTTTCTCCCGTTCTCCCCTCCCCCTTGATTGGTTACTGTTTACACTCTGTCCCTCATTAGTTAGATTGAATTCACCTGCTAGCTGCTTATTTAAGACTGCACTCCCTTGCACTCTTGTTTTTCATCTTCACATGGGGCTGCAGTTCAGCACTGCACTGATGGTCCAAACATCCCGTGTGTGTTCTGTTACTTTCGTTATTGAAATGAATTGGACGAAATAAACTGTTTACCTAAAACTCAAGTTTCCTTGTTGGTTTCATGCATCCTGACCCGATGCCCAGGGTGATAGTATCTGAACTTTGAACCCTTCTTAAAAATATCTGTAAGAATCATTACAAGAAAATCTTTGGAAGCTGTCACAAGTCCTGACTGTATATCTTTTTTTCTATATATCTGTATATCTTGTTTGTTTTGTTTATGAGAAATGACCATGTTACCATGTTGTTGCATGGACTGTGTCATCATGTTCTTTTATTGACAACGTTTTGAAAAATCTAGTACTGTAAAATATATGGTGCACACTTTTACAGATGCATCTGTACTTAAAGGGCATGTGCAAGGCAATCCAGGCAATATAACAAAAGTGCCTTCTATGTGTGCACTTGTGTCACCAAAAACAAAGATAATAAAAAGACCAGGATGCTACTAACACTAACATGTAGATGTACAGCAACTGACCACCCACAAGGATGTTGAATAACCAAAATCAACTAATGAATAATAGAATATCAGGATGTATCAGCTTGCCAGGCGTACTCCCACTGATGAACAGCGTTGGCCAATGCTTGCCATTCACCGTCACTGTCTCTACACAATCGGCAACACCATGGACAGTGGACAGGTAAGGTAATGCAATTTCCCAAGAGCCTGCGAATTGAAATGATTCAGCACCATGGACAGCGCCCTGCCCACAGACAGGAGGAGTGCGTTTATTCCTAGGATATCAGACTGTCAATGAAGGATGAGATTGGAATTGCAGGTGTACTCTGATTTGATTAATTTTGTTTCATTTAACTCTATATTTACAGAAATATTTTGTACACAGATGAAGGTTCATATAAACAGCCATTTCTGATAACAAAAAGCATTTATTATAAAGTGGCATTTAACGATTTAAATACGCTAAATAAAGCATGTGTTGTCTAGAATGACTGGAAATGTAAACTAGAGTATAGCGTTGAAAGTAAGTACCTTTGTTGGGTAGTATAAGGCTATATAGACATGGAGCTACAAAGACATCAGCCTATAATTTAAAGACAGTGTCACTAATGTATCCACCCTGCGTGCCTGTATTTCAGATGGCATGTACAATAAACAATTCAGGGCATATTTGTTTACAATGGTAGGCCTATTTGACAAAGTCTAAGATAAAGGTCAATAAATTCATACACATCATCAGACATTGCCAGGTCGTGCTCTTCATTTTATCAGCTGGCTGCAAGAAAGTCTGAGCCCAATAAAGATGAGAACCGCATACATTATGGAAGGGCGACCATTAGGAGCCCGAGGATTGTTGGTTGTTCTTATGTGATGGTCATTCCAGGCAGTTACAACTTCATCAAGCTCCTCCTATATAATGGACAGAAAAAGAGTGAAAACGTTTGTTAGAGAAGTTAGTTACATCTGTGTTGATAAGCAACGTTTTTAGGATACTGTACCTGTATGGTATTTTGGAAGCAAAACTGGATCAGTGATTTGACAATGAAGCTGTCAACAAAATAGCCATCTGCTATCAGCTGGTAGAAGTGGTCCATCCAAAACTGGGCGAATTCACTTCTCAAGGTGCACCACCAACATTCAATCCTTTGATTGCCAATACTTGGACCGAAAGTGACACACTCTGAACCTTTCTCATCCTCTTGCTTCACTGTAATGTGGGTATTCTCAGTACCGTGATCTAACCTGACTTTTTTGTGGACATACACTGTTTTTGGTCACAGGATCTATAAAATTACCTGCGATAATACGAGGGTCACTGTTGGTTTTGTATGCTTCTAGCCATATCATTTTCAGGAGAAAAACGTGACAGCCGGTTCCATTCACAGAGCGCTGGCTACGGATCTCTGACGTGCTCTGACCAGTGGTTTTGAACTGAACGGACTATTATTTATTTTGGACTCTTTTTATTTAATTTTTTGACCCAGAAAGACTCATTTTTGTTTTTTAAACTGAACATTAAGGGCCTGAAAAATTATATTTTTTGTTGATTGTTTGTTTTATCACTGGAAGAGTGAGAGACTGAAAATCTTTTGTTTTAATCAGAGTTGCTGGAAATATATTTTTGTGTTGTTGTTTTTTTTTTTTTATGTTACCTAATACAAGAATGATTTATTGAAGTGAACTTTGGTGGCAGTTTCTGTTTCATTCTTATTATTTATTTATAAGGTGGTTTAGTTTAATACTTTTACATCCTTTGTGTTGGTTTTTTGACAATAAGTGTGGTGACTTAAAATAACAAAACAAAATGACTTTTGCCAGGGACAGCCTGGCTGGCAACCCAGAAAACAAGCAAATTAAATTAAAAGTCTTGCCACTAAAACCGTCACAGTATTTCTGACGCCAGTGTGTTCACGTGATTTCAGTTCGGAAAGTCGGAATGATGTATCAAAAGTTAAAAATTGCGATGATGCTACGAAGAAGATATGTGAAATTAAATGTAACTGTTAAAAGTTATATTTGAGCAAAAAGTTGATTTGCAATACCTGAATTAAAAAAAAATATGTTAACATTAACAACATTCCCCTGAAATTAGCTTGCTAACCCCAAATCCTGCTTCTAACCCTAACATAAGAGACCGTGATTAACAGTCATACAAAGCTGGTTATCAGCCTAATAGGTAAACCCAGAGTTTCCAAGAGCCATTCACATAAATGGGGCAGTTAGCTTCATTTTTTCCTGCCGTAAGCAGGTCGTCATATCTAACTCTGAAGAAACTATTAATAATATAAAGACGAAGTTTAAGACAAGCATGCTCCCGAAGACTAAAGTTACACAGCTGCAGGAACAAATGCAGGATGGACAATTGGCAGATAAAAGACAAATCTGCAAGTATTAATGTGCATACTGAGGCTGATAATATTTTTCCTGTCGTTATTTCACCTTAGAACTGACTATAATAACTCCTGTTTTTTCCCTTAACTGAATGTGTTGCTCTGACTCTTTCATTTCGCGAGTAGGCTATAACAGTTTGAGAAGTTATATTTCAGCGATAACTAACAGAGCGGCATGGAGAAACTGAACACTAAACTGCTACGGAGCAGGTCTGTCAGGTTTTTGTGATTGTGGACCAGAGCAAGAAACAGTAGAACATGTTATTTTGTATTGTCAGAAATATAAATCCCAGAGAGAAAAGTTAAAGGAAAGGCTGACAAAATGTGGGCTTGAAATAATGAGTCTAAAATTGTGTTGAATAATGGGGAAGGGAAATATAAAGCCTTGTTTACATTTCTAAAACTGGAATAGTTAAAATAATTTAATTTGTTTTATTAATTTATTGTTATTATTTTTGTTGTTGTTGCGTGTATTATTTTATTTTTTCCTTTTTCCTTTTAATAGTAATAGGTATTCTGGCTCACACTCCAGCATAGTAGGTGGCGGTAATGCAGCCTAAAAGCTAGTTGCCAGCCGCCAATAAACAAAAAGAAGAAGAAGAAGTCTCGTAATAATTAAGCATCGCGATCCTTCTACCAGCTGGCCGAGGGCTATTTGACGAATTAAAATGATCTTCTAGAACTTCGACAAGATTTATTAAAAAACTAAGCCTTAGAGAGGGACGTCTCTTGGATCGAACAACTGTGATCTAAGGTAGCTGCTCCTGTTCATAAACTCAGGTTGTTATGGAAGCTGTTTTGAACTACAAAACTGATGACTTGGAGGATTACTACGGGTTATTAGGATGTGATGAACTATCGACGGTAAGTGCTGAATCGTTTGTATTAGGATCTGCTTTTTTGTTGGGCCATATGCAGCAATGTTATCCGTAGCAGAAAAATAATGCTTCAAGAAATCAGAAATAGGCAAGGAGACATTTAAGCATTGTCATGAGAGACAGTGATATAGGCTAGCCTATCTAAATTATTAAGTAATTAGGTCATTCAATTTCTAAATTGAATACTAATACATGTGTACAAGCTGAGTTGTACAAACACTCATTTGGCTCAATTACTAGGCTTGTAAGCATCCCTCCGAAAGATGGTCAACTGTTGATCTGATGATTTTAGTTTCTGGTTTATTTTTACAGCACTCAACGTTCACATAAACCACTCAAAACCACCGTGAGAGATTAAAACTTCAACTTTCACCTTTCCTTTTAGCTGTTTACCTTTTCTCATTACCTTATCACGTTCATTTCTTGAAGTCAAGTTACCTTAACAATATTCAAAACCGGAAGTTCCTTCAAAATAAAAGTCAAATTTTAACCAAACTGGAAGCAAATTAACCTTAGACACTGTCTAAAATAGAAAATAAAAGCAAGACAAATATCACTCTTGAGAAAGTCTCCCATTTTTAGCAACTGGGTTACTTACACTCCCACCAAAATTATGAATTTTCATTTACATTAACATGCATAAAGGAATAATTTTAACGTGAGATAACATTGTGTTCCTTTTACAATCTGTATCTTAAGCAGCTTCTAACAGTAGAACACTTCTGCACTGGACACTCTAACACTGTAAACTTACCACTACGCTCACCCTTCTTGTTTAGTCTCTTATCTCCAACTGAGATTTTCACCCTTCCTTCCTTACCACTGACAGTCGTGAAGACCTTTGCAAGTCTCCATTCTCCAGTGGGGGCAGTGCTGGGCTGAATTTTATGTTGATCAGATTATTTAGGGTCAGTGGTTCAGGGCTATCAGGGCTGTTTAAGTTATCCACAGTGAGGGGTCAACTGTTGACTATGGCCATGGCTTCATAGAGAAGTGTGCATAGTGAAGCATCATTGAGTCTGCCATGGAAAGGTGACAGAGTGGAGTTTAAAACACTCCTATCAGTTTTTATCTGGCGCTCCCACACACCGCCAGCATGACTAGAGTGTGGCGCATTCATGACAAAGTCACACTGCTTTTGTGACAAAAATGTACTTAGGGCCAGATTTACTAAGCTCCCAAGTAAAGAGTACTAAATTGCGTGTTCACTCCAAAAATTTGCACGTTTGGTTGGTGGTTGTTTTGCGGGTGATCTACTAAGAAAATTTGCGTGAATGACACCAGGTGCAAACCTTGTGGAGGCGGTACTATTTAAGTTAGGCTTTTGCGTGTTCTACTGGTTTACATCACGGAGAGTTTGGACGGAAAGCAGGATGACTGCAAGTGTAACCGGTTGTGTTTCTCTGCTGGACTATGGAGGGTGTGTGTCTGTCTCAGATGTTTATGGTGCAGGAAGAACGCCACAACAGCCGGAGTTGCTCTCACTCTGGATCTCTTTCCTTTTTATTCTGGTGTATAATACAAAAGCACACAATCAGCATTGATATGCAACTGCAAGGACTCACATCTTCAGCTCAGGAGAGATTCCTTTTTCTTTTTAAGAGTATTTTTACATAACATCATGAAATCATATCAATTAAATACATTTTTAGCACAAGTGATCGTATAGTGGAATTTTACTTTGTCTTTGAGTACCAAATAAGAGCATTTTCAATTTTTATCTGTATATAAACATACCAAAATCATTTTAACACGTAACCATCAATGAAGTGCATTTTATAGCTTTTTACAATTAACACAAACAACATGAATTTACAGTTCACTTATTATGTAAAACTAATTTAACCATGCCTACCTGATGTATAATACAAAAACACACACTCAGCATTGATATGCAACTGCAAGGACTCACATCTGTATAACACAAAAACACGCACACAAGAGCATTAACGTGAGCATCACGGCCACGAGGAAGCAGCTAACTGGTAAGCTAACTAGCATTAGCTCAGCATGTAAACAAACTGAAACTCGTAAAATAAAGTAAACATTTCTACACATAAATGTCCGAAACTCTAACAGTACATTCTAAACGGGTTCATGGACCAAATACATGTTACCTAAAGTTTTTGGAACAGTTTTAAAACATTAAACAGAGATATGTTGGTTGCAGCACTAAACACACACACCCACCTTCAGTTCAGGAGAGATTCCTTTGCTGAGGTACGTACGGTGGCCAGCTAGGAGCCCTACAGTTGTGCTATTAGACCACCAGGCGGCAACAAAGTAACATAAATATGACAGACACATTAATTTTGTAGAAATTCAAAAGAGGTTCATTCTCACTGTGTTACACAAGCGCAAAATAGGTATTAGTGGGAGAGGCAAACAAACACTGCGGTCAAGCCAGCCGCTCCTCAAGTTTACATGGTGAAGTGAGCCGCCCCTAAATTTGAAGTGCTCACGTATTCTGATCTTTATGGTAAATGCTCCGGACTGCAGAGCGAGCAGGAGTAACAGACAGATTTTGACCCGTTATTAATCTCCTTTTCCAGGCAAAAGTGATAAATGCCTAAGTCTTACCATAAAAGTGACTATGAGATATACGTGTATGACACGGGAGCAAACAAAATACTGTTCAGGGAACAGCTTCGGAGGTCGGTGAAATTAGTTTGAGAATAATACTACAAGTCTGCGGTAACTTCCGTTTTTCAAAATAAGGTGTTTTCCTGGGAAAAAATATGTTCTTCCATAAATACACAATGATTCTGATATGGTTGGACTTAGTACTTCTTAGACTACATGCACCGATACTATGAAGTACTTTTACTGTGTAATTTTTGAGACATCCACTGTCAAAGTTCTTTATAAATAGCTATAATGAGTCTTTTTTTTTTTTTTACTTTGATGTCTTGTAAAAAACAATTCTTCCATAAGTACACCATGATTCTGATATGGTTGGACTAAGTACTTCTAAGACTACTAATCCAACTCCTTATAATGTAATTGTATTATCTACTCAACAACTGAGCTCCTATCTCCCATGAGAAGACTTAATTCTAATATCATTATTGAGCATATGCATTTATTTTTGAATTTGTGGGGGGAATAATGAAGAAGAGGTTGGTTTTTTAAAGAGTAATCTCTGGTAACACATGACAGCTTCTTTTTATTGATTTTGTAAAAATCCTTGTAATTTCAAGCATTCTTTTTTTCAATATGTGCCATAAACTTGCTTACTTTCTATATCTTTGAATTATTTAAAAATATTTTCTTAAAGTATCAAGGGGTTGAGGCTGGACTGAATTTCATTGTGTAGTGATCTGCAATGACAATAAAGGATCCATCCATCTATAACTAACAAAGACCTTGGCCCTCCAAATCCTTCATAAATACTGAACGAGAGGTCTCGTCCTTAACTATTCGAAAATAAATTATTTTAGAATAGCAGAATTTAATGTGTTTGACTCTTTTGAGCATGTGTATTCTAAAAGGTATGATTTTTTTATGACATTGCTTATGTTTATGATACGTTAAAGGAAGAATATGCAACTTTTTGATCCAGTAGATGTCGCCCTTGAGCACCAGCATGAAACCAAAACAACTCGAGCTGCATTGTTGTGTTAGTATACTAATAGTAGCGCTCTTTTGTTTGCTTGTAGCTTCACAGTGGCCCTCACTTATCAATCTGTTGTAGAAACCAGCGCAGATTTGGGTGTAGAAATCATCGTATGACAGAGTCCACATAGGACCTATGAAACGTGCGTATCTGGCTGATCACGGTGTACGCAAGACTGGGTGTTGGTAAGTGTGGCGGCTGGAAACGATTGTCATTTAAATACCACGCTTCTATATATTCACGGTTTAGCCGTCCTCGCCCCCAGAGTTTACGGCATGGAGATACGTAATACGGCAAAGAAGAGAAACGAGATATGACCTGAGTGACACCATAACAGAGAAAAGTAAAGAGGAATAACATTATGTTGTTTGGAAGTCTGAAATGTAGGATTAAAGAGCCTCCGAAGAAATGCGCCTGCATGGAAATCTCAACAGCGTTGTTTTTAAATATAAAAAATATATAACATCCGCGATATGTAATGTACATAATATAGGCTATAATCAAATTTTTGAAAATACTTTTAGTTTAAAAAACCTGGTCAGACCATATGATCGCTACAATGTAGCCTAGTGTTGTGTCTTAAAAGAAGCAGCTCCTGAAATTATCCCAGATCGAGGAGCGAGTGGCTTCTTTCATCGGTTCAGCCTCAATATCAGGCACAAGTGGTGCAGGCGAACCTGCATCTGTGTCGGATAACGTCGGCTGCACTGGCAGCTCACCATTTGAGACTTTAAAAGAGAAGAGAAACCTGAAACATCCTGCATCACATGAATAAACTGTTTGATCAAACGCTGTGTAATGTGCACTTCTCAGCCGATTCTTTCCAAACATAAGAATTTAACACTTACATAAAAGAAGGTCCTGACTCCGTCTTACAGCCCCCGGATTTCTTTATTTGTTATTATGTCACATGTAGTCTGGTCTATGTGCTTCTGCTGTGCGCAATTACGCATGTGGCACATAAGCGTATTTATTAGTTTAATCTCCGGACATACCGATTAATTATGATCTAATGTTAATGTTCTGTATTCCTAAATATTTCATATTTCAGAGGCTAAAAGTTGTATTTAGTATCCTCTGGAAGTTTGTCTGTCCTTTGAAAGTAACTGTTTTTAGTTTTTCTGTTTTCATTTGTCTCAGTATTTTCTGCAGTGATATTCCTGTGCGCTGAACGTTTAACATGTATTTACTGAAAGCAGCCTCTCTAATCTTTAAAGTAAATCGATTAAACAAACAAAAATTAATCAAATAAAACACACAACTTAATAAATCACCTGACAGCTCGCGCTGCTCAACATTATTTAAAAAGCAATGTAGTCTACAGAGATCGTTTGAGGTGAAGCGTAATATAAAATACATTTGAGATACCTTATCTAACAGTAAATCTGTGAACCTCTATCTATCCGTCTTAACAAGCACTGTTATAGTATGATCTAATTATTCTCCGATACAGACAGATTCGCTGCAGCGCAAGTCCACATTGAGCTGAAAACGTGCGTACACGAACTGAGACCTGCCGTGGGATTTGAGCGTACCCTCCGCTCACGTCCAAATTGATAAGTGCCGAACTTTGCGTGGAAATGACCGTACACCCATTTTTCTGCCGTTCGTACGTTTGATAAGTGAGGGCCACTGCATGTAAATTTACACAAAATGACCATGTAACATTACTGATTGTAAGTCAACATCAAAATTTAAGTGTGGCTGTTCGGCACTGGTGGTGAGCAAAAATATGTCAGGAGGCAGAAATCGATGCAAAATAAGGTGGTTGATTTATTAACCAAAAATAGCACGAAACAGCAAAAACAAAAGTCCCGGGTAATCTAATAAAACAACTAGATTAAATAAACTGAAAGAAAACACAGCCTCACAGCAAGCTGCCACCAACAAACATTTCCACCCAGACTCTGGCTGAGTCTGGCTTTATACAAGAAACAACCCAACTGAAGGCCTCACTATGTTCAATTAAGCTCAGGTGATTTCACTCAGCCTAATCACTCTGCAGGCCACAGTCAGTGTAGGGAAGGTGGGGGCAGGTGAAAGGTATGGGAGAACCTTCACTCACCCAAATCACTCTGCAAGCTGCAGTCAGTGTAGGGAAGGTGGGGGCAGGTGAAAGGTGTGGGAGAACCTTTTCACAGACCATGATCTAAAAACTCTTACGTGACATTCAAATAAGCAGTGAGTACAGTATGTTATTCTTCTTTTCTATAGTCCCTCACTTACAAACAACTTTTGTAAGCAAGGGGATGATCTGGCCGGCCGTCCTGTCCCGTCCCGTCCATGTAAACACGGTGTAGATACGGCTCAGACAACATCACAGACAGTGGGACTTGGGTGTCACACTCATTGTAGACAGTCATGACTCACAGTTATTTTCAGAGGATATACTGGATTTCTGCTATATTTACAGTATGTGTAAAATGTCGCACATTCAGCCTTTGTGACCAAATTTTAATTTAGGAACATCTCTGTATAGAAGTGCTGCCGGTTTGTGCCAAAAGTACAGTTCAGCTCAATACATGACAGTAATGTGAAGGCTGAAACTGATTTGATGCGTTACATTAACGGTCACTGGACTATTTTCTGTTTACATTGCACTCTGTTTTAGACTGCAAATCATGCGCATATCTGGACAACTGCACAGCTCCTCAACATCAAAGTCAGAAAAAAAGAGTCATTATAGTGATTTATAACGGAATTTGACAATGGATTTCTCAAAAAGTACACAGTAAAAGTACTTCATAGTACCTGTGCATGTAGTCTAAGAAGTACTTAGTCCAACCATATCAGAATCATGGTGTACTTATGTAAGAAAATATATATAATTATTGTTTTCTCCAAGAAAACTGTTTTTTTTTGTTTTTTTTAATTGTGAACATCTTATTTTGAAAAACGGAAGTTACCGCAGACTCGCAGAATTATTCTCACACTTACTTCCCCGACCTCCGAAGCTATTCCCTGTACAGTATTCGGTTTACTCCCGTTTCATACAGGTGTATCTCATAGTCAGTTTTATGGTAAGACCTAGGCATTTAGCACTTCACGTCATCGCTCTCTCTGTCTGTTACTCCTGCTCGCTCCGGAGTCCGGAACAATTACCATAAAGATCAGAATACGTGGGCACTTCAAATTTAGGGGTGGCTCACTTCACCATGTAAAAGCGAGGAGCGGCTGGCTTGACTGCAGTAAATAAACGCACAATACTTTCGAGTTATAGCAGATAAATCTGAATATTACAAAGAAAATTTTGGTTATAAGAAAACCTCGGCATTAAACAGGGCCTCTCTTTTCTTCCCTTAGTCTTAAGAATGAAGTGTCATACATTGCGCAGGTGGTGCGAGCTGTGTCCTCTGTGGCACGGGTGCTCTACACACGGGCCATTGTTGCGCACCAGACAGCTGGTCAGTGCTGTGTCTGATCGGACATAAATGCTCTGGAAAGATGTATCGCAGACGGGGGTACAAACAGTGGTGAGGTCCCCCCATCCAAGCGTCCTAGAGAGTAGCAGCAGCAGCGGGCTGTAGAGGGAGGAGACGCGTGCACCATGGAGAGGAGCGCACCGAGGGGGGGGCGAGCTGGGGGAGAGATGCGTAGCCCGAGAAAAAGGAAATCCCCAGTTTAAAATATAATGTTGGTGAAAAGAGGGAAATGGGAAGAAATAAATGTCAATGTTGAAATTGTTTAGAATGCAGAGGCTGTGAATGTTCAGTTTTGTTTGGCTATGACAACAATAGCCTGTAGTTCAATCATGGTGTTTCTCTTCTCTTCTGTGCCTGTCTCCTCCTACACTGAAAAAAACAACTCATAAGATTTACTTTAAAAAATCCTCGTAACAATTTGCACTCAAAATTTTTGAGTAAATTTTACTGCTGTAATATCAAGTAAAACTTCCTTAATAGTATTAAGTAAAATCTACTTATTTCTTATGGTAACATTTGGGAAAATATTAGGTAAGTGTTACTTAGTTTTACTGATGTTTCAAATTTTATTACTCACACAAATTAAGTAAAATACAGTATATTTTCTGTATACATATACATTTACAACATCAAAATATTGAGAAGATTTTATTTATCTTTGATAATTACTGTCATAAAATTATCAAGTACTTTTTATCTTTTTTTTTCTTTTTAATCATTTTAGTTACTTAGTTGTTTGAAGTTATATTACCTAATCTAATTATGTAAATGTTGCACATTTTCCTTTGATGAATATTACCAAATACTATTAATAATCACACAGCTAAAATGCAATTCTATTATTTATTTATAAACATTTGTGGGGTACCTTATGTAACACCTCATTTTTACAACAGCCATGTAGAATTGTACATGGAACAGCTAACATTTCACATGACAAAATTGAAATAAAATCTCAGCAGCAGTAAATGCTGGTAGGCATCAATAAACAAAAAATGTTTACCTTTACTGAGTGATCATTATGCTCTAAAGAAAAAAAAATGCATATCACGGGAAACTCAAAATGTTTTTGACCCCTAGAAGCATAAAATGAAGGGCACATCAGATGACAAAAACATCTGCAAGGTTGAGGGCATAAATCAGTCCCATAAGCAAGGTGCAAGCTTTGGCTGTGCTGCTGCATCCTGTCAATACCTCCTGCCCTTCAAGAAGGATGGAAACATCTACTGGTTCTTCTTCATCAGTACCATGGACGACCAGGATCTTGACTATGTGTTGAGTGGCATAACTGCGTTGTTGTCCTCCTGCATAAAATTCACAAGAAAAAAAGAAAACTATTCAGTTGACAACAATTCAAGAGTAGGAATACCAGCCTTCTATAGACTATTACAAGAAGTGTTGTAAAAAGTATTTAAAAGTTATGCCTGAGTAAAAGTATTTAAATTTGGTAGTAAAATACTACTTTGGTGCAGAGAATTTCTTTTATTAAAATCACCTGTAGATATGGTACTCAAGTAAAGGTCTTAAGGTATTTGATATTATACCTGTGCTAAGTACAATTTGATATCAGATTGATATGCAAAACAAGTACACAGACATTTGAAGTATACATTTATTTACATGTATGTATTTGCTTAGTTACACTCCACTGAGGACAAGCTAAAATGGGTTGCAGCAATACTGAGTTTTTTTTCTTTCTGGTTAAAGTCATAGTTTATTCACTCAACCGTTATTTCATAAAAAAATGAAACCTTTCTTTGTTTCTTTTTTCTTGCTTTACCAAAAACATACTGAACTGTGACTTCAAAACCCAGGTATATGTCACTAAAAATTAATTGAGAAAAAAAACATGGTTTACCAGGCAATCTTCGAAAAGTTCCTCTTCTTTCTCACCAAGGTATAGTATGAGGCCACGGATAACTGCGTCATGTCTCATGTCAGTGCTTGGGTTCTGTGAAAAGAGTAATAGTGTCAGTTCCAAACAATAATTTGTACACAATAAATCACGTTGTCATGGCGCCGTGCTAGTGGCAGCCTGTTGCAGCAGCTCCGGTTTTTGTCTTGCGTTTTAAGTGTTTTTAAAGTGTTTTTAAAGTGTTAAGTCACCTGTCATAGCCTATGAGTGAGTCAAGATGGACACTAAGTGGCTTAGTCGAGTTTTATTAGTTTTTACCGTTTTTATATATTTTTTCGTGTCGGGACAGTATGCCAACGCATATTAACGGTATTGTTTACACGCGCGACCAGCTATTAGCACTCTCCAACCACTACCTTTGACGGGAACGAGACACCAAATCCCAGAGGAGCTAAGGAGAAGACGCCGAGGATGCAGAGCTGGTGTTATCATGGGGAATGTGAGGTCGCTGGTGAACAAGGTGGACGAACTCGGAGCACTCATAAGATCACAGCGTGAATACCGAGAATGCAGTTTAATGTGTTTCACCGAGACATGGATGCAGGAGAATATTCCGGACGCAAACACAACAATGAATGGATTTATGACTGTACGGGCTGACCGGGATCACAGGCTGAGCAGTAAAAAGAGAGGATGGGGGAGTGCTCTGCTTGTGAATAACCGATGGTGTCATCCTTCTCACATTAATGTGAAGGAGCGCATCTGCACCCCTAACATCGAACTGTTAGCCGTTAGTCTGCGTCCATACTATCTCCCGAGGGAATTTACCTGTGCTGTTGCCATTGTTGTTTACACACCGCCGTCAGCTGATGCCGATACAGCATGTGACGTCATCAACTCAGTCTCTGCTAAAATACTCACACAACATCCAAATGCCTTCTTGCAATCTCTGGGGATTTTAATCATGCCTCTCTCTCTACAACCCTCCCGACTTTTCACCAATTTGTCATGTGCCCTACCAGAGACAATAAAACACTGGATTCACTGTATGCAAACATACAGGATGAATACAGATCCACAGCCCTCCTTCCCCTTGGTAGGTCAGACCATAACCTGGTTCTACTTAGTCCCACCTACACATCCATTGTTCAGTGGCAACCGGTAACCACGAGGACAGTCAGGAGGTGGTCTCAGGAAACCAATGAGCTCCTGCAAGGGTGTTTTGAGGCTACAGACTGGGATGTGCTCTGTGAACCCCATGGGAATAACATTGAGTCCATGACGGACTGTATAACTGACTACATCTCCTTCTGTGTCTATAATGTGGTACCTACTAGGGAGGTGAGATGCTTTGCAAACAATAAACCCTGGATCACCAGGGATTTAAAATGTCTGCTAAATAAAAAGAAGAAGGCATTCAGGGACGGTGACAGTGAGTTGCTGAAGAGTGTACAGAGGGAGTTGAGGGTGAGGCTGAGAGAAAACAAGGAGGCATACAGGAGGAAGCTGGAGAGCAAGCTCCAACAGAACAACATAAGGGATGTGTGGCACGGTATGAAAACCATAACCGGCTTCAAGGTGAAAGGAAATCAGGCAGAAGGTAGTCAGGAAAGGGCCAATGAGATGAACGTGTTCTTCAATAGGTTCAGCACGAGGCCTTTGGCTACCTCCCCGGCCCCTGATAGCCACACAGACCCTACATCCTCCCCCCTCACAAAGCCCCCCCCCCCCCCCCTCCCCGCAAGTTACCTGGACGGCACCCACTGCCCCCCCAACATGCTCTGACCCCCACCGTGTCCCACCCCTACCCCACACTTCTCTGGCCTGTCTGTCTGTCTCCAGTAGCCAGGTGAGAATGCAGCTCGAGAACAAGGCAGCAGGTCCAGATGGCATCAGCCCCAGGGTTTTGAAAGCCTGCGCAGGTCAGCTATGTGGCATTCTACAGCATCTTTTCAACCTCAGCCTCAGCCAGGGGAGGGTGCCAGTGCTGTGGAAAACATCCTGCCTTGTTCCGGTCCCCAAGAAACCCTCTCCCTCTGCCCTCAATGACTACAGACCAGTTGCCCTAACATCGCACATCATGAAGGTACTTGAGAGGCTGGTCTTGGCCCACCTGAGACCACAGGTGACCAGCTACCTGGACCCATTGCAGTTTGCATACTGCCCAAGGGTAGAGGGTGAGGACGCCATCATCTACCTACTCCACAGAGCCCACTCTCACCTAGACAAGTCTGATAGCACTGTGAGGATTATGTTTTTTGATTTTTCAAGTGCTTTTAACACCATACAGCCAGTACTGCTACGTGAGAAGCTGGAGCTGATGCAGGTAGACACCACCACAACATCATGGATCATGGATTACCTGACTGACAGACCACAGTTTGTGAGGCTGGGGAGGTCTGTGTCTGAGCGGGTGGTCAGTGGCATAGGAGCGCCGCAGGGGACTGTGCTGTCCCCTTTCCTCTTCACACTATACACCTCAGACTTCCAGTATAACTCTGAGGCTTGTCACTTACAGAAGTTCTCAGACGATACTGCGGTAGTAGGGTGTATCAGTGGTGGAGAGGAGACAGAATACAGGATGCTGGTGGATAACTCTGTTGCAGGGAGTGGGAAGAACCACCTGGTGTTAAATGTAACAAAGACCAAGGAAATGGTGGTGGACTTTAGGAGGGACAGGCCTGAGCTAAGCACCATCTCTATCCTTGGGGATGAGGTGCAGGTGGTGGAGTGCTATAAATACTTGGGGGTGCACATGAACAATAAACTGGACTGGAAGCACCACACAGAGGCCGTTTACAAGAAGGGTCAGAGCAGACTCTACTTCTTTTTAATGGTTGTAGCAAAATGTTATCCATGTTTTATCAGACTGTTGTGGCAAGTGCCATTTTCTTTGCAGCCGTCTGTTGGGGCAGCAGCATCAGGGCTTGTGACTGTAAAAAGCTTAACAAGCTGATTAGGAGGGCTGGCTCTGTGCTGGGGACTACTGTGGAGCCCCTGGAGGTGGTGATGGGGAGAAGGATGATACAGAAACTGTTGAACATTATGGACAATAACATGCATCCCTTACACAATCTCGTGTGTGAACAAAAGAGTGTTTTTAGTGGGAGGCTACGGCAGATAAGCTGCAAAAAGGACAGATTTAAAAATACTTTTTTACCAATTTTGCAATTGCACTTTGTAACGACTCCCCTTTAAGTAAGGACAGAAGACATTTAAACTTTTAAACTTTAGCCTGAGTTGCATATATCATATATCAAACTGTATTGTGGGCTCATGTTTTTTTGTATGGGTGAGATATGTATGTATATATGTGTTGTGTTGTGTGTTTGTATGTATGCTGGCTGCTGGAACACCTAAATTTCCCTGCTGGGATGAATAAAGTATATCTTTTCTTTATCTTATCTTATCAAGGAGCAGTGGTTTGTTTTCAAAGAGTAAGAGCCATGTGTGGAAAGGAGAAGTATGTTAGAAGTATGTTACAGAGAGTGAGAATTTGTGTTGTCTAGGACAGGGGCAGAATGTGTGTGAAACTGTGACACACAGTTGATCTGTCTTCCTGCAAAAGATGTGAACAGGAACCCTTCAAATCAAACATACCTGACTCAGTTTATCCAGATGGGGCCTCAGCCTGGTCCCCACAACACCTCCCTTGGCTTTCATCAGGGCAGTAAGCTTTGGTGTAGAGTGGTCAAGTTTGGACATGAAGCTTTGCTCTAGAGAAATTGTAGTTATTCTCCGAAACTCCTCCTTGATCTGAAATGACAAGGATTCAGAAGTATGACATTAGTTAATGGCAAAACAGTGAAAAATGAATTCTGCAGGCGTTTTGAATGCAGGTAAGGGTGAAAAGCACCAAGCAGCCACTTCTTAAAATGATCAACTTGGAGAAAGGCAAACATTTGGCCTGTAGTTTTAACTTTGAGAGAGAAGTCTGTTCAAAGGTTACTAATGTTCATGCATTGATACAGGAATACTACACAATATATTTCCATAAATACATTATTGTTACAGCCTTAAAGGAACAGGTAACATTATAAAGGGTATAAAAATTAATCTACCTCAGATTCGTAAAACAGAGCAGGCCATCTCTCTGAAGTCATCCGCCGCTGGACAGCCCAGCTCTCCTGACTCCCTCTGGTCACCTCTTGTCCCAGCCAGCTAAATACAAAAACTGTTCTGCCTCCTGTTAATGAACGCAATTTTATAAGGGTAAAAGATACACCGCACCGCCATGTTAACAGTTGAGAGATGATGTTTTGAGGTGAAAGCTCAGAGAAAACAACTAAAAAAATGAAAAACTTTGGTATAGCACCGTGTTATATTCGCGCTACGCGTGACAGTACATGAGACAAAAACAACAGCTCTGAAAAAGATATAGTATCTCGCAAATTAACCCGCACGGTGTGTGACTCCGGTGGAGTGAACGGGCTTCTAACAGGATAGCTAGCATCAAACATTCATCTGTACAGTGATATTCTACACAAACCTTGGAGTGTAGACCTGTTTCTCCCTCATTTTGTGTGGCCAGAAGTTTAATAAGTCACACCTGTTGTAAAGTCATAAGTCATAAAGCTGTTACTTACCTGAGAGATTCCGGAGATATTCACAACTCTGTCTGCCAACGGACGTCTGCGCGGTACTTTCGTTTGTCCCAAGGCGCATGCGCTGATTCAAACGCACTCTAAAATTGTGTTGTAAAATTTACTCAGTATTTTAGTGTTTCTAGCAGGGACTAAAAAACATTTAAATGGTATGAGAAAATCCATAATAAGACTTACTCCTTCCACACAGTCATTTTAAATACATGAATAAATTGTGTACATACATGTAATTTTACTTGACAAAATCTAATTCCCGCTGAAACATAACATTTTATTGTAGACATTAGGACAGTTCAATTAGTATATTTTACTACACCACCAAGTTCGTTTTCTCAGTGTAACTTCAATAACAGCAGCCTGTTGTGCGTAACACTGGTCTCCTGGGTTAGCATCTTCTTTTCAAAGGTGTTAAATACAGACACCGTCACAATCACCACAGTTTTTGCCAGTTTTGGTAAATCATAATGTGTGTACCAACTTCAGTTCTTTGCATTTTCTCCTCCCAGTATTTTGCACGTTAGGGCAGAAACGCCCCATATTGCATATTCATTAAGGCAAATGTACTAAAATTGAAATGAAGAAACGCAGGCCGTAACAAGGCATCTGTGGACAAATCCTCTCAAATGTGAATGGCCCGTGAGCAGAAGCAGGTGAAGAGCAGGCCATATCTTTTATGTTGTTTCATTCCCTCTGTAGTGACAAAAGGGCAGAAGCAGTCCATTATGCAGTATGTGAAAGGGGGAGAGTGCTCGACGCGCTCTTCAGGTCATTCTTTGGCCCTCTGTAGGTCTCCTAAGTCTACGGCAAGTCACACAGTGATGGATGTGTGATGAAACTGCTCCGTGTATTCCAGGAATCCAAAAGCCACTGGATCTGATTTTGTTTGTGGTAAAGTCTTTTCCCTGATGCTTCGTCTTTTCGTGGTTGTGAGCTATTATCAACTTTGTCACATGATCCTTATGACAATAGGGTACTTGAATGAGTCAGAGAGAGAAGAATGTCGGAGTCTTCCTCCCACCTTGAGAACACCATCTGTTTTTTAGAAAGATGTCAAGGTGATGCAGTTTGTTGTGACGTGATAGTTGACTTCCTTTTTTCAACAGCTTGATTTCTTTTTCATATGCATGACTCTGCAGGTCTTTAATAATAACATGTTCAGCCTTTTCATGCTCACTTACTGTGACAGGATTGTCTGATCTGATTTTCTGAGCAGAAGAATGGCCACTGCCTTGATTGCTTGGGACCATGATGAGACCTAGGACGGACAGTCAGCAAGACTTATCTGTTCTGTGGTCATTGCTTGCAGCGTTTGTGCTCTTCTGGATCTCCTATGTTTAAGTCAAGAGCAACATCCTCTTTTGTCTGTATTTCCTTTTCCCATAGAACGAGGGACCATTGAACCAGTCGGATGTGAGTAGCTCATTCACAGTCTGTCCCCGAGATGCGCCATCTGCTGGATTCCCGTCTGTAGGAACATAAAACCATTGTTGTAGTGTTGTGCTAGGTGAATCTTCTGGACCCGGTTGGTGATGAAGGTGTGAAATTGCGTGCATCATTATTTATGTAGCCCAAGACTACCTTTGAATCTGTCCAAAAGTAAACCTTTCCTTCTGTATAACAAAGCTCCTCTCTGAGCATATTGCTGATCTTGACTGAGACCACTGCTGCAGCTAATTCCAGCCTTGGTATTGTAGTCAACTTTGTAGTACAAAAAAACATATCCGCTGGTGCTCCCATCTGAAAAAATTGTGCTGCTCTGTTTCTTCTTTTCTTCCAAAAGTGGAAGGAATGTAGCAGCGGGCTATCTTTATTTTCTCAAGGTTGGCAAAGTCACGCTGCTAACTCTCTCACAGTGGCTTCAGCTGTTCTGGCAGGGGGTCGTCCCAGCCAGTACCTTGGTGGCACATTTCCTATAAGATCCTTTTTCCATTGATAACATAAGGTGCGAGGAAGCCAAGAAGGTCATATATTGAGGCAATAGTAGACAAATATTAAGGCAACAGTAGACAATATGCCCCTTCGTGTCACTGGTTGGGCCTTTAAGCAGTCCCTCCAGGATGTCGCAGACTTTCTTGGGGATTTTTGCTGCCTATAATGCCTGATTTTGCGGCAACTTTTCAAGAAAATTGCAATGCAAGTTGCAATGTTTTTAGATGTTTTTTTGCAATTAAATTGCGGCAGCAAGTGAAAATTGTGACACTAGTTGCGATTTTTTTAATGTAAAAAAATCTAGACTTTTTAATATTTAACTATTTTCTTACACACACTTCAATGTGATTGAGTGATGCCTAGATTTTTAACCTGAGGAGAGCCATTAGCTTTGGGAAGTTACCTATTCCTCTGCCTCACTCAGTGATGTCTCTCTCTCTCTCACGCACAAACACAAACACACTCACAATCACACTCTTCATCTGATTTCATTACACATCCAAATTAATATTTTGCCTTAAGCTTTTAAACCAATTTAAAAATTTTAAGACTAACTACTTTCATGAATACACGAACGGACACATACATGCACGAGCGCGCACACACACACACCGTTTGTAATCGCAATCAGACAAGCTCTATCCATGCTTCTTTATTTAATTCGCCTTGCTTCTTTCAGCACTTGCAATCGATTCGGATGCCGATTCAGCCTCTGTCACTGTGATTTGTCTTGTATGTTGTATGTCCACGCGTTTCAGTCATTCTCCTGGTGTGTGTTACGGTAGATCGTTGACTTTCGTTTGTGTTCCACCACAATATTGCACAGGGTGCAAAAAAGTATAGTTTATTAACATTTATAAGACTTTATAAGGAAATATAAATCCTTATAAAGATTAATAAATACTTCATTATGCACTTATGAAGAGCTAATAAAGTCCTCTGCAGGTACTGGATCTAAAGTGGGAACACTACTTATAAAGGTTAATAAAGGTTGTTTTTAACCCATGTTACTGTAAATAAAGTGTTGAAGGTGGACACACATCAGAAGACTAGGACACCTTGAGCCCAAGGTCTGAATACCAGTCAAGAGGAATACAGTGTGCACATGAAATAAAACAAACATTTGAAGTGTCTAATCCCAGTCTTTTTCGTTGGGGTTCAATCCAGGTGTGTGTTTCTGTTTAATCTGTGCTCTATGAAGTAGCGAAGGAAGTTCTTCCTTAGAAGAAACAGTCTTCTTAGTCCCACTTGAGGTCTCGAAGGTTGGGCTCACTATCCAGTTAGCTGCTCACAGTTCTATGGTGGATGCTCTTGTTGATGGATGGTCTTCTGGATGAGCCCAAAATCCGCCTTTTACCAAAACCTGACCTACAGACAGGTCACACCACCCCTATAAAGATAAACATGCACGTCAGCATCAACACAGGCTTCATCTCAATTTAAGCACTTAACATTTAACACCAAGTATTAAAATAACATCTGTTTTTAGTCACAATTTTCCATTAGCTCTGTTGTACTACAAGAAAGGTTAAAGATTTTCTTCATCAATTTACTGTTGAGCTTTTCATTGATAAGACAACATAGGACACTTTACTGTAATAACTGTACTATGAAACACTTTCCAACCAATCAGGTGAGACTCCCAGCATTCCTAGCTGGCTGATCTGAGACCTGTTGTTTGCCTGCCAGCCATATATTCCTGCTTAGCCCAGCATCTGTGCTGAGAACATGCGTGTTAGTTTAAATCCAACTCTTCTGTCCTGAATGAGGGTACAAACATCCAAAGTGTTCAGTGGTAGGTTGAAAAAACAACACAATGTTGGCTGTTGATCAAAGCTGGATCCGCTAGCCGTTAAGCTAGCGTTAGCCTCGATGCTAACAGGTATATTGAAAAATGCCTAGTCCTGTGCAATTAGCGTTGCCGCGATGCTAACAAGCTACATGTAAAATGTCATATGCCAATGCTAATCAGTTAGCGTTTGTGTTGTGAAAAATGTAGTATTTATTCAGGCTTTTTGTGATCTGTAAGAGCAAAAGTTTGACACCATGAAGGGTGAAAGTAGCTTAGCCACAGTATGTAAATGAGTAAGGAATAGTTTAATGCAAGTTACGATGAAAGTTTTTTCCTCTTTTGTTAATTTCACTCTCTTTTGTGGAGTCTCTCACACAGAACTTCAGTGTTTCATAGTACAGTTATTACAGTAAAGTGTCCTATGTTGTCTTATCAATAAAAAGCTCAACAGTAAATTGATGAAGAAAATCTTTAACCTTTTTTGTAGTACAACAGAGCTAATGGAAAATTGTGAATAAAAACAGATGTTATTTTAATACTTGGTGTTAAATGTAAAGTGCTTATACAATACAAGGTTTATTTAGTCCTCCAGACCAACCCGTGAGAACTAAGATTGAGAAAGGAGAGAGGAAATCAAAGAGTTTACATTTAGACAACGTAGATAACACACTTTCATACAAGCTAATTAGCATAACAATTTCCGCGTGTCATCGCTAATTTACATACATAAACAAAGCAATAAAACTCACACATACCTCGTAGGCTGCTTATTATCTAAGAGGGGCTAATCCTTCTTTACTCTCCTTAAGTTTATCTTTTTATGTGTGTTAACTTCTTAAGTTTTATTCCGCTCTTCATCCTGTGTCACGTCTGTCAAGGTGCGTCGGCAAAACTGCTACGTGCGGAACAATCAATAATAATTAGTTCCGCCTCAATGACTGCAGAACGGAACTACAATAATAAAAGGTTGGACAAAGAAAAAACTAAACATGAGAGGCAGTTACAGCGGATTTTGGGCTCATCCAGAAGACCATCCACCGATAAGAGCATCCACCATAGAACTGTGAGCAGCTAACTGGATAGTGAGCCCAACCTTTGAGACCTCAAGTGGGATTAAGAAGACTGTTTCTTCTAAGGAAGAACTTCCTTCGCTACTTCATAGAGCAGAAGCACAGATTAAACAGAAACACACACCTCGATTGAACCCCAATTTAAAAGACTGGGATTAGACACTTCAAATGTTTGTTTTATTTCATGTGCACACTTTATTAATTACGTTGTTCATTGCATTAGTAAATTGTATATTGTAATCGTGACCTGCAATATTTGTGTTCCTTACATACAAAGCTTGAAAATGTATTCCTGTGTGCGTCTCTTGACTGGTATTCAGACCTTGGGCTCAAGGTGTCCTAGTCTTCTGATGTTTGTCCACCTTCAACACTTTATTTACAGTAACATGGGTTAAAAGCAACTATGCTTTTTCCCTGAATTTGATCAGACATGTTGGTAGCTGTGACACACCAAATGTTTTCATAATGTTGTTTACAGTTAACGTTAAAGATAATACTTGTATTTGTAGTAGCATTTTTTCAAAAACTGTTTGAGTGGAAGTTCAATAGACCCCCTTTTTGTTTCTGCGTTTACTTGAAAGTTGGACCCTGTTCCCACTGAGCTGTTAATAAGTGCATAATAAAGTATTTATTAATCTTTATAAGATTTATATTTCCTTACAAAGTCTTATAAATGTTAATAAACATCTTATTAATGTTTATGGCGGTATATAAACTGTTAAGTTTATAATAAGAGCCTATAAGTGTCTTATAAGACATAATAAAGGTTTTAATTATGCCTCTATTAACACTTATATAGTCTTATTTGTGTTAATAAGAATCTAATAAGGTCTTGTAATGTCTTATAAGTGACTTATTACCTATTAATTACAGCTTATTACAAGCACCTTAATATAAAGTGTTACCCTATTTTGATTAGTCAAATTTGCAGAAAAGTTGCGGTGATTGGACAAAATTGCAAGGTCGCCCAGAATTTGCGGGGATTGGTTGAATTTGCGTTAATTGTTACGATCGCAACTTCCTGGAGGGACTGTTTAAGGTGTTACTGAATCTGAAGCTATCAGTCTCTATGCTAAATTGAATTCCTACACTGTAAACCCGGATAAGTTCACAGTACTCAAAACCTTTGTGGAAACTGATTACCTCGAAATGTTTAAGTTAGTTAACTCAATATTGCTAAGTAAGAGTTCACAT
Source organism: Labrus mixtus (assembly GCF_963584025.1). Classification (NCBI taxonomy): domain Eukaryota; kingdom Metazoa; phylum Chordata; class Actinopteri; order Labriformes; family Labridae; genus Labrus; species Labrus mixtus. The sequence goes on from NC_083617.1 coordinate 30,969,717, forward strand.
AAAAATATCACTATATTGTAACTTAAAAGTTTGTTTCATTATTGTTTTATGCAAGTTTGCTGTACTTAAAAATATAGAATTCAATTATTACAAATTTTGATTTACAGTACTTAAACGTACTGCTTAACATATATTACATTTTTAGTTTGTCCACACTTAATTACATGAATTTACCAGAACTTAGATGAACATAATCTAAAAACTCAAAAACCATAATTGTGATAAACTTATTCTTTCAGAAATAATATTTAATTTATTTAAATTCAAACTACTTATAAAACACAAACATAAAACTTTTGCTGTGCAATTAAAAGTTTTTTTATTTAGTCAAACATGACTGAATATATAACAATTTTATAAAAACACAGATCAGGAGTGTCTAGCCCTATGTGTCATGGAGGTCAAAGTGTATTCAGTTTTTGATTTCAAAGACTCAGGGAATATCACATTTTTGTCCTGTGCCTTGATTACTGAAATTACCTCATTTGTAATAAAAAAATTAAATACCTGCACAGACACAGCAAGATTTGACACCCCTGCTCAAGCTTAAAATGAACAGTGCACTAAAAACAATTCGTTTTTGTGTATGTTTATGAGGGAATTTAGCAAGTTGTGTGTGTGTATGTGTGTTCAAGAGTGTGATTTTATGTGAATATGTGCATCTAAAAACATGTCAAAAACAAATAGAGAACTCTGAAATGTGTTTCTTGAAGTGCTTAGCCAAGTTTTTTTTAATTTTTTTAAATAACTATATAATTAGGCTTACGTTTGTAAATATGTCTTTTAACACACATTTCCTGGAAATAAAAATATAAACGAAGAGGAAAATGAAAATCAACATTTACAAAGTACCTGCTCTGCAAAACTTAATACTTTCTTTTTTAAACAGTGATATGAAGTTGACAACAAATGTTTTCACAATGCAAAGTAACCTGAAAACAAAATATCGGGTTCATTAAAAATAATTAAATAAATAACTTGGACACCAAGTATTCCCTAAAAAAGACCTGAAAAAAATGAAAGCCCAGGAGTGTGGTGATGATTTAGTGATTACCTCTCTCTGCCTGTGTAACTCTGTACTTCTCTAAGAAGATTACTCTGAGGCGGTCTCCAACCACAGGATCAAGCCCAATTCACACATACTCCGTGCGCGCCGCAGTCCGTCAGCGCCGCGGACTACGTTGTACTTAGCTTCCACTCTAGTCAATCATTGTGTTTACACAGGGCGCGCTGCGGTCCGTCTCCGGAGCGTGCCACCAACGGCACTGCGCTCTGCTCCGTTTCAAATACGCAGCGAGTCTATTTTCACCGGAGTACGCTCCAGTTACGCGTCAAGCTGGACAGAATATAACAGCTCGGACAGGAATTCACACAAGGAAACGCACAGAACATCCGGTCAATGACAAAGCAACATGTTGTTTGCATGTTTTTCTCTTTATTCCCGCGGGATCTTGTAGTTCTCCTGTGATGTGTCATGGGTGCGCTGACGTCCCAGAAACGGATCCAGTGTGAATGGGCGCGAGCCGTCCGATGGAGCAAAACCGTGGCGCTGACGGACCGCGGCGCGCACAGAGTATGTGTGAATTGCGGGTCATTGTTGACCACCCTGCCGATAAAGTGGTCAAACGGATGATCATCTTGGCAGTGTGGTTTCTGTTATTATTCGAACAATCCCTCGTCCTGTTGTATGAACCATTTTAAGTGAGCGACTTGAGGAACTTGGGTAGTTCTGTCAGTAGGACAAAACTTACCAACTTAAACAACAAACAAACTCTGAAACGACAGTGCACAGAAATATTCTGGTGCATTAACGCCTTTGCACACAGACTGCAACTCAGCCTACTCTTTACTCAAAAGGTAGTTTTTCAGACGCAGTACACAGGGTTTCGGGGGCTTACCATCGTCAAGCCCCATTATCACTTTCTGGATGACAGTGAAAGTGTGTGCAAGTCTACTGGGGTAGTCCAAATGCAGTGCGTAACAACCCAAATAGCAGTGCAAATGCATCTGCAAACCTGGTGATGTCACTCATTACAACTTCATCCTCCACCACAACAGCACAGCTCTCTGGGGTAAGATGGACTGAACTTGAAGAGCTCCCTGAGACCACCATGAGAAGGGCAATTGGCGTCTGTTTGATGTCTGGCTCAGTCAACTCCTCTGTCTGGAATATATAGAAGTCTGAAATGTATACTGTAAGGAACTAGATGATTGCATTCATATTAGATTCAAACTTCACAGAAAAATATAAAAATTGTCAAGGATACATGCAAGTATTTTACATGGACACAAGTCCAGGTATATCAACAGCTTCCCCTGTATATTTAGAGACCATATTAGCATTATTAGCATATACTTGCATTAGCAAGAAACAACTCCAGTTGTGATTGATTGATCTGAATATTAATCTGTATTTTAAAGTTCAAGTATTCTTATACTGTAGACAGTAAGCAAGAGCACAATCATGATTTTATCTCATTTATTTTACAAAAGAGTATTTTTTAAGTTACTGATGAACACCTGAACTAATTTACCCCTTAAATAAAAAAGCGAAAAACATTGGAAAAAAGGCAACATGACTCCATTGATAAATCAATACATTTGTTGAATGTACTAATACTTACATTCCAAGACTTGAAGAAGTCTGGCTCTTCCTGTTAGGTGGGGGTTGTTTCTGCTGTATAAATCCAATGAAGAAATCGTGAAACAGACTGTAGATTATAACACCATTTAATCGGCCCGAGGTCAGACAACTTCACCAAACACGCATGCTTACAAATCGCTGACTGACAAAGTAACAGTGTTCACAGTGCTGCTTGTTGACAACATATAGTTGGCTCTTACACAAATAAAGATCTGCTACAATTTAGGTGTTTCACCATTTAAGTTTACAGCTTCAGACATCCAAAAGTAGGAGTGCTAACAGGTGGTAGACAGACTTGAATAATACATTTCACAAAGTTACCAAGATGAATTAATTTTGTGAACATCCCATCATTTACCAATATCTTTAAAGATAAAGATAAACTTTATTGATCCCCCGTGGGGGAAATTTGTGCATTACAGCAGCTCAAGAAAACGGGACGGGAATATAATTATTAAAAATAAAAATAGAAGTTAAAAATCAAATCAAACATATTTACAAAAAATACAATAATGGAAAATTACACAGTAACTACACTGGAAAGAGTTATTGTTATTAAAATAAACACACACAGTGTGTAGCATGAGGTGGTGATGCTGTTAAAGAGTCTGATTAAACAGTCTGACGGCAGATGGGATGAAAGACCTGCGGTAGCGCTCTGTCTTGCAGGGTGGGTGTCTCAGTCTGCTGCTGAAGGAGCTGCTCAGGGCCCCCACAGTGTCATGCAGGGGGTGAGAGGGGTTGTCCATGATGGATGTCAGCTTCACTAACATCCTCCTCTCACCCACCTCCTCTACAGAGTCCAGAGGACAGTCCAAGACAGAACTGGCCCTCCTGACCAGTCTGTTCAGTCTCTTCCTGTCTCTCTCTGTGCTCCCTTCTCCCCAGCAGACCACTGCATAGAAAAGTGCAGACGCCACCACAGTGTCATAAAAAGTCTGTAGCAGAGTCCTGCACAATCCAAAGGACCTCAGTCGCCTCAGCAGGTGTAGTCGACATTGGCCCTTCTTGTACAGGACGTCGGTGTTGTGTGACCAGTCCAGTTTGTTGTTGAGGTGAACACCCAGGTATTTGTACGTCTCCACCCTCTCGATGTCCAAGCCCTGGATGTTCACCGGTGCAGCTTCCTGCGGAAGTCAATCACCATCTCCTTTGTCTTGCTGGCGTTGAGCTGAAGGTGGTTGAGCTCACTCCAGTCGACAAAGTCCATGATGACCTGCCTGTACTCCTGTTCGCTCCCCTTAGACACACACCCCACGATGGCTGTGTCATCGGAGAACTTCTGCAGGTGGCAGCTCCCAGAGTTGTAACAGAAGTCTGAGGTGTACAGGGTGAAGAGAAAAGGGGAGAGAACTGTCCCCTGCGGGGCCCCTGTACTGCAGACCACCATGTCAGACTCACAGTCCTGAAGCCTCACGTGGTCTGTTGGTGAGGTAGTCCGTTGTCCATGCAGCCAGGTGACAGTCCACTCCCGCCCTCTCTAGCTTCCCCCTGAGCAGTGCAGGCTGGATGGTGTTAAAGGCACTGGAGAAGGAGGAAGAGGGGGTTGTTGGGGGGGCGTCTGTGGAGGAGGAGGAGAGGGCTGTTGAGGGGGGTGGCAGGGTACTCAGATGGAGTGTCTGGGAAGCGGGCTGGTCTGCGCTCTGGTGGGTGGGGGTGGGGTTGGGAGCAGAATCAAATCTATTGAAGAACAGATTCAGTTAATTTGCCCACTCCCTGTCTCCTGCTTCAGGGCCCCTCCCACGACCTCTGCTGTGACCTGAGATGTTATTCAGGCCCCTCCAAACTTCTCTTGCATTTTTCTGTTTTAATTGCTCCTCCATCTTTGCCTGGTAGCTGGCTTTCCCCTCCTTGATTTTTTTCTTGAGCTCCTTCTGCACCCTCCTCAGCTCCTCTCTATCTCCAGATCTAAAAACCCTCTTCTTTTCATTGAGCAGGGTTTTCAGCTCAGGGGTCACCCAGGGTTTGTTGTTGGAGAAACACCATATTTTTTTGGTGGGTACAGTGTTCTCAACACAGAAGTTTATGTAGTCTGTGATACAGTGGGTTAAGCCGTCGATGTCCTCCCCATGTGGGCTGCACAGCACCTCCCAGTCGGTGGTGTCGAAGCAGTCCTGCAGCGCCTCAGTGGCCTCCTTAAACCACTTCTTCACATACCTGGTTGTGGGGGGTTGTTTTTTCACCATAGGTATGTAAATGGGCTGCAGTCTCACCAGGTTGTGGTCTGAGCGGCCCGGGGGGAGGGGTGATGATCTGTATGCATCCTTGGTGTTTGCATACTGGTATGGCAGTCAACATACTGAGTGAAAGTAGGGAGAGTGGCAGACAGGGAAGCGTGATTAAAGTCTCCTGAGATGAGAATAAGAGACTGGGGGTGCGATGTCTGTAGCTGAGACACTACACTGTGGATGAGTTCGCAGGCTGCAGCAGCGTCTGCCGAGGGGGGGATGTAAACAGTCACCGAGATCACGTGTGAAAACTCCCTCGGCAGGTAATATGGCCGAATGCTTACAGCCAGCAGCTCCACATCCTTAGTGCAGCACTGTTCTTTAACGGTGATGTGCCCAGAGTTACACCACCTCTCATTCACATACATCGCTATTCCCCCGCCTTTCTTCTTACCGCTCTCCCTCGCGCTCCGGTCCGCTCTGATGGGGTGGAAGCCGTCCAAAGTTACGAGCATGTCCGGAGTGAGTTCATTCAGCCATGTCTCCGTGAACTTCATGATGCTACACTCTCGGTACTCCCTCTGAAGCCGGGTGAGCGCCGTCAGCTCCTCCATCTTATTAGGGAGAGATCTTACATTCCCCGTAATTAAAGACGGCACGGATGGTTTGTACCGTCTTTTCTTTTCCCGACACTTCACTCCGGCTCTGCATCCCCTTCTCTTCCTCCGTAGTTCTGCGGGGATGGATGTATCCGAGATTGGCACAGCGCAACCAGCTGTTCACGGGTGTAAACAATGGAGCCATGACTGAATGAGTCTCCCGCGGAAGTTTTAAAGAGTCCACAGAGAAAGAAAAACAACACCAATACTCCAAAAAGAAGAATGTCCATGTTTGTTGTTTGGAGTTGGAGTTACTCGCAAAGTTACAGCTACAAAAAGTCAATATTAACAAAATAAACTAAAAAACAATAACGAGGGGGGTCAGAGCTGCTGTAACAAGCAGCCACCCAGAGCGGCGCCGGATACGGAATGTTGATCATGTGAGAAGATGATCATTTAGACTTGTGCCACCGTACTTTGCAGAGCAGTCGAACACAACACACAGTTTTTCAGGTTTTTTAGGGTGGTATATGCCATGATGGGGAATGTACCACCTGGCTCGCTTCTGACTCTCTCTCTAAGGCTCTGAAGTGCCCACGTTCAGAGTCCCCACGTGTGCCTAGTCTGATCTGAATAGGGGCCTTATGAGCATCAGATGGTAAACCAAATACAATTTCTTCTGTTTTCTTTGCATTGATCTCTAGAGCGTGTTTATCACTCAACATAACCATTTTGTTCACAGCATGTTGGTGCAGTCCAGGGTCGTCAGAGTTACTTAACAGAGAAATCAGAGCTGTATCGTCAGAGTACTTCAGAGTGTACTGATTTTGTGAATAAGACCGACAGTCATCTGTATAAAAAGTGAAAAGCACAGGTGAGCTCACACAACCCTGGGGAGCTCCAACATTAGTCGTGATAGCAGATGAAAGGGTGTTATTCACCTTCACAAACTGGACTCTGTTGTTGAGAAAAGAAGCATACCAAAGGGGTCAAGTAGGGATTCAGATTTTTTCAAATCATTTTTGACACTAAGATGTCGAAAACAAACTCGAACTAGCAAAGTTGTCCCGTACTGTGCTTAAGCACAATTGTCCCCCCTCCCCATTCCCCTGCTGGCCTGCACTGTTCCAGGACCAACCGGGCCTGAGCACGGTCATTTCTTGTACATAACATCGTAATACAACACACATGCATGGCTTTATGTTATTATGAAGCGTGCTTAGTTTACAAGACAGTAGGACTGAAAAAAAATTTAATGAAGCAAGGGGCTATTGGGTCCGTGTCCGCTCATCAGAGAACAACACAGAGACAATGACAGCTACTTTACTGACTTTATGGCTTATTTTGAGTTACTTTAGTCAGATCTTGTAGTTCTCCTGTGATGTGCGCTCCGCTGCGCTGACGTCCCAGAAACGGATCAAGTGTGAATGGGCGCGAGCCGTCCGACGGACGTGGCGCTGACGGACCACGGCGCGCACGGAGTATGTTTGAATTGGGGATAAGCCGCGCCCCTCGCTGCCGCCAACGAATCTTGGACTATTGGCTATATCCGAATCTCCGGAGCCCAAAAAAATTGTATTCGGGAAAGCCCTAATGATAAATCATCAGTAGCTAGACATTTGAGTAGTTACAATCACACTGAGCGACTTACATTACACGGGCATAGAAGTTGTAAATATGCCACGCAGAGGTGGGGACAGCGACAGAATCTTTCTGCAGAGAGAAACTGTTTGGATTCATTTTTTAGATACCCTCATTCTGAATGGTTTAAATGTGTCAAGGTTGTAGAAAAACAAATGCAGAATTTACTAAACATATTTATTTTAAACAAAAAGGCAGAAGACAAACAAAAACGTACGATTCAAAATGTCCAACAAAAAGCCACAAAGATCAAAAACTAAGGGAGCCACGAGGAAACACACAGGAGCACGAGGAAACACTTACATCTGACATGGACTGACAACCAACAACTAACAGCAACATACGACAATGATCTGACACAGAAGGGAACACTGAGACTGAATAGACAGGGTAATCAAACACAGGCGAGACCAACCAGACACAGGTGAGGACAATCCGAGCAATCAAGACTGGGGGGAAACTCACAGAGGCAGGAGGAAAATTCAAGAAACACTGAAGACAGCTGGAAAATAAATCATGAAACCTTGAAGACACAGAAACTCAAGAATGTAACATCAAGGACCTTCAGGTGGACGGCCTGGAGGCAGGGCACATAGCCAGGACAGTTCAGGACGACAGCCATGAGGCCAACCAACCACAGACAACAGTTCAGGAGGGCGGACAGGAGTCCGACCAAACACGGAGAACAGTTCTGGTGGGGAAACTGAAGTGGGCAGGGCCTCCCACAGAGACACAGGAGTGCAACTGCAAAATAAATCATCAAACATTGAAGACACTGAAACTCAAGAATGTAACATCCAGACACACTAAAACATAAAGAAACACAAGGATAATAGATTACAAAATAAAACAGGAAACACTAAAGATTAAACTAGGAAACACACTAGGGAAACAAACAACACTAAGATAAACAACAACAAGGAAACCTAAACTTTGAAAGAAACAAAATACTAAACCAGATCAAATCATGACAAAATTAGGTTTTTAAGTTTCATTTATTTGTTTTTTGTAAACTGATCACATATATTTATTTACCTGCTGTAAGACTTGTATTTATGTTTTTTGTTTTTGTGTGTATTTATATCCGATATGTACCTCGAGTTAAAGAAACTCATATAATGTAAATGTACTACTTGGGTTTTGAAAGAGGTATGGTAGTGACTCCTGCTATGGCAAGCCCTTTTAACATTAAACCAGTCCGGCTGACAAATAGCAATTTTAGTTTTTTTGTTTTTACTTTAGGAACCCTAACCCTATTTCAACATGTCGAAATGTAATTTTGACATATTGAAATGTTAATTCAAGATATCTGTAAAACCATTTTTACATGTTACAAATACATTTCGACATGTTCAAATTGATTTGCAGATATCAGTAATTAATCTTTCACTAGTAAGAATAAAGATTACAGATATCTACAATTGAATTTCCACATGTTGAAAAGGGATTGTTACTAGTGGAAATGTAATTTCCCATTACAAATATCAACAATTATCAAACCATTTTGGATATGTGTAATTGCAGATATCTACAATGACATTTTTACATTTGGGAATCTTCTTTGATATCAACAATTCAATTTCGACTAGTTAAAAAGAAAATTGTAGATATCTCTAATATAATTGTAACACGTAAGAATATAATTACAGATATCAAGAATTGCATTCCAGATATCTGAAATTCAGTTCTTGATATCTGTAATTACATTCTTACGTGTAATAATTCCAGGTCAAGTTATCAATAATGTAATTTTGATTTGTAAGAATTGCATTTTAGATATCTATAATTAATTTATGATAACTGTAATGGAAGAACAATTGTAGATATCATGAATGAACTTTGCCACTAGCAGTGTTTCCCCTACCATTATATTGGGGGGGCGGCCCGTAGTCCGTAATCAGGGAAAGAAGTCATTTAAGGATACCTTTCCGATAGAAAAGGACAGCTGTCATTAAAAGTAACCCATGAACACCAAGATTCTTTCAAGTGTTTGTGTTGGTGTGGAAATGTTCATTGTAGATATCTGTAACTTAATAACAACTTGTCAGGTTGTGCCATTGACTTCAAATTCAAATTGAATTACCGATATCTGTATTTCAATTTTTAAGGGTAGGTTTTTTTACGTTTCTGATGGTTTATTTCTTTAAAGCAAGCAAACAAAAGAACTAAGCTTCTCTTGTGCTGGTAAAAAAAAAACTTTAGGCCCACCAAGGTGCATGCTGGTCCTCTACCTGCATCTTACCTATATAAACTTAAGTGCCCAGAATGTTACCCAAATACCGACACATGAATTATAATTATGCAAAACTTAATTAACTAAACAAATAACCATCAAAAGAAAATGTTATCAAAAATATATTCTAAATAAAGAAAACATTTAGAATAAGTAAAACTACCCAATATTAGTAAACTAAGTACCAAACTAAATTGTAATAACAAATACATTTCTCCTACACATATATAAAAATATTACATTGCGGTAATAATAATACATTTTGAAGCGATATTTAGTATTTTCCAGAGAGTTACTGTAACATCTTTTACATCAACAAATTCAGTGTAATCTCTAGATTTATATGATATCAATGTTGTTGCGCTGGCATAAATCTAAGCTCACTAATCTTGTTTTATATACAACAATATATTGCAGTGTTAGAAGAATTAAAGTTAACTCAGAACTGAGAAGAAATATTACAGCCTAATTTTAATGTCATGGCTACAAGTGTGTCAGAAACATATACCAAAAGGCAAAGAAATGTACTTATTCTAAACTACTTAAATGTTATTTTATGTTAATCATTAATGCCAGTATACTTTTTGAGACAAGAACCTCACCAGTAAAATCACTTTTAGAAAGTAAAAGCCTAAGAACATGAATTATAGCAAGTTCAAAAGTAAAACAATAATGTTGAAATGCTATAAATGCCTGAAAGGTGCAGCAGGCCATGCATAGCAGCAGGTCGTTCCCACCAACATTCCCGGGGAACCTACAAGCTATAAGAGCTAAGGAGCTCCCAGGAAAATGTGTCGTTAGTAACTAAGATTTACAGATGGCAACAAACAGTAGTAAGATGTGAATGCACAAAGAAGAGAGGGAGAGATAGGAGCTCAAGGTGCCCGTTCCATCTGTAGTCTAAGCCTACAGCAGTATAACTCGGAGTTAACTTGTAAGATTTATCAAAAAGGAATGTTTTAAGCTTACTCTTAAAAGTACAGTGTGTCTGCCTCCCGGACCCTGACTGGTAGATGATTCCAAAGGAGAGGAGCCTGATAACTGAGGGCTTTACCTCCCATAGTACAGTATTGGAAGTATTGGAAGTTAGACTGTAGCCACTAGCAGGCATTCTGGGAGCCTAATGTTCTCAAAGGATAGTACGGCACTAGTAGCTCCTTAAGATAAGATGGTGCCTGGCCATTAAGAGCTTTCTTAGTGAGAAGAAGGATCTTGAATTCTATTCTAGCTTTTATAGGGAGCCAGTGCAGAGAAGCCAACAAAGGAGTAATGTGGTCCCTCTTCCTAATTCTAGTCAGTACACGAGCTGCAGCGTTCTGGACTAGTTGAAGAGTCTTTAGAGACTTACCAGAGCACCCTGACAAAAGAGAATTACAATAATCCAACCTGGAGGTAACAAATGCATGAACTAGTTTTTCTGCATCATTTTGCAACAGGATATTCCTGATCTTGGATATATTACGAAGGTGAAAATAGGCTGTTCTTGAAATTTGAGTTAAAGGACATATCTTCTAGGCTGATGTCATTAAGGACAGTCATATCAATAGAAAAAGTCTCTCTGAGGTTTTTAGGGCCAAGCACAATAACTTCAGTCTTTTCTGATTTAAGTAGCAAAACATTTCTGGTCATCCAGGTCCTAACGTCCTTAAGGCATGCTTTCATTTTACATAACTGACTGGTGTCATCAGGCTTCACTGATACGTACATATAGCTTGGATGTAAGTCCATAGTGTTTTAGACTTAAATTTATTCCATACATTGCTAGATTATTCACATATGATGTTTTCATAGTCACATCTCATAATGAGGTGACAAAGACTGGGCAATAAGAGGGCACAAATGTAAAAAAAAAAGAATTCTAGCTAGGCATAACAATTTCTCATCCTCTACTCAGAGCTCTCACTTGCCTTCATTTCCAGTCATATATTAATAAATACATTAATTAATCCTCTAAATTAGGCCTACATTTTATTCTATGCTAAAACAGCTGGGAACCCTGGGCATGTGGTAGGAAACTTGGTGGTGTAATCATGTTTTTTCCACTACATTAATTATAGTACTTTGACAATACTACTAGCTATTATTAGGAAATACAATTTTTAAGTGGCCCTTAACCCCAAATTTTTCTCGCTGCTTCGGTGGAAGTGTATGAATGGGATTAGTTACTTCTGATGGATGATGTTACATAACTATCAGTGTGTGAATGTGTGGGTGTGACCTGCAGTGTAAAAGCACTTTGAGTAGTCGGAAGACAAGAAAAGCGTGATATAAGCTCAAGTCCATTTACCATTTACATGTAATGACATTTGTATGGTCATTTTAAAGGTCCCATATGATGCTTTTTCTGGTTTTATATGCTCTTTAGTGTGTTTTCCAAGTGTCCTGTGCATGTTTAGGCACATCTATTTGCAAAAATTCAAAGTCCGCGGAAACACGGCTTCTCCTACGTCCTCCTGTTAGCTGTAGCATTAGCTGCATGTAACGCTCGGTTCTAGCCCCCCTCGATAAAAATTTGTCAGTCCGACGTCATTGTCAGTGTGAGATCACTGATCTAAGCCCATTGGCTCGTTGTGGCAAGCCCTGCAGCTCATGTTGCACGCCCACGATATGCCGCAGCCTGCGGTAGCACAGTAGTGCTAAGGTGCTAATGTTTATGCTCCCCTCGGACGGAGCCAGTGGCTGCATTCCCAATATGGTAAAAGAGGCGGGACATTTCCGAGAACCGTGCTGAGCAACTGACCAATAACGACAGAGCGGATCGGCGGACCAATCAGGGTAGACTTGGCCCACGTGGGGCTCTGCAGTGGGGGCTCAACAGAGCGTAGCTGACGGACTCAGAGCGTAGAGGGAGCAAGGAGGAGCAGTACATGAAAACAGACACTTTTTTCGGACTTTAGCTATTGTGAACGTACAAAAGTAGGTACATAGATTAAATATATGAACCCTAAAAAGGGCATAATATGGGCTCTTTAAGTGTCTTGCCCAAGGACACATCGGACATGTTGCCCAGCTGGGGATCGAACCCTCGACCTTCCGGTTGAGTTGCAACGACTCTACCAGCTGAGCCACAGCCACCCAAAGACACAGAAACTTAGACTTATAATCTATATAACGTATCCATTTTGGCTTACAATGTAGACATTGATGTTGACATTGATGTCTAAAGCTTGTTCTAAATGATAAAAAGGAGTAATATATCTGTATAACTGCTCGTCTTTGTTTATGAAATAGTAGCCATGTGCAGTATTGCAGAAAACTGACGATGAATCGAGATGCATCGTTATATCAAATCGACATTAAGTTGTTGACTGCATAAAACCAGAAAAAGCATAATATGGGACCTTTAACACAAAATTGCTCCCGCCGCTTCAGTGGTGGTGTATGAATGGGATTAGTTACTTCTGATGGATGATACTACATAGCGATCACTACCATCAGGGTGTGAAAGGGTGGGTGTGACCTGCAGTGTAAAAGCGCTTTGAGTAGTCGGAAGACTAGAAAAGCGATATATCAAGTCCATTTACCAAGTCCATGTTCAGTTTATAAGACCAGAGAATGTTGAATTGCTAACGCTGAAAGCACCCTGTTTACTTTAATGAATGTTTCACATTAAGACCGGGTTGATAACCTCCGGGTTGTTAGCACCATTACCACATTCATTGTATTGTTGTTTGTTGATTGACATTTTGGGTAATAAACCTTTAAACATTGTTAAATAACCGTACGTTTCTCATATTTTGTCAGGCCTTAAGAGTCGGGTCGTGACAGCCACCAAGTGGTGGGAAGCGGTATTGTAACTGAGCATCTCATTGATATCTCTCTGGTCAATTGATAAACTATGCAGTCCCACAGGTGCAAAACTGAAGGTTTTTTGCGGCCATCTAGGTGGCGCTCGCAGCCCACACCCCATGGTCAAGAATCACTGCATTATAAAGATGGATAAATCCTTTATTATGCACTTATTAACAGTTAATAAAGCTCCTTCGCAGCTACTGGATCTAAAGTGGGAACAGTGTCTTATAAAGATGAATAAATCCTTTGTTATGCACTTATTAACAGTTCAGTGTGGACAGGGTCCAGATGAGTAAATATTTAAAATAAATCATTGATAAAAGAGGGATGTGGAGTTTTTCATATTTCACAACTTTCAAGTAAACAGAATCAAAAAGGATGTCTATTTAACCTTCCAATCAAACAGTTTTTTGGAAAAAACAAATGCTATTACAAATAACTTTATTTGTAATAGCATTTTTCAACTTATTTTCTTTAACGTTAACTGTAAACAACATTATGAAAACATTTGGTGTGTCATAGCTACCACCATATATTATCAAATTCCGAGAAAAAGCATAGTTGTATGTAATGCTTGTTACTGTAAATAGTTGGAAATAGCGTGTTAAGAGTAGACCAACATCAGAAGACTAGAACACCTGGAGCCCAACATCTGAATACCAGTAAAGAGGCACACACAGGAATACATTTGCAAACTTTGTATGTAAGGAACACAAATATTGCCATGGTCAATATTACAATATATAATTTACCCAATGAAAATAACAACTCAAGTAAAAAAGTGTACCAAGAAACAAAAAAAACCTTCGCAGTGTCTTAAGTCCAGTCTTTTTCGTCAAGACCCAATCCAGATGTGTGTTTCTTTTTAATCTGTGCTTCCGCACTATGAAGTAGTGAAGGAAGTTCATCCTGCACTTATTGAGCACTTCAAGTCTGTCTTTACACATCATGGAATACCAAAGTGGTACGATTGGACAACGGACCACAATTTGCCTGTGTCAAAGTTTGCACAAGAGTGGTTTTTCAGCCATGTCACACCCAGCCCACAAAAAACCCCATAGAGACACAGGAAAGCTGAGTGGGCTTTAACGACTATATAAAATCTCCACAAAAAATCCCACAATCCCTACTTGGCCCTCATGACATACCGCTCTGCTCCTCTGGCTAATTGATACAATTCCACTTAACTTGTAATGGAAGGAAAATCAGAACCCCCTTCCATTCATTCATTTCCCAGGACATCCAGACATAGTAAATGTAAACAGAGCTGAACAGAAATGCAGACAAAAACAGAAGCAGAACTTGGATCAAAGACACAGAAAAACACGTAGCACCTGCAAACTGGCAATCATTTGTCGGTTAAAGTTGTGCTGGTGAGAGGCACAGTACTATTTACAACAGAATAATACCCACACTAAATTGGAGGGTTTGGATAATCTACTCCATGCAGTAATGGTTTATCTTTGAAAATATATTGTTTTGTTATACCTGTATGGTATATGTATTTACAAGAGCAAATTTTTTTGACTGTACATTTTTTGGTTTGGGCAAAAGGACTGTAAAGACATACTGTAAGTGTTGTTATAGATAATTCATCTACATTACATGTTGTTTATCTGTGTTCTAGGGTTGTAGTATTAGGTTGATACATGTGTGGAAACCTTTGACATGTGTATTGTGTTGCCTTTTTGTTTTTGTGTTGAATCTTTGGTTGAGGTTTTTATTGTACCCTTAAATAATATAACACATCTTTGCTCCATCGATCTCGTTAACTTTTACTGACACCATCAGATAATATTCCACATACTTTATTAAGGATAATGGAAACTCAAGCTGAATAAAAATAGTGGAAGATGAAGTCTAGAAAAAACATTTTCTAGATTTCACAGAGGGATTGGAAGCAAGATATTATAGGTCAAAATGAGATTCTTTGGGACCCCACTAATGGGTTGTGTTTTTCCTTTTTTTTAAATTATGCTTATAAATGCCAATTAAACTGTGATATGGTAGGTGACCATACTGAAACTATATTTTGGGACTGCCCAAAAATAAATACATAGAGAAGCGTCAAAGAATAGATGGAGAAAATCTTGGATACAAATATCCCCATGGACCTGTTATTCTTCATAATAGAAGTAACACCAAAACACTTGTCCACTGTTGACAAACTTTATATTTTGCACATCTTGTTGATGATCACACACACAAAAACAAGTATCAAAGCCTTATCCTCTCTTTTGACCAATTATTACATTAAGTCAACATGTCTACACAATGGAACTTCTGACTAGCCACAACAGACAATGCCTATTTTCAAAAGGAGATTGACAGCAGTTCCTGTTGCATTGTATGCCTTTAACTCCATAGATTATTTGTGATCTTGTGGTAAAAGTATGTTCTTAAAAAAGAGTAAGTGACTGATTCCTAAATGTACATATTTAAGATTGATAAAAGCTAAATATTTGTTTAATCTCTTACCTTTCAGACTGAACAGATTCTCAGTGAATACAAGATTCGAGCCTTGGCATGTCATCCAGACAAAAACCTGCAAAACCCAGGAGCAGGTAAATTTATTGTGTATTTTGTGGATGATTTTTTAAGATGTAAATAAAAAGTAAAGTTGGAAGACAAAAATGGTTTATTGAACAGCTATTCTGTTCCCTAAAAAAAGGAAAGCTTACTGGCTTCAAGAGGAAGTTGGAAGCTGAACAAGATGAATGCCAAATAGCAGCAGGAGAGCTTTCAAAAAGCAAATTTACAATTATAATCAAAGTTCTCTGTTGTTAAGACAGATTCCAATAATTTCATTATTGTGTTTGTATTTGTGATGAGCAGTTAGAAGAAAACAATAAATGGGAAGGGTATGACCAGAGGTGATCAAAAAGTTAACTTGTAAACTATTAATCGGTTAAGACGTTAACTTCAATAGCAGTTCATGAATGTATTGCGTTAATGATTAACTAGTTCTGCTGTTACAGTTTAAAGCAGTGATTCTGAACCTCAGGGTCTCGACCAAAATCATTTCCAGGGGTTGCCAGAAGGTTTTGGAGCTGTTTGATAGTGCTGTTAGGAGGATGTATAGGCTGTGTGCTAGGCTGGCTGGTATTGATAATTGCCATGTCATGATTTACTCATGTTTAGTTTGTTTTTTCATTGTTGTTGTGCTCTCCTGTTTTATTTTGCCAATAGCATCTTTGTGTTTCTCTGTTACCTTTGTAGTTTTCTGTTGATAATCATTTAGTTTTTTCTGTTGATAATCCTTTAGTTTTCAGTTTCCTGTTTTTTTTTTCCCCCCTGTGTGTAATGTCTATAGTGTTTCTCACTGCCTCCGTGTGTTTCCCTACAGTTTTGATTGCCCTCATTGTCCTCACCTGTGTCTTGTTGGTCTCACCTGTGTTTGATTACCCTGTCTATTTTGTCTTGTGTTCATTGTCCAATTTTCTTTGTGGTCATACTCTACCTACCTGTGTCTCTGTGCTTCGTGTCACCTGCCTCTTTCCAGTGTTCTATTTGTTTTGCCTTTTGTGGATTTTGTTTGGACTTTTAAAAATGTAAGCTTTCGTTTTTGCCTGTTGGGCTTTTTTTGTAAAATAAATAATTTTTTGTTTCTACACTTGGGTCCTCTTTTGTGTTTTTTCAACGAATATGACAGATTGAACTGACTTGGTTTCTAAAATTAACTACTTTCAGGACAATTTTTTAAAGTCTTCCTTGAGTGTGAACGATAATAGAGGATTTAAGTAATCACCTTGGGCTAGTACACGGCTGGCCAATTTTCCTGGTAGTTGTGGAGGCCAGAGAGTGGCCACCATTGCTCCCGGCTCCATTTTCTACCTTCACTTCATGGTCCAGCGCCCCAGAGTCTTGGCTACCTAAAGCCATCGCTGCCCAGTGCTCCAGAGAGAGAACCAGCCTCCAGGCTTCAAAGAGCCTTGACGGCGGTGTCCTGTCGATGCCTGGTTCCCCCTCTGCTATCCTGTCGATGCCTGGTCCCCCCCTTGAAGCTCCAGAATTCATGTGTTCTCGTTGAATGCTCTGCCCAGTCCTTTTTCCTCATGGGAGATGACATCTTGTCTACTCCTGTGTCTCTGAGGGAAGTCCTGCCAACTCCTGTGTCTTCGTCGGAGGCACTCATTTCCCTGTTTTCGCCATATCTATCACTTAAAATTTACATGTATAATTAATTATGACGATACTTAAAACAGACGCTAGATGGCGCCATGAGACTGTGTAGCCGTGTGCTGAACAGGGAACATTTAAGGAGCACTGTAAACATTTTGTTTGTGAGTACTAAATCTTATATTCCTGGATTGTTGATGATGGTTTTTGTTTGGACGTCAATGTTTTGTTTTGGATTTATCATTGAATCTCCAGTGAGCTACGTTCTGAATAGTAGCATTTAAGCTAGCGATTAGCCACGTGTTAGCCATAACGTTGTTATACTTTGAGACCACAGTATTATTTTTATGTTGTGTATTTGATTTGTGAATATCATAAACCAATCGCAGATATTTATGTCAACATTTGGAAGTGGTTTTCTATGTTTAATTTTAGTTTTGTCATGAGTAGTATACTTGAACGGTCTTTGAAAATGACATTGTTAAATGCTATTTTGTTTCTCCCTAGTGTAGTAACGAGGCAGATTTGTTATAAAAGAGAAATGGGTTTTACTGTGTTCGCATTATTCACAGAATGTGAACCATTTGAATATAAGAAGGGAATTAATTAAAATTCATGTGTAATTCTGTTAATGTATATGTGAAGAGGTACACTGTATGTTTAAAACATATTTAATTCATTTTATAAGTAACATTGAGTTAAGTGACCTTTAAAGAGATCGAGATTAAGAAATAAAGTCACATAGAGATAAGTTATTGTACAATAAGTAATGAGATGTATTTCCCCTGCAATTTGCAGGTTTTTCTTTTTTTGTCTGAGACTATTTCTGAAGTGAGGTGATCCAGTTGATGGCGAGCTAGAATCCATACCACGCGCAGGAAGCAGATTATTGAGAATCATCCTGGAGTATCAACTACGTTATTTCTGTCAGATAAGCACATGAGATCTCATTCAAACTTAACACTACCTGGGTAGAGTAAAAGCTAACCCCTAACCCTAACCCTAGGACACACCTGAACTGAACGGAAACTAAAAAGAACTTTGAACCTAAAAGACTGAACTGTATACGGACTGATGAAAGGAAACCAAAGGACTAAGAAAAACAGTGTCTTGCTGTGTAGAAATACGTTGTGTAAGATTGTTTGTCTTTACGTTTTGTAATAAAGCGCTTGTTTTTGTAAACCTTTACAAACAGGCGGACGAGAGAGAGAGAGAAAAAGAGACGCGCAGTCGAGTCCGCGTTAGTCCAGGTTATCCAACACACTGAGTAAAAAACACAATGTTAGCAAATCTAAACATAATATAATATTAAATACAAAGTAAATAAGTACTAAAAATATCAAAACTAAGAATGTGAATATATACAACCAGGATTTAACTAAGCATTACTAGTCTTAAATAGGAAGATTAAATATGGAAAATTAAATGTAAATGTGCAAAAAACAGTCGTAAATGGTTGTAAATTAAATATGAAAGATTAAATGTAAATGTGCAAAAACAGAGTTGTAAATGGACAGTATTGACATAAGTTAAAGTGCATGAGTGTAGACATATTATAAGCAGAAACTATACAATATAACGGTGAGTAGACAGCCAAATGAAGTGAACATGAGTGCAGGGATAATTTGTAAATTTAACATGTGCAGAACAGATTACAGTATGGAGGGACAGATATTATCATGATGACAGTTCTCTGCTCACATGAGGTGAGCTGTTGTACAGAGTTATGGCCAGTAGGGTGTGCAGAGGGTGATCAGGATTATCCATAATGGATAACAGTTTGTTAAGAGTCCTCCTCTCTGTCACCACTACAAAAGAGTCCAGCTTGCAGCCTATCACAGAGCAGGCCTTCTTAATGAGTTTGTCCAGTCTCTTAGTGTCACCACCTCCAATGCTGCTCCCCCAGCAGACCACAGCAGAGAACAGTGCACTGGCCACAACCGACTGACAGAAGATCTCCAACATCTTGCTGCACACGTTGAAGGATCTCAGCTTCCTCAGAAAGTAGAGTCGGCTCATCCCCTTCTTGTACACAGCCTGAGTGTTGGCCTTCCAGTTCAGTTTGTTGTCTATGTTGACACCCAGGTACTTGTACTCCTCCACCACAGACACGTCCTCTCCCAGGATGCACAGCGGTGGTGGCTCTGTCCTCTTCCTTCTGAAGTCGATCACCATCTCCCTGGTCTTATCCATGTTCAGAACCAGGTGATTTCTTCCTGTCCACTCCACAAAGTTATCCACCAGCTCTCTGTACTCCCCCTCTTGCCCATCAATTATACACCCAACCACCGCAGAGTCATCAGAAAACTTCTGCAAGTGGCATGACCTGGAGTTGTATTTAAAGTCAGAGGTGTACAAGGTGAAAAGGAAAGGAGACAGCACAGTCCCCTGTGGAGCTCCTGTACTACTCTCCACCATTCCAGACTGAACACTGCCAAGTCGGACAAACTGTGGTCTGTCTGTCAGGTAGTCAGTAATCCAGGAGATGATGGACGAGTCCACACCCATCAACTGCAGTTTCTCTTCCAGCAGTTGTGGCTGGATGGTGTTGAATGCAGTGGAGAAATCAAAAAAGGTGATTCTCACAGTGCAGCCGTTTCCCTCCAGATGTGAGTGAGCACGCTGCAGCAGGTAGATGATGGCATCGTCCACTCCCAGGTGTGGCTGGTAGGCAAATTGTAGAGGGTCAAGGGATGGTTTCATTTGCAGCCTGAGGTGGGTCAAGACGAGCCTCTCCAACACTTTCATCACATGAGAAGTGAGAGCCACTGGTCGATAGTCCTTGAGATCAGATGGTGTCGTCTTCTTTGGGACCGGGACCAAGCAGGACGTTTTCCACAGCACCGGTATCCTCTCCTGGCTCAGACTCAGGTTGAAGAGGTGTTGCAGAATCTCAGACAGCTGGCTGGCACAGGTCTTCAGAACCCTTGGGCTGATGCCGTCCGGGCCTGGAGCCTTGCTAATGTGTAGTTTCTCCAGCTGTCTCTTAACCTGGCCAGTTGTTAGAGTCAAAGGGAGGCTGGGAGGTGTGAAGGACAGGGGTGTTGTTTGAGGTGGGAGAGGCAGATGAAGGCTGTGAACTAAACCAGTTGAAGAACAGGTTTAGCTCATTCGCCCTCTCCAGGCTGCCCGAATGTTGTCTTTCTCTCCCCTTGAAACCAGTGATTTCCCTCATTCCAGTCCACACATCCCTCATGTTGTTCTGATGGAGTTTGGCCTCCAGCTTTCTCCTGTATGAGTCCTTGCACTCCCTCAGCTTTTCCCTCAGATCGTGCTGTATCCTTTTCAGCGCCTCCCTGTTTCCAGGCCTGAAGGCTTGTTTCTTTTTGTTGAGAAGGGCTTTCAGGTCACTGGGGATCCAGGATTTGTTGTTGAAAACAGCGTACAGTCCGGGCCGGTAAAGCAGTGTTTTCACAGAATTTAATGTATTCTGTGATGCAGTCAGTCATGCTGTTAAGTTGTATTTAAATTGACACTTTATATTTAGGTTAAAATATTTCGTACTTGCACTGTTGTTAATTTACTGCTCTGTGTGCCTTTGAATTGCCCCCCGGGGACAAATAAAGTTTTTTTTTAATTTGAATTTGAATGTCCTCTCAATGTGGCTCACAGAGTACATCCCAGTCTGTGGACTCAAAGCAGTCCTGCAGTGCCTCATTGCTCTCCTGTGTCCACCTCCTAACAGTCCTTGTGGTCACAGGCTGTCTTTGGACCAGGGGGATATACTCTGGTGTCAGTAGGACCAGGTTGTGGTCTGATCTGCCCAGGGGGGGAAGGGCAGTGGTACTGTATGCTTCCTTAACGTTAGCATACAGAAGGTCCAGTGTTTTATTTTCTCTAGTTGGACAGTTAACATATTGATGAAAAGTGGGTAGTGTTTTGTCCATTTTCACATGATTAAAGTCCCCGGTAATGGCTACAAAAGCATTTGGATGCTTAGTTTGAAGCTGTGAAACAGTAGAGTGAAGTGCATCACTCGCAGACTCGGCATCAGCTGACGGTGGGATGTAAACAGCTATAACAATGGCGCACGTGAATTCCCTGGGCAAGTAATATGGCCACATTCCAACAGCTAACAGTTCAATGTCCGGGCTGCAGAGACATTCCTTCACACTAACAAGGCCAGGATTACACCATCTCTCACTCACATACGGTGCAATCCCTCCACCTTTCTTCTTACCGTTCTTAATAACGTCCCTGTCAGCCCGTAAAGTCCTGAAGCCGGGTACCGCCATGCTGTGGTCCGGGATGTCCGAGTGCAGCCATGTCTCCATGAAGCACATAATACTGCACTGGCGGTATTCCCACTGGTGCCGGACAAGCGCGTCAAGTTCGTCCATCTTATTGCCCAAAGACCTCACGTTCCCCATAATCACCGCTGGTACAGAAGGCTTATGCTTTCTCTTCTTAGCTCTCCTCTTAGCTCCAGCTCTGCAACCCCGGCATCGCCTCCTCAGCTCCTCCGGAATTACAGGCCTTGCTCCGGGCAGTAGCACCTTGGAGAGCGCCATCAGCTGATCGCGTGTGTAAACAATGCCCTCACTCAGCTGTGCGCTGCTCTCCGTTACAAAGAATGTCAAAAGTAACAGAAAAACAGCGCAAAAAGAGCGAAAGTAGCCATTTCCACTCAATAGAGTAAACTAATACTCAAAAAACACACAGTAAAAACAAATAATAACGAATCAAAAAATACGATATAACGACAATATGTAATATATGATATATGTGGATTGTTGTGAGGGAAAGTGGGTTATCCTACATGTTGTGACACCTTATTCTTACCATTTTAAATGGAAAAACACAATCCATAGACTAATAGTCAAGTTTTCAAGTCTTTGGTTTCACACAGGGTGGACGGCAGGTTCCGATGTATCTGCTGACTTGTCAATAAGTCACGGAGCTTTATAAAGCTGACATGTCATCAGATGCATCACAGCTTGTCGTCTATCCTTGGTTCAAAACATTATCACCAATGCTATCTTTCTGGACTCCTGATATCATTTCTGTTAGCCAGAGGACCATACATGACATGATGATGTGCATGTATCAACCTGATTCGATCACTCTGATGAGTGTTTATGTAAGGGAGAAATTGTGAACAGTCATCAGAATGACATAATTGTCGCAAGCACATTCATAGAAAGCTATCCTTCTGGCCTTCCGACATAATTTCTGTTACAAGTTACTACAAAAACGTACCTTTGTTCACCTTTTTATCCAAAACATGCAGGGCAGTGGGTCTCCAGGAGCAGTGTTGAGAAAAAATATAAAGCATACCCTGTGATGCCATCTAAACTAGATAATAAGCTACATGTTTGTTGTTTTATCTTCTTAATCATTTACCTATAGGAAATCCTAACATTGCAAATAATGTTTGCAGACAATGATGAACAAATATTCTGTCAATAAATCAGTACTCAATATAGGCTGAAATTCATTGTATTCATGTAAAAACACCATTTAAATGTAAAGACGCAACAAAAATCAGTAAAGCCATCACAAAATCATGTTATATATAAATTATGGACACAACCTTTTCTTCGTAAACCGTCAGGCAAATAATATACACGGATTAATTAATAGTCTCACTATATAATTTGTCAATATACAATAATACTTCAAAATGCATTCAATACTGGAAAATTAAATATCTTGTAAAAAAAACATCCTTTTAAATCAGTAAAGCCATCGCAAAGTCATGTTTTAATACACTTTTTGCATTTTTTTAATACACTTCAATATACACAGTATTCTCCATGAACAGTCAGGAAAATGAACACATTAATTAGTACTACGATTATATAGTTTATCATTATACAAGATCAATAATACTTCAAAGTGCATTTCATTCTTGGAACATTAAATATCTTGTAAAAAACATCCTTTTAAATCAGTAAAGCCATCACAAAATCATGTTATAATACAATATAATTACATAATACATTACAATATAATACAATAGCACTTCAATTATAGGGTCATAAATACTCTCTTAATTGTGCATGAGTGCTTAGAGTCCATGGAAATCCTGAGGCAACACCTACTTCAGCTCTTTTATTGTCTGGCTGGATGTGTAGAGTGGGGACACTGTGCTGACTACTCTTCTTCCTGAGAGACGGGGACAGATAGAGTTACCAGTCATCTGAGTGGAGGAGCTTTTACTCCATAGTGCTATCCACGTTGTACCTAGCGGATAGATGGATAGAAGGAATTGGAAGGGAAAAGTGGGAACTTTATAGAGGAGAACAAAAGTCAAGTTTTAATTGATTACACAGTATGTCTATTAGAGCAGTCAATTCATATTCCAAATTTGAACCTTCATTCAAACCTGAGGGAGAAAGTTCACATTCGAACAGTATTGAGCCGTTCTAAATATACAGTCTATCAGCGCATCAGGCATCAGTTTGATCCAGCAGAGGGTGCTCTCAGCGACTACTTCATGAACTCTTGAACTTTAAATTAAAGACATTAATGTTGTAGCATTCTTTGTCTTTCTGCTTTCATTGTCTTTTTTAACACAGTGCTGGCAGCTTCCATATTCTCAGCCTTGAATGCACAACAGGTATCACACTGGTCTTTCTTTGGATGGAAAATAGACAAATTTAAATCGTTGAAACATTTGTGAACACTTGCCGTGACAGAGGCTGGAAGCCATGTTCTTCACTAGAGTGCTTATACTCTGCATGGAGGTGGCTGATGGACTAACACAGAGGCACCAGGTACATTTTCTATGAGGAGGACCTACAATATTGCGATTGGAACTTTTGGAAGGTCCAGAAGGAAAGTCTTCAGGAAGTCCTTCTCTTCTGTCCTCACCCTCACTTTCTCTGTCTTCTCAGGACTTTCCCCTCTTCCATTTCAA
The DNA here is from genome assembly GCF_963584025.1 of Labrus mixtus. Taxonomy (NCBI): domain Eukaryota; kingdom Metazoa; phylum Chordata; class Actinopteri; order Labriformes; family Labridae; genus Labrus; species Labrus mixtus. The sequence goes on from NC_083617.1 coordinate 30,993,775, forward strand.
AAAAGTCCACTGCTTTATGCCTAGGGTTGACAGGAACAAACACTGGCACACTCTGAGTCTTCTACCATCCAGCACAAGGTGACAAAAAGTGGATGCTGACCTCCTGGATATATCTGCTCCTGTCCGGCGTCACTTTACACTGCTTACCTCTAACAAAAACTTTTCTCTCTTTCCAGTCTAATTTGTGCCAGAAGTACTTAAAGATATTCTCCCTCTTTGACTCTTCTAATTCTCTGCAGTGCATCGTTTTAGACTTTTGACAGGCCGCAGATTGGCATGGCTTCCCCATTTTTTTTTCCTCCTTCAACACTTGCTCTGGATTCTTCCTCCCACGATAGGACTGGCCCCTCGTTCTTCTCTTTGTTCACCCTCCTCTTCCTTCCCTGAGGTGCCTCATCACCTTGTGACAACCTGGACACTGTTGTTTTTCACCACAAGTTTACACCCCCAGATCGCCTACATTCACACCCACTTCCCTCTGTCTACTCACCGATTCGCTCCCTGTTCGTGCCCCATTCAATTTTCCCCTGTATTTCATTCACTCGGGCTGGGCAGTGGAGGAGGCAGCAGGAGAGGAGAGCTGATCATCGGTAAAACAACCTAAAAAGCAAGGTCGAAAATCAGCAAGGCAGTTAATCCCTTCACTCATTTTCCACCGTCATCAACAACTCCAATCACTCTCATCTCCATAACCCTCACGGATAGTTCGCCTTCACTCTTCACCTGTCATTCAAACACGGAAGTCGGTCACATCCCTCAACACAGCAGCCAAAACCAGCACTGGATTCCGGATTGACTAGACTGGACTGAACTTTTTGACAAGACTGACTGACGTGAGTAGCCTCCAGCTAAAACTGACTTCTTTATTTTCGCCGAAAGGTATATATTATTTTGATTGTTTTCATAAACTGAACTGAAGATCTTTTTTGTTGGAACTGAGTAAAAACCCAAAGTGGAGTTTTGAGTTGGACTGTTTTTTTACTTTGTGAGGACTGAGGGATTGTGGAATATTGAGTATTTGTTATTTTTTGAGTGTTGTTTGAGTGTGTGAGTTTATATTGTGGTTTATTAATATAATACTATTTTGCTTTGAATTACATTGGTTGTGGAGTTTTTATTTGTGGGGTTTTGTCATTTAATGTAAGGGTGTCCTCGTGTGACATTTTTTGGTTCAAATAATCCAAACAAGAAACTCAACTAAAACTTAAAACAACAAAAAACAACCAACTTATCTTAAATGCCAGGAGAGAGACCTGGCTGGCACCCCTAAAACAAAATATTAAAGGATCATCACATCTCAAAGTCAAACTGTCACAACCTGAGGACGCTTCACCTCTTTCTTCTTATAATGACAAAAAAAGAGAAAATAACATTTTTTGTAAATGGATTGTGTGTTGAGTGTGTATGGGTACCCCCTTACACACACGCACACACGTGCTTGTGCGTTGCTGAACACAAACAAACCCTTTTCACACATACGTAAATCTCCTGAAAAACTATCCGCAGAAAATCTGAGTGAGCTGATGTCTGAACGAGGCAGCATATACTCCGGAGATTTCAATTCGAGCCAATGAGTGACGTTTACAGTATATACAGTGACTGCCTAAAGTGTCTGCACGCAACCACTACGATCTCCGTGCACGTAATTAAACGGCTGCATTGTGTTTTCTGTTCGTCAGTATGTTGTTCTCCTCTCTGTTGTGGATGTTGTCATTCCATTGGATTACACATAGCATTGATATAAAGGCAAATATTCTCATTCTAACGTCGTGTAGCGGACTCTGTTGCTACGGCTGCTACTTCCAGCTCCAGTCACGTCTTACCTCAGGAAATCCCTCGCCCCCCCCTCCCCTCTGACAGGGATAGTCTCCAGCTGTGAAGAGCATATGTGAACGGCTAGGTCGGGAGAATCTCCGGAGAAGTCCTCCTGTAATTATCTAGATATTATCCGGAGTGCATATGTGAAAACGGATAAACAGTAGCTTGAAACCTTTGAATCAGGTTTTTTGGAGACACATTTAAAACATTTCAGGCAGTGAAGCACCATGGCAAGATTGAGAATCATTAGGATATTCTTATTCATAATAAAAATAATTACCTTAATTTCCAGATTAATCTGGGACAAAATCGTGAACGGGTGGGTGAATACGGGTGAATGAGTTCTGACAGATAATCTGGGGCCTGACCGTGAATGGCTCTGAAGGTGAGAATGAGAATTTTAAACTTAATCCTATATGCCACAGGGAGTGCAGTGTTTTCAGTATCGGAGTGATGTGAGACCGTTTGTTTGACCTGGTGAGTAATGGAGCAGCAGCATTCTGGATTGACAGGAGACAGTTTAGGACGGACGTGCTAAGTGAGGTGAAAAGAGCATTACAATAATCGATACGAGATGAGACAAAGGCGTGCAAAATCATCTCAAGTTCTGTGAAAGACACTAATGTTCTCAGCTTACTGGTATTTCTTAAATGAAAAAAGCATGATTTGGTTAGCTGTTTAACATGGCTGTCTAGTGATAAAGAAGAATTGAAAATGACTCCCAGATTACGGAGGTTGGAGCGAACAGCAGAGGAGAGGGGCCCAATGTTTTGCATGATTGTTGAAACATACTTGTCTTGGGCAATAACTAGGCAAGACAAGACATAACAGTAGCTGCCTGACCTTTAAACTGTCACAACCACTTGCTATTACAGTCCTTATGTGACACAAGTTAGGGGGTAGGTGAGGGGCAGGTTCTTCTTCAAAAAGATTAAATGGCACTGATAATTTTGGAGTAAAACGTAACAACGTACCTGTGCAAAATCCCTCAACTATAGCCACTGAAATGAACAAATACTTTATGAATTCGGTTAACGAGATAACACAACAGTTTACCCCCCCTAGCTGTATACATAACCTTCCTAATCCCAATCATGCAGCTTTTAAGATAGCGGAAATATCTGAAGTGGAGGTGATGAATATTAACCCCCTCAAACGGTCAAAATCCAAAGATGTGTCTGGACTTGACACACATTTTTAAAAAAATTGTATAAAGAATCATTAATTTTACCAATTAAACATTTGCTTAATTTATCCTTTAAACAAAGTGTAGCGCCCTCAGCGTGGAAGCTTGCTGTTATCACCCCTAAATCTGGTGATAAAACAGAAATGGCAAATTACCGACCTATCAGTATTCTACCCGTAATCTCCAAAATAGCAGAGAAGTGGGTCGCAAAACAACTGAATATAGACTTAAATAATGGCCCCACACCCCTGCATCCGATGCAGTTTGGGTTTTGTAACCACCATTCTACAGAGTCTGCAAACTGCATTTTTGTTGAAAAAATCAAAAGCCTTCTTGATAGGAATGCCTGTGTAGGTGCTGTATTCCAGGACCTCAAGAAGGCTTTTGATACCGTCAACCATAGTGTTGTTTTCTCAAAATTAACTTGTTACAATTTTTCACAGGAAGCACTACTCTGGTTTGAATCATACTTATCAATTAGAAAATAATGGCACCAAATCCTCTTACCTTGACTGTCCAACAGGGGTCCCACAAGGCAGTATTTTGGGACCTATTTTATTTACTATTTATATAAATGACCTTCCGGAAGTGTGTATAAATGTAAACATTCAAATGTATGCTGACGATGCCGTTGTTTTTACACAAGGCAGAAATACTCATGAAGTTTCACAAATTTTAACAACAGCCATGACCCAAGTGCAAAGCTGGGTCAAAGATTCATGTCTTCAATTAAACGCAAAGAAAACGGTCTGCATGATGTTCACTAAACAGCCAACCAGCCTTCAGCAGTCCGGCATTTACCTGGAAGGTTTAGAGCTTAGTCTAGCTAATGAGTTTAAACATTTAGGCCCAACATTGGACCCAACATTAACATTTAAAAAACACATCAAACAATTAACAAAGACGGTAAATTTTAATATAAACAATTTTAGACAGGTAAGATCCTTCATGACTATCAATGCTGCTCGAATGTTTTTACACTCTATGATTTTTTCACATATTGAATACTGTATAACCACATGGTCACTTTCTGCTGGCACAACACTTAAACCAATACAATCTCTTTTTAAAAAGGCCATAAAAATCTTTGACAAAAAGACATTTTCGTTTCACCATTGCACTGTTTTAGATAAACATAATTTACTAAATTTTCATAATTTTGTTCATTTTAAAAATGCATGTTTTATATATATAATTTTGCACGGACTTGCTCCTCCTCCTTTGAAGGACTTTATAAAGCTGAAGTCTGCCAGTGGGATCTGCACCAGGGCCACACCAAGGAGACTGTGAGGTCCCATACAGACGCACTACATTCGGACAAACTGTTCTGTCAGTCAAAGGAATTAAATATTGGAATATTCTCCCACTCACAATAAGAGACTCACAAACATATGCTGTCACAGCGCACGCACGCACGCACGCACGCTCAACTCCTCGAAAGGGGCTAGAATTGTGACGGACTTTTCCAGTAGCCCCCACTGGCTTGCAGTTAATGTGGCTGGCAGGTCATACTCTGCTGCATATATGTTACCACGTTACTGGCATTGTCTTGTAAAATAACATGGACTTGGCTCTTGCATGCATTTAACATCTCCTCAGTTGCTGTAGCTATGGCCTCTCCTGTGTGTGAGCCACAAAACTGTTTAACATGTAGCATCTATCCACTGAGCTGTCAAACTCATTAAGGACATTGGACACACGTTTGAGCTCCATAGATCAGTTGTGAAACCACAACAACGTTTTCCAAGCATTTCGAAAATTAACTCACAGACTTCTTTGTACTTCGGAGATGAAATGTCGGTTTGGAATTTTGTAACAAGGCTCCAAATGTTCAATTAAACGTTGAAAACCCACATTTTCAACAACAGAAAGTGGTTGGTCATCCAGCAAAATGAATTCAGTAACTCTCTCCATTATTAGCTTTGCTTTGTTGCTGTCTGGAGGGAGTTTCTGGCGCTTCTCAACAGTTTCCTGTAATGTTTGTTGTTGCGACTCACTTTTCCTCTTGGCACTTGTTGCTAGCACAAAGTCGGCATACTCCTTTCCATGATGCTTTCGCAAATGTTTTATCAAGTTTGTGGTGTTGAAGCTTCCAGTGCTGCTGCCACCCCTCGACACACTCGCGTTGCATAAATAACACTCGGCTCGGTCTCACTCTCGCTCTAGTTTCTGCTCAAGGCTATCTCTTTACGGCATGTCACGTAAAGTAATGGTAGCAGCTTAAGGATCGGATCGGACAACTTGTACTATGTTTAATATATCCGATCCCGTAATTTTGGCTAGTATCGGACCAATACCGATACTGAGTGTCCCTGATATGGCGCATCCCTAGTTTTCAACTTTACCAATCTGACAACTGAGAGGAGAAACAACCACCACAATCGTGAGCATTAGCACGACGTTTCAGTGTTGCAGGTATTTATTTTGCAGCCTTTTCAGATGTAATATGTGTGTAGTATGTGCTCATCGGGTAGCTTCATTGTTGTGGTGTATGTGTGGAAACTGCAGCTGCCTACCGAAGCAGAAAACGTGTGCTGCATAATACTATAACTGGGATATAGCAACGTAGCCTATGTTACGTTTGTATCAAGTCTTTTTATCATTAAAACAGTCACTGTTATTGTGTTGAAAAATATGTTAGCCTCTTCCAATTTCACTGACTGGAGCTACCAACATATTTATCTCATATTTATTTTACTCGTGGCTTCACAAAGTTTGGCTTGATTACAATATGATTATTGGCCACAAATGTGTTCTGTACAATACAATTTTTTACATTTACATTAGTACTGTTTGTTGTTTATTGCAGCGACTCACCTTGTTCTACATTGTATATCACCTCCTTGATGTGATTAAAAATTCAATGAGCAATTGTAAGTATCAAGGTCATCATAGACTGCTATAGTTACTTTTACTACAAAAGCCCAGGTGATAATCACGTGTTTTTTGGATCAATATCTCATGCAATAATGTTTCCTCCTCTGTCATTATTTTCCTTCTTATTGAACATTATTTCATTTTAATCAGTATCTTCTTTCATCAGGAGAATGAATCCGCTGCCTGTTCCTTGTACCAAAAATATCCAGGGCTAGAACCAAACTGTTTATAGAATTAATGTATCCGTAGCAGCTCAAAAATTGTTTTCAAACAAATAAAAAAGACAATAACTGAAGCATACTTACATGTTGTGGTTGTGAACTTCCAGAAGCATCAGAATCTCCATAGCTGCCAAAGAGAGTAGAAGCTGAAACTTCTTTCCAAGTCCGTTTTTTGCTCAAGCTAACATGTCTTAGCACCTATGCACTGTACGGCATATTGTGGGCGTGCTACAGAAGTTAACGGGCGTGCAACATGAGCTGGTGGGCTTGCCACAACGAGCCAATGGGCTTAGATCACTGACATCAAACTGACAAGACGTGACACTGGCAAATTTTTTCGAGGGGGGCTAGGGACTGAGCGTTACATGCAGCTAATGCTGCAGCTAACAGGAGGACGTAGGAGAAGCTGCATTTCCGCGGACTTTGATTTTTTTCACATAGATGTGCCTAAACATGCATAGGACACATGGAAAACACACTAAAGAGCATATAAAACCAGAAAAAGCATATGATCCCTTTAATCCTCATTTTCAACAAACCTTCCTCCTCACTGCTGTCTACCACTGCCCCTGTCTCAAGATCCCTGTCATATCTCACACTGACCAATGCACACAGCTACTCTAATGAATAAGACATGTCTATCCTGAAAGAGAGAAAACAGAATGCACGGTGCAATAAACAATCAATATTATGTTCAGTTACTCGATCGGAGAAATCAGATGTTTATGAACATATCCCAGTCAGTAATAAAATGCATTTTGTATAAAAATAAATACAGTCATGATATACAAAAGCTGTGAGGGTCTGACATTAGCTGAATCGGGAGGAATACCAGTAAGCAAACTAGCTAGGGTCATCTTGTGCATCAACAATGTAAGCCCAATGCTGTAATAACAATGAAAGCACAGTATTTTTAGACATGCCGAAGAAAACTATGTAATGTTTATTGGTAACGTTAGCTGAGGCTGACAACAGCAAACACATGTTTGATCGGAGCATACGTCTCATGACACCATGCATTAGCCACAAATTTCACTTTAGCTCAGCTATCGAGAGTCAAGTTACACTTTAGCTTAGCTATTGAGAGCTACACATTTACTATCAACACCAAGTTGTAAACAACTTGCAGTAAGTAATCCATACAAATGATGACATAAATACATGTACATAGTACAGAAGTGAATGTAGTTGGTGATACTTCACAAATTACCTCACCAGTAATATCTTAAACAAAGAAAGTGATGAGTGGCGCCAATCATCTCCAGTGAAGAAGCAAACTTATGCAATCCCAAACAAAGGGGAGTGGAGATTTGATAGACACTTCTGACATCCAAAGGACATGCTTGTTATATGGAACACCAAATAAAACGTATTTTCATTGGTTATCTGGATTTATACAAACACCAGATAGAAGGTGACAAGTGCATCCCATCTATCATAAAAAGTCAAAATCATCAAAAGTGGAGATACGTGATTTTCATTGGACAGATATATAAACATTGCACAAAAAGTAAGGACATTTGTGTTTGGTAGATTATTAGCGCTTTGCTGCCATTTTTCACAGCTTAAACATGCATGAAATTTCAACGAAAAATTTGATATTTTGGTGGTTTCGTACACAAATTTTGCAAAATGGCTCAGTGGCGCCCCCTTGAGATTTTCAAAATGGCCTCCCCATAGAGGTTTTTTTCACGTAAACTCACTCAAATTGGTACACATTGAGCTTGTCAGGACCAACAAAAAATCCTCTTGCACCGTTTCAAAAAAACAAAATTGCAGATTTCAGCCTTCCTATTTCAACGAACTTTTCCGAGGGCGTTCATCCAATCGACGCAAACTCAGTGTCAGTGTGTTCTAGACATGTTGGAGATATGTAGTTGTGCGATGCACAAAGATTTGTCAAAAGGGGTGCCTCAGTAGCGCCCCCTTCACTATTTCAAACATTTAGCCCCTGTAGCCCGTTTAACAAACAATTCTGAATTTTCCTATGCATAGCCATCATGACAACACCTACAAAAAAGCATCTTGGACCCATGCCCAAAATCAAACAGGAAGTCCACAAATTACATTTGATTTTCAAAATACTGCCTACTGCCTAAGTAACAAAAATTGTGTTTATTTGAGTCATCTCCTCGGAGGGGCTTGATCTGATAGTAAAACTGTTTTGGTTAGCTTATTGTACACATCGAGCAGATCCATAGTTGTTTAGCATGACTGTACGTCAAGGGGTTTGGCCACAGCAGGAGGTCAAACTTTGATGTTTTCACTGTTTGCCTGTTTTAAATTAAAAAAAACGCTGTTTGTTGAAATCATCTGCTCGGAGGGGCTTGATCTAATTGTTATTTTTTGGGTCAGCTTATTGTACATCATCGAGAAGATCCATAGTTGTGCGCAGCATGACTGTATTTCAAGGGGCGTGGCAACAGCTGGTTGTCAAACTTGGACGTTTACACTGTTTGCCGATGATATCAAATCATTGTAACTGTCATATACAATACTCTATCTTCCTCAACTTTCACATGTATGATCACAGTTGGCCTCTGAACACAGTGACATAACAATATCTAACTGTAACCATAGTGCCCCCTACTGCAAGGACTAAGTACTACCTCCCCTATAAAATGTCACATTTCCTTCAAATTTCACATCAAAAATGTCAGTACTGGCCTGGTCACATCTAACCTAATAAAATGATTCCATTAACATCGCGCCCCCCTACTGGAAAGAGGCTGTACTACATCTCATATACTTTTTCTTATCCGCTCCAAATTGTACAGGTATAATCAGGGTTGGCTTCTGAACACAGTCACAAAACAATAATAAAGTTTAACCATAGCACCCCTACTGCAAAGAATAAGTACTACCTCCCATATACAATGTCAGATTTGCTCCAAATTTCACAGGTATAATCAGGGTTGGCCTCTGAACACAGTCACATAACAATAAATAACTGTAACCATAGCGCCCCCTACTGCAAGGACAAAGTACTACCTCCTAACAATGTTTAATTTGCTCCAAATTTCACAGGTATCATGACAGTGCCAGCCTGAACTGCTGGCCTCCTCCATGGCGCCACGTCGCTTCTGCTGCTTTCCCCGTGGTCTCGCCCCCCCCCCCCCCCCCCCCCCCCCCCGACATGCACGAAGTGTGAGGGCCCATCATCACGGCTTGCGGTTTTAATTGCACATTGTATTCCCGTCTTGTTTTGGGGGGGTTATGGGTTGAGGAGTTTGTCTACAGCTTTGGGAAAGAAGATGTTCCTTAGTCTGTTTGTTCGTGTGCAAAAGGTTCTGAGTCTGCCCGAGGGAAGGGTGGTGAAAATGCCATGTCCAGGGTGAGATGTATCATTTTTGATGGATGAGGCTCGCTTGAAGGTGGCTCAAGTGGATGTCTCTGAGACATGGGAGCCAACAATCCACTGAGCCGTTTTGATGATCCGCTGAAGATCCTTCTTTTCTGCTGTAGTGCAGCTAGAGTACCAGACAGTACAGCCTTATGTCAGGATGCTCTCGATTGTGCAGCAGTAAAAGTTCTTCAGTAGATCATGTAGGAGTCTGTTGTGCCTGAGGGTCCTCAGGAAAAAGAGGTGTTGCTGTGCCTTCTTTACCAGGTGTGCTGTGTTCAGGCTCCAGCTCAGGTCCTCTGAGAGGTGCACTCCCAGGAACTTAAAGCTGGAGACATGGTCCACCTGTTCCTGGTTTATGTGCAGACTAGTGTGGAGTGTTTTTTTCTGTAGTCAATAATTATTTCCTTGGTTTTATTTGTGTTGAGGTGCAGGTTGTTGTTTTCACACCACACAGAGAATGTTTGGACCTCCTCTCTGTAAGCCGCCTCATCGTTGTTGGAGATCAGTCCTACAATGGTGGTGTTGTCTGCAGATTTGAAGAAGGTGTTGGAGCTGTGGGTGGTTGTGCAGTTGTAGGTGTACAGGGAGTAGAGGATTGGACTGAGGACGCAGCATGGGGTATTCCAGTGTTGAGGATGATGGTCGAGGAGATACCGTCTCCTAGCCTGACATCCTGAGGTCTGTTGGTGAGAAAGTCCTTGATCCACAGACAGAGGGGGGTTCCTAACTGCAGTGTTTGCAGTTTGCTAGGCTGGATGGAGTTGAATGCAGAACTGAAGTCAACAAACAACATTCTGAGTGTGTAATGCAAGTGAGATGGCGTCGCTGTGGATCTGTTGGTCCTGTAGGTGAATTGGTGTTGATCAAACCGAGTGCGGATGTGTGCTTTGATAAATGTTAGTACCAGTCTCTCCATGCATTTCATGATTACTGTAGTCAGGGCAACTTGCCGGTATTCATTCAGGCTTGAGACTGCTAATGTTTTTGGTACTTGGATGATTATTGCTATTTTCAGGCAGTTGGGGACTGTGGCTCGTTGTAGTAACTTGTTGAAGATTGGTGTGAAGACTGCAGCAAGCTGGGGACGCCATCTGGCCTGGCTGCTTGGCTGCAGTCTATATTCTGAGGAGGGTCCTCTTCACCTGATGGATCTGTAGGACGAGTGGCTGGTTGTTCTCTGAGGGTGTGAGGGGGGTAGCTGTTTCCTTGTTAAGACCCTGACACACCAAGGAGGCCGTCGGTCCGTCGATGAGTGGTCGTCACCCTAGTTTTAGCGGTGTGTCCAGCTCCGTCGCTACCTGGCGACCCCAGTTGGCCTTTTATTTTTACACATGTTGAATTGCCGTGACAGTTGGGGGTAGGAATCTCTCTGATTAGCTGTTCAGCTAAGCGAAACAGGAAAGCCAGTGCACAAGAAGACATACGAAAGCGCCTCTTCTATTCTTGTTTCACTAGTAAAACACCAAGGGCTGACAACGTCAGCGCCATTTTCTAATTTTTATCAGACATTATTTTCAATTAGAAGTACCTATATTACGAGTGTTGAGCAACAGTGGTGAGAAAATTGTATTCTCATATCACAACAACGGTATTTATGTTTATCTTTGTCCTTTTCTGGTTTCTCCTTTTTGGAATGACGATTACAGACTACCGCCACCTGCTGGCATTGAGAGTTATTGCCTCTCCCTCTTTACTATTTCTTTAATGTGTACTATTACTAACCTTGACCTACTTAAAAATGTTACTTATTATCCAACTTTAATTATATGGCTTCTTCAGTGAAGTTAATAGCTTCTTGTCATATTCAGAGTAGCCATAGAAAATTTAATGAATGAATAATTAATAGGGATGTTAATAATAAACTATATCACGGATAACCAACTAAAGGCCTTTTGGCTCATTGATACTGTTAAATAGGTAAAAGGCTTAAGTAAAAAGTTAACTTATAAAAGGAAACAAGCAAAAAAAGAAAGGATGTGGGAAGATTTCTCCTTAAACGGATGAGAATGAGATTATTTGTGAATTGTGCAATTCTGTTGTGAAATATAGCAAAAGTACAACAATTCGTTACAATTTGATTCAGTTCCATTCGTTCCAATCCCATGCAAATTCATTATTGAATCCATGTGATTTTTTACTTCATGGAACTCACAAAAAATAAATGTATAATTTCAAAAGAACAATTCCTGATGTTTCTTACTTGTCCAAGAGACAAAAGACTATACTATCTGAACAAACAAATATTCTGACATATATGCATTGTCTCAGACAAGGTGTCTATAAGTTTAACATAATATTGCTTTAGAATGAGCCCAGGCCATGATGTGCGGTGATATTCTCTGTAATGAATGTATGAAATCTTCACCCATCCTCAGACTGCATCTTACAACCAAGGGTGTTTCTAGGTTTCTGAAACATCTGGAGCTTAGCCCAGAGGGAAATAGCAAATATGCGCGGTATGTGCGTGCAGGAACTTTTTTGTATGCTTTATTGCGCATGCAAAATTTTTCATAATGCTTTACCTAAATAAACAAAATACGCAGTTTATTATAGCTTTAAATAACTACCTGACTGCTGTGCTGCTTATCCCCAGACATCTAAAGTTCCATTCAAGTTATTTCAGAGTAAAATGAATACAAGTGAGACAGACCTTACATTACCTATATGGATCTGACTGGGGATAGGATAGGTTAATTCACTTGAGGTGGTTAACAGTCTGGTTATGTTTTTAAACCATTTATTCTCTTGCCAGAAGGACTATCTAGAAGGACTAGGCTACTTTATTTTGAGATGCCCCTGGAATCCCCATGTTTCTTTCTAGTGTAAAGCACACGGGATATCCAACAAATAACTAACTACCATTAGTGACTAGAATAATTTCATCACTTCTAGACTGAACTGAATTAATGCATTCCATGGTTACCAGTAAATATACCAATAAATACCAATGGTAAAAATACCAATTCCCTTTGCCCAAACACAAAAGTACCTCATTCACGAAACACCAACAGTAAACATTCAGCAAAAGTAAACCTTGAGATGTTTAATGAGTCACACAGTCATGTATGTATTCTTTACATGTTTTTCTTCATTCATTTCTGTACAGTGTGTCTCTGTCTTAACCGTTACTCTCCACTTTACCTATTGTTTTTCCTCGTACATTTATCGTGTGCAGTATGTTTCTGGTCTTTGCCTTAACTTTTATACTTTACATATTGTTTTACTTCGTATATTTAATGAGTTACCTAGGTTATGACGGTAAATTTGACAGCGGTGCGTTCAGAGACACTCGGAAATTCCACAGTTGAATATGGAGATTTTGTTGCTCAGTTGTCATGCGGTAAACGAGGGGCATTCAAGCACCGTCGGAAAGTTGATTTTTTATTTTTTATTTTTTTATTTTATTGAATAATATCCGGGGCTTTAGCCCCAAATAAAACAGCCTAGTGACGCCACTGCTTACAACCATGCACTCAGTTGCTTAAAGAAACCCCAGTGGATTTGTATCTAAGAAAATGTGAGGAACAATTCAGTTTAGTGCTACACCAATTGCCAAAGCACAAGAAGCTTTGTATCGTGCTAGTCTTCGCATAGCAAAAGCCGATACCGCTTTCCAATGATACTGTTGCAGAGAATAGAAGCAATGTCAGAGGATGTTAAAAACACGCTGATTGAGCGTATTGAAAGTAGTGGTTATGTTTTATTCAGCTCGATGGGACTGCAGATGTTGCAGGTATGGCCAATTTGCTCGTTAACACAAGATATGAACATCATAGCACAGCTCAAGAGGACTTTCTGTTCTGTCAGTCACTTCAGACCAGAACTACAGCTTAACACATATTCCAGCTCCTGAATGCTTGTTGCAAAAGAATGAGCTCGATTGGGAAAAGTGTATTGGAGTGTGCACTGATGGCACAAGGGCTCTGACGCCACAATGGAGTAGAAGCGAAGTAGAAGCCCGAATTTGTGACTTTGCACCGGAGATAAGATGGACTCAATGCGCAGCATCCATCAGGAGGCCCTCGCAGTGAAGAAAATGCCCAAAGAGCTTAAGTTTGTACAAGACTCAGCTGTGAAAACAACTTCATAAAGGCAAGACTGATGCATTCTTGTGTATTTTGTGTGCACTGTGATGAGATGGGCAGTGACTAACTTCTGCTCCACACAGAAGTACGGTGGCTTTCAAGCGGGAAGGTGCTTTCGAGGCTTTTCGAGTTGCATGGAGGTCAACATGTTCTTACAGGACAAAACATTTTTGAAGGCACAGTGTGTCTCAGTCAGGTGGCATGCCCGTTGGATTTGGGGCTACAGTGATTTTGATGTATAGGACAAAATCAAGGCAATAATGAAAAAGACGGTTATTTGAAAACAAGGTCAAGACAGGTTATGTTTTAGCTTTCCCAAACTTGAAGAGTTTTCTGTCTGACAACGACCTGACCCTTGCAGATGAAGTCAGGGACAACATCGTTGCGCACCTTGTCTCTCTCATGAGAAATTGATGTTGGAGATTATAAATCATTACAATTTCTATGAAAATTACCTGTAAAATCAAAAATATTTAAGCTGTTTAAGGTGACACTCATCTGAAACACCAGAGGACAGTGAAATAAAACAGCAAACCACTGAGCTTTGGCAAAAAAAAAGTGAATGTTTGGAATGGTGGTGAGGCTGGCGGTGTTCAGGAGCGCTGGTACAATCAGAGTGAGATACTGGAAAAGGAAAAACAGAACAATAGTAAGAATCTCATTAGAAGTTGATACGTAGGTTGCTAGGAATTACATTTTTTGTGCAACTCAGGAAAAATTAGACCCGTTTCAATTTGCTTACAGGGCAGGTAAGGGGTTGAGGATACTGTAGGCACCAGAGTCACCTGGATGGTGGTGCAAAAAATTGTGCACGGTTGCTTTTTATCGACTTTTCGACTGGTACCATTGTTGTTATACAATATTACAAAAAAAATTAAAAGACCTTACTAATTTCTATATTACAAAGACCCAACGGTAATCCATCATAAGCACAGCATTAAGCAACATTTAGCAAAGTTAAAGTGGCAAGAAAAAACTTCCTTTTGAGAGGCAGAAATCTTGGGAAAAAACAAGACATGATGAACAGCCATCTGCCCAAACTGCACTGGGATTGAAAAATGGGATAGAGGAAGAAGCAGAAAGAAGGATAGGGACAAACCGGGGTGGGGGCAATGCACCAACGATCCAGAGGAACCTATGAGAAAAGAGAGCTTAGGAGCTCCCTGGAAAATATGTGGTGTAGCGTAATTAAATTATTAAGATGTTATATCTTTATTTAACCTCAGATTTAAGAAGGGGCACCACTTCCTGTTAAAGGAAGGAAATAACTTTAATGATATAAGTTAATTAATTAATCAGTCAGTTTCATATCTTGAAAGAAGCAAGTTCTGGAAATGTTAAACAAGAAAACACACAGACAAAGTCCTGAATTTTATGTGTAAAATTTAATATAAAAGGGGTAAACAATAATGTATAGATGAAACAGATAAAGAATATTCATTTTTCATTTTCATTTTACCTTTATTTATTCTCAAGAAATCATTGAGGGCAAGCCCTCATTTACAATGACGTTGAGAGTACAATTAAAACGAATAAGAGACAAAAAAGATGAAAAACAACAAAGACAAAATACATAGATTATAAGACCAGAAGAATAAGCAGTAAGCAGGTAACTACAGTTAATAACATTTACATGAGTACAGTGAGCTGTGATCAAGTTTTTAAATTGACCCATAGTAACCATTGTATTGAGTTTGAATGTGTTTTGTATTGTGTTCCAGGTGTGTGCAGCACAATAGGTGAAGGATGTTTTCCCAAAGTTCGTTTTTACATGTGGAACCGTTAACATCAGCCAGTCACTTGATCGAGTCTGATACTGATTATCAGCCCAGATTAATAAAGAAGTGATGTATGCTGGTAGATTACCCACAAGTGATTTATAAATAAATAGCAGCCAATGCCGTTCACGTCTAACTGTTAGTGAAGGCCAACCAACTTTATCGTACAGGATGCAATGATGAGTGGAATATTTATCACCAGTGATAAATCTGAGGGCGGAGTGATAAACTGTGTCTAATGATTTTAGGGTGGAGGCAGAAGCATGTCTATAAATGACATCCCCGTAGTCCAGAACAGATAGGAAGATGGCTTCAATTATTCGCTTTCTACTCACTAAGGGGAAGGTCACTTTGTTTCTGTACAAGTATCCAATTTTCTGTCGTAGTTTAGTGGTTAATGTATCAATGTGAAATTTAAATGAAAGGGATTGATCCAACCAGATGCCAAGATATTTATAATGAGGTACTCTTTCAATATTGTGACTTTCCAGAGTTGTTATATGCAAGTCATTGTCTGTGGTATTTCTGGCTCATGTAAAGAGCATGTATTTAGTTTTCTCTGCATTCAGTAATAATTTTAAATCAAGGAGTGCATTTTGTAATTTGTGAAGTGCTTCTTGTAAAGTTTCCATTGCTAAGTGTGCAGTCTCAGCAAAACAATACAAAACAGTGTCATCAGCGTAGAGATGGGCCTTACAATTTGTAAATACAGAAGCAATATTATTAATATAGATCGTGAACAGCACAGGACCCAATACAGAACCTTGTGGAACCCCTTTTGATAGTGGTAAGTATTCAGAGCGATCAGATTGTACAGTCACACATTGCAATCTATTAGACAGATAATTCTGGAACCATTTAAATGAGGAGTTGTCAAAACCAACATCATGTAGCCTCTGCAGGAGTATGGTGTGATCAACAGTGTCAAACGCTTTAGTTAAATGAACAAAGAGGGCAGCACAGTATTTCCCTTGATCAACAGCAGATACAATATTATTTATGACAAAGGTAATTGCTGATGTGGTGCTGTGTTTTTTTCTGAACCCAGACTGGTGAGGACTTAATACAGAATTTCTTGAAAGGAATGATTTTAGTTGATTATTGACTAATGTCTCCAGGATTTTAGAGAGGCTGGACAGTTTGGAGATCGGCCGGTAGTTGTTGAGTTTGTTTTTGTCGCCGCCCTTATGCAGAGGGTCGATGTGTGCTGACTTCCAAACCTGAGGGACAACTCCAGTGGTGATTGAAAGATTAAAAATATAGGAAATTTGTTCCTTGATTAGAGGGGCACAGAGTTTTAAAAAGTACGACTCTAGATTATCTTCTCCCCTTGCTTTCCTAATATCTATAGAGTGCAGAGCCTCCATTACAGCAGAGGAAGTGAAGGCCTGTATAGTAAATTTAGGGGAATGGTTGTGGGAAGTAGGAATATGAGCCAGCGGCCGGATATTAACAGTGTTTCCAGAGTACAATGTTTCAAACTGACTCCCAGAAGCAGCAAAATGGAGGTTAAAGGCACGGCAAATATCTGAAGTTTTATTTGTTTGGCCTTCATTTAAAGTAACATAAGAAGGGAGAGATGGGGAGGATTTATTTTTGTTTATATTCACTGCTTTCCAGAATTTTGATGGGTTTGAAGAGCAACTAGAAATCAACTCCTGGTGATAAGAGGTTTTAGCTTTTCTCAGTGAATATGTGCATTTATTTCTGAGTTGTCTGAATAAAAGCCAATGGGCTGCTGTGCCTGTCTTTCTTGCTAATGCCCAGGCTTTGTCCCTTTCCTTTAAAAGTAATGATAATTCAGTGGAGAACCATGGGCTTGATCTATCTTTAACCCTTAACTTTTTAAAAGGTGCATGCTTGTCAATAATTTCAAGAAATGTATTTGTAAAATATTCAAGTGCATGATCCACATCAGGTATTTCAGATGTTTGACATATATTACTGTTCACAATGTCATTAAAAAACACCTGTTCATTAAAATTTCTAAAATTTCTCTTGAGTACAATCCTGGGCTTAGATTTTGCTAGTCTAGCACTCCTTATACATGCCAGAGGACAATGGTCACTGATGTCTAGGGAGAAGACCCCAGAGGCTGTAATTTTGTCCCTTCTATTAGTAAAAAATTAGATCAATCAATGTTGATTTTGAGGGATCTTTCAAATTAGGTCTAGTTGGTTCAGTTATGATCTGTGATAGATTTAGATTGTCACACATCTCCTTTAAGCTCAATTAATCATTTGACAACCAATTTAAATTAAAATCACCCAAAACCAGGATTTCTGAAGTACTGAACTGAGAAAACATTTCTGTTAATTGATTAATAGCACTGGGATTAGCTGATGGTGGTCTATATACACCTAGCACAGTCAATGATCTGTTACAAGAGATTTGAATTTGTAGAGCAATACATTCAAACGAGTGAGGTATAGAGACGGTATTTAAAACAGTAACAGATATAAAGTCCTTTACATATATAGCCACGCCACCTCCTCGTCCCTCTCTGTCTTTTCTGTACAAGTTGTAATTATTTATTGCAACTTCCGAATCATGGATACTCTTTTTAAGCCAAGTTTCTGTCAGCACAAGGATATCTGGGTCAGTTTGTGATACAAGAGTTTTCAGATGATCTAATTTAAACTGAGCACAAAGACTTCTAATATTTAAATGCATAAAACCTAAGCCATTTCTTGACTTAAAAGTCTGTGGGTTAAATAAAACTTGCTCAGAGTCACAGGAGGGCCCACTAGCAGATGGCAATGGTTTTGGTTTAATTAGAACTAAGTTATCCTGGTTACAAAAACTTGTGCTGGGGATGAACTGGCAGTGCTTACGGACACTGGTGATGAGTACAGGGATGCTAAATACTGGAGAGCAGAGAGTGTTGATAATAGGGCTCACCTGAGAATCTAGATCCTGCCTAATTTCAGTGGAAAGAAGTGGCTTCATACAATATACAATAGTGTTCACCTGAGAATCTAGATCCTGCCTAATTTCAGTGGAAAGAAGTGGCTTCATACACCAGTAGAGGGAGCTAGGGAGCCATCTGGACGATGCCAGTGGTAAGGAGAGAGAGTTCCGGTCACTAGTGTCCAGGTGCGCAGAACGGCCAATTCGTCATGTGCATCCCGTGGAGGCGATGGCATAGAAAATGTTTGAGGCTAGCGCGTGGTTGCCTTGAGGATTTGGGTGGATGCCATCTCTATTAAAAAAGGATGCACGCTCCCAGAACATATTGAAGTTATCAATAAAAACAAGGTTGTTTGAGGAGCACACAGATTGTAGCCAGGTGTTGAGGCTAAGCAACCTGCTGAAGCGGCCTACACCTCGATGGAATGAGGGGATCGGTCCTGAGATAAAAACTGATTTTTTTGCAGTCCTTCAGTACATTAAAAAGATGATTAAAATCGCGCTTCAGTATCATAATATGATTATTATGATCAGGATAATGCAATTATAATGTATGGTGACATTATATATTTAGTAATGAGATAAGACGCGGTATTGTTTGAATGACTTGATCAGAAAATGGTCAAAAAGAAAAAGTTGATAAAGTAATTTTGGGATTCTATTTGGATTTAAAGGAGGGCTCTGAATAGACACGACTCAGGACTTAATCTTCCAACACCCCTTGCCACCAGCAGTCTTACTGTGAGATGTGTTCAATTGAACTCCGCCGGCTGGTCCCGCGTTTCAGTCTCTGGCAAGCGGTTCTTTTCAGGCCCAGAGAGGTCCACGGGCCAGATTAGATGCCTTAACAACTTGGTCGGAGTATGCAGCTGGGATGGAGATTGTACGTCGGTTCAGCCGTTGTCTCAGAAGCTCCAAGAGGATCCAACAGGAAAAAATATTAAAGAGTCTTTTGATACGTCGATTTCCAATTCAGATTAACCGGATGGCCATCTTGATGAATCCAAACTAAGTAATTGGCGTTCAAAATTGAAGAGCAAAGACTTTGGAGAAGAAAGTTCAAAAACCTTGCTTGAGCCAGAAAGAATTGATGTTCCAAAAATTGTGCGTGAAAAAGAAAGTTCGGCAGAGACTCGTCTCTACGGCACAAACTTAAAAGAAGTGATTCGGACTGAAGTCCAAAGAGAAGAGAGCAAGAGCTGAAGCTCTAAACTTCAAGAAACCAAAACTAAGAAGAACCAAAGATCTGAGCTCAGTGTGAACTCTTATCACATGGATGGGAGGAGGGGGGTCTGCAGGCAAAGAGGGGTGCCGCCCACGGGTGACTCCCATTCTGACCAGAGGACATTTGTTTAAACTAAACCGAGTTTACTCAATAAGATTAAGAATAAGAATCTAAACATATATACGTCACCATACATTCATTTTGATATTATTTCTATCAGATCCACGTTGATGTAGGTTCACGTCATATATTTAGACAAACATTTCTATCAGATTCATGTTGAGATGAAAATCACACCATCTGGGAACATCCTCAGTTAATCCCAGCCTGTAGGTGAAAAAAAACATGACATATTATACAGTCAGCATTCTTAATAAGACATATTAATAAGTAGGAAAAGAAATTGGTGTCTTTAAATAACACCTTCTATAGCTAATATCAAAGAGTATGCTTTATAACACGTCTAAATATATAATTATGAAGGTTACGTATTCATGGATATTCTAACACTAGATGGCAATAGCGCTCCACGTCAAATTCCTATTAAACATAATATAACTCTTATTCCTATTCTGAAGATCAGATTTTGAGTTTAAAAAGATGATTATAATACATTCAATGTGACAATTACAAATATCTAGATGAAGAAAGACATAAATGTTCATTTTGAAAATGTTCAGAATTGAAAGCTGTGGTTTAATTAAGTTCTTCAGCAGTCCTTCAACAGATGGTCAATTTTACGACTTTGCAGAGACTGGTTTCGGTCATAGTTCATGTCTTTGGGGTCAATTTGTAGATAGCAGAGTGTTCTGTTTCTGCTCGATTGTTTATTCCAGGTGTTGTAAAAGTTCATAATATCCTGTCTGAGAGGGAGACTTAAGTCATTGATCAGTTCCTTTGTTCCTTGGTAAAAGTAATGTTAATCCACAATCCTGAGTCCTGCAGGAAGAGAGGTTGTAAAACGTGTCTGCTGATAACAGCTACAGTGGTTAGTATGTTACATAGTACATGCAGATTTACAGATAGTGACATGCAGTAATATGATGGGAATGTGAAGAGAGGTGGAGAGATAGTAAGTCAAGGTGCCAGTTCCCCTGGCAGTCTAAGCCTATAGCAGCATAACTACGAGCTGTTCTAGTGCAGAGAAGCCAATACAGGAGTAATGTGGTCCCTTTTCCTAGTTCTAGTCAGTACACAAGCTGAGAGTCCGGTCGTAGGTATTCATGAAAGAGCTGGGTCTTTAGCTTTTTCTTAAAGGTGCAAAGGGACTCTGCAGATCAAATGGAGTTTGGAAGTTCATACACATCAATCTTGATGAGAGCAAGTAGGATCCAATTGTTTTTCTTTTGTTTACTACAGTATATGGTGTACTGCAGAGTGAAAGTAGAGAATTAGTGTGTGATTACTGACACAATCCCAGTGTTTGGTAACCAGCACTAACTTAAATATGAGCTAATAGCTAATATGAGCGTTGAAGAAGCAAATGGCAGCACTGACTTCTTTGCACAGTGATGTAGACCAGAAGGACGGAATGATGTCTAAGAGAGGGAAGACATTATCCATTAACCGATATCTTGAATTGGAATTTAGTAAAATAAATCCATCTCATATATTTTTCCAAAATGGTGCCCCCCTGTGATAAGGAGAGCTCAATCCTCAGTGTTTCAATCAATCAATCAATTTTGTTCTGGCAGGCCGTCAACCAACGATCTTGAGGAGCCTAAGAGAGCTCAAGAGCTCCCAGGAAAGTAGGTGGTTAGTGACTGAGATTTACAGATAGATAAATGCAGTAATATGATGTACTGTATATGCACAGAGAACGTTTAGATAAAAGGCCAAAATTATTCTCTTAATTGTTGTGAATTAATATATTGATTTCTATTTGAAACTTTTACATTTTATAGTTTTTAAGATATTGCAATTTAAACAGTGATGAGTTAACATTTACTGAGATGAGAAGAGAAGTTGCTTACCTCAACTTTCTAGCAAAGTTCAGCAAGCTCAGCAAGCTCTTTATAATGTTTGGTTTGAGAAAGTCCACAGTAACAAGATACCAGCCACTTTATAGATCAATCTTCTAAAGGGAAACCAAGTTCAAGACAACAGAAACAGACGCTATCTTTATGTGTGCATCGAAAGCAGCTTATTGAACATCAAGATGCCAGTGCACCTAAGGAGGATGAACCATTGGAAGTGACGGCCAGCTCATGCAACCTAGGTCTGCCTCACAAATGCAGTGGCATTGGTTCTTCTGTGGTCGGTCACACGTGAAATACATTTTCAATGTAAAATACTCAATAAGGTTTGAAAGTCATCTCTAATCTATGACCTAGCTATGTCACATGACTAAATCAACAGATGAGAAAAGTAAAATAGATTAGAATACTGGCTTAATCCTACATCACTAGTATCGGGGGAAACAAATTAGATCAAAATGTCTCTGCAGACCATGACACCAACTTTCTATTTTTATTGAATTTATATGCAGTTTTATCTGTTTGTTAGAATGATCCAACATGGAACTTAATGTTTTTCTTTTTTCCCCACAGTGGCAGATTTCCAAAAGCTACAGGAAGCAAAGGATGTTTTGTGCAATCAAACCAAAAGAAAAAACTACGACCTTTGGAAAAGAAGTGGTATTACTGTTCCATTTCTCAACTGGTGTGCCTTAAATGACTCTGTAAAAACGGTATGTAATACATCTTTTTGGTTTAGATTCATTAAAGTAGCCTCTAATCTCTATCATTTAGAAAAGCTGGTAACCAAACATATCGTCATTTGCAGTCAGTACACTGGGCTGTGAGAGATAGGAAGGAACCAATGTTGGAGGCTTCAAAAGCACAAGTCCCAGGCTCTGCCCAATCAGCAAGGACCTCTTTATGTGATGCCTTACCATCTTCAAGTAAGTCCATGTAAAACTGTTGTTAAATTATTATTTTTTTAAGTAATGTAAGGTATAGTAACTCAAATTATATTTGTGAATGCAAAACAACGTGAACCATGATAAATTAAAATATGATATGTAAGACAGTGTTAAACACCTGCAAAAGAGAGGAAATTACCTTGAATTTCCTTAACTGAAGTCAGTCAATGTGGCTTTGAATTTTATTGACAGCAAAACACTACCTGAATGAGAGAAAAATCTCTTTCCATGCTCATTATACTGTATGTACCTTAGGAAAACTTTTTTGGCTTGTATCTTCTCCTATACGGTTTGTGCTGGAAACTTCATTCCAACTGAAAATGGTATGGCGGGTTCAGGAGATGTGCACTATTACTTTTTTTGATTCTAAGATGTAAGTAATCTTTCATGAATATTTTAAATATTAAACACTAGAATGAATCCCAAGGGACACATCTTTAAAAGCTCATAACTTCAAAACTATGGGTGCTCAAGTATTCATTCTTTTTAATATAGTTCCTAATGGTAAAATGCTTAAAATAATAATATCATATCATAATATGATACATATAGCGTCACCATGTGGTGAGATATCAAGCATTTTGTTTGCCAACCTATGGTCAATTCAGAAGTACATCACTCTGTATTTTCCAAAATTTGCAATTAACTATTGCAACTCATAAAGTCTTTACATCAGGGGTGCAAACTTGTCACCTTTCGGCGAAATTCGCCGTTTTGGATCTCAATTAGCTAATTTGTGTGATTCATTGAGATGTGCAATAAAAATATTTGGGGAGTGGGGGGGGGGGGGGGGGGGGGTAAATCTGCGACGCTTTCGCAGCTGTCATGCTTCTTGCGGCCAGCGAGCACGGTCCCATGAACTTTAAGTCGTTTCTGATTGCTCAACACGGCCTGAAGAAAGTACTTCCGGGCCCTGCAGCCAATCATTGCAACGCGGTCGGCACGAACCTGTCCGTGTTGTTACAAAATCTCGGAGATGTGCAGCTGGGCGCTCAGACCCTCCGCGCCCACAGACCATTCTTGCGCCGACCGCGATTGCGCAATATCGACGCGCCGACCGCAAGAAGCATGAAACCTGATTCAATGAGTCGCAATGTGCAGCACATGGCTAATTTACATAACGTTATTTTTGTGGAAAGTTTCGAAGTCTGGCTAGCAAGCCAGCCTTTCTGTTAAACATCCTGTCTGATCATATTTACTGTTTGGTAGCCATAGATAAAGATGTTGAGAGACCCCCCGGACCCCCTTAGGGAGTTTGGATCCATGTCACCTTTTTCATCCCTGATGAGTTTGCACCCCTGTTACATTAACCATTCCAAAATTGGTACAAACATTGATTAGATACTCCACATCCCACAAATTTAAATGGTGTGCCTGTAAAGACAGTGAACACTTTACTGTAATCAGTACTGCAGGCAAAACATTTTCTATTTTGCTATGTTTGATCAAATTTTCCACTGTCATCAGGAGACTATCAAATTATTGTTTGACTTTTTTCAAAGTTTTACTGTCAATATTTCGAAAGCATTTAAAGTTTAATGATAAAAAAAATAGTTTTTCCCTTGTGATTCAGTGCCAAATATAGTGAAAGTGCATGCACAAACACTGTCTTTACTGTGGTGCAGTGGTTAACATGCACCAACATGCATAAATTATACTATAGTGCCACCATATGGTAAGTCATCATGTGTTTTTTGTTCGAAGCTCATAATTTGTTTCCCATTAGCATTAGGAAAGTAACTTTCGCACAGCATGTTTGGGATTTTACTGATTTTTTACTGTGCTGCAATTCAGAAGTTCACTACACTATATACATTTTTTTGTTAACATTTTGAAAAATAAAAGTGTTCATTTATAATTGGCTTGTAAGATATTAATTAACACAAATAAACTTCTTTATAGACCACTTATCAACGCTCATAAGATGTTTATTAACATCGATAAGACTTTATTAGGTTCATATTAATGCCTTATAAAGATGAATTAAAAAATACTTTATTATGCACTTATTAAGAGTTAATAAAGCTCCTCTGCAGGTACTGGATCTACAGTGGGAACACTACTTATAAAGATTAATAAATACTTTAATATGCACTTATTAACAGTTAATAAAGCTCCTCTGCAGGTACTGGATGTAAAGTGGGAACACTACTTATAAAGATTAATAAATACTTTAATATGCACTTATTAACCGTTAATAAAGCTCCTCTGCAGGTACTGGATCTAAAGTGGGAACACTACTTATAAAGATGAATAAATCCTTTAATATGCACTTATTAACAGTTCAGTGAGAACAGGGTCTAACTTTCAAGTAAAGGCAGAAACAAAAAGGTCTATTAAACTTCAACTCAAACAGTTTTTGAAAAAAAAAAGGTCTTACAAATACAAGTATTATCTTTAATGTTAACTGTAAAAAACATTTGGTGTGTCATAGCTACCAACATATCTGATCAAATTCAGGGAAAATGCATAGTTGTATTTAACCCTTGTTACTGTAAACAGCTGTAAATAAAGTGTTGAAGGTGGACAAATATCAGAAGACTAGGACACCTGGAGCCCAAGGTCTGAATACCAGTCAAGAGATGCACACAGGAATACATTTTCAAACTTTGTATGTTAAGAACACAAATATTGCAGGTCAAGATTACAATATACAATTAACTAATGCAATTAACAACTAAAGTAATAAAGTGTGCACATGAAATAAAATACACATTTGAAGTATCTAAGCCCAGTCTTTTTAGTTTGGGCTCAATCCAGGTGTGTGTTTCTGTTTAATCTGTGCTTCTGCTCTATGAAGTAGCAAAGAAAGTTCTTCCTTAGAAGAAACAGTCTTCTTAATCCCTCTCGAGGTCTCGAAGGTTCGGCTCACTATCCAGTTAACTGGAATTTCAGTTCTATGGTGGATGCTCTTGTCGACGGATGGTCACACCACCCCTATAAAGATAAACATGCACTTCAGTAACAACACAGGCTTTATTTCAATTTAAGCAGTTAGCATTTAAAAAGTGTTAAAATAACATATGTTTTTATTCACAATTTTCTATTAGCTCTGTTGTATTACAAAAAAAGGTTAAAGAGCCTCTTGATCAATTTACTGTTGAGCTTTTTATTGATTTGACAACATAGGACACTTTACTGTAATAACTGTACTATAAAACACTGAAGCTCTGTGTGAGAGGGTCCAGCTTATATCAACAGCCTTGATCAACAGTGGCGCCCCCATAATGTTTTTATAGGGTGGGCCAAATGGGGCCGCTGAAAATCTTGGGGTGGCACAATCCTTAATTGAATTACAAAAATTCTGTAGTGCTGTTGTATTGTTAGGCATAGGCTGAAAAGTATTGAAGAAACTAGTTTAATTTTCCTGAAGAAGAAAAGTATACTGCTTTAATTTACTAAGTTGCACTAACTAATTCTGCACTTTTTGTTCATTTTCAATATAGGACAATATGTACAAAATGGAAAAACATTACAAAATTAATTATAGATACATCTTAACTCATATTTGCAGCTTATTCATATGTCTGCATTTTGGGACACTTCTTTTTTCAGTACAGCTTTATGTGTCTGTTGCTGTGTCTTTTGGCAAACAAATCAACAAAATGATCAAGATTAATGGCCTTAGCTCTCCTTGACTCTACACTCAACAGTCCCAAATTGCTCAATCACTCATCACTCAATGTGTTTCTCAAGGCAGTCTTGATTAACTTTAGCACAGAAAAACTGTGCTCACATGCTGCAGTGCCCACAGGTAATACAAGTGCAATTTTGCAAAGTTTAAACATCTCATGGATTACCTCCTTAAATGGCTCAAGGAAGACAGCAAGATCTAATAAACTGGTCGGTGTCTCCTGGCCACCAGCTTGTTTCCTTGAAAGAATTCGCTTAAGCTGAGGTATCTCATACTCGTATTACTCGTACTTGTATTGTGAGGCAAAAAGAAACACAATACCTTTCTCACAAAATGTGGTACTGTAGGGATTCAGTGGTTGTATTCCTTGCATTATTACACAGTTTTCTTTAGAGAATATTCTCTTCAACTCAGACAGCACATCAACAATCGGGAGGAATGACCCTGTGCGAAATGACAGTTTATCTGTGTTAACTTGTTTTTTAAATAATTGGAGTGGAAATGTAATATCCATCAAGTCCAGAGCAGTGGTTCTCAAACTTTTTAGACTGCGTACCACCTCCGAAAATATTTGGCTCTCCAAGTACCACCATTATGGTAGACGTTAAAATACACTGTAGGCCTATTTCAACACAAGAGGCAAATATATTCGTAAAAATAATATTATTTATTATTGACTGTTGGCAGCCACGCTGTAGGCCTACTAAGGGCTAGCGCTAGAACTGGCACTTAAACTCCACACAACACTGACATTTGCCCAAATCAAAAAAAGTGCAGAACAATAAAAATGACAACTTTATACCAACAACCTGTTTGGAAATATTTAGTCTACAGTGTTTCCCACACAAACACGATACCTGGGCCCAAGTATATTTCCGACCTGTTCTTATTTCATTTTTCATTTATTCATAAAATTGCTGCGTGCCTGAGAGAGCGAGAGGGAGCAGGGGAGAGAGAGAGAGCATGTGAGAGTGCAGGCGCACGCTCCGCAGGCTCCATGCAACCAGATCCGCTGTATTATAAGTCTCTGCGTTCAACATAGCAAAACTGCCTTTTTAAAAGAAAAAATCCCTCTCGACTCCTGCGGACTGTTAAAACAGCAAAAGAGAGCAGAATCACATCAGCTTCAGAGCTACAGAGAGAGAGATAGAGGGAGGGGGAGCGTTAAGGTCCGCTGTCCGTACATGCATCAAAACTGAAGCGTCTCCTGGTTCCGTTTTAAAAATGTACAGCTGCTTGCTGCCGATTGTGTGCTGAACTCCAATAAATAACAGAATATATGTTAATGTAGGCCTCTCTCTTCATGTAGGCCAGGGGTGGGCAAACTTTTTGACTCGCGGGCAATGGGTTCTAAAATTTGACAGAGGGGCCGGGCCAGGAACAGATGGGTGGAGTGTTTGTGTGAACTAATATAAATGACATGTAAAAGCCATTACATGAAATGATTTGGCCTTTAACAGGTAGCAAAGCATGAATATGCATTGTACAAATTGATTTCCAAATGCATTCTGTTGGGGTTGTATCAAGTCAACCAAAAGTTTGGTTCTCTTCCAAACCTGGAGCCTCACGTCCCTGGAAATATGCAGATCTTAGGCGCCAGTAATAATCTTTGGGGGCCTCGTGCTTCTGGTGCAAGACACTGAAAGCACTAAGAAGGGCAGATGCAGGGTCAATGTAGGTGGAGTATTCCTGGCACAAAGCATTGCAGAGCGCAGAGTACTGGTATCTGATCTCAGGCTGAAGGGTAGTCGTGAAGTTACGGACACTCTTGGAAGTTGTCTTCCAGATCAGCCTGAGTTTTTCTCTTGTGGATGCATCAGGTACATCACTGAGACACAGGTTAATCGCTCCGAGGTAATCATCGATGCAGTGGTCTGAGTTATCTGAGTCAAACCGCTCTACATCCTGTGACATAGATTCAATGAGCCTTATGCGCATTCTTTGATCTCTGGGTAAAAGGGAGCCATCCGAGTCATCTGAGGTTTGGATATTCCTCAGCTGTGAATCCTGCGATGGGAACCTACATGTCGCGGGAGGGGGCCTGGTGTTATCTCTGCCTCTGGGGGCTGAGAAGTCACCCCCCTTCCTATGTGGTGATTCAAACCTGTGAAGGTGTGAAAGGGTGTCACAGCTGTCAGGGAACTGGGGCGTTGCCCCAAGGAGCGGGGCTCCACAGTCAAAATCAGGGAAAAATAGACTTATTTCCTCAGTCCTTGGGTTGTCCTGGCTGCTCGGTTCTTTACTGAGCTTTTTCAGCAGGGTTGTTTGATCTCTTGAGGGGCTTGGTCCAGGATCGGAGTCATATCCTGACGATATGTTTTGCTCCATGCTTACCTGTGCTCCCTGAATTAATTCAAACATGTCCAACACTTTCTGCTTGGCAGTTTGTAAGTGCTGACTAACAGATTTGTTTCCTTTCTGCAAGGATCGGACCTTTGGTGGGAGTGTCCCCATGAAAGCACGGACACTCCTAGCCGTAGTCTTCCAGATCTGTTTCAGTTTTTCATGTGAGGACGCATGAGGCAGGTCAAGGAGACAATGGTCGACTTCTCTAAGGTAGTCGTTAATACTTGAATCTGGGCTATCTGGGTCAAAACGCTTCAGATCTTTGGCCTGAGGTTCTATCTGCCTGGTTCGCAGACCCTGACCCGAAGGCTGACGAGGGCCGTCCGAGTCGTCTGACGAATCGTAAGCCCTGTGGTTGTCACGGTAGTACGGTTGCAACCGTGGCGGGGTTTGTGTTCGGCTCAGACGTGGCCGTCTATCATGGGACAGGTAATATTCGGTGCCCGATTGGACCCGTGCCTCCTCCCTGTCTCTAGGGGGCGTGAAGTCCCTCTTCCTGCGGGGTGAGGGTTCTCTTGGCTCAAAGCGTATTGCAGAACGCAGGGGCCATGGGGCATTTCCCCATGACGGTGCTTCATGGTCTGGGGAGGCGTGGCGCCCTTCATCTTTACTCACCCAGCTCTTTATCGGGTAGTCTGAGGACGTGTGCGCTTTTGTGCATGGGTCGACCCGGCGGTATCTTCCCCTCTCCTCCAGATCCTTCAACATGTCTGTCTCCCTCCTCCATGGGCTTGGTTCAGTCTCCCATCCTTCGTCTGAGGTTCCCTCAGCTGATCTGGGGGCTGCAGTACTTATCTGCCTATCCTGAAATCTGGGTACCGTGTCACTTCGTTTCTTCTGTTCGGCCAGTTTGCTGCTTTCATACAGTGTTTTATTCTCCTCCCGCAGGGCCATGCAATTTTCCTGCAAGGTCTTTAGTTTATCCTGCATTCTTTCGAAGTCGTCCCGCAGGATCTGTCCTTCTTCTTGTACCCGGGCTAGCTGTATCTCATTCTGCACATTTGATTTGCGCTGATAAAGGAGGAGAATTTCGCCTAGAACATCTGAAGTTGTGCGTGTTGGCTTCCCAGTTGGTTGATTTGCATATTCAACCAAGCCCTTTAGTTTCTCTTCACATGTGCTGAGGGTGTAGGAGTTCAGACTGTCGAGCTGCTCTATAGGGAGGTGGATAAGATTAGCTACGTCTTGAAGGGGTGGATCGTCTGATCCACAGCGAGCCTTGGCCCATGGTTGATGTATGTCTTCTGCATACATTCTGTCTTTATTAGGGGTGATTCTGGCTCGGTGGTTGACAAGATCAACTAGCTCCTCTAATTTCTTATCACTAATGCTAATTGAATAGCTATATAGGTTGGCACTCTCCTCTGAGGAGAGGTTCGTCAGACCGGCAGCAGTTTCTTGCAGTGCGCCGTCGTCTGATCCAAAAGGAGTCTCAGCTCCCGGCTCACCTAGGGTCTTGGTACACATTTTTCATGATAAAATGGAACCACAGTGGATTACTGTTTAAAAAAAAAACGCTAAGCTAAACAAAGCTAGATCAACACCAGAGCAAATCTTATCTAGGTTTCCCAACTGATCACTGCAGTCTATCCTGGAAGATAGGAGAGGGGATTCACACCTCAAGTCCTCAAAGGAAGGGAGGAACTCACACCTCTCAGACAGCTGGCTATGCGACAATGATGAGGTTACACTCTCATCTGGCCAAATGGCTCTCAGACAACAAGGAGCACCACAATCCTTTAGTAGAATACTTCAGGATCAAAATCTGGATTAATGCAACAAATCAAGTTCATTGAGAAAGTCACACTAGCTGCATCCTTATGTCCAATTGTTGTATGGACACAAAGGGGACAACAGTTATTGCTTTAACCGTTAACCAACAACATACAACACAACTAAGCCACAGCTTGATGTCTGCTTTGCTTAAACAACAAAAATTTAAAGAAAATATAATTTTCTTCAGAAAGATCCCTTTTAGGATTTAAATTCGGATTACTGTGCATTTACAGTGCAATAAAGCTGGTTTATTGAAGGCCTCACACGGGCTGCACCATTTGTTGGGGTTGTATCAAGTCAACTTTGGTTATATTCTTTAATAATTATTTCTAATTATTAATAATATAAATAAAATATCATTAAACTATGTTTAATCTTGTTTTGGGGCACCACCCTGTACTCAGGGAAATATAACCAAAATATCACTCAAATCAGTCTCAAATTAGTTATTTAATTACTAATATTATTAATAATTAATAACTATATTTAATAAATTGAAGGCGTGAAATCCGTAAAACAAAGCCTTCGCACCCAGCTTATATCACAATGCAAATACACCAGTAATCACAAACAACTGCTCTCTTAAATTATAAAAGAATTTATTTAAACAAAGCAACATCAATCCAAAATCAATGAACTTAATCAAACAAATAACTATTATAAACTAATCTAAGCAACAAACATTATCAAGCAAGGCTTGTGGATGAGGTGTGAATGTGTGTGTGTGTGTGTGTGTCTGTGGATGAAAGAAAGATAGAGGAGGGGAAGAGGGGGGAGATTGCTTCGTCCCACGTGGTCGCCCTTCCGATGGCACACACCTAACAAAGACCTAATGTGGCCTTAATGTCTAAAAGAGACCGAGTTCGGCCCTACACGATCTGTGTCTCTGAGGCGTCTGGATGGCCGCGAGTGTACAGATCTCTCTCTGTGTGTGTGTGTGTGTGTGTTAGTCAAAGGGGAAGAAAAAAGGATAGAAGAGGAGCGTAGAGGTGGAGAGAAATGCGTGCCTGAAGAGGCCGGATCACAGTCCGAATCCCGCACCACAACTCGGAGTAATTCCCTTCATTCACAGAAACAAACCCAACAATTCATTTAATTAAATTACATTTTAATAAACACAGTAGAGAAACTCACGTTCAGTTTCAGTGGGAACAGTGTTGTTGATCTCCCTTTTTTTGCCAGTGCATTAAAGTCTGGAGTTAGTTTTGTAGTGGTAATTCTCAGGATAGATCCGAGGTGTTGGTCAGTTAACTTGGATCTGTGAGGGGCTTTGTTGATATTCATGACGCTGAATGTCTGCTCACATATGTAGGTCGAGCCAAACAAAGTCAGCATCTTCTGTGCCGTCCTCCGGAGGTTTGGAAACGTGGCTTCGTTAAGTGAAGCATAAAAGTCATTCAGTTTAAGAGAGTTGAACTTCTCCTTTAAGACGGAGTCAGACTGAAGATCGATCAGTTCCAATTGCAGCTCCTGTGGTGCTGTTTCAGGGTCTTCTGACACCAGCTGAAGTGACTTTTCAATGTTTTCAAAATCAGAAAACCGACGGCAGAATTCTCCGTGCAATGCAATGCAAATGCAAAGTCACAAAGCCAGTTCTTGTCGCTTAGCTCAGGAAATTCGTCGGATTTCCCCATTAACTCCAAAAATGCGCTGATCTCCTCTTTCAGCTCCCACACTCGTTGAAACACTTTGCCCAAACTTAACCAGCGGACACGAGAGTGGTACAGTAAGTCCTGATGATCCGCATCAGTTTCCTCCAGGAACGTAATAAACTGACGATGCTGAAGTCCCCTTGCTCGTATAAAGTTAATAAGTTTTACAACTGGATTCACGACATGATTAAGCTGCAATACAGACTTACACAGAGATTCCTGATGGATGATGCAGTGAAGGAAAATTACATCCTGGTCAGGGTTTTCCTCTTTCACTTTATCCTGGATTCTTTTCAGCAGCCCAACATGTTTTCCAGATAAATTTGGCGATCCATCCGTTGTGACATTGGCAAGTTTACTCCAAGGTAGCTTCATTCTCTCGATGACAGCAGACACCTGGTTATACAAGTCCTCTCCTCGCGTTTTTCCTTTCAGGGACTCCATGGTCAAAAACTCCTCCGTTATCTCAAAACTGTCATTAATCCCTCGGATAAAAATTAGGAGCTGAGCAGTGTCTTTTATGTCATTACTTTCATCCAGCGCTAGTGAATATAACTTAAAGGACTCAGCCTTTTTGTTTAATTCGCTGGCTATATCTTCGTCAATCAGTTCCACACGGCGAGTCACAGTCCTGTGTGATAAACTGATTTTTTCAAACTGGCCTTGGCTCTCCGGACACAAGAGACCTGCTGTCTCTACCATGCATTCTTTTAAAAACTCGCCTTCGGAGAAAGGCTTGCTAGCCTTTGCTAATTTGAATGCCAGCAAAAAACTTGCCTTGGTAGTTGACTCTTGAATCGCAGTTTGTTGGTGAAAAAAATGTTGCTGAGTCTCTAAATTAGCCTTCAACCTCTGAGCCGTAGCTGCCCGTTCTTGCGTGGACTGCTTGTTAGCGTAGTTAGCATGCTTCGTAGCAAAGTGACAGCTGATATTGTACTCTTTGAAAACTGCGACAGTTTCTTGGCATATCAGGCATACAGCCTGAAGTGCGCCATCTATTGTGGAAACACGGGCATTACAGGGGAAAACGAACTAGGTTTAATTCGGTGGGCCGGATTAAAAAGCCCAACGGGCCGTATATGGCCCGCGGGCCATAGTTTGCCCATGCCTGATGTAGGCCTACAGCTGCTTGCTGTAGGCCACGGGTACCATAGTTTGAGAACCACTGGTCTAGAGCTTGGTTTTACCTGACGTCCTGAGCACTCTGAGGGAGCAACGCAAATGTTGCATTGCTTAGCAAAGGTCTCTGTACTGTCCCAAATCTGATTGAAAAGAGAGTCCTCTCTATAGCTTTTTAGTGTGTCAACAAGAGAACCGATAAGGGTGACAGCTGTTACCAAATTGAGTTGTGGGGACTGTAAAATATCTCATAGATGTTTTATCTGACCAAAAGACTTTTAGAAAGTCTGAAGGAGGGCAACAAACTTGAGATCTATATGGGCTAATAGACCTCTTGCCTCTACAGCTCTGTCCCTGTTTCTTTCTTCAGATATATTTGTCAGAAGACAAATGATGGCTGGCAGTCTGTCCCTCACTGTCTGCCCACCGTGTTTCTATCAACCTTTGTAACTCTCTTGGAGGCCTTTCATACATCTCCCTCTGTACCTCTAGCCATCTTTGGTGCACATATGGGAGGCATTTCACACTGTCCACTAATACTAAATCTAAGCAATGCGCATTACAATGAACATAAAAAGCTAATGGGGCCTCTGCTTTGGTCCGTGCTTGCACACCTATGTTTTTTCCACTCATGACAGAGGCGCAGTCATATGCTTGCCCTACAAGGTGATTTTTGTAGTCAAGTCCATACCTCTGTAAGATTTGTGTAATTTTCTGTGAAAGGGCTGCAGCATCCAGTCGCTCTGCTGCTTCAAAGGTGAGGAAACTTTCACATATGGTCCCATTAAAATAGTACCTTATAACGAATTACATTTTTTCTGTCTTTGTCTTTAGTGTCATTGGCCATAATGCTGAAAGCCTCAGTTTGTTCAACTTCAATAATGATTGTTTTTCTGACCATTTCAGCTAGACAATCAATTATCTTGTTTTGTGTACTATGTCCAAGGTATGTTGCATTTCTTTGACTTGTCATTTTCTTTTTCACAATGGGCTAGGAGGTCCATGATAGAGAGGAAATTTCCCTTTTTTTTGCCCTCTGTTTCTTGAAGAGCTCTCTGTGCAATGTTTTGTATAGCTGTGAGGAGCAGGGTTTCTGCAACAGTTTTAATCTACTCTCTATTTTCCCTCACTAACTTATCATATTCAGCATTTAATGAAACTGAGAGAGAGCATTTTTTTAAACAAGTGTGTTTATTGAGAATTTCAATATTACACTTTCAATATAACAAAAACTACACAGATATACAGACAAACCAACAATTAAGATGCACTCAAGAACATTCACAACAAGGTAGAATACCAGTCTTCGACAGGGCAATACATCAAACCATTTTGAAATATAATTTAGATTTCTCAAGGACAACCATATAATGAGGAAAGAAAGAAAAAGGAGGGTCTCCAGTTTTAAATTCCTGGGTGTGCACATTGCTTGAACACCTCCAACATCATCAAGAGAGCCCAGCAGAGACTGTTCTTCCTGAGGACTCTGAGGCGCAACCGGCTCCCACAGAAACTGTTGATCAGCTTCTACCGCTTCACAATTGAGAGTATCCTGACCTATTGTTTCACTGTATGGTACTCCAGCTGCACTGCTGCTGAGAAAAAAGATCTGCAGCGGGTTGTGAGGACGGCTGAGAGGCTTTTCGGGTTTCCTTCTCCCAAACCTGAACGATATCCACTCAAGCCGTCTCGTCACACGGACCACAAACATCCTGCAGGACCCCTCACACCCCGGTAACCCCCTTTTCACCACCCTCCCCTCAGGTAGACTGAGAACCCCCAACACATGCACAAATAGGCTGCGGACCAGCTTCTTCCCCAGAGCTGTGGACACACTACAAACACACACGCACCCCCGGACTACAATAATGGAATGTGCAATAACTTTTGTGTTTTAACTTTATTTATTACATTATTTTTTACAAATGTTTACAGGTATGAATGTGTATGTGGGTATGGGTGAGATGTGCTTGGATTGTGTTTGTGTATGTGATTGCTTCAACTGAGTTTTTCTAAGGCAAGACTGTGTAGTAATCCTTCGAGCCACTTCTGTAGGCTTGGTCTGTTAACTGATTTCCAAAACACGGCTATAATATGTTTCACTTGAAGTTAACAGAAGATAATCAATTTCTTGTCTGTATTGCTCAGTTGACAGTTTGTAGGGAAAATTCCAAGGATACATATTTTAGGGCGTACTGTCAACGTTATATGAGTTACGTGTGAAAGAATGTCCAAAACCTCTACCCAGAATGTGTGGACAAGTGGGCAGACCCAGAGACAATGGAAAACTGTGCCCTTTGCTCCATATTTGCAGCAGAGATCAGGAATACAAGGGTTAAATTTATTTAACAGGGTGGGTAATATATATTGTCTCATTATCCACTTATACTGGAGAAGTTTAAAACGGGTATTTATGGTTCGAGTTTGAGCATTAAAGCAGATCTCTTGCCAATCCTCGACTGTGATCTCATCATTTATATCCTCACACCACTCAAGTCTTTTACTTTCTGAGGACTCCTTGGAGCTGTCCATAGCTAACTTGTAAAAGCGAGAAATCTTACCACTCGTGGAGTGATGATTCACTGCTAACTTTTCTATAGAGGTGAAGAGGGCAAGGTTAGAGAGTTTTGTGTCTTGAATATGTAGTTTCTAATCTGCAGAAACTTGAAAAATGTTTTGGATGAATGTCATATTTGTGTGTCAACTCTTCAAAAGATGTCCTTTTCAAACAGATCTGCTATTGGGTTTAGGCCTTTGTTTGCCCATATTTTAAAACCCATATCTCTTGTACCAGGAGTGAAGTCATTGTTCCCCCAGATTGGTGTAAATTGTGATAATACTGGAGTTTCATTCAGATATTTATGCAGCTCATGCCAAACCTGTATTATATTGTTAGCAAAAGGGTTTTGTGTAGATTTCTTTAGTCATTTTAATTTAGCTGAATACAATAAGACTACAAATAAGACCGCAGAATGCGGGCTGCCCAGAAATGCCACTGTAGTTTTAACCCACCTCTTTCAAAGGGTAAATATAGCAGGGAGTGCACGTTGCTCCATATAAAATTGCAAAACATGCGTTTCATTCTTGTAATTCTTCCCCTTAGAGCAGGAAGTCTAAGGGGAATGGACTGAAAAAGGTAAAGAAATTTGGGGAGAACGATCATTTTGAGAATATTAATACGCCCAATCATGGATATTGGTAACATTGACCATCTATTTACTGATTCAGACACAGAGTCAACTAGTGGTTCATTATTTGCAGATATTAAGTCCTCGATTTTAGGGGTAATTTGGATACCTAGATATGTAAAGCTATCTGAGACTATTTTAAATGGTGTTTGTATAAGTGGGTTTAACCTCTCTGAATGTTTAAGGAAAAGAATGGCAGATTTGAATTTGTTGATCTTATATCCTGAGAAAATACTGAAGGCTTGAATAGTATGAAACAAACTGTGTGTAGACTTTTCTAAATGTGATACAAATAATATAATATCATCAGCATACAATCCAATTTTATGCTCAATGTTGTTTATCATAATACCCTTAATATCTTGATTGCTCCTGATTGCAATTGCCTGAGGCTCCACTGCAAGCACAAATAGTAGTGGGGAGAGGGGGCATCCCTGGCGGGTGCCCCTGGAGAGATTGAAGGCTTTAGACAAAGCATTATTAGTCATCACAGATGCTACAGAGTTATTATACAAAACTTTAATCCATTAAATGAAGTAGCTACCTATACCGAATCAAGCAAGAACATCAAAAAGATAATGATGTTCCACCCGGTCGAAAGCTTTTTATGGGTCCAACGATATTAATGCTGTGTCTGGAGTCTCTGTCTTTTCATGAATGATGTTTAAGACTCTACGAATACTATGGAAAGCTTGGTGTCCCTTTACAAAGACATTTTGATCAGGGTCCCAAAGGCAAGGCAGGTATTTCAATCCTTCGGGCTAGTACTTTAGCTAT
Source organism: Labrus mixtus (assembly GCF_963584025.1). Classification (NCBI taxonomy): domain Eukaryota; kingdom Metazoa; phylum Chordata; class Actinopteri; order Labriformes; family Labridae; genus Labrus; species Labrus mixtus. Next base: position 31,030,636 of record NC_083617.1, read on the forward strand.
TATTTTGGCATCTGCATTAATCAATTGATATAGGTCTATAGGACTCACATTTTGTTGGTGTTTTCCCAGGCTTTAAAATTACAATTATAAGGGCATTTCACAGAGATGGGGGTAATATACCAACACGAAAGCTTTCTTCCAACATGTCAAGCAATGGGGAAAGTCATTTGTCTTTAAAGATCTTGTAGATATCAACAGGTATCCCATCTGGACCAGGGGCTTTTCCTACTTTCATTTTATCAATTGCATCAGAGAGTTCAGAAATAGTGATCGGAGAATCAACCTCGGCTTTAGCTTCCTCACTAAGTGAAGGAATCTCTAACATGTCAAAAAAGTTATGAAGGGCATCAGCAGTTTGTGGAGATTCTGATGAATATAGTCTTGAATAGTATGATGCAAATTGTTTATTAATTGTATTGGGGTTTGTTATTTTTACGCCATCTACGTTCTCAATTTCATTGATTGATCTCTCATTATGAAGTGCTTTTATGCGCCATGCCAATAGTTTGCCTGCCTTCTCTCCCTGATCATAATATGTTTGCTTCAGTCTAATAAGCCTGGCTAATGCTCTGTTGGCGGATAACTCATTATTTTTTTTGTCTCTTTGTTATTATTAATATTTATTTCTAATTCAAGCTCTTTTATTTCTCTCTCAAGCTGTAGCATCTGCTGGTGTTGTTTATTTGACTGGTTTCTGGTGTAGCCCATCATTTGTCCCCTAATGTAGGCTTTAAATGCTTCCCATCTTATTGAGGAGGAGGTTTCAGTCGTATTAATTTGAAAGTAGTTTTCAATATTGGATCCAACAAATTCCAGGAAGTTAGGGTTTTGTAACCAATGAGGTGTTAATCTCCAAACAGTCTGCCCTTTCAAAGTAGTTGTAGCTGAATAGTTAAGTACAATTAAGGCATGGTCTGAGATAAGAATACTTTTATAAATACAGCCAGTTACATTAGAAATGATTGTTCTGGAAATAAGGAAATAATCAATACAAAAGTATGTATTATGCGTTGCTGAGTGACAAGAATACTCTCTCTTTGTGGGGTTTTTCATCCTCCATATGTCACATAAATTTAAATCATGCATTAACTGGTGTATAATTTTCCTACATCTTGGGTGGGATTCATCTGTACCAGAGGAACGGTCAAGTTTTGGGTCAAGGGTGCAAATGAAATCTCCCCCCATTATTATGTCCCCATGTAGTGAGGAGACCAATAGAAACACATTATTGTAAAAGTTAAAGTCATCATTGTTGGGACCATATAAATTGATCAAAATTAATTCTTGGTTTAACAGGGAGCCTTAAATTATAACATATCTTCCTGTAGGATCTGAAATGTTTTTTTATATGCGGAAAGGTACAGATTTGTGAATGAGTATGGCAACTCCCCTGGCATGTGAGGAGAGGGAAGATGCAAACACCTGCCCAGGCCATCTCTTCCTTAAGCGAGCAATTTCACAAGAGAGCAAATGTGTTTCTTGTATGAATACAAGTGTTGGATGAAGTTGTTTGAGTCTGGTCATTAATTGTTTCAATTTAACAAACTTCCTCAGACCTCTAATATTCCAAGAGATCACCCCAATTTCAGAATCCCTACCCTTTCAAAAGAACACAAAGTTTCATAGTAAAGCCCTGTCTACAGAGTTTTTCCTTATGTGTGAACATGCACCTTGTAACTTGTAGAACAAAATAACATTAATACACTCATAACCTAACACCAAAAGAAATGACCAAACCTCTCCACCCTCCAAAAACAAAAAATTTGTCAAACACTCATGACCATGGTTCGGCAGAAATTAACTCACCTGACTATTTATCACTGTATCAAAGGGTTTGCAGTGAAATCCTTGTTCGATAATGTCAGGAAGAAAGGAAGACATTAAAATAAAATGATGCTTATAGAGCAGCAAATATCTTATAAACCATGGCTGGATCGGATGAAGGTATGACCGTCATGGAGAGATATTCAACGTATCTTCTTTTGTAATACGACATTTCAGAGTTTTGTGTTTTTGGTAAAGTTACACATCTTTCTGTTGGCGGAGTCGCCGAATGAAATCCTCCACCTCCGTGGGGGTGCCGAATAGGTGGCGACTTCCCTGCTGAAAAATCCTCATCTTCCAAAGTTGCTGTTTCACCCCATCGTAAAGTTTCTGCTGTTTCTGTACCTCCGATGAAAGGTCTGGAAAAACCTGGATGTGGCAGTCCCCGTACATCACTTTACCTTCCTGGCGAGCTGCTCTCATCACTCGAACCTTGTCTTGGTAGTTAAGGAACTTCATGATGTTTGTCGGCACGTTCAGTGATGACTGGATTCGGGAAAATGTCCGATCTAAAAACTTCGGGCAGCCAGTTTTGAAGGAATGTCACAGCATCTCCGTTTTCAGCCATTTCAGGCAGACCAATTAACCTCAGATTGGATCTTAGGTGTCTCCGAGAGGCTAACCGTTAGCCTCTCGGAGAATGCCCCAATTGCCTCTTTAATCTCTTGGTTAGAAGATACCGCTTCACGTAGCTGACTGGAAAAGTCTGCTCTCATTGTCTGAATAGCTGCAAGAATATTAGCACTGTCGGCTAGGCAGGTTATGTTATCATCCTCCACCTCTGCTTCACTGTCGTTCCATGCTAACATCGTCTTCCTCGCCAGCCAGGTCCGTTTTTCTCGACTTGCCTTTTGGTTTGTTTGGAATCTTTGCTGCTCAAAGTTTCAAAGTAAAATTTGGATGTAATACAAGTTAAATTCGTGACTTTTCTAGCGAAATGGCGGTGTAAATATGGACCACTTAGTCTAGCTCAGACTCTTGCTGCCACTCAGGTTGACGCCATAACCGGAAGCCCGAGAGAGAGCATTTACTTGCAGTAGCTTTTTCATACTCTGCCCATGCTAACATAGCATTGGTATGTGACTCTGATTTGATATGGCCTACAAATCCCCCATCTTTGTAAGTGGCTTTTTTCTAACTCTTGAACTCCTCTTCAGATGTGAACACTGAATCTCCTGAGCAGGGGAGACTGAAGTGCCTGCAGGCATAGCAGAAGGCTGAGTCTTTACTCTGAGAGTACTCCAGCCATTTATGTGTGTAGTACCACTCCTTAATGAAGCCTCGTCGCAGAGGGAAGAACCTCAGATTTGGCTGTTTGGGCCCTTCTGCTCTTGACTGGGATATATCTAGGATAAAACAATATGAAAAATCTGTTATTCTGGTTTAAAAATCAGTTTTTTTTAAGATTTTCATTTAGTAGATAGCCCCTATTCATATAGTTATTACTGATTGTATTTGTAATATTGGCCAACAGTTACATTCAGACTGTTCAACCTAATTTACCTAACATGAATAAAATGCGTCATGTGATTAGGTCATGACTCACAGTTTATTAAAACTATCCAGATAACATTTCTCTAGCCATCCTTTTCATCAGGGGTAAACTATCATAACTTTTACCTGTAGGTCCAGGAACAGGATGGAGAGCTATGCTTGAGTCCTGCCTGTTGTCTCTGACTGCTGTTGCTTGACATACTGTCTGTCCCTGTTCAGTTCTGTCACTCTCTCTTGCTGCCTTTTCCTTGTCACAGTTTTGCTCAGTGATATCATCATCTTCAACTTCATTCTCACTAACGGTCACTCCCTGCTGCTTCTCCCTTGTCAGATGTGTCTTCCCTGTAATCACTTTCTTCTTAAAGAAATAAGAGATGTCATTCTCCGTGGACTTTCTCTTCATCTTCTGCAAATTGACATAACACTACAGATTGAAGCATAAGCTAAACCGAACAGTATACTCAATACAGATTTCTATTTGCTATAGGTAAGAAATGTAGCTCCTACTTACCAGTTAAATTATATACAGTGCTCCACTTCTCTGTCACCCAAAAAGTCTCTGTTCTCTTCGTTGTTGCTGCTGTCTCCGGTGCGCAAACTCTGGCAGCTGCACAGAGCGATTTAGAATGCTGCATTCGCTGACGCTCGACAATACAGTTGCATTCACTGACACTTTGATGTCGGGATTTCATGACATTACTAACTAAAAATCAGATCTGGGGTGGCCATGATATTCGGCCCCCTCTTGACGGCGTCTCTGTTGATCAACAGTCAACATTGTGTAATTTTTTCAACCTACCACTGAACACTTTGGATGTTTGTACCGTCAGTCAGGACAGAAGAGTTGGATTTAAACTAACACATATGTTCTCAGCACAGAGGCTGGGCTAAGTAGGAATATATGGCTGGCAGGCAAAACAACAGGTCTCAGATCTGCCAGCTAGGAATACTGGGAGTCTCACCTGATTGGTTAGAAAGTTCATTCTCACTCAATCAATCAAATAACTGCCTGTAATCATAGACTGTAAATATTAGTATATTACACCAAATTAAAAACTAGGAAGGTCTTGTCAGCTAGGTGGGTGAATCGAAACTTTTGAGTAGATATTGATAGTGGGTCGTTGTCAGGCTTTGTTTGGACTGAGCACTTACGTTTCATTCTCTGAGCATCAACAGGAGAGGCAGTTGACGCGTGTCACACCCTCTGTTGATTGCAAGCGGAAAATCTGGTGCAGGATTTTCACGAAAATCCAAGTTTAAAGGAGTCTGAATCCGAAACTGCAGCAGAACAAGCTCTGATCTGAAAACTAGGAAGGTCTTGTCAGCTAGGTGGGTGAATCGAAACTTGCTTTGAGTAGATATTGATAGTGGGTCGGTGTCAGGCTTTGTTTGGACTGAGCACTTAAGTTTCATTCTCTGAGCATCAACAGGAGAGGCAGTTGACGCGTGTCACACCGTCTGTTGATTGCAAGCTAAAAATCTGGGGCGGGATTTTCACAAAAATCCAAGTTTAAAAGAGTCTGAATCCGAAACTGCAGCAGAACAAGCTCTGATCTAAAAACTAGGAAGGTCATGTCAGCTAGGTGGGTGAATCGAAACTTGCTTTGAGTAGATATTGATAGTGGGTCGTTGTCAGGCTTTGTTTGGACTGAGCACTTAAGTTTCTCTGTCATCCACCCACATTCATCTCCCACTCCAATGGAAAACAGCCACAGTGCCCGCAAAGTCTGAATCCGTCCTCCAGGAAGGGCATTTGTATAGGTGCAAGTCACCGGTGATCGGCGCAGACAGTCATTGGATTCGTGTACAGCCGTTTGTTAAAATCTTCGTCGCTGGAGGTCTGTTGCTGTCAGGCCCGGCTACCTGTTGGATTTGTTATTTCCCTGTTCCTGGTGGATCCTGGAGTAGGAGATGCCAGAGGAGAAAAGCCCAACTCTGACTTAAACCTACTCACTGACTTAAAAACTTCGGTACCGTCAGTACCTGGTGTGTCTTTTGTTTCTTTGTGTTTTGATTGTTGCACCGCGAAGAGAGACGCTGGTTTTTCTTTTCAGTTTGTTTCCTCATTTGTTTTCGAGGCCCGCGGTAAAACCCGGAGCGGAGTTTTTGTTTTGTATTTGAACATTGACCTGAAATGGATTGAACTGTGGGTTGGGGGTTACTGGAGCGGACTTTTGCCGGAAGGGACTAAACTTGGGAGTTACAAACACAGACTGTGAACCACGCACGCACAGTGCTCACATTCATTTTGTTGCAGTGTGGTTGATGCCTGTGATAAGATATATATATTTGAAATCCCATTGTTGTTTTGTTTGATTGTTTTTTGCTCTTGTTTAGCTCCTATTTTGTGCAGGTTGACTATTTTTTTGTTTGCATTTAATTTTTATTTGTCAGACTTGACTCTGACTGGCACCCCAAAATTAAAACCTTGTCAAACCCGCTACAAGTTTCATTCTCTGAGCATCAACAGGAGAGGCAGTTGACGCGTGTCACACCCTCTGTTGATTGCAAGCTGAAAATCTAAAACAGGATTTTCACAAAAATCCTAGCTTAAAAGAGTCTGAATCCAAAACTGTCTGACGCTTCAGCGTGGCCACAGAGCCCAGGCATCCACGACTACTGCTTTGCCTATTTTCTCTGGTTATCTGCTATACGCAACATGTGCTACAAAGAAATCTCTGTCATTCATGGGAACAGGAAAAGACACATCTGTCATAGACAACGAAATCTTAACAACTTGTCTCTACTTAAGAAAGCCTCTTCTACCCACCCTTCATTTACTTTTGGCCTCTGGAACTGTCAATCTGCTGTGAATAAAACTGAATTCATCCAAGCACTTGCAAAAATGTCAGACATTCAGGCACTTGCCCTTACTGAAACCTGGATCCGCCCAGAAAATACAATCACACCAGCTGCTCTTTCTGTTGACACAGTGTTCTCACACACACCCCGCTCTGTTGGACGTGGAGGTGGTACAGGTATCCTCATTTCTAATACCTGGAAATTCAATAAACTCTTCCCACTGAGCAACAACTCCTCATTTGAATATCACACAATCTTGGTTACTGCTCCTATTAAAATGTACATTGCTATCATTTACCGCCCACCAGGGTATAATCTGAATGATTTTGTTGTGGAACTGGACATGCTACTCTCAGAAATCCCTGATGATGGAACACCACTGATTGTCATGAATATACACACTGATAAAGCCCAGGCAACAGACTTCCTTGCTCTCCTATCCTCATTTGACCTCACGCAGGTCCCAACTCCTCCTATCCACAAAGCTGGCAACACTCTTGATTTAATCCTGACTTGGAACTGCTTGACAGCAAACCTGACTGTCACCCCCCTGCATCTATCAGACCACTTCTTTATTCAATTCACAATCTCCTTGCCGGAACTCCCTCAGGCACAGCCACAAATGGTGTCATACCACCAAAACATGCGATCGCTCAAGCCAGCTCAGCTGTCTAATGAGGTAATGGCTGCCATGCCTGCCCAAAAGGTCTTTACTGCACTCTCTACAGACGAGGCTACAGACACACTCTGCTCCACACTAGCCTCATCTCTGAACCAGCTCTGCCCTCTGGTGTCCAAACCCGCTCGCAAAACCCACCCTAGCCCATGGCTCACGGAAGTCATAAGAGAGCAAAGAGCAGGGCTGAGGTCAGCAGAGAGAAAACAGTCTGCTGACCTCAATGACTATAAGCAAAGACTTGTCTCATTCTCCTCCAACCTGAAAACGGCCAAGACAACATATTATCAGAACAAGATATGCAATGCCACAGATACAAGAAAAATGTTTTCTGCTTTTAACTCACTGCTTCAACCACCTCCTCCTCCACCCTCTGATCTGTTCACACCAGACATGTTTGCCTCGTATTTTACTGAAAACCAACCAAAAGTGCCTCACTCGACTCATTCTCCTCTCTGACTGAGGATGAAGTCTCTAATCTTGTGCGAGACTCTCGGCCCACCACCTGTCCTCTGGACCCAATACCATCGAGCCTCCTGCAGACCATTTCCTCAGTCCTCAGTTCTATTACTGCTAGATCTGTCTGCTGCCTTTGACACAGTCAACCATCAAATCCTCCTATCTACGCTCTCTGAACTTGGCATCTCAGGATCTGCCCTCTGCTGGTTCGTGTCCTACCTCTCTGGGCGATCCTTTAGAGTGTCGTGGAAGGGAGAAGTGTCCAAATCGCACAGCTTATCCACAGGGGTACCTCAAGGGTCAGTGCTTGGTCCCCTTCTCTTCTCCATATACACAAGCTCACTTGGTTCAATAATCCGCTCTCATGGCTTCTCATACCACTGCTATGCTGACGATACTCAGCTCTTCCTGTCATTCCCACCAGACGATGTTACAGTCTCTGCAAGAATCTTATCATGTCTTGCTGATATCTCTAAATGGATGAATGAACGGCACCTTCAACTCAATCTTTCAAAGACTGAGCTCCTTGTCATCCCAGCCAGTCCCTCTATGCAACCACAGATCAATATGCAGCTTGGAACAACCAAACTCATGCCCACAAAGTCTGCCCGGAACCTGGGTGTCATGATTGATGACCAGCTAACTTTTAAGGTTCAAGTAGCCTCGATTCCCGGTCATGTCGATTTGCCCTGTACAACATCAGGGAGATCAGACCTTACCTGTCAGAACATGCTACACAGCTCCTGGTACAGGCTCTTGTGATATCACGCATCGACTATTGCAACTCTCTACTGGCAGGTCTTCCTACATGTACTATCAAACCTCTGCAAATGATACAAAATGCAGCAGCACGACTGGTCTTCAACCTTCCTAAAAGAGCACATGTCACTCCGCTGTTCATCTCCTTACACTGGCTCCCAGTTACTTGTCATGATTTGGTTTCTTATTTTCAGAGTTTAGGTTTTCTTGTTGTTTTTAGTTCTCATTCTTGTCTGATGGTGTTGTTTCCCTTGTATGTTTTCTAGGTTAGTGTTTCATGTGTTATTTTTGTAACTTCATATCCTAGTGTTTCTTTATGTTCCAGTGTGTTTTGTTTCATTCTTGAGTTCTGTGTCTTCAGTGTTTCATGTATTTTATTTTGTAGTTGTCCTCAGTGTTGTGTCCATTCCTTCCTCTGTCTGTTTCCCTCCAGTGTTGATTGCCCTCATTGTCTTCACCTGTGTCATTAGTCTCACCTGTGTTTGATTACCCTTGTGTCTATTTAGTCTCTGTGTTTCTTCCCTTCTTTGTCAGTTCATTGTATGTTGTATGGTCAGTTTTGCTCGTGCGCCTCTGTGGCTCCCTGTTTTTGATCCCTGTGTTTTTTGTTGAACTTAAATATTTTTGGTTATTCTGCACTTGGGTCTACCTCCCTTGTTTTTCCAACCGTTCGTAACATTACTGCTCGCATCAAATTTAAAACTCGGCTGCTCGCTTACAAAACAGCGACAAAAACGGCTCCTCCTTACTTTAACTCTCTCATCCAGGTCTACACTCCCTCCCGCCCACTACGCTCTGCCAATGAAAGGCGTCTTATCCAACCTTCACAACAGGGTCCTAAGTCTCTGACTAGACTCTTCTCCTCTGTTGCCCCCTCTGTCGTGGAATGAACTTCCAAACTCCATTCGATCTGCAGAGTCCCTCTGCACCTTTAAGAAAAAGCTAAAGACCCAGCTCTTTCATGAATACCTACTAACTTAATGATGATGGTCTGGATATTATTGATGATGATGATGGTTGTGACGATTGTTTTTGTTTGATAACGGTGACTTATAAGATGGTTTCTATACTGATTAGAGCTCTCAAGAACTGCCGTCAATGTTGTGCTTTGCCTCTGTGCAATGCCTGTCAGCACCTGTGTGTCCAATCGGACTCAAAGCTGATCATTTGCTCTTACTGACATTGTTCCCTTTTTTCTAGATCCTTGCTTGTGTTGTACTTACTCTCTGATGTGCGTCGCTTTGGATAAAAGCGTCACTCACTGACTGACTGAGAGGGAGAGAGAGACTCTGAGCTCCCGTTCAGTACGTTCAGTGAACGAATCACTGACTGAACGTGAACGAGCGAGACTGCGATTCACCAGCCTCAGTCACACACACACTGTACTGATTGAAACACGATCGTTAGTGGATGTTAAAACAGTCAGCTGAGTGAAATTAAGTTGGATATAAAAGCCATTTGCAAACTGACAGCAGCTATAAAAAGCACATACATTTTTGCGACACCTAAATGTTAAATAATATATTTGCTACTTCCTCAATTTTTGAGACATGAGAGGGAGAAGTAGGGGCGGGCTTGAGCAACACAGGGCTCCCGACCGACTCCGTCCTGTTGGTTCAGTCAGTACATATCACTGACATGAAAGGGAGAGGGAGGGCGGGCTTTGAGCGACTCTCGCGGTCTGTAGAGAAAGACACAAGACAGGAGAGAGGAGAGCTCAACTGAAGTTGAGAAATTTTCTTTTCACTGAAAAGACTCTTTTCAGTAAGTGATTCAGTTCAGTTCCTTCACCCAGGTGATTTGTTCATTTTGAACGAATCGTTCACGAACGACACATCACTATTGGGTAGGCATTGTTGATATTCTGATTTGTTTGAAGAATGGAAACTATTTGTTGATGGCGAGCACTTTACAACAGGGATTGTGTGTTAGATCGCTTACATGTAACCTGTTGAAAGATAGCGCAAAGCAAGAGAGAATGTTGTGAAATGTTTTATTGATTTACACTTCCGAGTACAATGAGAACGGAGATGGTGATCGTCGACTAGCAGTTACCTTTTTTGCTTTTTCTACAAGCAGGCTGTCTAGCCGTACATACCGTGTTCATTGCTGTTGGCTATGAACAGGCTCACGCCACATATGCCCTCTTAATTTTTGTGCAACACAAAACAATGTTTCATTAATTCTGAACGTTAATCATATCAAACAAACATGTTCCAGAAAACAACTTGACAATTATGGGCTGCGGTCACCATTGTGCGTTCTTTATATGTCCACCAAATGTCCCTTATTTGGTCCCCTTTTTTATGGTACAGCAACGGCTACAAACAAGTTTTAAAGAAAACATTTCTAAACTACAGGTTAGTGGGTAGACTACCACTCCCTGATGGAAAGGGAGGGGGTTACTTTGCCCCATGGCGCTCCGTGTTCAAACAAACGAGTAAGTCAACTTGATGGCATCTTACACAACACGCCCTGAGCGTGATGTCAAGACTTCAGGTGGTGATGGCATGCCAACAGTCTTAGTGTCCGCAGGTTTGAGAGACTGCTGTCCGACGGTGTGAGTCTCTACATGTTTCTGGTTTACAATCTGCAAATACCTGCAATTTCTTCTTGTGGTGTTTTCACAAATGAATGTGGACTGTGACCCCACTCTCATTCCATGCCTTCTCTCTCAGTCTTAAATTCCACTGTCACCAAAACCCAGGACAAGAAACTGCTCTGCAGAGTGTCTCCTGTCGAAGGTACTTTCATAGGCCCACTTGGTCTTGGCGTTGTTATGTTTAACTGTAGACAGATTGGGCCAGGCTGGCCTCAGCTGCTGTTTGTGGACTGTGGTCCGTAATCTTATTCCAATAAGAATACTGTACTCTCTTTAGTTGGTTCAGTGGCTGTGTCTCTGTGGCTCAGTAGAGTGAGCTGAGGGTCAGGCTAGCTAAGGATACTTCAAGAATAGCTGTTTTCTCTGCCATTCCGTTAGCTTATGGATAATATGAGTTTGACGTTGTGAGTTGGATGATGTACTCACACATCTCGAAACTGCTGGGGGTTGATTTGAGGGCTGTTACTGTCATTAGCTTTCCAGGTATCCCGAACCATGCAAATATTCTAACCAGCTTGTTTATACCATCTTCATTTGTAGTCCTGGTGAGGTTTAGTATTTTTGCATCGTGATGAGTCGTTTGCAGTGCTGGCTGGGTTTGTGCTCATTGCAGTGAAGACATTAAGACTAGGGATGTTACGATTCACAATACTGGGTTCACGATACGATTCTCTCACGATTTATTTTACAAAATGAGACTGAAGAAAGATTTTGAGATAAATCAGGGTTAAGTGTCTTGCCCAAGGACACATCAGACATGTTGCCCAGCTGGGGATCGAACCCTCGACCTTCCAGTTGAGAGGCAACGACTCTACCAACTGAGCCACAGCTCACATGTAAGACATGTAACTGCAGTAACTGGGGATCCAACCCCCAACCTTCTGGTTAGGAGACGACCAACTGAGCCACAGCCGCCCCATATATGTTTCTTTGTTAACTCCTTGGACAGGTAGAATTTGTTTCTATTTATCAGTAAAATGGTTAGTATGGGGTTTTGCTGGTTCTGCAGCTTCACTAGCTCAGAATGTCTGGCCATATCTGCCACGTTCTTCAGAGTCTACCGCAAACAGTACTGTATGTCCTCTTCAATAAAGGTTGAACCTTTGGAAAGTTCTTTTAGTTTGGGTCAGCAGATATGGAAATGATTCCGGTCAGAGAATCAGGACAGGAGAGAGGATTCTCGGCTAGTTTTTTGGACTACTCTAGTTACCATCATCCAGGCCTTAAGAAGGGTTTACTGTACAGTCAACTACTGAGAATTAAGAGGATCTGTAGTACAGAGAGTACATTTGAGGAACAGACTGCTGATCTCTGCACACGTTTTAAATCAAAAGGATATTGGGCCTCATTCAGTAATATGTGCGTAGAAATGCTCTTAACTACTCTACTAAAATAAGTGCATATGCAAAATCACTGTTGGATTCATGACACGTGTGTACCAGCCAATTTTGTTGTCACCACCTTGCGTATGTTAGTGAATCAGAATCATTTTAAACCTGCTATCAGAATACTACCACACCCCCATCTCTCCATATAAGGTTATCCGATTGGTGTATCAGGACGAGAGCGGTGAGGTGGAGACATGGAGAAGTTTTCAGGAGATGGCTCCAAAAGGCAAAAAAGATCGGTGTGTCTTGGGGCTTAGATGCTGTTACAGTGAATTACATAGTTGCAGCAATTCGGTACATGCATTGGCAATAGAAATCAGCTGATCAGCCAAATAGGCTCAGATGAATTAACTGGTTTTGGTAACAATGCAATATTTCATGTCACTATTGGCAGGACTGGTCGATGATTAGATTTAAGATTTTAGATTAAAGGATGAAAAGGCATACATTTCAAGATTATTTAATGCATTCTAAACTCTAAACACAAGCTCTAGAATTTCCTAAAGACATTGTGTAAAGAACCACCATATAACACAAAAAATACAATAACTTGCAGAGTACTACTGACAGACAATACATAAAGTACAGTTTCCAGAGTATCATAGAGAGACACATTATAAAGTACCATCGTAAAGGACAAAGCACACAGTTTCCAGAGTATCATAGAGAGACACATTGAGGGAGCACATATCTAACAGAGTACCAGAAAAACACTCTATAAAGTACCATTGTATAAAGAGGGAGCACATATCTAACAAAATATCAGAGAAACACTCTATAAAGTACCATCGTATAAAGAGGGAGCACATATCTAACAAAATATCAGAAAAGCACTCTGTGAAGTACCATTGTAAAAAGAGGGAACACGCATAAAAATATACAATACCAGAGCATCATTAAAGAGAGGGCTGTGAATAAGACAGCTAGTTATCAAATGGACTAGACACACTAATATTAGAGGAAACACCCCAACAAAAGTTCCTTGTTAAGGCCTTTAGGGTGCTCCGTTTGTAGAGTGGGGATCCAGAAAGCCTCCCTTTGTAGGCGGGCCCTATCTCTATAACACCACCTCGCTTGCGGTTTTGCCATTTCAATCCCCTGGATTCTCAAAGAACACACAGCAATGGCCCATTGCAATAAAATGTCTGGCGACAGATGATTTCTCATCTTTGTTCCTAATGCTGCTCTTATGTTCAGATAAACAAGTTTTTAATTCTCTCTTTGTTTTTCCAACATAGCATAAGCCACAAGGGCATTTCAGGAGGTACACCACATATTTTGTCCTACATGAAATCCTACTGTTAATAATTAATACTTTATTGATTGATGAAATTTGTTTTTTCCACTCTGTCTAGTTAACATGCTACACAAACATAGGCTGAAATACACACACGCACAAACAGGATCCTATGGGCATGTGCTGATGGGGGGTTTCGGGGTGGGGGGGCTGCCCACGGTGGGCGGCCCTGGGCTGGGTGCCTTTCTCGGGGGCGCCTCAGTGGTGTGTGGGAGGTGGACTGGCACCTCTCCAGCTACCAGACCAGTTTCCGTGCCGGGACTTGAACCGGCGACCCTCTGATTCCCAACCCAGGTCCCTACAGACTGAGCTACTACCGCATGCTATACTTTCTACCCGAATGAGGATGCAAAAAAGAGCCACCTCTAATCATAGCGTTACAATGTATACAACATGAAAAATTACCCTCAGGTAGACAAGACAAAAAATGCTTTGGGGGGAGTATAGCAATCAGCTTAAGTTACTGGCCCGTTTCTTGGCAAAGATCGGTGTATTTTTAAAACTAGAGGATCAGAGCAACAGAGAGATGAGGAGCCTTAACGAGCCAATGTCTTGGTGTCTTCATGTCTTCAGCCAAAGATGGCTGAAGGGCCTTTCATATAGGACAGTGGTTCTCAAACTATGGTATGGCTCCCTGTGGTGGTACGCAAAGAAATCTCCACAATATGAAAAAATAAAAAACGTTCAGCATAAAACGACAATTTTTTTTTGTCATACTCTTATCTTATCTGTCTTGTATCTATTGGGTTGTATTAATATATTAATAAAAATTTGTTTTCCCCTCTATCCGTTATAGTTCAGTACTGAAACAACAGCAAGCAGCTGTAAGCCTACATTAACAGATATTCTGTTATTTATTGGAGTTCAGCACAGAATCGGCAGCAAGCAGCTGTACATTAACATGTTAAAAACGGAGCAGGAGAAGCTTCAGTTTTGATGCATTTACAAGAGTGTACGGACAGTCGCTCACCCTCTCTCTCTCTCTCTTGCTCTGAAGCTGATGTGATTCTGCTCTCTTTTGCTGTCTTAACACTCCGCAGGAGTCGAGAGGGATTTTTAAAAAAGGCAGTTTTGCTTTGTTGAACGCAGAGCCTTATAGTACAGCGGCTCTGGTTGCATGAAGCCTGCGGAGCGTGCTCATGCACTCTCTCACGCGCTCTCTCTCCCCGCTACCTCTCGCTCTCTCAGACACGCAGCAATTATATGAATAAATGCAAAATTAAATAAGAACAGGTCGGAAATATACTTGGGCCCAGGTATCGTCTTTGTGTGGGAAACACTGGAGACTAAATATTTCCAAACAGGTTGTTGGTATAAAGTTGTCATTTTTATTGTTCTGCACTTTTTTTTTTGATTTGGGCAAATGTCAGTGTTGTGTGGAGTTTAAGTGCCAGTTATAGCGCTAGCCCTTAGTAGGCCTACAGCGTGGCTGCCAGAAGTCAATAATAAATAATATTATTTTTATGAATATATTTGCCTCCTGCGTAAAATGTGTGTAGAAATATGCCTACAGTGTATTTTAACGTTTACCATAATGGTGGTACTTGGAAAGCCAAATATTTTCAGAGGTGGTACGCAGTCTAAAAAGTTTGAGAACCACGGATTTAGGATTCAGTATTTTGGGGGTGATGTAGAACCATGTGCAACATTAAAACCTCCAACAGCCCCCCGGAAGTTTTTACAGCAGGAAATGTGTCTGGTTAGTTATTCTATTCATGGGTGCACAGTCGCACACTGTACAAGTGGACATCCGTTTTGATTTTATGAGTTATCCATAGTTGGCGCTTAGCTTACAGTAGCTAGGTCAAGAGGCTTAAAACCCTCCTAAGTTGAAACTCTCAGCCTGTCGTTAGGTTGACTGAAAGTTAGGCTGTGACAGGATTTCCGATGAGCCTCTGGAGCCCCCTGCGGTAACAGATGGACGACGTTACTCAGTCTTTGTCAATTACTATTTAGAGTCTATGATTAAAACCCAATTTTTAAAGATTCTGTTTGAGATCCCAGAGAAAAATCAGTGTCCTTCAGATGTAACACACAGAGACCTGTTGTAAAATGAAGCAGTGTTAAAGTGAATTTTTTCAAGAAGATATTTTTTTCCTTACATAAATTCTTAAATTGCATAATCCCTTATTCTTTAGAAACTGACATGACATTATATTCACTTTGCCTTATTCAATATTTTACACAACATACTATGCTAGATCAACATATTCTTTCCAATGCATAATAAATCTTTAAAAATTAACAAACTTTTATCATCTTTTTCTAGGTGATTACTGCCATCAACTTTGGCGTTGGGTTCCTGACTCATCTACCAGTCTGCTGCAGAGGTTTAGAAATTATGAAATATAACCAAATGACCTCTGAACAAGCAAAAATCTGACAGTTTAATGTTAGTAAATGTTAATGATTTTGTTATTTGTTACCTATTGGTTATGTTCATGAGCACACAATGGAGTGTTGTCATTACTAATACTGAAGTACCTTAAATGGTGAATTTTGTATTTTTGGGTAAGTTCATAATATTGGGAACATAAAACATTATTTCGAATAAATTTATTATTTAATGTCTACAATGTCTTCTACATGGAAACAAAAAATGCCTCTGCAATTATGAGTTGAATGTGAAAAAGATTAACTGTTTCAATGGGCATCAACAAATATCGAATTGTGAAAATTGTAGTGGAAAAATATTTAATACTGTGTATTACTTAATACTTTATGATTTGTGTGTTTCCACTGTTCAATGTGACTCAGCATGATCCTCTCTACTGAATAACATAGTTTCCCTAATCAGAGTACATTGACAAGAAACCCCTGCAAATTAACAAAGTCCATCTTCTACTACCAATGTGGCCCAAGATATGTAAACATCACCCTGTGCCTACGTGACTGTCTAGTATGTGTGTATGTGACTGGTAAGGTATTAAACCTCTGGATGGAGACAGAAGAGGGAAGCAGACTCCTGAACCTTATTTTGTTGTGACTTTGTCTCTTCGATTGTAATTTTGCTGATCAGATTTTGATTAATTCTGTTTGATTAACTTTCATTACAATAAATTACTTAAAATATATTTGACTGATGATATTATTTATCACCAGGAAATCTATAGACATTTCCATAATAAAAATCATTGCTTTGTGTATTCTTGTGTACAGTAAAGCCTATGGAAATTTGAGTTGAAAAAGTAAAACATTTAAATGTGATATCAAAATGAACTGTTTCATTGGGCATTGGCAAATATCAAGGGGAAAATTATTTTAAAAACTGTTAAAAAAAACTGAATAGCAGAGACATTAAAAACAAATGATACAAAGAAAATAAAAGCTTAACAGAGGGACAGTTGACAAACAAGAAGCTTAGTGTCTTTGGGTAATTTTCTGCTTCATCACTCTGAGAGCAGCTCATAGCTGCTCTCAGAGTGATGAACTGTACACAAAAAAGGTGATCTACAAGATCACGCAGGAATAAAGAGAAAAACTTGCATACATGTTGCTTTGTCTTTCCGAGGATTAATTGTTGTTCATTCTGTGCCTGTTTTGAAAATATGATCATGAATCCGTATATTGTGTTTAATTTCCAAATTGACCGGATGCTCTACAGCTTGACGTGTGCTTGCAGTGGGCTCCTTCAAAAGTATACTCGGAGTGCATTTGAAATGGAGCACAGAGTAGTTGCACCGCACAGCGCGCACTGAATGTGGTAATTGACAGTCCCCTTTTTCAGTTTGTAGTCTGCCGCAAAACCAAAGAAGACGTTGATAACACTGACAGCTAGCGGCGTTTTTTTGAAAGACAGCCTTGGAAGGAGTGTGTAATATGACGTCCTGAACACACCAAATTAACTGAGAGCTGTTCCCCACAGGTTAAAAGTCAAATGTGAAAGATAACCTACAGAACAGTTACTTGCATAGAATTATACTGTTACGGTTAGTACAAATTCTGGACCCAAAAGCACGACTCAGATAGAGAGGATCAAGCTGATAACAAAAAGGTTTATTTCCAAAAGTGACTCAAAAGGTGCAAGGAGGAGGGGTTGTGCGAGGTTCCCAGTGGCAGTGTCCGTGATCCCAGAGTGGTGTCCAAAAAGCACAGGTGAGGTGAAGCAAAAAACACGAACAGCGATCTGGCGCAAGGCAGAGAACATGAGTCCCGCCCACAAAACTCACACAGACAGGGGAGAGACACATGAGGATTAAACAGACAGGGAATGACAAACAATACAACAAAATGGGAAGGAAGGGCTGCCATGATGTGAATCATGACAAGTACAGCTGTTTCATCTGATTTTGTGTGAGTTACTCCTACTAACAGTATTTTTACTTTGAAACAACACTTTGAGTTAGAAAATGTAGTCAGAATAGGTATTCACTGTAAGTGTCACTTTATGTCTGACAAGCATGTTTTATGTCACTTTCGAGCTCAGCTTCACAAGATACGCCTAATCTGACCAGTATAGCTGGTAATAGCGTTGTCTGGCTCAGACAATGTTGATTTTTATGTTGTTTAATGTAACTGCGCTCATTTTTTTTTTACCAGTGTAACCCAGGGATAAATCCCAGAGTTAAAATCAAGTAAACTAAAGTTAAAATATACATAGTAGTAGAAACCCAACAGTTACTACAAAAGAAGCTATGTCACTTCAAGAAAGCAATGTTGTCATAGTTTAGTAGAAACACTAATGTTACTCTAATATAAGCTATGTCACTTTAAGAAAGTCAGGGTTGGATAGTTTGTTTGAAACGTACGTCCCCCAACACGAGGCAAGACAGACTATATTGTATGTTTTATGTGTGTTCTTGTTACCTTCCTCTAATGGGTCAATTTAGAGACACCTCACGTTACTTTATTTATGGGCGGGACAGAAGACGAGAGCAGGAGAGAGTAGCGAGAGAAGCGGGGTGAACGTGAGCTCTCCTCACACCGCTGCGGCGTGTTTCCTGTCTGAGTTGCCATGAGCTAAATAACTGAGTAAGTGTTGGATAAAGTGAACGTTAGTAAGGTGCTAAACAGCTACCAGCTTTATTTAGTAAATGTTTGTTTGAAAGTTAACTGTAACCTCCTCGGCTACTGCTGGTTAGCCCGAATGCTAAGTCTGTGCTAGCGAATGTACGGACAGTGGAGCTACCGCTTAGCACCAGACAGTGCGTCGCGGGAGCGGACTGATTCAGAGGGAGACCCGCTGTTTCCCTCCTGCTTTGTTCCTGGACTGTTCTTCATTGCCACGGCTGAGAGCGGCTGGTGACATTGCTTCATGGCCGCTGAGATGAGCTGCGGACTTTTCTTCAGTGCCACAGAGAGGAGGTGCAGACTTTTCTTCCTCCACTGACAGAGAGTGGAGCAGCGCGGCTGAACCGGGTTTGGACCAGTCTTCTTCTTTATGGCTCTTTCTGGATTAACGTTGAACTGACTGTTGGACGTGGGTGAGTGAGTACGCGTGCTGCCAACGTTCATTGCATCGAACTCAATTCAGGCCTGCAACGGGGGTTTTGGTTATTTTAATGCCGGCTTTTGTTATTTTTGTGTGGGCCCACATTAAAGTGTTGAGTGTATTAATGTGTTCTAACGGATTTAAGCACTTACAGTGAACTAGTAATAGCTGGTTATTTCTTCTGGTCAGTTTAAATAGTTTCATGGTATTTTGATGACCAACTAGATAAGTATCATAAGAGTGTTTGTATGGTGGCTCAAGAGTGCCATTAGTCAGGTTTAAAGGGTACTTGCCTATCATTTCATTTACCTCGTGGTAGTTTTTCTGATACTCTAAATGAGTGCTGAGAGTGTGTTTTGTTTGTTTTCATTTACTAAAAAGTAAAGACATTGATAATTGTCAATAAATACTTTAAAATGCATATTCACCTCTTGGTCGGTTTAATAAATAAGCATATTTAAAAACCGAACGTTTACAGTGTTTAAAGGTAAAACATGTCATCACACTAGAGTCATTTAATTCATTTTGTGTACGAGGAAGCAAGGTAAGGTAGGTTCAATTACAGGACATATAAACTTAAAGGAGCAATAATAGTAATAAGATTAACGTGAGTTCTAAGAGAAGAACCCAGGGCGCTGTATCTCCGACTAGTTGATACATAGGAAGCGCTACACCAGTATAGCTGTTTCATCTGATTTTGTCTGAGTAACTCCTACTAACAGTATTTTTACTTTGAAACAACACTTTGAGTTAGAAAATGTAGTCAGAATAGGTATTCACTGTAAGTGTCACTTTATGTCTGACAAGCATGTTTTATGTCACTTTCGAGCTCAGCTTCACAAGATACGCCTAATTTGACCAGTATAGCTGGTAAGAGCGTTGTCTGGCTCAGGGAATGTTAATTTTCATTGTATTTCATGTAACTGCGCTCATTTTTTTAACAGTACAGCTGTGTAATGTTTGTAAAACCCCAAGATGAACCAGGCGGAAAACGACGTAGCAATGTATAGGCTTTAATCCTGAGGCTGCTGGTTACATGCACGAACAGTGACTAACTAGCCTTGACTGTGCTACATGACTGCGCTATATGAATGTGTCACCCATAGATGGCATTGTTGCTTCACTTAAAGCTGACATCAACATTACATTGCTCTCTTTTTTTTTCTCTAACAAAGAAACAAAATGATACAAATGTTGCTATGCTGAACCTGCTCATCAAACATGCTTCAAAACTTGCCTGATAACAGAACATTGCAAATCTGAAAATAAAACAGAATAGATAAAATCTGTCTGAAAACAGAAAAATCAAGTTTTCTTTTTTTAACTGTTCTACTTTGTTGTTTGTTTTTTTAAACTGTAGAATAATTGAAATTAACAAATTAACAAAAGTTGTCCATCTTGGTATTCCAATGTCATTGTCTCTCCACTCCACACATTTCAAGTAGCAATTGTCATTTCAAGTAGCAATTGTTTATTTGTAGTCCTTCAAGTATGTGGGAGGACGTCTGAGTCGTGTGGGGTATCTTGGTGTAGTTGTGGTTGTAGAGGCTTCACTGTATTCACGACCTACGTCATCAGGATCAGCTGAGATGTCCAGTAGCTGTGGTGGTATCTTCTTGAAGAATGAAGAATTCCTGACCATGCAGTGCCCATCTCTAGCCGCTGTAAGCATGGAGCCTTTGGTATTGGTCACAGTGTATGGCTTGTTGTTGTATGGTGTGGTGAGCTTGTTTTTCTTGTGCTGACGATGAAGTACAGTGTCCCCTGGAGTAAGTGTGTGTGGTTTGGCATGACGATGAAAGTCAGCATGAGATTTCATTTTATCCTTAGCCTTGTTGTCCGTTGCTCTCACTTCCGAATCTGTACTGTTACTCGGTGCTTGAGTGAATGAAGGAATCTTCGTGAACATCTTGCGTTGGAATAACAGTTCAGCGGGTGAGCTCTCTGTTGTGCTGTGAGGTGTGGATCGGTACTCACGTAGGAAGATGTTCAGTTGTTGTTTCCAGTGCATTCCCTGTGTGTCCTCAGCACGGATAGCTTTTCCCAGGGTCCGCATGAATCTTTCAGCTGTGGCATTGGCTTGGGGCCAAAGTGGTGTGATCTTGCGATGTTGGAATCCTAGATAGTCTGCGAACTGGGACAACTGATCACTGTTGAATGGCGGTCCATTATTGGTTTTTACAACTCTGGGGATCCCAAACATTGAGAAGACCTCGTCTATGACCGGAAGGACGGTGTTTGCCGAAGTTGATCAACTGGATAACTCCAGTTGGGAGTGGTCCATAGAAGTCTGCACTCACACTGTGCCATGGCGATTCTGGTAGAACTGACATTTTTAGTGGCTCATTCTGTGTAACTTACAGTGGCCCTGAAGTGCAAAACACAACGACAAATAAGAAAACACAACCACAAAACACAACAACAAATAAGAAAACACAACAACAAATCACATAACACAACCACAAATTACAAAACACAACAACAAATAAGAAAACACAACCACAAATCACAAAACACAACAACAAATAAGAAACCACAAATCACATAACACAACCACAAATTACAAATCACAACAACAAATAAGAAAACACAACGACAAATCACAAAACACAACCACAAATAAGATAAGATGGCGCAGATAAGATGGTGCGGCCGTGTCCAGACGCAGTCCGGGTTGCTCCGCTGAGGCTGTGTGTTTTTTTCTTTATGTTGTTTTTGTGAACTTTTTTACATCAGCTCTTTCAGCAAAGATAACTTATGACCGAAATACGCTTTTGGACATGAAGAGACTGGTCACAAACACAGTTTCCAACGATGATCAGTGGTTGCCGGTCGAACTCCTGCGTAACACAACACGGGACGGGAACAATGGCCGGAGGAGGAAAAAGCACCGCAGAAGACGAGGTGGTGTCCGAAACAGGCTAAGAACTCAGGCCCACTGCCCACCCCTGCCAAGCATCCTTCTTGCCAACGTCCAGTCCCTGGATAACAAGATGGATGATCTGAGGGGTCGGGTAAAATACCAACGGGACATGAGGGACTGTAACATCATCTGCCTGACGGAAACATGGCTCACTCCTGTGGTGCCGGATCAAGCCATCATGCCATCGGACTCGTTCTGTGTTTCGCAAGGACAGGACGGAGGAATCTGGCAAGTCAAAGGGTGGAGGGGTTTGTTTTATGACCAACAACAGCTGGTGTAACCCACAGAACATTAAAACTCTCTCCAACTCCTGCTTGCCACATCTGGAGCACCTAACCATCCTGTGCCGTCCATTTCACCTCCCCCGAGAATTCACTTCGGTCATCGCTACATCTGTTTACATCCCATCACAAGCGGACACAGACACAGCTTTATCGGACCTGCATGACGTGCTGTGCCGGCACCAAAACAAACATCTGAACGATGCCCTCATCGTGGCTGGGGATTTTTAACAAGGCGAACCTTAAAGTTATGCCGAACTTTTTCCAACACGTCACATGCTCCACCAGGGGCAACAATACACTGAATCACTGCTACACGCCATTCAAAGAGGGCTACAAGGCGATTTCCCTGCCCCCACTCAGTAAATCAGACCATTCCGCCATTTACCTTTTGCCAAGGTACAAACAGACGATTGTACGTGAAAAGGTGGTGACGAGGCAGGTTAGGCGCTGGAACGACGCTGCTCTGGCTGACGAACTGAATGACTTTTATGCGCGATTCGAGGCTAGCGCTAGCACCGCTAACGTTAGCATGCCAATTGATGCAGCCAGCAGGATCTCCGAGGCCGGAGCGGCACACTTGCACCCGCTCACTGTGTCAGAGCACGACGTGAGGAGGACACTGAGAAAGGTAAACACCAGGAAGGCTGCCGGGCCAGATGGTATTTCTGGCAGAGTGCTGAAGTCCTGTGCTGACCTGTTAGCTCCAGTGTTTACCACCATCTTCAACCTCTCCTTGAGTCAGTCTGTGGTCCCCACATGCCTGGAAAAAAGCCATTATTGTCCCTGTACCGAAGAATGGCTCTCCAGCTTGCCTTAATGACTATCGCCCAGTAGCACTCACCTCAGAAGTGATGAAGTGCTTTGAGAGACTCATCAAGATGAAAATCTGCTCCTTGCTCCCTGAGTCTCTGGATCCACTTCAGTTCGCATACAGACTGAACAGATCCACAGATGATGCTGTCTCCCAGGTACTGCACACCACCCTCACCCATCTGGACAGAAGGAAGGGGGACTATGTGAGACAGCTGTTCATTGATTTTAGTTCAGCTTTCAACACCATAGTCCCCGCCCACCTCCATTCCAAGCTGATCAACCTCGGACTTAACACCTCCCTGTGTGCTTGGATCCTGGACATCCTGACGAAGAGATCCCAGGTGGTCAGAGTGGGCAGACACACCTCCAGCCCCTGCACACTCAACACCAGAGCACCACAGGGCTCTGTCCTCAGCCCCCTGCTCTTCACCCTGTACACACATGACTGTGTGGCCACAAGGAGCTCCAACATCATTGTTTTGAAATTTGCATATGACACGGTGGTTGTTGGTTGCATCAGCAACAATGATGAGCAGGCGTATACAGGGGAGGTTGGAAACCTGACACAGTGGTGCCAGGACAACAACCTGCTCCTGAACGTCAGCAAAACCAAGGAGTTGATTGTGGACTTCAGGAGAGGACAGCAGAGGGATTACACCTCACTGAGAATTGATGGGACGCTGGTGGACAGGGTGTGCAGCTTCAAGTACCTGGGGGTGCACATCTCTGAGGATTTAACATGGACAACCCACATAGACAGTCAGGTGAAGAGGGCGAGGCAGCGCCTCTATCACCTCAGACAGCTGAGGAAATTCAAAGTCTCTCTGAAGGTCCTGAAGACTTTTTATTCCAGAGCGGTGGAGAGTGTGCTGACTGGAAACATCACCCAGTGGTACGGGAACAGCACTGTACGCGACCGAAGAGCCCTGCAGAGGGTGCTGAAGTCAGCAGAGCGTACCATGAGTACAATACTCCCCACCCTCCAGGACATCTTCACAAGGAGGAGCACAGCCAGGGCAAAGAGGATCATGAGTGATCCCCACCACCCAGGTAACGGACTGTTTACGTGGTTACCCTCTGGCAGGTGCCTTCGACACATCAAGGCGAACACAGAAAGACTCAGGAAGAGCTCCTTTCCTCAGGCTGTCCGGACTGTTAACTCCACTCTCTTCAGTTAAAAACAAAACAGAACTGTGACTACATGATGCACACACACCACACATTCCAATCTGCACATTGCACTTTGACACCCTGGACACTGTTTACATATTCTATATTTAATATTTTGTACATTCAAATAATTATTTTTAAATTTTTTACATTATATTCTATTTTACTGGACACTTTACACTGTTTACATATTCTATATTTAATATTTTGTACATTCAAATAATTATTTTTTAATTTTTTACATTATATTCTATTTTACTGGACACTGGACACTTTACACACTAACACTTTACACTGTTTACATTACTCTATATTTTATAATTTTTACATTCAAAGAATTATTTTTAATTTTTATTTTTTACATTATATTCTATTTTACTGTATATATGTGTATTAGTAATTTGAGTGTTTATTGCATGGCCTTGCGGAACAGTCCTTACATTTCACTGCACATCTGTATGAGCATGTGACAAATAAAAATCTTGAATCTTGAATCAAATTATAAAACACAACGACAAACAAAAAAACACAACGACAAATCACATAACACAACCACAAATTACAAAACACAACAACAAATAAAAAAACACAACGACAAATCACATAACACAACCACAAATTACAAAACACAACAACAAATAAGTAAACACAACCACAAAACACAACAATAAATAAGAAAACACAACGGCAAATCACATAACACAACAACAAATTACAAAACACAACAACAAATCACAAAACACAACCACAAATCAAAAAACGCAACAACAAATAAGAAAACACAACGACAAATAAGAAAACACAACAACAAATCACATAACACAACCACAAATTACAAAACACAACAACAAATCACAAAACACAACAACAAATTACAAAACAACAATAAATAAGAAAACACAATGGCAAATCACATAACACAACCACAAATTACAAAACACAACAACAAATTACAAAACACAACAACAAAACACAACCACAAATTACAAAACACAACCACAAATCAAAAAACACAACAACAAATAAGAAAACACAACGACAAATCACAACACAACCACAAATTACAAAACACAACCACAAATCACAAAACACAACAACAAATTACAAAACAACAATAAATAAGAAAACACAATGGCAAATCACATAACACAACCACAAATTACAAAACACAACAACAAATAAGAAAACACAACAACAAATCACAAAATACAACAACAAATTACATAACACAACAACAAATTACAAAACACAACCACAAATCACAAAACACAACAACAAATAAGAAAACACAACCACAAATAAGAAAACACAACCACAAATTACAAAACACAACAACAAATAAGAAAACACAACGACAAATCACAAAACACAACAACAAATTACAAAACACAACAACAAATAATTAAACACAACCACAAATTACAAAACACAACAACAAATCAAAAAACACAACAACAAATAAGAAAACACAACGACAAATCACATAACACAACCCCAAATTACAAAACACAACAACAAATCACAAAACACAACAACAAATAAGAAAACACAACAACAAATCACAAAACACAACCACAAATTACAAAACACAACCACAAATCACAAAACACAACAACTAATAACAAAACACAACGACAAATCACATAACACAACGCCAAATTACAAAACACAACCACAAATTACAAAACACAACCACAAATAACAAAACACAAACCAAAAACACAACAACAAATAAGAAAACACAACAACAAATTACAAAACACAACCACAAATAAGAAAACACAACGACAAATCACATAACACAACCCCAAATTACAAAACACAACAACAAATCACAAAACACAACCACAACAACAAATCACAAAACACAACCACAAATTACAAAACAAATCAAAAAACACAACAACAAATTACAAAACACAACCACAAATCAAAAAACACAACAACAAATCACAAAACACAAACACAAATAAAAAAACACAACAACAAATCACAAAACACAAACACAAATTACAAAACACAAAAACAAATAAAAAAACACAACAACAAATTACAAAACACAACCACAAATCAAAAAACACAACAACAAATAAGAAAACACAACAAATCAAAAAACACAACCACAAATTAAAAAACACAATGATATTAACTTTAACGGAAAAGGTAGGTGTAGTGGCAATTTCTTCTTGTGTGTCATATAAAAATTGTCACTTGTGTCATAGGAGCCAACCTGTTCGTTCCTGATGCGTGTCCACTTAAATATATTCACAGATCCGTTGTTTCACTTGATTTCTTATTTTATTCGTAATTCCACTTGTTTCCAGAACAGATCCAAAATGAATATATAAAAACTCATAACAAAAGGTCACGATCAAAAAACATTTGCTGCATGGCTCCTATACCTCCACCACAGTCCACAAACAAAAAACGATCTACTTTTTTCTCACCACCTGTGCGTCGCACCCAAATTAATTAACTCGGCTCCACCCATAACACAAAATACCTGCCAAAATATGCCCAAATAAATCCATTATTCACCATAAAGGTTTCTATGTCAAATCAAGTACTTTGCATAAATTAATACTTATTTCTTACAACTACAACACAAAATATACTCTATTAACACAAACTTAAACTATACTTCTGAAACTAAAGTTATCATGATTAAAATGGCCTCTACAGTAGGTACCTGCAGTCGACAAGGGTCGTCGCTGATTGGACGAACGCGATGTCCATCTTTTTAACCGGAAGTAAATGCTTCATACGCCTTTGGCAGAGAACTGTCAACAAAGTAAGCAGAGATTTAAAATTCATGATGTATTGCCCAAATTGTGGCAAAGAGCTCCCAGAAAATGTACGGCCGAACTTTTGCAGTGGTTGTGGCAAGAGGTTACAAGATTTTACATCCATTAAGAGTGATTGTATTATCCCCTGTGACTGCTGATAAACATTGTTTGACTCTGAGGCAGTCACTTACAGACCTGGGGCCCGTTTCTGAAAGAAGGTTGAACAAACCCTCAGTCTAACCCTGAGCTCTGAGTTGATTTACTCTCAGATGGGAAACTCTGAGTTTTTGGTTCCAGATCAGCAGATTTAAATTAGTTAAATCAACTCTGAGTAGGTTCACTTGGTGTTCAGCGCGTGCACCACGACGATAAAAAGCCAACATGAATGGAGCCCCGATACTACGATTTACCATGGCAATAGGTGACAAAAAAGAGATCCTCCTAATTTAACCATCTCGAAATACATCAATATCTTCATGTGGCCACAGGCTACGGCGAATATGAACAGGTTTTTAAGAAGGAAAAAAAAAGTAAAACTGCTGCAGCGCAGCGGCAAAGGAGAGAAAAGTGGTGTAAGAGAAAACAGCTGCTCGCGTCAGCACGTAAAGTCTATTAATTTAATATCTAATCAGAATTATAATATTGCAGGTCAAAACTGATGGAATGGTAGGCTATTAAACCTATACAATTTATTTTCATTAAGATGCAATCCAGCAGAAGAAAATCGACTTTTAAACAGCTCAAAATGAAATATAATAACATAATAGGCTCATATAGATTCATAGTTAACTTCATTCAGAGTTTATTTGAATGTGCATTAACTTTATCCTCAACATAAAGCTGTATTCACACACATAGGCTAAATGTCCTCTCACCTTTATCCTGTTTAGTTTAGAAATTAACCCTATTAACATCTCCCGACGTTAATGTAGCATAAGCTCTAATTCTCTGAGGAGTAATGCAGCCCCTTCTTACCGACTTAAAGACATGCCATGTTCGATAAAACAGTTTGTTTTATACGCTGTAGTAGGCTATTGCCATCCTAACATATCATATTAAAACAACCTGGATTTTTATTCAGACAAATGGTGAATCTTCACTAACACGGCGTGATACGGACTGAATGAAATAATGAGGAAATTAAATGGCATTTCTGGCTCTGAAAGAGGGAGGAGACCTAGAGAAACTCGGGGTTCATTGAAGAAAACCTGCTCCCGACCAGGTTAGGTTCACAGACTCAGTTACCATAGTAACTGACTCAGAGGTAAAGTAACCTCTCCCTCTGAAACAGGCTGGAGTTACCCCTCTTTCTCGGGTTTGAGTGACCTCCTCTTCTGAAACGGAATACCCAGAGTTTCCCTCATTTCAGGGTTAACTGACTCAGAGTTTACACAAAACCTTCTTTCAGAAACGGCCCCCTGATCTGTTAATGTATTTAGATGTTTTCAAACCTTGGAGACGGTTCACACTTCACGGTTCTTGTCCTGATTTTAGCTCCTTGTTTTTTATTTTGCTGTTTCTTTGTTTTCATGGCTTACTCTCATTCGAAAAAATACTATGACAGTGTATGTACTAACAAATATGATGTATTCTGCATTTTTTTCCAGCAACATATGTTGGTTTTCAATAAATAAAACAATACTTTATGATGGTAAAATACTGGTGTGTACAGATGTCAATTGTGTAATTTGTTGTGAATTCTTTAGCTTGTGACTTCTGTAGCATTAATGCACAGTATCTGCTGTTAACATGGCATACTATACAAGGAAACTGTCAACTAGATTTTCTATGTCGTGTAAATAGTGATATCAGTTCACACAGACTAAAATATTTTGTGCTTGCAAGAATTCCAGTTACCAAACCTGAAAATTGAAAGTACCACATTTGAGAATTTTGGTAGATCGTCCTTTTATTAACAATTAAAACCCTTTATGCCACTTACATGTCAGTTCACAATTAAGTCCAATCAGTAATGTATGGCCCTAAAGCCATCTCCTTCTAAAGCAGAAACATTTTTTCTCAGCTATATGTTTACTGTAACATGGAATATGTGGTAAGGGCTTCAGTATAGTCCATATCTATAGCCCAGCTATTTTGTGGCTGCTGTAATCCATTTGTTTCACAGCCTGTTGTAGATAATCCTGAATGTCTGGGTGTGACGGAGCGGCTCCGTCACACCCAGTCAGCGCACACGCCAACACACACGCTGACACACACTGACACACGTTGACACACACACATCCGCCAAACTTTTCCCTCTGCCAGTGCGCCTATAATCATTCAGTAAATCACACCATCATCCTCCTTTCCCTCTCAGTTTCATAGCGCGATTAAGGGTGCACACTTGGAAGTGCTATTTTTTGGATCACACATATATATATACAGATTCAGAGTGGTATTACCGTTGGTGCGTTGCATATGCGCTCCGCGGTGTCCCGTTGGTTACAAACAGAGGCGGCCCATTTCCGCATACTAAATAGGCGGATGGAGCGCGCATAGGTGATCACATGATTGATTGATTAATTAAATTTTTGTTTTGAAAGTTTCGCCACCAATACAGTACAGTGGTGGTACTAAAATAGGGATGAAAATGGGTAATTTAGGCGTGAGTGAACCATGTTAATTTAACAGAGTGTAAATTGCTCATTCATGGAATAATGTGTTTCTTTAAAAATGTTAGGCAATTTATAACGCCCAGTGGGAGGGGCTTGTTGTGTTTAAAAGAGAGCTGCTTGCTGCTTTCAAGCAGGCTAGGATGGTTACAGGGAAGGTAACATGTTACAGCGAGAGTTTATTTTTTTGGAAGTACAGTTTGTTTGCTGTTTGTTTGGATTTTGGATGACTTTTGTTTTGTAAATAGTGTAAATAGTCTAAACATCCTTTTTTTTCCTGTTTTTGCATTTTTGCATTTTTTGTAAATATCTATCACTGCACTTTGGGAGGCCGGCAAAAATAAAACCACTTCACTTACAGTCTGCGACTACGCCTGTTTTTAAGTTTCGGGTGGATTGCCAGAGAACCCCGTCACAAAGGTCACTAAAGGCCCAGTGTCTGCAGGTGAAGCAGGAGGAGAACTGGTGGCTATGATGAGAGACTTTTTGGCATCACAGCAAAGGAGAGAGGAGGGCCTGTTGGCAGAGATCCAAGGCCTGAGGGCTTCTCTTCCAGGGCCCGAGCAGCCTTATCAACCGGTGCCCCAGTCCCGACAGACTCTTGCACCACGGGGGCAGAACAGGCCAGCCCATGTCACAACTCCAAGTACAGCCACTGCGAGCAGCCCAAGATTCGAGCTGCCAACCCCAGCACCCCGGCGAGGACATCAGGATTCAGCAGCTGAGTATCCTTCTTTTCCGTCTCAGGATGCCAGCAGTCGACCTGAACAGCCGAGGCCAGAGTGGAGGCCCTACCAAGACCCCAAAATTCCACAATATCAGATGGGGGAAGACATTGAGAACTATCTGCTGAGATTTGAGCGAATTGCCAAGACCTGGAAATGGCCAGAGAGTGAGTGGGCCTGCCGCCTCGTTCCACTGCTGACTGGTAAGGCACTGGAGGCCTACACTGCGATGGATGAGGAGATGGCTCACTGCTACACTGACTTGAGAGCAGCCCTGCTCATAAAATTTGACATCTCTCCAGAGACGTACCGGCAGCAGTTCCGTGCCACCGCTGTGCCCTCTGGTGAGAACCCCACCGAGACCTACCACCACCTGAAGGGACTCTACCGACACTGGATCCAGCCCGAGCAGCACACCAAGGAGAAGATTGGGGAAGCCGTCGTCTTGGAGCAGCTACTCCGGGTACTTCCGACGGAGGTGAGGACCTGGGTGAAGGAGCACGAGCCAGTCGAGGGACTCTCAGCTGCCCGGCTGGCGCTACAGTACCTGAACGCCCGGAGAGGTGTACCAGCTCCACGTTTCACCAATGCACCAGCGCCACGTTTCACCAGTCTACCCCACCGACCAGCTTTCCAGCATCCGCAGTCACGGCCTACAAGGGGAGAGAGACACCAAGAACCTTCAGGTGACACTATCTCTGCCCCAAACCAACGAGGATCGGGTAAGGACCTTGTTTGCTTCTATTGCCAGCAGCCAGGCCACAAGGCTTCTGTGTGTCCCGTATGCAAAGCTAAGGTCACCGGCGCTTGTTATGCACCCCGGTCAGAAATGGGCCCCGAGGCTGACATGGAGGTGAAAACACGACATAAAACTGTTACCATCAGTGGTCAACGCGTGACAGCCCTGTTAGACTCAGGTAGCTACATGTCTCTGGTTAAAAGTGCTCTGGTGCCAGTAGGCAGTGTGAACTACAGCAGGCAGGCGGACATTTTGTGTGTTCATGGAGACAGGCACCTCTATCCCAAAACTGAACTAATGGTGATCATTGATGAACAATCTTACCTACTGACTGTTGGGGTTGTAGAGCATCTGCCTGTTGATGCCATCTTGGGTTGGGACTTGCCTGTGTTAATGGACTTGTTACAGGATAAAGAACTGTCAGAGCAAAGTGACTCTGGAAAAAAGGGAGAACTGAATGTGCAATTGTCTTGTCCTGTAATCACCAGAGCCCAAGCGAAAGCTGGTGTCCAACCACTCCCAGATCTCGACAGTAGTCTGTGTGAGGGTGGCACTAAGGGGCCAAGAAAATCCCGTCGCCAGCGACGCTTTGAGAAACAGCTAAAGCTAGCTCAACCAGACCGACAGATTGTGCTGTGTGATGACATGTGGAATGTGCCTGACAATATTTCAGTGTTACAAAGGGAAGATGCTACTTTGCAACCATTGTTTGCCAAAGTAGTCAAGGACACCAGTGGGGATTGTGTGGGGAAGGAGATGTTCATTGTTGACAATGATGTGCTGTATTGTGTTTGTAATGAAGACAAACGTCTTGTGATCCCAGCTAGTTGTAGGATCCTTGTCATACACCTAGCACACACACTCCCATGGGCAGGACACCTTGGTCGCCACAAAACCTACATCCGTGTCAGTTCACGTTTTTTTTGGCCTTCCATGTACACTGACATTCAGAAATATTGCACCACATGCCCTACATGCCAGAAAACATGCACTGCTCGCAAATCTGACCAAGCTTTTCTGCAGCCTCTCCCTGTCATCTCCACACCATTCCGCAGGATCGCCATGGACATCGTGGGCCCTCTGGTGAAAAGCAGCGGAGGTCATCAGTACATCCTGGTCATCTGTGATTATGCAACACGGTTTCCAGAGGCTTTTCCCCTTCGCACCATCGCTGCTCCAGCAGTAGTGCGTGCGTTGGTCCAGCTTTTCTCCAGGGTGGGAATACCAGACGAGATCCTCACTGATCAGGGGACCAACTTTACCTCCAGACTCATGCAGCTCCTCTATAAGCAGCTGGGCTGCAATCAAGACCACGCCGTATCACCCACAGACAGACGGTTTGGTTGAGAGATTTAACCAGACGCTGAAGAGGATGCTCCGGAAGTTTGTTGACGACACAGGGAAGGACTGGGATCGCTGGCTGCCATTCCTGCTGTTTGCATACCGGGAGGTTCCTCAAGCTTCGACAGGTTTTTCTCCGTTTGAGCTCCTGTATGGCTGGGATGTACAAGGACCCTTGGATCTACTTCGTAAGGGTTGGGAGGCTCCATCAACCACTACTAACGACAGAGGGGTGATCCAGTTTGTGCTGGAGATGAGGGAGCGACTCGTTAAATACCAGGAGGAGGCAGAGGTCAATCTGCGGGAGGCCCAGAAGAGTCAGAAGACTTGGTACAACCAACAGGCTCGAAATCGGGAGTTCCAGCCTGACCAGAAAGTTCTGCTGCTTCTTCCTTCATCCAACAGCAAGCTCCTGGCAAAATGGCAAGGCCCATACACCATCTCCCGCAAGATGGGCCCGGTCACCTATGAGGTTTACCATCCTGAGAAGAAACGACCGAAACAGACCTACCATGTCAACCTTCTCAAAGAGTGGAAGGAGCGACCAGTGGCTTCTACAGGGATGGCTTTGCTGGTAAGAGAAGTGGACCTTGAGGAAGAAGAACAGACGGGTCCAGAAACTCAAGCAACGCCTGTCTCTCCTGTATTGGTACATCTGGCCCCAGAACGAGCATCACAGCTTCTGCAGGTCTTCCAGGAGGCTTCTTCTCTGTTTGCTGCCAATCCAGGGAAAACCACTGTGGTTGAGCATGTCATCCGACTGAAAGAGGGACAAGCAATTCGCCAACGTCCCTACAGAGTCCCGCAAAATCTGGTGGAGAAACTGAAACAAGAGGTAGAAGAAATGCTCAGACTGGGTGTGATCGAGCCATCCAACTCCGAGTGGTGCAGTCCGGTGGTCATCGTCTTCAAAAAGGACGGGTCCCTCTGCATCTGCATTGACTTCAGGAAACTCAATTCAATCTCTCGGTTTGATGCCTACCCAATGCCAAGGATCGATGACCTGCTGGAACAGATTGGAGCAGCAAAGTTCATCACCACGTTGGACCTGTGTAAAGGGTACTGGCAAGTGCCCCTTGAAGAGTCGAGCCGACCGTACACAGCGTTCCGAACACCAGCTGGTCTCTTCCAGTTCACTGTGATGCCCTTCGGTCTTCATGGAGCTCCCGCCACCTTCCAGAGACTGATGGACAGAGTCCTCCAGGATTGTGGACATTGCAGCGCCGCCTATCTGGACGATGTGGTCATCTACAGCAATACCTGGGAACATCATCTACAACATCTGTCCCTGGTTCTTGGGAAAATCCAGCAGGCTGGGCTGACCCTCAATCCCTCAAAGTGTGAGTGGGCACGGCAAGAGACAAGGTACCTGGGTTACCTACTGGGCCGAGGAGAGGTGCGACCTCAAGTGGATAAGGTTGAAGCTATCCAGAAATGCCCTCGACCTCGCACCAAGAAGGATGTACGGTCTTTCCTGGGGTTGGCTGGCTGGTACAGGAGATTTGTGCCCCAATTTGCAACGATTGCTGCACCGATCATGGCACTCACCAGCAAGGACCAGAGAAATCCTGTTACCTGGTCAGATGACTGTGAAACAGCTTTCAGCACCCTGAAAGCCCACCTGTGCTCTTCCCCTGTTCTCAAAAGTCCAGACTTCAACCGACGATTCCTGGTACAGGTGGATGCCTCTGCAGTTGGTCTTGGAGCAGTTCTGGCCCAAGGAGATCCAGGAGAAGAGCATCCAATTCTGTACCTGAGCCGCAAGCTTCAGCCACGTGAGACCAGGTATTCCACGGTGGAGAAGGAGGGCCTGGCCATTAAGTGGGGATTGGAAAGTCTGCGGTACTATCGACTTGGACGGGAGTTTGATCTTGAAACGGACCACAGAGCTCTGACCTGGATCAACTCAATGAAGGACCACAACAGTCGCCTGACCAGATGGTATCTTTCACTCCAGCCATTCAAGTTCACCATCCGACACCGATCGGGAAAGTCCAATGTGGTGGCTGACTACCTTTCCAGGTTGCTGCACATCGTCAACCTCCGGGAGGAGGGGATGATGTGACGGAGCGGCTCCGTCACTGACTGCAGTCAGCGCACACGCCAACACACACGCTGACACACAATGACACACGCTGACACACACACATCCGCCAAACTTTTCCCTCTGCCAGTGCGCCTATAATCATTCAGTAGCGCGATTAAGGGTGCACACTTGGAAGTGCTATTTTTTGGATCACACATATATATATATATATATATATATATATACAGATTCAGAGTGGTATTACCGTTGGTGCGTTGCATATGCGCTCCGCGGTGTCCCGTTGGTTACAAACAGAGGCGGCCCATTTCCGCATACTAAATAGGCGGATGGAGTGCGCATAGGTGATCACATGATTGATTGATTAATTAAATATTTGTTTTGAAAGTATCGCCACCAATACAGTACAGTGGTGGTACTAAAATATGGATGAGAATGGGTAATTTAGGGGTGAGTGAACCATGTTAATTTAACAGAGTGTAAATTGCTCATTCATGGAATAATGTGTTTCTTTAAAAATGTTAGGCAATTTATAACGCCCAGTGGGAGGGGCTTGTTGTGTTTAAAAGAGCTGCTTTCAAGCAGGCTAGGATGGTTACAGGGAAGGTAACATGTTACAGCGAGAGTTTATTTTTTTGAAAGTACAGTTTGTTTGCTGTTTGTTTGGATTTTGTTTTTGGACGACTTTTGTTTTGTAAATAGTGTAAATAGTCTAAACATCCTTTTTTTTTTCCTGTTTTTGCATTTTTGCATTTTTTGTAAATATCTATCACTGCACTTTGGGAGGCCGGCAAAAATAAAACCACTTCACTTACAGTCTGCGACTACGCCTGTTTTTAAGTTTCGGGTGGATTGCCAGAGGACCCCGTCACACTGGGTCACCGCATGAATCAATTGTTTGCCTGGCCTCCGGAAACACATTTAGTTCCCTGTCTTCAACAGCAAATCCACAGTCCCTTGAAACAAACCTGCAAATTCAGACAATTATAGAATTATGAAAGGGTTTTTACCAAGATATTAGAAATGTATTTTGAAATGGCCATTGTTAACAAGATGTGTTTGCTTGTTGATACAGAAATGTGAAAGGCAGGACAACTAGCCTATAAATTATATTAAATACTATAATTTACAAAAATATACAATAATCCAAATGTAGTTACCATAACGAGTGCAGTGCAATTTGTTATAATACAATATTCAGTTTATGATCATTTAACTCTGAGTTGATGT
Organism: Labrus mixtus; assembly: GCF_963584025.1. Taxonomy (NCBI): domain Eukaryota; kingdom Metazoa; phylum Chordata; class Actinopteri; order Labriformes; family Labridae; genus Labrus; species Labrus mixtus. The sequence goes on from NC_083617.1 coordinate 31,066,035, forward strand.
GGATTACCTGTGAGGCAACAAATAGAGTTCATTTGGAATCTCTCCAGGACATGAGGCAAGTCTGGATGGTCGAATCCTGTGCTTGTTCCAGAGGTCCGTACATTCATCCGGGTCTTTCTGCAGAACATTACTGAAGCAGAATCTCAGTAAGCACTGGTGTTCATGGCAACCGTTGAAGTGTATCCAGAGAATAATCCAGAGGGCTGAGATGAGGAATGTTATCAGCATTTTAAAGAGTGGTCTGAAAAAAATAATTCATAATAGTCACCACTTCTCATTTTGATCTGATCACTAGGCAATACATAGTTACATACCTTCCCCTTCTGAAAAAGGACCATCATGACTCGATACGCTGATTCCCTGTTGATGAGCCGTAACTGTGGCTTGATGAGCCTCCATAGTAGTCCGTATGTGCATGGCGGCGGGCACATTGTATTGCTGCCATTGTCCCATTTTCTGTTCCGAAGTCAGTTCTTAATCTCATTGGGATCACACCAACACTTTTAATATACAATTAATATAATTGTGCGAGATGACAGATGGGTTGTTGTTAGTATTTCCACAAACAAGCCACATTATTCTTCTCGAAAAGCCATCTATACATCCTGAGAGGGCCGATCCAAAGGGTTTCAGTTTGTCATAGCCATCTGCATGCCATATGTAGTTCAGACTCATGGAATGATACGTGCGTCTTGTAAACCTCCGGCGTGTTCTCAAAGCCGTCCCATGTGGATTTAGTTGTTTCGACAAGCTCATTACTACTTCTCGTTTCACATGTAGTTTGTGTTTTTGTTGAAGAACTTGCCACATAGTCTGATAGCCGAAGAGTTGCCCTGCAGCTCAGTCTGTCGTCTCACCTCGGCTAGTGGAGAATAGTTCCGTCGTCTGTACAAACCTGCTTCTTTTAAACGTGTCTTTAGCGTACGGATATTTGAATGTTGTGATAGATTGACAGCATATCCAATATCACCTCATATGTATGGCCTGCATCAAAATATTCTCTGAGAGTAGAGACTAGAGTCTGATTCTCCGGTTTCGTTCATGTTTTGAAATCAACTCTCGGAAGCAGCATGCTTCCGGTTAAAAAGACGGACATTGCATTTGTCCAATCAGTGATACCAGGTACCTACCTTTTCCGTTAAAGTTAATGTCATTGTGTTTTCTTATTTGTCGTTGTGTTTTTTGATTTGTCGTTGTGTTTTCTTGTTTTGTGATTTGTTGTTTTGTAATTTGTTGTTGTTGTGATTTGTCGTTGTGTTTTTTGATTTGTTGTTGTGTTTTTTGATTTGTTGTATTTTCTTATTTGTGGTTGTGTTTTTTGAGTTGTTGTTGTGTTTTCTTATTTTCAGAATATTGTCAATATTGGAGCAGAGAGTATCTGTGTTGATGTCCTTTATATTCCGAAATGAGATGGAGACTTGATTGCAGAGAGGCAAAGTGCAGCATTGAATGAAAGGAGGAAATGGTCAGTTACATGGTGGAGTTCATCAGCTGTGCAGTTGGAGGGGGTGAGACCAGAACAACAGATTAAGTCTAGAGTATGACCTTTTGTGTGTGTCGGAAAATCTATGTATTGATGGAATCCAAAACTCTCCAGGCATGATGAAAAGTCTCTGTTAAGAGGCAGATTGCTATTGTCCATGTGTATATTAAAGTCCCCCAACAATATTACATTTGGTGAAAGAGTAGATAAATGGGTGAGTAGAGTGGCAAAGTCATTTAAGAAGTTACTGTGTGGCTTAGGGGGGCGGTAGAGTGTAGCAACAATGGTGGGAGTGGGTCCAGGCAGTTTAAATACAACACGTTTTACAACGTTAGTCCGACATAAACTACAAACACTGAGAGTTTCGTCTTTTTTACAATACTTACTCATTCGGGTTTGAATAAACAGGGTTTAAGTCATGCCAGCTAGGTAAAGGGACGCCAGTGGTCCGCCATGTTTGTTTACAGTGATGTCACGAGACTGGTCCAACTACAGAACCGAGGGAGATAGAAGAGACTCACCTGTCAGCACATCAGCTTATAAAAGATGTATGTTTTATTCCTTCTAAAGGTAGGGAGCCCTTGAAGTCTCAAAAAGTAAAGAAACTTATCGTATACACATCTATCTTTATTCCTTCACTGTCGAGTTGTTTTTCCATGTACTCTAATTCTGTCTCTAATAGTTGTTGAGATAAAATAAATTAAATGCTTGGACGGACTTCCTGCTGGAGTAAGATTATTTTAAATTTCAGTGACTTTATTTCATTAATCATTTGGAGTCCAAACTAAAAGTTCTGTGTTACATATTCTGAACTTATTTTCAGCTGGAAAACAGATTCTGAAGAACAATGACAACATGTAGTGACATGAAACACACTGCTGGGCCAACAGCTTGCAGGACGCTAGCCTCCTCGATCGACAACGCTACTGTGACGGAACGGCTCCGTCACTGACTGCAGTCAGCACACACACCAACACACACGCTGACACACGCTGACACACACACATCCGCCAAACTTGTCCCTCTGCCAGTGCGCCTATAATCATTCAGTAAATCACACCATCATCCTCCTTTCCCTCTCAGTTTCATAGCGCGATTAAGGGTGCACACTTGGAAGTGCTATTTTTGGTATCACACATATACTGTATATACAGATTCAGAGTGGTATTACCGTTGGTGCGTTGCATATGCGCTCTGCGGTGTCCCGTTTGTTCCAAACAGAGGCGGCCCATTTCCGCATACTAAATAGGCGGATGGAGCACGCATAGGTGATCACATGATTGATTGATTAATTAAATGTTTGTTTTGAAAGTATCGCCACCAATACAGTACAGTGGTGGTACTAAAATATGGATGAGAATGGGTAATTTAGGGGTGAGTGAACCATGTTAATTTAACAGAGTGTAAATTGCTCATTCATGAAATAATGTGTTTCTTAAATGTTAGGCAATTTATAACGCCCAGTGGGAGGGGCTTGTTGTGTTTAAAAGAGAGCTGCTTGCTGCTTTCAAGGAGTCTAGGATGGTTTGTTTGCTGAGTTCTGTGGATTTTGTTTTTGGACGACTTTTGTTTGGTAAATAGTGTAAATAGTCTAAACACCATTTTTTCCTGTTTTTGCATTTTTGTAAATATCTATCACTGCACTTTGGGAGGCTGGCAAAAATAAAAACACTTCACTTACAGTCTGCGACTACGCCTGTTTTTGGGTGGATTGAAAGAGAACCCCGTCACAGCTACTTAATGCCCATAAATAGGTTTGAATGAAGAGGGTCTGGGGGTTTAGTGACGCTTTAACCATCTTCTCTCTGATGACAGACGACCATCTGACTGACGACTGACTGGTTTCTTCTTTAGGTTTCTACGTTTTGTTGTTGTGATCTTTTTCTCCCAGGGTTTTTTTCTTTTTATTCAGCTGTAAGATCAGAACCAGAACTAAGCTTACCATGTATTTTTTTTAGATTTAAAGCTGGAAGGATAGCCTCTCTTTAACCCTGCCCCTCTTTGTTCTTCTCTTGTTCATTTAAGTTCATTTAAAGTTCATTTAAATTATTTAAGGAAGTTTTCACTGAGCCTGAAATTATCCAATCACAGCTTTGGATTCTCTTGATTATATCTCTGACTTTACTTTTTTTTCCTCCTGACCTCCTCCTCCTCCTCTTCCTCCTCCTCTTCTTCCTCATCCTCCTCCTCCTCCTCTTCTTCTTCTCTCCTCTTTCTCCTCCCCCTCCTCCTCCTCCTCCTCCTCCTCCTCCTCTTCCTCCCCCTCCTGCCTCTCTCTCTGTATGACAAACTCCAAACAGGGCGAGCCCTGCTTCTACGTGATTGGACGCACTGAGAATTTGCGGTTGGTAACTTTCTCTGATCTTCACTGAGCCTCATCCCTTTCTTCTTCATGTGTTCCTGTAGCTGCTCCACCTGTAGATGGTTCCACAACATTTAAATCATCAGCTAGAGAAACTTGTGCCTTGTGTTTATTTCAAATGAAGCAAAGTTTTATTGTGGTGTTAAAAAGCTGCAGAGTTATGAGTCTCAGATTTTAGTTTTGAATAAAAACAAATTTAATGTGAGAGAGGTCAGCGTCGTTTTTCTGCAGAAGAAAGTAAACAGCGGCACCTGGTGGTTGTCTGAGGAACTGCAGCTCATTCTATTTCTCTTTCTGCCCTTCAGGCCCTGAGGAAGGAGCCCTCTCCCCCTTCTCCTCCTCACACAGAGGAGCAGGATGCAGACACAGTAACCATGACAACCGCCTCCTTCAGCCAGCACAGGGGAGGAGGCGATGGTACAGCAGGAGGAGGAGGAGGAGAGAGCAGGAGGAGGACGAGGAGAGAGTGTGTAAACAAAAGAAGAACAGGAGGAGGAGGGGGAGGGTTAGGGCCTCCTGATCTGGACCTGGACCTAGTGGAGGAGGAGGCAAGGGAGGAGGGGAGGAGGAGGGAGGAGAGGAGGAGGAGGAGGAGAAGAAGGAGAAGAAGAAGTCAGACAGTCAAGCAGAAGGAGAAGAAGGAGAACCAGAGGGAGCAGGGGAAGAGGAGTAAGAGCCAGCCACAGTGCCCCTTCATGGGACATGACGCTGCCGGAGGAGAGGTCGGAGGTGGAGGAGTCCGGAGGGAGAGCCAAGGAGAGGAGGAGGAGGAGGAGAAGAAGTCAGACAGTCAAGCAGAAGGAGAAGAAGGAGAACCAGAGGGAGCAGGGGAAGAGGAGTAAGAGCCAGAGCGAGACAAAAAGCAGGAGGAGAGTGATGGAGGCTGACCCGGAGGAGGAGAGAGAACACAGCACCACCGGCAACGGCAAGCATTCTGAGCGTTTTCCTTCCTTATGCCGATGAGTGACGAAGACGAGCGACAGCCCCTCTCTGACAGCAAATCGGCAGCCAGTTTCTCAGAGGTCAGCCTATCGGCAGCGAGCATCGCCACCGTAGGCTGGAGGGAGGATTCCGACTGGGGGAGAGGAGAATCACCATGGCAACAGGGGAACACCCCCGGCCCGTGGCTGAAGCCGACGTCGCAGAAACTGACGCAGGTTCTGGCTGGCAGTCTGCTCAGTGGGCGGGAACTAGTGGGCAGAGAAGATGTTCTCTTTTTTTTAAATCGGCTATATAAGGGCTTTTCGGCCAAGGCAGAGAGAAGGCAGACCTTTCCTTCTACAGTTTTTGTACCATATGCCTTTGTAAAATATGTCTTGATTTTCTTGGAGGACCTTGAAAGCCACAGAGAGAGACGTCCCACCAGCTCGCTCAGGAAGCTGTTTGAGGGACTGAGCTGGTGAAGAAATGGTCTCTGTTTGCAGAAAGGCCGCCCCAAAAGTGGACTACATAGAAGTACCCAAACAATGAAGAGAGAATTTCAACGATAAGACAAAACTGCAGACATAATGTTGTCTTTCTATCTGTATTTGTTGAGGTGGTTTTTAAGCAGCTGTGATTCCACCTCAGTATCCACATCAACATCTTTTCCGTCTCGTCTGAACTGTGTGCCATTCTGGGGGGCCTTCGGCCAGCTGAGAGATGACCCGCCTCTGCCTGCTTCTGATTGGACGACGGACAATTTCTGTTTTATGCGGTTGGGTTTTGAGACCTCTCATTGGCCAATGACGTAACAGCGGCACACAGAGCCACCTAGTTAACAAACTGTTTTTTTTATACCCATAATGCCTCGGTGCATCCTGGAACCTGTATCATGAAGCCATATTAGAGTTGAATCGAGCTTCACATTCTGGTATAACAACACTGGTTCACTTTAACCAGCGCAAGTTGTCATTGTGACCATGTTTTATCACCATGGTAACAGTTGCTAACCTTCTCCTGAGCAGCCGGTTAACATCCTGACCACTGACCAATCAGCATCCATCCTACAGCATCCTTACAGGGACAAAAAGTACGGAGTCTACTGTAGAGAAATCGTTTTTAAAGCGACAGGAGGAATCATGCTAACTCGATAGCAAACAGTCCCGCTATCTTAGTTTGGTTGCAGCTTTATTTTCACTCTCTCTCTTTCTGTTGAATGAAATGTCAGAAGAGAAAAATAATTAATGAGAAAAGTAGAGCGAGCTCCGTGCGGAATAAGAAGTTGTGTTCAAACTAGACGATGATGGAGGAAGCAAATATGTTGCAAAGACTCAGGAGTGAGTGCTGCAGGCTGAAAAAACGTTGTGTGTGTGTGTGTGTGTGTGTGTGTGTGTGTGTGTGTTTGTGTGTGTGTGTGTGAGACTAAACCTCGCCCACCTGTGAGGGTGCCGTGTGTGATTCTGTAACCAGAGCATGTGAATATCACTGGAATTATTTTTTTATTTTCATAAACATGTAAAGGCTCAATGATGTTATTATTATTCATATTATTGTTATTAGAGATTAAATGGAGATGAACTGATTTGCCTGCTTGCTTGTAAAAAAGAAAAAAATATAATAATTTAATCCTGATGATGTAACAGAGCCACACACACACACACACACACACACACACACACACACACACACACACACACAGTTCAGGTCCGGTTGTGGTCCTGTTGGCTGTCAATAACCATAACATCGCCATGGCAACCTGGCTGACAAGGATGCCCTGTTTCTATAGCAACAGCCATGGAGGAGCAGGCGTCGACCTGCGGCTCCGATCATCAAAGTGCCTCGTTTTATTTCAGCCTCCGTCTGCACAGGGAACGCCGCCATGACACATCACATCACTTCCTGTTCACACCATGTCAGCACTTTGGGACCCTGTTTTTGATTAACAATAGAACTGAAGATCTGACTCGATGGATCATTAAATTAACAGATCGTATCGTTTTAAATCTCGTGCTGTCAGAGAACATATTGACGACCTTAATTTAGAAAATCGATGGTTGTAGCTGCTTCTTAAATGCTAACAGAAGATGTTTTTATATTTTACATTTTAAGACATTTCCCGTCATCGTGTTCCTGAACTTCAGTCCGGATCCGCCCTCTGCTGGGATCAGGACGATCCACCTGATTCTACCTGAGTACGTAATCTTTTGACCACCCCAATTTCTAGATTTCATCCAATCAGATTTCTTTAAACCCCCGACCCCCGTGTACCACCAGCGTCCCTCATTCATCAGATCGATAATTAAAGATGTAGCGTAATTAAATTATTAAGATGCTATTTCTTTATTTAACCTCGGATTTAAGAAGGGCACCACTTCCTGTTTAAAGGAAGAAAATAACTTTAATGGTATAAGTTAATTAATTAATCAGTCAGTTTCATATCTTGAAAGAAGCAAGTTCTGGAAATGTTAAGAAAACACACAAAGTCCTGAATTTTATGTGTAAAATTTAATATAAAAAGGGGTAAACAATGAGGTATAGATGAAAAAGATAAAGAATATGATTATTATGATCAGGATAATGCAATTATAATGTATGGTGACATTATATATTTAGTAATGAGATAAGACGCAGTATTGTTTGAATGACTTTGAAGTGTCTTAAATATCTAGGACAGAGATATTATAATGATCTTTAAGTGTATACTGCACACATCTGTTAAAGGGGTTTCCTTCAGTGGAATGGTTGTTTAGAGGTGTTGTTCGCAGGATGAGTGATGAGTGTCAGGAAATGCCAAGATCAAAGCTAGGATCCCCCACAGTGGAATGTGAACAAATGGACCCTTATGTCCAGAGGGTTGCCCAGGGACATCTGGACAGGAGATTGTATCTGTGACCTGTGTTGTCCTTTGAAGTTTATGACATACATATGTCTAAGACAGAAACCCCTGCAGTTAAAGTAAGAGGGGTTGTCCTAAAAAACAAACAGATGTCCTCATGTGTCCTGTGACATTGTGTATAAATAGCATTCTCAGTGTATGAGATCGATATTGGCTTCTTGTCTCTCCTGAGCAGACGTGTTCAGTGATTCTGTATCTTGTTAATAAACAATTTTGTTTGAAAGCAAGTCAGTCTCAACGGCGAATTTCTTCATCATCCAACATATCATCAACAACGGAAATCCACATCAACTTAATCAGAAAATGGTCAAAAAGGAAAAAGTTGATAAACAAATTTTGGGATTCTATTTGGATTTAAAGGAGAGCTCTGAATAGACATGACTCATTAATCTTCCAACACCCCTTGCCACCAGCAGTCTTACTGTGAGATGTGTTCGATTGAACTCCGCTGGCTGGTCCCGCGTTTCAATCTCTGGCTAGCGGTTCTTTTCAGGCCCAGAGAGGTCCACGGGCCAGATTAGACGCTCTTGCTCCATGCAGCTGGGATGGAGATTGTACGTCGGTTCAGCCGTCGTCTCAGAAGCTCCAAGAGGATCCAACAGGGAAAAAAGTATTAAAGAGTCTTTTGATACGTCGATTTGCAAAGACTTTAGAGAAGAAAGTTCAAAAGACTTGCTTGAGCCAGAAAGAATTGATGTTTCCAAAAATTGTGCGTGAAAAAAAAAGTTCGGCAGAGTCGTCTCTATGGCACAAAAAATAAGTGATTCCTAAGTCCGAAGAGAAGCGAGCAAGAGCTGAAGCTCTAAACTTCAACAAACCAAAAAAAAACTAAAAACCAAAACTGGAGATCTGAGCTCAGTGTGAACTCTTATCACCTGGATGGGAGGAGGGGGGTCTGCAGGAGAAGAAGGGGGCCGTCCACGGGTGACTCCCATTCTGACCAGAGGACAATTGTTTAAACTAAATCGAGTTTACTCAGTAAGATTAAGAATAAGAATCTAAACATATATACGTCACCATACATTCATTTTGATATTATTTCTATCAGATCCACGTTGATGTAGGTTCACGTCATATATTTAGACAACCATTTCTATCAGATTCATGTTGAGATGAAAATCACACCATCTGGGAACATCCTCAGTTAATCCCAGCCTGTAGGTGAACAAAACCATGTTATACAGTCAGCATTCTTAATAAGATATATTAATAAAGTAGGAAAAGAAATTGGTGTCTTTAAATAACACCTTCTATATCTAATATCAAAGAGTATGCTTTATAACACGTCTAAATGTATAATTATGAAGGTTACGTATTCATGGATATTCTAACACTAGATGGCAATAGCGCTCCACGTCAAATTCCTATTAAAGATAATATAACTCTTATTCCTGTTCTGAAGATCAGATTTTGAGTTTAAAAAGATGATTATAATACATTCAATGTGACAATTACAAATATCTAGACGAAGAAAGACATAAATGTTCATTTGATGCAGAATTGAACGCTGTGGTTTAATCAGTTCTTCAGCAGTCCTTCAACAGATGGTCAATTTTACGACTTTGCAGAGACTGGTTTCGGTCATAGTTCATGTCTTTGGGGTCAATTCGTAGATAGCAGAGTGTTCTGTTTCCGCTCGATTGTTTATTCCAGGTGTTGTAAAAGTTCATAATATCCTGTCTGAGAGGGAGACTTAAGTCATTGATCAGTTCTTTTGTTTCTTGGTACAAAGTAACCCAGATGTTAATCCACAGGTTGTAAAACGTGGCTGCTGATAACGGCTACAAAGACGATCAGTTTCAGGGTCGATGCAGAAAACATCCATCACATCATGTTGTGACGAATCAAACATTATTTCACCGTCTGTCTGTCACCTTCTCAGTTACACTACATCTCCCACAAACCTTTGCGCTGCCTTTTAGCCCCTCAGCCCTGCGCTCTCTATAGAGCATTATGATCTTTGTTGCTTTAATAAAACTTTAAACTGAGCTGTGAACAGTCAGCTGACTGCAGCTGTCTCGTGTCGTCTCACTGTTTACATGTCTGTCTCGATGAGTTTGTCATAAACTTCTAGTTTAAATCATTAATGACTGCATATTCAAATGGACAGAGCCTCTCCGTCTCCTCCCGTTGTGAAACCAAAACACACCAAGATGGCCGCCGACCTGTTTAGCTGGTGACGTCCTTTGTAGCGAAGACACATGCAGAAGGCAGCCGATTGGTGGAGTCTCAGTAGTGCCCCGCCCCTTCCTCTAACCATAACACACTTCCTGCTAAAAGGTCAAAGGTCGCTCAGGTGGAATCAGTCCACAGCAGAACAGATTCTTGTGTCCGTTAGTAGCAGACACTCGTGGTTATTTAAACTTTAACGGCTCTTTTGCGCTTCGAGCTGCAATCACCGGTGTCCTGCATTGTTGTGTTAGCATGCTAATGTTAGCGCTCTTTAGTTAGCTCGTAGCTTCACATTGCATGTAAACTGACACAGAATGAGCGTGATCTAAAAACTCTTACTAACATCCAAATAATCAGTGAGTATGTTCTTCTTCTTCTCTCTAGTCCTTGACTAAAACAGCTTTTATACACAAGGGGAGGAGCCGGCTGTCCCGTCCATGTAAACACGGCTCTCACAACAACACAGCCAGCGGGACTTGAGCTTCTCACTCATTGTAGACAGTCATGACTCAGAGACACATTTACACAGGATAGACTGGATTTATGATATATTTATGTGGAACATGTCGCATATTCTTCCTCTTAAAAATGAAAATCTGTCCATCACCTCACATAGAAACAACCTCAGGAAGAGACGACCTACAAAGTATGTTCCGTCAAATGTTGCTTCTCTAATTGCCCGTAGAAAAAAATCGTCCATGATTGATATTTATGATTCCAGATCGGGAATGCTCTGGCAGTAAAATAATCGTAGTGACCTCACACACTTGATGATTATTTGGACAAATAACTGGTTGTGTTATAGACTGTAAATAATAACAAGCAGCAAATCAGGCCACGCCTCCCGCCCCCCCCCCCCCCTTTTGTTTCAACACAATCATTCTAATAGAAATGAGAGAGAGAGTCCAGCCAATGAGTCACAGAGAGATTCAAAATTTATTTACAGATCAGAGACTCAAACACAGACGATAACAGAAGAGACGTTTTCACAGCCGAGGGATGATCAGTGAAGTCAAAGATGAAAGCTTCAGAGCAGGATTTCATCTGAGGATTTCATTGGTCGGTTCAAATGTTATGCTCCTACTCCTACTGGTCGTCCTGCTCCTATTGGACAAATAAACAGCTTCAGTAACAGAGTCAAGACGAAGACTCTGTCAGTCCTCAAGAACACAACAAAACAACACAAAGACACAACAACCAAACAACACAAGAACCCAACACAACAACACAAAGACACAGAGACACAACAGTCAAACAACACAAAGACACAGAGACACAACAGCCAAACAACACAACAACCAAACAACACAAAGACACAGAGACACAACAGCCAAACAACACAACACAAAGACACAACAACCAAACAACACAAAAACGAAACAACACAGAGACACAACAAAACAAGACAGATACACAACAACAACACAACAACAAAACAACACAACGACACAGAGACACAACAACCAAACAACACAACACAACGACACAGAGACACAACAACCAAACAACACAACGACACAACAACCAAACAACACAAAGACACAACAACCAAACAACACAACAACACAACAACAAAACAACACGACACAGAAACACAACAACCAAACAACACAAAGACACAACAAAACAACACAGATACACAACAACAACAACACAACAACAACAAAACAACACAACGACACAGAGACACAACAAAACAACACAGATACACAACAACAACACAACACAAAGACACAACAACACAAAGACACAACAAAACAACACAGATACACAACAACAACAACAACAAAACAACACAGAGACACAACAACCAAACAACACTGCTCCTATTGGACAAACAGCTTCAGTCACAGAGTCAAGACGAAGATGCTGTCAGTGCTCAAGAACACAACACAACAAAACAAAGACACAGAGACACAACAGCCAAACAACACAACAACACAAAGACACAGAGACACGACAGCCAAACAACACAACAACACAAAGACACAGAGACACAACAACCAAACAACACAAAGACACAACAAAACAACACAAAGACACAAAGACACAACAACACAACGACACAGAGACACAACAACCAAACAGCACAACAACACAAAGACACAACAACAAAGAGACACAACAAAACAACACAACACAAAAACACAACAACCAAACAACACAAAGACACAACAACCAAACAACACAAAGACACAACAACACAACAACACAACAACACAGAGACACAACAACCAAACAACATAACAAAACAAAGACACAACAACACAGAGACACAACAAAACAACACAAAGACACAACAACCAAACAACACAATAACACAAAGACACAACAACACAGAGACACAACAAAACAACACAAAGACACAGAGACACAACAACCAAACAACACAATAACACAAAGACACAACACAGAGACACAACAAAACAACACAATGACACAGAGACACAACAACCAAACAACACAACAACACAAAGATACAACAACACAGAGATGCAGCAAAACACAACGACACAGAGACACAACAACCAAATAACACAACAACCAAACAACACAACAACACAAAGACACAGAGACACAACAACCAAACAACACAACAACACAAAGACACAACAAAACAACACAGATACACAACAACACAACAACCAAACAACACAATAACACAGAGACACAACAAAACAACACAAAGACACAACAACCAAACAACACAACAACACAAAGACACAGAGACACAATAACCAAACAACACAACAACACAAAGACACAACAACCAAACAACACAAAGACACAACAACCAAACAACACAAAGACACAACACAACAACACAAAGACACACAGACACAACAACCAAACAACACAACAACACAAAAACACAACAACACAAAGACACAACAACACAACAACACAGAGACACAACAACACAACACAAAGACACAACAACACAGAGACACAAAGACACAACACAAAGACACAACAACCAAACAACACCATCCTCAGTAACAAGATGGCGCTGCCCTGCGGCAACACGGACAACAGTGAGCTGTTGTAGATGTTTGTATTTTGTATGTGATCATTTTGGACTACCGTTCTGTGAGAATGGATGAATGAAGACAAAAAGGGGAATGAACATGGCGTGCTTTTGGACTCTTTTAGTGGCAATCGCGATCCTCGTTGAACTTTTTAACAGCTGCCGAGCAACGACGCTTTGCCCCGGAATAAATCCGGTGATACAATACACACGAGAGCGGCTACTGTCTCTTCGCAATGATGCAAATCCACAGAGACTCATGACAGAAGACCTGCCTCAGGAGATACGATCATCACACCGACAGAGAGCGAGAAAAAGAGGCCGGAGAGGAGGCGTCCGACAGCGGCTGAGAAGGAGAGGAAGCCGGCCGCCGCTACCATCTATGATCCTGTGCAATGCCAGATCGCTGAGAAACAAATTGGACGAACTCCGACTACTGTCAAAAGCCTGCTTTGAATACCGTGAGTCCTGCATAATGACTATTACTGAAACGTGGTAAACATCAGATGTACCAGAGCCTTTGGTTGAAATTGAAGGTTTCAGCCATATCCGCGCTGACAGAACTGAGGACTCCGGGAAGAGCAAAGGAGGCGGGCTCTGTGTGTATGTCAATGACAAGTGGTGCAGGCAGTACACAGTTCGGGGAACTGTCTGCAACAAGGACGTTGAACTATTGTGTGTTAGCCTAAGACCTTTCTACCTGCCCCGGGAATTTGGAAATATTCTGATATGTTCAGTTTATGTTCCCCCTGACGGTAACGCATCCAGGGCAGCTTCTCAAGTGGCGGACTGTGTACAAGAGCAGCTTCAACGCACACCAAACGCCCCCATCTTTATCATGGGAGATTTTAACCACTGTAATCTGAACACTGCATTCCCAGGTTTTGAACAATATATAAAATGCGACACCAGGAAGAGAAAAACATTGGACAAATGTTATGGAAATATCAAGGGTGCATATTCAGCTTCCGCAAAACCCCCTCTGGCAAATTCTGACCACAATACTATCCATCTGATCCCCACTTACAAAACAGCTCTGAAGAGCAGCAAGCCTCTTGTTAAAACTGTCAATGTATGGACTAAAGAGAGTATTGACACACTGAAAGGCTGCTTCTTATGCACAGAATGGGACACTTTTTCTGAGGAGAATGATGTAGACTGTGTTACAGAAGTCACCACAGACTACATTCATTTCTGCATTGATTCTGTGATCCCTAAAAAGACAATAAAAGTTTACCCTAACAGTAAACCTTACATCACAAAGGAGGTAAGAGACTGTATCAACAGGAAAAAACTTGCATTCAAGAATAAGGACCATCTACAACTAAGAGCAGTACAATCAGACTTAAACCAAAGACTGAGAGAGGCAAAACAACAACACAGGGCAACACTGGAGGATAATCTACAAAACATGAACAACAGGAAATTATGGGACTCTGTGAAAACTATGACCAACATGAAATCCACTAAAAAATCTTTATATGATGGGGATGAATTATCCACAGCAAATGAACTGAACATTTTCTTCAAAAGGTTTGATAAACAAGATTTCTCAGCAGAGTGTAGTAGTGTTTTGGAGAACATTCCCACTGTCAGGGCAGATAGGATTTTAATCGACCCCAAGGATGTGGAAAATGTTTTTAAAAGTGTCACTGTCAACAAGGCCACAGGGCCAGACGGCATTTCCGCGTTCTTATTAAAAATGTGTGCAGAGGAACTAACACCTGCTTGGTGCCCCATCTTTCAGAGGTCAGTAGATACAAACACTGTACCAGCAATGTGGAAAAAGGCAGTCATCACACCTATCCCAAAAATTCCATGTCCTAAAGACTGTAATGATTTTAGACCAGTGGCTTTAACTCCTGTTGTAATGAAATGTATGGAAAAACTTATGGTGAGCAGGCTGAAGTCGGAGGTAGGCCCACAGCTAGACCTATACCAATTTGCATACAGACAGCATAGAGGTACTGATGACGCTATCAATAGCATAGTGCACATGGTCACCAAACATCTGGAGAATCCCAAGGCCTACGCTAGATTACTGTTTGTTGATTTTAGTTCAGCGTTTAACACCTTGCAGCCTCACATTCTACTTAACACGCTAAATCAGCTTAGGGTCAATCCATTCATCATTAAATGGTATCATTCATTTCTCACTAACCGCACCCAACAAGTCAGAGTGAACAGAACTGTGTCAGAGCTCACAACCATCAGCACCGGAGCACCCCAGGGGTGTGTTAGCTCACCAGTGCTGTTCACTCTCTACACAAATCAGTGTACCAGCAACAGTGGAAACGTACATGTTGTTAAATTTTCCGATGACACGGCCATCCTGGGCCTTATGGAAACAGACTCGGACATTCACACATATACATCAACAATCAGCAACTTTGTGCAGTGGTGTGACGAACACCATCTCCTCCTCAACACAAAAAAAACAAATGAGATGGTGTTCGACCCTCGGTCTCTTGGCGACCACTCACCAGTGGTCATCCATGATCACACCATAACACAAGTAGAGTCCTACAAATATCTTGGCATCCACATAGACAATAAACTAGTGTGGAAGGCCCAGGTGGAAGCTGTCTGCTCCAGAGTGCAGCAAAGGCTTCACTTTCTGAGAAGACACAGGACCTTTGGTGTATCCCGGGAAGTGCAGCTTCTCTTCTACCATGCAGTAGTAGAGAGCCTCCTACGATATGGTATCTCTGCATGGTTTGGAAATTTGACCGTTCAAGTCAAAGGCCCAAATCAACAGACTCACAAAGACAGCCATGAAAATCATGGGAGTTCATCAACACCCCAGCCTCCAAGACATCTTTCAACAAATCATAATCAGACAGGCACAAAAAATAATCTCAGACCCATCTCATGTTCTTCACCCTGAGTACTAGCTCCTCCCCTCAGGCCGACAATACAGGGTACCCCGAGGGAGGAACAACCGTTTCAGAAATACCTTTGTTCCCTTGTCCATCAAAGCCCTCAACAGTACCTAAACTGTAATGTGTGTGTATACATGTGCATGTATGAGGTGGTGTGAGTGTGTGTGTGAAGATGTGTAGATGTACCTGCACTGTTATCACTTTTCATAACTATTACATATTTATGGTTTTAGTAATTCACTTGTATGGCATTTTATGATTATTTAACTGACATGTTTTACCGACAAATGAATGTATTTTGTTATTTTTTGTTACTGCATCAGAGCTCTGTGAAGTCCAAGACAAATTTCCCACTGGGACAATAAAGTTAATCTTAATCTTAATCTTAATCTTAACACAACAACACAATAATCAAACAACACAAAGACACAGGGACACAACTACCAAACAACACAACGACACAGAAGCACAACAACAAAACAACACGACAACACAAAGACACAACAACACAGAGACACAACAAAACAACACAACACAGAGACACAACAACCAAAGAACACAAAGACACAACAACACAGAGACACAACAACACAACAACACAGAGACACAACAACACAACACAAAGACACAACAACACAGAGACACAACACAACACAAAGACACAACAACACAGAGACACAAAGACACAACACAAAGACACAACAACTAAACAACACAACGACACAATAACCCAACAACACAAAGACACAACAACACAACAACACAGAGACACAACAAAACA
Source organism: Labrus mixtus (assembly GCF_963584025.1). Classification (NCBI taxonomy): domain Eukaryota; kingdom Metazoa; phylum Chordata; class Actinopteri; order Labriformes; family Labridae; genus Labrus; species Labrus mixtus. The sequence continues at coordinate 31,082,560 of NC_083617.1, forward strand.
ACACAACACAGAGACACAACAACCAAATAACACAAAGACACAACAACACAACAACACAAAGACACAACAACACAACACAAAGACACGACAACCAAAGACACAACAACAAAAAAACACAGACACAACAACAAAAAAACACAGAGACACAACAACCAAACAACACAACGACACAGAAGCACAACAACCAAACAACACAACAACACAAAGACACAACAACACAGAGACACAACAAAACAACACGACACAGAGACACAACAACCAAACAACACAATACAAAGACACAACAACACAGAGACACAACAACACAACACAAAGACACAACAACCAAACAACACAACGACACAATAATCAAACAACACAACAACACAAAGACACAGAGACACAACAACCAAACAACACAACGACGCAGAAGCACAACAACAAAACAACACAACAACACAAAGACACAACAACACAACAACACAGAGACACAACAAAACAACACAACACAGAGACACAACAACCAAACAACACAACAACACAAAGACACAACAACCAAACAACACAACAACACAAAGACACAACAACACAACAAAGACACAACGACACAGAGACACAAAGACAAAAAGACACAACAACACAACAACACAAAGACACAATAACCAAACAACACAACAACACAGAGACACAACAACAAAACAACACAACGACACAGAAACAAAACAACCAAACAACACAAAGACACAACAAAACAACACAACGACACAGAGACACAACAACACAACAAAGACACAGAGAAACAACAACAAAACACAGAGACACAACAACAACACAACAACACAACGACACAAAAACACAACAACACAATGACACAAAGACACAACACAACACAGAGACACAACAACAAAGCAACAACACAGAGACAAGAAGACACAACAACACAGAGACACAAAGACACAACAACACAGAGACACAAAGACACAACAAAACAACTCAACGACACAGAGACACAAAGACACAACAACACAACAACACAGAGACACAACACAACGACAAAACAACACAACATAACAACGACACAGAGAAACAACAACACAGAGACACAGAGACACAACAACACAGAGACACGAAGACACAACACAACAACTCAACGACACAGAGACACAACAACAAAACAACACAGATACACAACAACAACACAACAAGAAAACATCACAACGTCACAGAGAAACAACAACACAACAAGGACACAGAGAAACAACAACAAAACACAGAGACACAACAACAACACAACAACACAACACAACAACACAACGACACAACAACACAACACAGAGACACAACAACAACACAACAACACAGAGACACAAAACAAAGACACAACAACACAGACACAAAAAGACACAACAACACAGACACAACAACAAAAAAACACAAGGACACAACAAAACAACACAATGACACAGAGACACAACAACAACACAACAACAAAACATCACAACGTCACAGAGACACAACAACACAAAGACACAACAACACAACAAGGACACAAAGAAACAACAACAAAACACAGAGACACAACAACAACACAACACAACAACACAACAACACAACGACACAAAGACACAACAAAACAACACAGAGACACAACAACAACACAACAACACAGAGACACAAAGACACAACAACACAGAGACACAACAACACAACAGCACAAAGACACAACACAACAACTCAGAGACACAAAGACACAACAAAACAACTCAACGACACAGAGACGCAGACACAAAGACACAAAGACACAAAGACACAACAACACAACTACACAGAGACACAACACAACAACAAAACAACATAACATCACAGAGACACAAAGACACAACAACACAAAGACACAACAACAAAAAAACACAGACACAACAACAAAAAAACACAAAGACACAACAAAACAACACAACGACATAGAGACACAACAACACAAAGACACAACCCTAACCCTCTTTCCATGAAAATTTTCAACTTTTTTGAATCCGAAATCTTTTCATGAAGATTATCAACTTTTTTGAAGCCGAAATACGTCATGAAAATTTTAAACTTTTTTGAATCCGAAATCTTTTCATGAAAATTTTCAACTTCTTTGAATCCGAAATCTTTTCATGAAAATTTTCGACTTTTTTGAAGCCGAAATACTTCATGAAGATTTTCGACTTTTTTGAAGCCGAAATCTTTTCATGAAGATTATCAACTTTTTTGAAGCCGAAATACGTCATGAAAATTTTCAACTTTTTTGAATCCGAAATCTTTTCATGAAAATTTTCAACTTCTTTGAATCCGAAATCGTTTCATGAAAATTTTCGACTTTTTTGAAGCCGAAATACTTCATGAAGATTTTCAACTTTTTTGAAGCCGAAATTCTTCATGAAAATTTTCAACTTTTTTGAAGCCGAAATTCTGTCATGAAAACTTTTAACTTTTTTGAAGCCAAAATCTTTTCAGGAAAATTTTCAACTGTTTTGAAGCTGAAATCTAATCATAAAAATTTTCAACTTTTTTGAAGCCGAAATCTTTTCAGGAAAATGCTCAACTTTTTTGAATCCGAAATGTTTTCAGGAAAATGCTCAACTTTTTTGAATCCGAAATGTTTTCATGAAAATTTTCAACTTTTTTGAAGCCGAAATCCTGTCATGAAAATTTTCAAATTTTTTGAAGCCGAAATCTTTTCATGAAAACTTTCATCTTTTTTGAAGCCGAAATCTTTTTGGGAAAATTTTCAACTTTTTTGAAGCCGAAATCTTTTCATGAAAATTTGCAACTTTCTTGAAGCCGAAATCTTTTCATGAAAATATTCGACTTTTTTAAAACCGAAATCCTATCATGAAAATTTTCAACTTTTTTAAAGCCGAAATCCTGTCATGAAAATGTTCAACTTTTTTGAAGCCGAAATCTTTTCATGAAAATTCTCAACTTTTTTGAAGCCGAAATACTTCATGAAGATTTTCAACTTTTTTGAATCCGAAATCTTTTCATGAAAATTTTCAACTTTTTTGAATCCGAAATCTTTTCATGAAAATTTTCAACTTTTTTGAAGCCGAAATACTTCATGAAGATTTTCGACTTTTTTGAAGCCGAAATCTTTTCATGAAAATTTTCAACTTTTTTGAAGCCGAAATACTTCATGAAGATTTTCGACTTTTTTGAAGCCGAAATGCTGTCATGAAATTTTTCAACTTTTTTGAAGCCGAAATTCTTCATGAAAATTTTCGACTTTTTTGAAGCCGAAATACTTAATTAAAATTTTCAACTGTTTTTGAAGCCGAAATCTTTTCATGAAAATTCTCAACTTTTTTGAAGCCGAAATACTTCATGAAGATTTTCGACTTTTTTGAAGCCGAAATTCTTCATGAAAATTTCAAACTTTTTTGAAGCCGAAATTCTGTCATGAAAACTTTTAACTTTTTTGAAGCCAAAATCTTTTCAGGAAAATTTTCAGCTTTTTTGAAGCCGAAATCTTTTCAGGAAAATGCTCAACTTTTTTGAAGCCGAAATGTTTTCATGAAAATGCTCAACTTTTTTGAATCCGAAATGTTTTCATGAAAATTTTCAACTTTTTTGAAGCCGAAATGTTTTCATGAAAATTTTCAACTTTTTTGAAGCCGAATTCTTTTTGGGAAAATTTTCAACTTTTTTGAAGCCGAAATCTTTTCATGAAAATTTGCAACTTTTTTGGAGCCGAAATCTTTTCATGAAAATTTTCGACTTTTTTAAAGCCGAAATTCTTGATGAAAATTTTCAACTTTTTTGAAGCCGAAATTCTTTATGAAAATGTTCAACTTTTTTGAAGCCGAAATCTTTTCAGGAAAATGCTCAACTTTTTTGAATCCGAAATGTTTTCATGAAAATTTTCACCTTTTTTGAAGCCGAAATCTTTTCATGAAGATTTGCAACTTTTTTGAAGCCGAAATCTTTTTGTGAAAATTTTCAACTTTTTTGAAGCCGAAATCTTTTCATGAAAATTTTCGACTTTTTTAAAACCGAAATCCTATCATGAAAATTTTCAACTTTTTTAAAGCCGAAATACTTCATGAAAATGTTCAACTTTTTTGAAGCCGAAATGCTGTCATGAAAATTTTCGACTTTTTTGAAGCCGAAATCTTTTTGGGAAAATTTTCAACTTTTTTGAAGCCGAAAAACTTCTTGAAAATTTTTGACTTTTTTAAAGCCGAAATCTTGTCATGAAAATGTGCAACTTTTTTGAAGCCGAAATCTTTTCATGAAAATTCTCAACTTTTTTGAAGCCGAAATACTTCATGAAGATTTTCAACTTTTTTGAATCCGAAATCTTTTCATGAAAATTTTTCAACTTCTTTGAATCCGAAATCGTTTCATGAAAATTTTCGACTTTTTTAAGCCGAAATACTTCATGAAGATTTTCAACTTTTTTGAAGCCGAAATTCTTCATGAAAATTTTCAACTTTTTTGAAGCCGAAATTCTGTCATGAAAACTTTTAACTTTTTTGAAGCCAAAATCTTTTCATGAAAATTTTCAACTTTTTTGAAGCTGAAATCTAATCATAAAAATTTTCAACTTTTTTGAAGCCGAAATCTTTTCAGGAAAATGCTCAACTTTTTTGAATCCGAAATGGTTTCAGGAAAATGCTCAACTTTTTTGAATCCGAAATGTTTTCATGAAAATTTTCAACTTTTTTGAAGCCGAAATCCTGACATGAAAATTTTCAAATTTTTTGAAGCCGAAATCTTTTCATGAAAACTTTCATCTTTTTTGAAGCCGAAATCTTTTTGGGAAAATTTTCAACTTTTTTGAAGCCGAAATCTTTTCATGAAAATTTGCAACTTTCTTGAAGCCGAAATCTTTTCATGAAGATTTTCGACTTTTTTGAAGCCGAAATGCTGTCATGAAATTTTTCAACTTTTTTGAAGCCGAAATTCTTCATGAAAATTTTCGACTTTTTTGAAGCCGAAATACTTAATTAAAATTTTCAACTTTTTTTGAAGCCGAAATCTTTTCATGAAAATTCTCAACTTTTTTGAAGCCGAAATACTTCATGAAGATTTTCGACTTTTTTGAAGCCGAAATTCTTCATGAAAATTTCAAACTTTTTTGAAGCCGAAATTCTGTCATGAAAACTTTTAACTTTTTTGAAGCCAAAATCTTTTCAGGAAAATTTTCAGCTTTTTTGAAGCCGAAATCTTTTCAGGAAAATGCTCAACTTTTTTGAAGCCGAAATGTTTTCATGAAAATGCTCAACTTTTTTGAATCTGAAATGTTTTCATGAAAATGTGCAACTTTTTTGAAGCCGAAATCCTGTCATGAAAATTTTCAAATTTTTTGAAGCCGAAATCTTTTTGGGAAAATTTTCAACTTTTTTGAAGCCGAAATCTTTTCATGAAAATTTGCAACTTTTTTGGAGCCGAAATCTTTTCATGAAAATTTTCGACTTTTTTAAAGCCGAAATTCTTGATGAAAATGTTCAACTTTTTTGAAGCCGAAATCTTTTCAGGAAAATGCTCAACTTTTTTGAATCCGAAATGTTTTCATGAAAATTTTCACCTTCTTTGAAGCCGAAATCTTTTAATGAAGATTTTCAACTTTTTTGAAGCCGAAATCCTGTCATGAAAATGTGCAACTTTTTTGAAGCCGAAATCTTTTTGTGAAAATTTTCAACTTTTTTGAAGCCGAAATCTTTTCATGAAAATTTTCGACTTTTTTAAAACCGAAATCTTTTCATGAAAATTTTCAACTTTTTTAAAGCCGAAATACTTCATGAAAATGTTCAACTTTTTTGAAGCCGAAATGCTGTCATGAAAATTTTCGACTTTTTTGAAGCCGAAATCTTTTTGGGAAAATTTTCAACTTTTTTGAAGCCGAAAAACTTCTTGAAAATTTTTGACTTTTTTAAAGCCAAAATCTTGTCATGAAAATGTGCAACTTTTTTGAAGCCGAAATCTTTTCATGAAAATTCTCAACTGTTTTGAAGCCGAAATACTTCATGAAGATTTTCGACTTTTTTGAAGCCGAAATTCTTCATGAAAATTTCAAACTTTTTTGAAGCCGAAATTCTGTCATGAAAACTTTTAACTTTTTTGAAGCCAAAATCTTTTCAGGAAAATTTTCAGCTTTTTTGAAGCCGAAATCTTTTCAGGAAAATGCTCAACTTTTTTGAAGCCGAAATGTTTTCATGAAAATGCTCAACTTTTTTGAATCCGAAATGTTTTCATGAAAATTTTCAACTTCTTTGAAGCCGAAATCCTGTCATGAAAATTTTCAAATTTTTTGAAGCCGAAATCTTTTTGGGAAAATTTTCAACTTTTTTGAAGCCGAAATCTTTTCATGAAAATTTGCAACTTTTTTGGAGCCGAAATCTTTTCATGAAAATTTTCGACTTTTTTAAAGCCGAAATTCTTGATGAAAATTTTCAACTTTTTTGAAGCCGAAATTCTTTATGAAAATGCTCAACTTTTTTGAAGCCGAAATCTTTTCAGGAAAATGCTCAACTTTTTTGAATCCGAAATGTTTTCATGAAAATTTTCACCTTTATTGAAGCCGAAATCTTTTCATGAAGATTTTCAACTTTTTTGAAGCCGAAATCCTGTCATGAAAATGTGCAACTTTTTTGAAGCCGAAATCTTTTTGTGAAAATCTTCAACTTTTTTGAAGCCGAAATCTTTTCATGAAAATTTTCGACTTTTTTAAAACCGAAATCCTATCATGAAAATTTTCAACTTTTTTAAAGCCGAAATACTTCATGAAAATGTTCAACTTTTTTGAAGCCGAAATGCTGTCATGAAAATTTTCGACTTTTTTGAAGCCGAAATCTTTTTGGGAAAATTTTCAACTTTTTTGAAGCCGAAAAACTTCTTGAAAATTTTTGACTTTTTTAAAGCCGAAATCTTGTCATGAAAATGTGCAACTTTTTTGAAGCCGAAATCTTTTCATGAAAATTCTCAACTTTTTTGAAGCCGAAATACTTCATGAAGATTTTTGACTTTTTTGAAGCCGAAATGCTGCCATGAAAATTTTCAACTTTTTTGAAGCCGAAATTCTTCATGAACATGTTCAACTTTTTTGAAGCCGAAATTCTTCATGAAAATGTTAAACTTTTTTAAAGCCGAAATACTTCATGAAAATTTTCAACTTTTTTGAAGCCGAAATTCTTCATGAAAATTTTCAACTTTTTTAAAGCCAAAATCCTGTCATGAACATATGCAACTTTTTTGAAGCCGAAATCTTTTCATGAAAATTTGCAACTTTTTTTGAGCCGAAATCTTTTCATGAAAATTTTCGACTTTTTTAAAGCCGAAATTCTTGATGAAAATTTTCAACTTTTTTGAAGCCGAAATTCTTTATGAAAATGTTCAACTTTTTTGAAGCTGAAATGTTTTCATGAAAATGCTCAACTTTTTTGAATCCGAAATGTTTTCATGAAAATTTTCAACTTTTTTGAAGCCGAAATCCTGTCATGAAAATTTTCAACTTTTTTGAAGCCGAAATACTTCATGAAAATGTTCAACTTTTTTGAAGCCGAAATGCTGTCATGAAAATTTTCGACTTTTTTGAAGCCGAAATCTTTTTGGGAAAATTTTCAACTTTTTTGAAGCCGAAAAACTTCTTGAAAATTTTTGACTTTTTTAAAGCCGAAATCTTGTCATGAAAATGTGCAACTTTTTTGAAGCCGAAATCTTTTCATGAAAATTCTCAACTGTTTTGAAGCCGAAATACTTCATGAAGATTTTCGACTTTTTTGAAGCCGAAATCCTGTCATGAAAATGTGCAACTTTTTTGAAGCCGAAATCTTTTTGTGAAAATTTTCAACTTTTTTGAAGCCGAAATCTTTTCATGAAAATTTTCGACTTTTTTAAAACCGAAATCCTATCATGAAAATTTTCAACTTTTTTAAAGCCGAAATACTTCATGAAAATGTTCAACTTTTTTGAAGCCGAAATGCTGTCATGAAAATTTTCGACTTTTTTGAAGCCGAAATCTTTTTGGGAAAATTTTCAACTTTTTTGAAGCCGAAAAACTTCTTGAAAATTTTTGACTTTTTTAAAGCCGAAATCTTGTCATGAAAATGTGCAACTTTTTTGAAGCCGAAATCTTTTCATGAAAATTCTCAACTTTTTTGAAGCCGAAATACTTCATGAAGATTTTCAACTTTTTTGAATCCGAAATCTTTTCATGAAAATTTTTCAACTTCTTTGAATCCGAAATCGTTTCATGAAAATTTTCGACTTTTTTGAAGCCGAAATACTTCATGAAGATTTTCAACTTTTTTGAAGCCGAAATTCTTCATGAAAATTTTCAACTTTTTTGAAGCCGAAATTCTGTCATGAAAACTTTTAACTTTTTGAAGCCAAAATCTTTTCAGGAAAATTTTCAACTTTTTTGAAGCTGAAATCTAATCATAAAAATTTTCAACTTTTTTGAAGCCGAAATCTTTTCAGGAAAATGCTCAACTTTTTTGAATCCGAAATGGTTTCAGGAAAATGCTCAACTTTTTTGAATCCGAAATGTTTTCATGAAAATTTTCAACTTTTTTGAAGCCGAAATCCTGACATGAAAATTTTCAAATTTTTTGAAGCCGAAATCTTTTCATGAAAACTTTCATCTTTTTTGAAGCCGAAATCTTTTTGGGAAAATTTTCAACTTTTTTGAAGCCGAAATCTTTTCATGAAAATTTGCAACTTTCTTGAAGCCGAAATCTTTTCATGAAAATTTTCGACTTTTTTAAAACCGAAATCCTATCATGAAAATTTTCAACTTTTTTAAAGCCGAAATCTTGTCATGAAAATGTTCAACTTTTTTGAAGCCGAAATCTTTTCATGAAAATTCTCAACTTTTTTGAAGCCGAAATACTTCATGAAGATTTTCAACTTTTTTGAATCCGAAATCTTTTCATGAAAATTTTCAACTTTTTTGAATCCGAAATCTTTTCATGAAAATGTTCAACTTTTTTGAAGCCGAAATACTTCATGAAGATTTTCGACTTTTTTGAAGCCGAAATCTTTTCATGAAAATTTTCAACTTTTTTGAAGCCGAAATACTTCATGAAGATTTTCGACTTTTTTGAAGCCGAAATGCTGTCATGAAATTTTTCAACTTTTTTGAAGCCGAAATCTTTTCAGGAAAATGCTCAACTTTTTTGAATCCGAAATGTTTTCATGAAAATTTTCACCTTTATTGAAGCCGAAATCTTTTCATGAAGATTTTCAACTTTTTTGAAGCCGAAATCCTGTCATGAAAATGTGCAACTTTTTTGAAGCCGAAATCTTTTTGTGAAAATCTTCAACTTTTTTGAAGCCGAAATCTTTTCATGAAAATTTTCGACTTTTTTAAAACCGAAATCCTATCATGAAAATTTTCAACTTTTTTAAAGCCGAAATACTTCATGAAAATGTTCAACTTTTTTGAAGCCGAAATGCTGTCATGAAAATTTTCGACTTTTTTGAAGCCGAAATCTTTTTGGGAAAATTTTCAACTTTTTTGAAGCCGAAAAACTTCTTGAAAATTTTTGACTTTTTTAAAGCCGAAATCTTGTCATGAAAATGTGCAACTTTTTTGAAGCCGAAATCTTTTCATGAAAATTCTCAACTTTTTTGAAGCCGAAATACTTCATGAAGATTTTTGACTTTTTTGAAGCCGAAATGCTGCCATGAAAATTTTCAACTTTTTTGAAGCCGAAATTCTTCATGAACATGTTCAACTTTTTTGAAGCCGAAATTCTTCATGAAAATGTTAAACTTTTTTAAAGCCGAAATACTTCATGAAAATTTTCAACTTTTTTGAAGCCGAAATTCTTCATGAAAATTTTCAACTTTTTTAAAGCCAAAATCCTGTCATGAACATATGCAACTTTTTTGAAGCCGAAATCTTTTCATGAAAATGTGCAACTTTTTTTGAGCCGAAATCTTTTCATGAAAATTTTCGACTTTTTTAAAGCCGAAATTCTTGATGAAAATTTTCAACTTTTTTGAAGCCGAAATTCTTTATGAAAATGTTCAACTTTTTTGAAGCTGAAATGTTTTCATGAAAATGCTCAACTTTTTTGAATCCGAAATGTTTTCATGAAAATTTTCAACTTTTTTGAAGCCGAAATCCTGTCATGAAAATTTTCAACTTTTTTGAAGCCGAAATCTTTTTGGGAAAATTTTCAACTTTTTTGAAGCCGAAATCTTTTCATGAAAATTTGCAACTTTTTTGGAGCCGAAATCTTTTCATGAAAATTTTCGACTTTTTTAAAGCCGAAATTCTTGATGAAAATTTTCAACTTTTTTGAAGCCGAAATTCTTTATGAAAATGTTCAACTTTTTTGAAGCCGAAATCTTTTCAGGAAAATGCTCAACTTTTTTGAATCCGAAATGTTTTCATGAAAATTTTCACCTTTTTTGAAGCCGAAATCCTGTCATGAAAATGTGCAACTTTTTTGAAGCCGAAATCTTTTTGTGAAAATTTTCAACTTTTTTGAAGCCGAAATCTTTTCATGAAAATTTTCGACTTTTTTAAAACCGAAATCCTATCATGAAAATTTTCAACTTTTTTAAAGCCGAAATACTTCATGAAAATGTTCAACTTTTTTGAAGCCGAAATGCTGTCATGAAAATTTTCGACTTTTTTGAAGCCGAAATCTTTTTGGGAAAATTTTCAACTTTTTTGAAGCCGAAAAACTTCTTGAAAATTTTTGACTTTTTTAAAGCCGAAATCTTGTCATGAAAATGTGCAACTTTTTTGAAGCCGAAATCTTTTCATGAAAATTCTCAACTTTTTTGAAGCCGAAATACTTCATGAAGATTTTCAACTTTTTTGAATCCGAAATCTTTTCATGAAAATTTTTCAACTTCTTTGAATCCGAAATCGTTTCATGAAAATTTTCGACTTTTTTGAAGCCGAAATACTTCATGAAGATTTTCAACTTTTTTGAAGCCGAAATTCTTCATGAAAATTTTCAACTTTTTTGAAGCCGAAATTCTGTCATGAAAACTTTTAACTTTTTTGAAGCCAAAATCTTTTCAGGAAAATTTTCAACTTTTTTGAAGCTGAAATCTAATCATAAAAATTTTCAACTTTTTTAAAGCCGAAATCTTTTCAGGAAAATGCTCAACTTTTTTGAATCCGAAATGTTTTCAGGAAAATGCTCAACTTTTTTGAATCCGAAATGTTTTCATGAAAATTTTCAACTTTTTTGAAGCCGAAATCCTGACATGAAAATTTTCAAATTTTTTGAAGCCGAAATCTTTTCATGAAAACTTTCATCTTTTTTGAAGCCGAAATCTTTTTGGGAAAATTTTCAACTTTTTTGAAGCCGAAATCTTTTCATGAAAATTTGCAACTTTCTTGAAGCCGAAATCTTTTCATGAAAATTTTCGACTTTTTTAAAACCGAAATCCTATCATGAAAATTTTCAACTTTTTTAAAGCCGAAATCTTGTCATGAAAATGTTCAACTTTTTTGAAGCCGAAATCTTTTCATGAAAATTCTCAACTTTTTTGAAGCCGAAATACTTCATGAAGATTTTCAACTTTTTTGAATCCGAAATCTTTTCATGAAAATTTTCAACTTTTTTGAATCCGAAATCTTTTCATGAAAATTTTCAACTTTTTTGAAGCCGAAATACTTCATGAAGATTTTCGACTTTTTTGAAGCCGAAATCTTTTCATGAAAATTTTCAACTTTTTTGAAGCCGAAATACTTCATGAAGATTTTCGACTTTTTTGAAGCCGAAATGCTGTCATGAAATTTTTCAACTTTTTTGAAGCCGAAATCTTTTCAGGAAAATGCTCAACTTTTTTGAATCCGAAATGTTTTCATGAAAATTTTCACCTTTATTGAAGCCGAAATCTTTTCATGAAGATTTTCAACTTTTTTGAAGCCGAAATCCTGTCATGAAAATGTGCAACTTTTTTGAAGCCGAAATCTTTTTGTGAAAATCTTCAACTTTTTTGAAGCCGAAATCTTTTCATGAAAATTTTCGACTTTTTTAAAACCGAAATCCTATCATGAAAATTTTCAACTTTTTTAAAGCCGAAATACTTCATGAAAATGTTCAACTTTTTTGAAGCCGAAATGCTGTCATGAAAATTTTCGACTTTTTTGAAGCCGAAATCTTTTTGGGAAAATTTTCAACTTTTTTGAAGCCGAAAAACTTCTTGAAAATTTTTGACTTTTTTAAAGCCGAAATCTTGTCATGAAAATGTGCAACTTTTTTGAAGCCGAAATCTTTTCATGAAAATTCTCAACTTTTTTGAAGCCGAAATACTTCATGAAGATTTTTGACTTTTTTGAAGCCGAAATGCTGCCATGAAAATTTTCAACTTTTTTGAAGCCGAAATTCTTCATGAACATGTTCAACTTTTTTGAAGCCGAAATTCTTCATGAAAATGTTAAACTTTTTTAAAGCCGAAATACTTCATGAAAATTTTCAACTTTTTTGAAGCCGAAATTCTTCATGAAAATTTTCAACTTTTTTAAAGCCAAAATCCTGTCATGAACATATGCAACTTTTTTGAAGCCGAAATCTTTTCATGAAAATTTGCAACTTTTTTTGAGCCGAAATCTTTTCATGAAAATTTTCGACTTTTTTAAAGCCGAAATTCTTGATGAAAATTTTCAACTTTTTTGAAGCCGAAATTCTTTATGAAAATGTTCAACTTTTTTGAAGCTGAAATGTTTTCATGAAAATGCTCAACTTTTTTGAATCCGAAATGTTTTCATGAAAATTTTCAACTTTTTTGAAGCCGAAATCCTGTCATGAAAATTTTCAACTTTTTTGAAGCCGAAATCTTTTTGGGAAAATTTTCAACTTTTTTGAAGCCGAAATCTTTTCATGAAAATTTGCAACTTTTTTGGAGCCGAAATCTTTTCATGAAAATTTTCGACTTTTTTAAAGCCGAAATTCTTGATGAAAATTTTCAACTTTTTTGAAGCCGAAATTCTTTATGAAAATGTTCAACTTTTTTGAAGCCGAAATCTTTTCAGGAAAATGCTCAACTTTTTTGAATCCGAAATGTTTTCATGAAAATTTTCACCTTTTTTGAAGCCGAAATCCTGTCATGAAAATGTGCAACTTTTTTGAAGCCGAAATCTTTTTGTGAAAATTTTCAACTTTTTTGAAGCCGAAATCTTTTCATGAAAATTTTCGACTTTTTTAAAACCGAAATCCTATCATGAAAATTTTCAACTTTTTTAAAGCCGAAATACTTCATGAAAATGTTCAACTTTTTTGAAGCCGAAATGCTGTCATGAAAATTTTCGACTTTTTTGAAGCCGAAATCTTTTTGGGAAAATTTTCAACTTTTTTGAAGCCGAAAAACTTCTTGAAAATTTTTGACTTTTTTAAAGCCGAAATCTTGTCATGAAAATGTGCAACTTTTTTGAAGCCGAAATCTTTTCATGAAAATTCTCAACTTTTTTGAAGCCGAAATACTTCATGAAGATTTTCAACTTTTTTGAATCCGAAATCTTTTCATGAAAATTTTTCAACTTCTTTGAATCCGAAATCGTTTCATGAAAATTTTCGACTTTTTTGAAGCCGAAATACTTCATGAAGATTTTCAACTTTTTTGAAGCCGAAATTCTTCATGAAAATTTTCAACTTTTTTGAAGCCGAAATTCTGTCATGAAAACTTTTAACTTTTTTGAAGCCAAAATCTTTTCAGGAAAATTTTCAACTTTTTTGAAGCTGAAATCTAATCATAAAAATTTTCAACTTTTTTGAAGCCGAAATCTTTTCAGGAAAATGCTCAACTTTTTTGAATCCGAAATGTTTTCAGGAAAATGCTCAACTTTTTTGAATCCGAAATGTTTTCATGAAAATTTTCAACTTTTTTGAAGCCGAAATCCTGACATGAAAATTTTCAAATTTTTTGAAGCCGAAATCTTTTCATGAAAACTTTCATCTTTTTTGAAGCCGAAATCTTTTTGGGAAAATTTTCAACTTTTTTGAAGCCGAAATCTTTTCATGAAAATTTGCAACTTTCTTGAAGCCGAAATCTTTTCATGAAAATTTTCGACTTTTTTAAAACCGAAATCCTATCATGAAAATTTTCAACTTTTTTAAAGCCGAAATCTTGTCATGAAAATGTTCAACTTTTTTGAAGCCGAAATCTTTTCATGAAAATTCTCAACTTTTTTGAAGCCGAAATACTTCATGAAGATTTTCAACTTTTTTGAATCCGAAATCTTTTCATGAAAATTTTCAACTTTTTTGAATCCGAAATCTTTTCATGAAAATTTTCAACTTTTTTGAAGCCGAAATACTTCATGAAGATTTTCGACTTTTTTGAAGCCGAAATCTTTTCATGAAAATTTTCAACTTTTTTGAAGCCGAAATACTTCATGAAGATTTTCGACTTTTTTGAAGCCGAAATGCTGTCATGAAATTTTTCAACTTTTTTGAAGCCGAAATTCTTCATGAAAATTTTCGACTTTTTTGAAGCCGAAATACTTAATTAAAATTTTCAACTTTTTTTGAAGCCGAAATCTTTTCATGAAAATTCTCAACTTTTTTGAAGCCGAAATACTTCATGAAGATTTTCGACTTTTTTGAAGCCGAAATTCTTCATGAAAATTTCAAACTTTTTTGAAGCCGAAATTCTGTCATGAAAACTTTTAACTTTTTTGAAGCCAAAATCTTTTCAGGAAAATTTTCAGCTTTTTTGAAGCCGAAATCTTTTCAGGAAAATGCTCAACTTTTTTGAAGCCGAAATGTTTTCATGAAAATGCTCAACTTTTTTGAATCTGAAATCTTGTCATGAAAATGTTCAACTTTTTTGAAGCCGAAATCTTTTCATGAAAATTCTCAACTTTTTTGAAGCCGAAATACTTCATGAAGATTTTCAACTTTTTTGAATCCGAAATCTTTTCATGAAAATTTTCAACTTTTTTGAATCCGAAATCTTTTCATGAAAATTTTCAACTTTTTTGAAGCCGAAATACTTCATGAAGATTTTCGACTTTTTTGAAGCCGAAATCTTTTCATGAAAATTTTCAACTTTTTTGAAGCCGAAATACTTCATGAAGATTTTCGACTTTTTTGAAGCCGAAATGCTGTCATGAAATTTTTCAACTTTTTTGAAGCCGAAATTCTTCATGAAAATTTTCGACTTTTTTGAAGCCGAAATACTTAATTAAAATTTTCAACTTTTTTTGAAGCCGAAATCTTTTCATGAAAATTCTCAACTTTTTTGAAGCCGAAATACTTCATGAAGATTTTCGACTTTTTTGAAGCCGAAATTCTTCATGAAAATTTCAAACTTTTTTGAAGCCGAAATTCTGTCATGAAAACTTTTAACTTTTTTGAAGCCAAAATCTTTTCAGGAAAATTTTCAGCTTTTTTGAAGCCGAAATCTTTTCAGGAAAATGCTCAACTTTTTTGAAGCCGAAATGTTTTCATGAAAATGCTCAACTTTTTTGAATCTGAAATGTTTTCATGAAAATGTGCAACTTTTTTGAAGCCGAAATCCTGTCATGAAAATTTTCAAATTTTTTGAAGCCGAAATCTTTTTGGGAAAATTTTCAACTTTTTTGAAGCCGAAATCTTTTCATGAAAATTTGCAACTTTTTTGGAGCCGAAATCTTTTCATGAAAATTTTCGACTTTTTTAAAGCCGAAATTCTTGATGAAAATTTTCAACTTTTTTGAAGCCGAAATTCTTTATGAAAATGTTCAACTTTTTTGAAGCCGAAATCTTTTCAGGAAAATGCTCAACTTTTTTGAATCCGAAATGTTTTCATGAAAATTTTCACCTTCTTTGAAGCCGAAATCTTTTAATGAAGATTTTCAACTTTTTTGAAGCCGAAATCCTGTCATGAAAATGTGCAACTTTTTTGAAGCCGAAATCTTTTTGTGAAAATTTTCAACTTTTTTGAAGCCGAAATCTTTTCATGAAAATTTTCGACTTTTTTAAAACCGAAATCTTTTCATGAAAATTTTCAACTTTTTTAAAGCCGAAATACTTCATGAAAATGTTCAACTTTTTTGAAGCCGAAATCTTTTTGGGAAAATTTTCAACTTTTTTGAAGCCGAAAAACTTCTTGAAAATTTTTGACTTTTTTGAAGCCGAAAAACTTCTTGAAAATTTTTGACTTTTTTAAAGCCAAAATCTTGTCATGAAAATGTGCAACTTTTTTGAAGCCGAAATCTTTTCATGAAAATTCTCAACTGTTTTGAAGCCGAAATACTTCATGAAGATTTTCGACTTTTTTGAAGCCGAAATTCTTCATGAAAATTTCAAACTTTTTTGAAGCCGAAATTCTGTCATGAAAACTTTTAACTTTTTTGAAGCCAAAATCTTTTCAGGAAAATTTTCAGCTTTTTTGAAGCCGAAATCTTTTCAGGAAAATGCTCAACTTTTTTGAAGCTGAAATGTTTTCATGAAAATGCTCAACTTTTTTGAATCCGAAATGTTTTCATGAAAATTTTCAACTTCTTTGAAGCCGAAATCCTGTCATGAAAATTTTCAAATTTTTTGAAGCCGAAATCTTTTTGGGAAAATTTTCAACTTTTTTGAAGCCGAAATCTTTTCATGAAAATTTGCAACTTTTTTGGAGCCGAAATCTTTTCATGAAAATTTTCGACTTTTTTAAAGCCGAAATTCTTGATGAAAATTTTCAACTTTTTTGAAGCCGAAATTCTTTATGAAAATGCTCAACTTTTTTGAAGCCGAAATCTTTTCAGGAAAATGCTCAACTTTTTTGAATCCGAAATGTTTTCATGAAAATTTTCACCTTTATTGAAGCCGAAATCTTTTCATGAAGATTTTCAACTTTTTTGAAGCCGAAATCCTGTCATGAAAATGTGCAACTTTTTTGAAGCCGAAATCTTTTTGTGAAAATCTTCAACTTTTTTGAAGCCGAAATCTTTTCATGAAAATTTTCGACTTTTTTAAAACCGAAATCCTATCATGAAAATTTTCAACTTTTTTAAAGCCGAAATACTTCATGAAAATGTTCAACTTTTTTGAAGCCGAAATGCTGTCATGAAAATTTTCGACTTTTTTGAAGCCGAAATCTTTTTGGGAAAATTTTCAACTTTTTTGAAGCCGAAAAACTTCTTGAAAATTTTTGACTTTTTTAAAGCCGAAATCTTGTCATGAAAATGTGCAACTTTTTTGAAGCCGAAATCTTTTCATGAAAATTCTCAACTTTTTTGAAGCCGAAATACTTCATGAAGATTTTTGACTTTTTTGAAGCCGAAATGCTGCCATGAAAATTTTCAACTTTTTTGAAGCCGAAATTCTTCATGAACATGTTCAACTTTTTTGAAGCCGAAATTCTTCATGAAAATGTTAAACTTTTTTAAAGCCGAAATACTTCATGAAAATTTTCAACTTTTTTGAAGCCGAAATTCTTCATGAAAATTTTCAACTTTTTTAAAGCCAAAATCCTGTCATGAACATATGCAACTTTTTTGAAGCCGAAATCTTTTCATGAAAATTTGCAACTTTTTTTGAGCCGAAATCTTTTCATGAAAATTTTCGACTTTTTTAAAGCCGAAATTCTTGATGAAAATTTTCAACTTTTTTGAAGCCGAAATTCTTTATGAAAATGTTCAACTTTTTTGAAGCTGAAATGTTTTCATGAAAATGCTCAACTTTTTTGAATCCGAAATGTTTTCATGAAAATTTTCAACTTTTTTGAAGCCGAAATCCTGTCATGAAAATTTTCAACTTTTTTGAAGCCGAAATCTTTTTGGGAAAATTTTCAACTTTTTTGAAGCCGAAATCTTTTCATGAAAATTTGCAACTTTTTTGGAGCCGAAATCTTTTCATGAAAATTTTCGACTTTTTTAAAGCCGAAATTCTTGATGAAAATTTTCAACTTTTTTGAAGCCGAAATTCTTTATGAAAATGTTCAACTTTTTTGAAGCCGAAATCTTTTCAGGAAAATGCTCAACTTTTTTGAATCCGAAATGTTTTCATGAAAATTTTCACCTTTTTTGAAGCCGAAATCCTGTCATGAAAATGTGCAACTTTTTTGAAGCCGAAATCTTTTTGTGAAAATTTTCAACTTTTTTGAAGCCGAAATCTTTTCATGAAAATTTTCGACTTTTTTAAAACCGAAATCCTATCATGAAAATTTTCAACTTTTTTAAAGCCGAAATACTTCATGAAAATGTTCAACTTTTTTGAAGCCGAAATGCTGTCATGAAAATTTTCGACTTTTTTGAAGCCGAAATCTTTTTGGGAAAATTTTCAACTTTTTTGAAGCCGAAAAACTTCTTGAAAATTTTTGACTTTTTTAAAGCCGAAATCTTGTCATGAAAATGTGCAACTTTTTTGAAGCCGAAATCTTTTCATGAAAATTCTCAACTTTTTTGAAGCCGAAATACTTCATGAAGATTTTCAACTTTTTTGAATCCGAAATCTTTTCATGAAAATTTTTCAACTTCTTTGAATCCGAAATCGTTTCATGAAAATTTTCGACTTTTTTGAAGCCGAAATACTTCATGAAGATTTTCAACTTTTTTGAAGCCGAAATTCTTCATGAAAATTTTCAACTTTTTTGAAGCCGAAATTCTGTCATGAAAACTTTTAACTTTTTTGAAGCCAAAATCTTTTCAGGAAAATTTTCAACTTTTTTGAAGCTGAAATCTAATCATAAAAATTTTCAACTTTTTTGAAGCCGAAATCTTTTCAGGAAAATGCTCAACTTTTTTGAATCCGAAATGTTTTCAGGAAAATGCTCAACTTTTTTGAATCCGAAATGTTTTCATGAAAATTTTCAACTTTTTTGAAGCCGAAATCCTGTCATGAAAATTTTCAAATTTTTTAAAGCCGAAATCTTGTCATGAAAATGTTCAACTTTTTTGAAGCCGAAATCTTTTCATGAAAATTCTCAACTTTTTTGAAGCCGAAATACTTCATGAAGATTTTCAACTTTTTTGAATCCGAAATCTTTTCATGAAAATTTTCAACTTTTTTGAATCCGAAATCTTTTCATGAAAATTTTCAACTTTTTTGAAGCCGAAATACTTCATGAAGATTTTCGACTTTTTTGAAGCCGAAATCTTTTCATGAAAATTTTCAACTTTTTTGAAGCCGAAATACTTCATGAAGATTTTCGACTTTTTTGAAGCCGAAATGCTGTCATGAAATTTTTCAACTTTTTTGAAGCCGAAATTCTTCATGAAAATTTTCGACTTTTTTGAAGCCGAAATACTTAATTAAAATTTTCAACTTTTTTTGAAGCCGAAATCTTTTCATGAAAATTCTCAACTTTTTTGAAGCCGAAATACTTCATGAAGATTTTCGACTTTTTTGAAGCCGAAATTCTTCATGAAAATTTCAAACTTTTTTGAAGCCGAAATTCTGTCATGAAAACTTTTAACTTTTTTGAAGCCAAAATCTTTTCAGGAAAATTTTCAGCTTTTTTGAAGCCGAAATCTTTTCAGGAAAATGCTCAACTTTTTTGAAGCCGAAATGTTTTCATGAAAATGCTCAACTTTTTTGAATCCGAAATGTTTTCATGAAAATGTGTAACTTTTTTGAAGCCGAAATCCTGTCATGAAAATTTTCAAATTTTTTGAAGCCGAAATCTTTTTGGGAAAATTTTCAACTTTTTTGAAGCCGAAATCTTTTCATGAAAATTTGCAACTTTTTTGGAGCCGAAATCTTTTCATGAAAATTTTCGACTTTTTTAAAGCCGAAATTCTTGATGAAAATTTTCAACTTTTTTGAAGCCGAAATTCTTTATGAAAATGTTCAACTTTTTTGAAGCCGAAATCTTTTCAGGAAAATGCTCAACTTTTTTGAATCCGAAATGTTTTCATGAAAATTTTCACCTTTTTTGAAGCCGAAATCTTTTAATGAAGATTTTCAACTTTTTTGAATCCGAAATCTTTTCATGAAAATTTTTCAACTTCTTTGAATCCGAAATCGTTTCATGAAAATTTTCGACTTTTTTGAAGCCGAAATACTTCATGAAGATTTTCAACTTTTTTGAAGCCGAAATTCTTCATGAAAATTTTCAACTTTTTTGAAGCCGAAATTCTGTCATGAAAACTTTTAACTTTTTTGAAGCCAAAATCTTTTCAGGAAAATTTTCAACTTTTTTGAAGCCGAAATCTTTTCAGGAAAATGCTCAACTTTTTTGAATCCGAAATGTTTTCAGGAAAATGCTCAACATTTTTGAATCCGAAATGTTTTCATGAAAATTTTCAACTTTTTTGAAGCCGAAATCCTGTCATGAAAATTTTCAAATTTTTTGAAGCCGAAATCTTTTCATGAAAACTTTCATCTTTTTTGAAGCCGAAATCTTTTTGGGAAAATTTTCAACTTTTTTGAAGCCGAAATCTTTTCATGAAAATTTGCAACTTTCTTGAAGCCGAAATCTTTTCATGAAAATTTTCGACTCTTTTAAAACCGAAATCCTATCATGAAAATTTTCAACTTTTTTAAAGCCGAAATCTTGTCATGAAAATGTTCAACTTTTTTGAAGCCGAAATCTTTTCATGAAAATTCTCAACTTTTTTGAAGCCGAAATACTTCATGAAGATTTTCAACTTTTTTGAATCCGAAATCTTTTCATGAAAATTTTCAACTTTTTTGAATCCGAAATCTTTTCATGAAAATTTTCAACTTTTTTGAAGCCGAAATACTTCATGAAGATTTTCGACTTTTTTGAAGCCGAAATCTTTTCATGAAAATTTTCAACTTTTTTGAAGCCGAAATACTTCATGAAGATTTTCGACTTTTTTGAAGCCGAAATGCTGTCATGAAATTTTTCAACTTTTTTGAAGCCGAAATTCTTCATGAAAATTTTCGACTTTTTTGAAGCCGAAATACTTAATTAAAATTTTCAACTTTTTTTGAAGCCGAAATCTTTTCATGAAAATTCTCAACTTTTTTGAAGCCGAAATACTTCATGAAGATTTTCGACTTTTTTGAAGCCGAAATTCTTCATGAAAATTTCAAACTTTTTTGAAGCCGAAATTCTGTCATGAAAACTTTTAACTTTTTTGAAGCCAAAATCTTTTCAGGAAAATTTTCAGCTTTTTTGAAGCCGAAATCTTTTCAGGAAAATGCTCAACTTTTTTGAAGCCGAAATGTTTTCATGAAAATGCTCAACTTTTTTGAATCCGAAATGTTTTCATGAAAATGTGCAACTTTTTTGAAGCCGAAATCCTGTCATGAAAATTTTCAAATTTTTTGAAGCCGAAATCTTTTTGGGAAAATTTTCAACTTTTTTGAAGCCGAAATCTTTTCATGAAAATTTGCAACTTTTTTGGAGCCGAAATCTTTTCATGAAAATTTTCGACTTTTTTAAAGCCGAAATTCTTGATGAAAATTTTCAACTTTTTTGAAGCCGAAATTCTTTATGAAAATGTTCAACTTTTTTGAAGCCGAAATCTTTTCAGGAAAATGCTCAACTTTTTTGAATCCGAAATGTTTTCATGAAAATTTTCACCTTTTTTGAAGCCGAAATCTTTTAATGAAGATTTTCAACTTTTTTGAAGCCGAAATCCTGTCATGAAAATGTGCAACTTTTTTGAAGCCGAAATCTTTTTGTGAAAATTTTCGACTTTTTTGAAGCCGAAATCTTTTCATGAAAATTTTCGACTTTTTTAAAACCGAAATCTTTTCATGAAAATTTTCAACTTTTTTAAAGCCGAAATACTTCATGAAAATGTTCAACTTTTTTGAAGCCGAAATCTTTTCATGAAGATTTTCAACTTTTTTGAAGATGAAATCCTGTCATGAAAATGTGCAACTTTTTTGAAGCCGAAATCTTTTTGTGAAAATTTTCAACTTTTTTGAAGCCGAAATCTTTTCATGAAAATTTTCGACTTTTTTAAAACCGAAATGCTGTCATGAAAATTTTCAACTTTTTTGAAGCCGAAATCTTTTCATGAAAATTTTCGACTTTTTTAAAACCGAAATGCTGTCATGAAAATTTTCGACTTTTTTAAAGCCGAAATTCTTGATGAAAATTTTCAACTTTTTTGAAGCCGAAATTCTTTATGAAAATGTTCAACTTTTTTGAAGCTGAAATCTAATCATAAAAATTTTCAACTTTGTTGAAGCCGAAATCTTTTCAGGAAAATGCTCAACTTTTTTGAAGCCGAAATCTTTTCAGGAAAATTCTCACCTTTTTTGAAGCCGAAATACTTCATGAAGATTTTCAACTTTTTTGAAGCCGAAATGCTGTCATGAAAATTTTCAACTTTTTTGAAGCCGAAATTCTTCATGAACATGTTCAACTTTTTTGAAGCCGAAATTCTTCATGAAAATGTTAAACTTTTTTAAAGCCGAAATCCTGTCATGAAAATATGCAACTTTTTTGAAGCCGACATGCTGTCATGAAAATTTTTCGACTTTTTTGAAGCCGAAATCTTTTTGGGAAAATTTTCAACTTTTTTGAAGCCGAAAAACTTCTTGAAAATTTTTGACTTTTTTAAAGCCGAAATCTTGTCATGAAAATGTGCAACTTTTTTGAAGCCGAAATCTTTTCATGAAAATTCTCAACTTTTTTGAAGCCGAAATACTTCATGAAGATTTTCGACTTTTTTGAAGCCGAAATTCTTCATGAAAATTTCAAACTTTTTTGAAGCCGAAATTCTGTCATGAAAACTTTTAACTTTTTTGAAGCCAAAATCTTTTCAGGAAAATTTTCAGCTTTTTTGAAGCCGAAATCTTTTCAGGAAAATGCTCAACTTTTTTGAAGCCGAAATGTTTTCATGAAAATGCTCAACTTTTTTGAATCCGAAATGTTTTCATGAAAATGTGCAACTTTTTTGAAGCCGAAATCCTGTCATGAAAATTTTCAAATTTTTTGAAGCCGAAATCTTTTTGGGAAAATTTTCAACTTTTTTGAAGCCGAAATCTTTTCATGAAAATTTGCAACTTTTTTGGAGCCGAAATCTTTTCATGAAAATTTTCGACTTTTTTAAAGCCGAAATTCTTGATGAAAATTTTCAACTTTTTTGAAGCCGAAATTCTTTATGAAAATGTTCAACTTTTTTGAAGCCGAAATCTTTTCAGGAAAATGCTCAACTTTTTTGAATCCGAAATGTTTTCATGAAAATTTTCACCTTTTTTGAAGCCGAAATCTTTTAATGAAGATTTTCAACTTTTTTGAAGCCGAAATCCTGTCATGAAAATGTGCAACTTTTTTGAAGCCGAAATCTTTTTGTGAAAATTTTCGACTTTTTTGAAGCCGAAATCTTTTCATGAAAATTTTCGACTTTTTTAAAACCGAAATCTTTTCATGAAAATTTTCAACTTTTTTAAAGCCGAAATACTTCATGAAAATGTTCAACTTTTTTGAAGCCGAAATCTTTTCATGAAGATTTTCAACTTTTTTGAAGATGAAATCCTGTCATGAAAATGTGCAACTTTTTTGAAGCCGAAATCTTTTTGTGAAAATTTTCAACTTTTTTGAAGCCGAAATCTTTTCATGAAAATTTTCGACTTTTTTAAAACCGAAATGCTGTCATGAAAATTTTCAACTTTTTTGAAGCCGAAATCTTTTCATGAAAATTTTCGACTTTTTTAAAACCGAAATGCTGTCATGAAAATTTTCGACTTTTTTAAAGCCGAAATTCTTGATGAAAATTTTCAACTTTTTTGAAGCCGAAATTCTTTATGAAAATGTTCAACTTTTTTGAAGCTGAAATCTAATCATAAAAATTTTCAACTTTGTTGAAGCCGAAATCTTTTCAGGAAAATGCTCAACTTTTTTGAAGCCGAAATCTTTTCAGGAAAATTCTCACCTTTTTTGAAGCCGAAATACTTCATGAAGATTTTCAACTTTTTTGAAGCCGAAATGCTGTCATGAAAATTTTCAACTTTTTTGAAGCCGAAATTCTTCATGAACATGTTCAACTTTTTTGAAGCCGAAATTCTTCATGAAAATGTTAAACTTTTTTAAAGCCGAAATCCTGTCATGAAAATATGCAACTTTTTTGAAGCCGACATGCTGTCATGAAAATTTTTCGACTTTTTTGAAGCCGAAATCTTTTTGGGAAAATTTTCAACTTTTTTGAAGCCGAAAAACTTCTTGAAAATTTTTGACTTTTTTAAAGCCGAAATCTTGTCATGAAAATGTGCAACTTTTTTGAAGCCGAAATCTTTTCATGAAAATTCTCAACTTTTTTGAAGCCGAAATACTTCATGAAGATTTTTGACTTTTTTGAAGCCGAAATGCTGTCATGAAAATTTTCAACTTTTTTGAAGCCGAAATTCTTCATGAACATGTTCAACTTTTTTGAAGCCGAAATTCTTCATGAAAATGTTAAACTTTTTTAAAGCCGAAATACTTCATGAAAATTTTCAACTTTTTTGAAGCCGAAATTCTTCATGAAAATTTTCAACTTTTTTAAAGCCAAAATCCTGTCATGAAAATATGCAACTTTTTTTGAAGCCGAAATCTTTTCATGAAAATTTGCAACTTTTTTGGAGCCGAAATCTTTTCATGAAAATTTTCGACTTTTTTAAAGCCGAAATTCTTGATGAAAATTTTCAACTTTTTTGAAGCCGAAATTCTTTATGAAAATGTTCAACTTTTTTGAAGCTGAAATCTAATCATAAAAATTTTCAACTTTGTTGAAGCCGAAATCTTTTCAGGAAAATACTCAACTTTTTTGAATCCGAAATGTTTTCATGAAAATTTTCACCTTTTTTGAAGCCGAAATCTTTTCATGAAGATTTTCAACTTTTTTGAAGCCGAAATCCTGTCATGAAAATTTTCAACTTTTTTAAAGCCGAAATCTTTTCATGAAGATTTTCGACTTTTTTGAAGCCGAAATCCTGTCATGAAAATTTTCAACTTTTTTAAAGCCGAAATCCTGTCATGAAAATGTGCAACTTTTTTGAAGCCGAAATCTTTTCATGAAAATTTTCGACTTTTTTAAAACCGAAATCCTATCATGAAAATTTTCAACTTTTTTAAAGCCGAAATACTTCATGAAAATGTGCAACTTTTTTGAAGCCGAAATCTTTTCATGAAAATTTTCGACTTTTTTAAAACCGAAATCCTATCATGAAAATTTTCAACTTTTTTAAAGCCGAAATACTTCATGAAAATGTTCAACTTTTTTGAAGCCGAAATGCTGTCATGAAAATTTTCGACTTTTTTGAAGCCGAAATCTTTTTGGGAAAATTTTCAACTTTTTTGAAGCCGAAAAACTTCTTGAAAATTTTTGACTTTTTTAAAGCCGAAATGCTGTCATGAAAATTTTCAACTTTTTTGAAGCCGAAATTCTTCATGAACATGTTCAACTTTTTTGAAGCCGAAATTCTTCATGAAAATGTTAAACTTTTTTAAAGCCGAAATACTTCATGAAAATCTTCAACTTTTTTGAAGCCGAAATTCTTCATGAAAATGTTCAACTTTTTTAAAGCCAAAATCCTGTCATGAAAATATGCAACTTTTGTGAAGCCGAAATCTTTTCATGAAAATTTGCAACTTTTTTGGAGCCGAAATCTTTTCATGAAAATTTTCGACTTTTTTAAAGCCGAAATTCTTGATGAAAATTTTCAACTTTTTTGAAGCCGAAATTCTTTATGAAAATGTTCAACTTTTTTGAAGCTGAAATCTAATCATAAAAATTTTCAACTTTGTTGAAGCCGAAATCTTTTCAGGAAAATGCTCAACTTTTTTGAAGCCGAAATCTTTTCAGGAAAATTCTCAACTTTTTTGAAGCCGAAATACTTCATGAAGATTTTCAACTTTTTTGAAGCCGAAATGCTGTTATGAAAATTTTCAACTTTTTTGAAGCCGAAATTCTTCATGAACATGTTCAACTTTTTTGAAGCCGAAATTCTTCATGAAAATGTTAAACTTTTTTAAAGCCGAAATACTTCATGAAAATTTTCAACTTTTTTGAAGCCGAAATTCTTCATGAAAATTTTCAACTTTTTTAAAGCCCAAATCCTGTCATGAAAATATGCAACTTTTTTGAAGCCGAAATGCTGTCATGAAAATTTTTCGACTTTTTTGAAGCCGAAATCTTTTTGGGAAAATTTTCAACTTTTTTGAAGCCGAAAAACTTCTTGAAAATTTTGACTTTTTTAAAGCCGAAATCTTGTCATGAAAATGTGCAACTTTTTTGAAGCCGAAATCTTTTCATGAAAATTCTCAACTTTTTTGAAGCCGAAATACTTCATGAAGATTTTTGACTTTTTTGAAGCCGAAATGCTGTCATGAAAATTTTCAACTTTTTTGAAGCCGAAATTCTTCATGAACATGTTCAACTTTTTTGAAGCCGAAATTCTTCATGAAAATGTTAAACTTTTTTAAAGCCGAAATACTTCATGAAAATTTTCAACTTTTTTGAAGCCGAAATTCTTCATGAAAATTTTCAACTTTTTTAAAGCCAAAATCCTGTCATGAAAATATGCAACTTTTTTTGAAGCCGAAATCTTTTCATGAAAATTTGCAACTTTTTTGGAGCCGAAATCTTTTCATGAAAATTTTCGACTTTTTTAAAGCCGAAATTCTTGATGAAAATTTTCAACTTTTTTGAAGCCGAAATTCTTTATGAAAATGTTCAACTTTTTTGAAGCTGAAATCTAATCATAAAAATTTTCAACTTTGTTGAAGCCGAAATCTTTTCAGGAAAATACTCAACTTTTTTGAATCCGAAATGTTTTCATGAAAATTTTCACCTTTTTTGAAGCCGAAATCTTTTCATGAAGATTTTCAACTTTTTTGAAGCCGAAATCCTGTCATGAAAATTTTCAACTTTTTTAAAGCCGAAATCTTTTCATGAAGATTTTCGACTTTTTTGAAGCCGAAATCCTGTCATGAAAATTTTCAACTTTTTTAAAGCCGAAATCCTGTCATGAAAATGTGCAACTTTTTTGAAGCCGAAATCTTTTCATGAAAATTTTCGACTTTTTTAAAACCGAAATCCTATCATGAAAATTTTCAACTTTTTTAAAGCCGAAATACTTCATGAAAATGTGCAACTTTTTTGAAGCCGAAATCTTTTCATGAAAATTTTCGACTTTTTTAAAACCGAAATCCTATCATGAAAATTTTCAACTTTTTTAAAGCCGAAATACTTCATGAAAATGTTCAACTTTTTTGAAGCCGAAATGCTGTCATGAAAATTTTCGACTTTTTTGAAGCCGAAATCTTTTTGGGAAAATTTTCAACTTTTTTGAAGCCGAAAAACTTCTTGAAAATTTTTGACTTTTTTAAAGCCGAAATGCTGTCATGAAAATTTTCAACTTTTTTGAAGCCGAAATTCTTCATGAACATGTTCAACTTTTTTGAAGCCGAAATTCTTCATGAAAATGTTAAACTTTTTTAAAGCCGAAATACTTCATGAAAATCTTCAACTTTTTTGAAGCCGAAATTCTTCATGAAAATTTTCAACTTTTTTAAAGCCAAAATCCTGTCATGAAAATATGCAACTTTTTTGAAGCCGAAATCTTTTCATGAAAATTTGCAACTTTTTTGGAGCCGAAATCTTTTCATGAAAATTTTCGACTTTTTTAAAGCCGAAATTCTTGATGAAAATTTTCAACTTTTTTGAAGCCGAAATTCTTTATGAAAATGTTCAACTTTTTTGAAGCTGAAATCTAATCATAAAAATTTTCAACTTTGTTGAAGCCGAAATCTTTTCAGGAAAATGCTCAACTTTTTTGAAGCCGAAATCTTTTCAGGAAAATTCTCAACTTTTTTGAAGCCGAAATACTTCATGAAGATTTTCAACTTTTTTGAAGCCGAAATGCTGCCATGAAAATTTTCAGCTTTTTTGAAGCCGAAATTCTTCATGAACATGTTCAACTTTTTTGAAGCCGAAATTCTTCATGAAAATGTTAAACTTTTTTAAAGCCGAAATACTTCATGAAAATTTTCAACTTTTTTGAAGCCGAAATTCTGTCGTGAAAATTTTCATCTTTTTTGAAGCCCAAATACTTCATGAAAATGTTCGACTTTTTTAAAGCCGAAATCCTGTCGTGAAAATTTTCAACTTTTTTGAAATCTTAATCTTTTCATGAAAATTTTCAACTTTGTTGAAGCCGAAATACTTCATGAAAATGTTCGACTTTTTTAAAGCCGAAATCATGTCGTGAAAATTTTCAACTTTTTTGAAGCCGAAATCTTTTCATGAAAATTTTCAACTTTTTTGAAGCCGAAATCTTTTCATGAAAATTTTCAACTTTTTTGAAGCTGAAATACTTCATGAAAATGTTCGACTTTTTTAAAGCCGAAATCCTGTCGTGAAAATTTTCAACTTTTTTGAAGCTGAAATACTTCATGAAAATGTTCGACTTTTTTAAAGTCGAAATCCTGTCGTGAAAATGTTCAACTTTTTTGAAGCCGAAATACTTCATGAAAATGTTCGACTTTTTTAAAGCCGAAATCCTGTCGTGAAAATTTTCAACTTTTTTGAAGCCGAAATCTTTTCATGCAAATTTTCAACTTTTTTGAAGCCGAAATCTTTTCATGAAAATTTTCAACTTTTTTGAAGCCGAAATCTTTTCATGAAAATTTTCAACTTTTTAGAAGCTGAAATACTTCATGAAAATGTTCGACTTTTTTAAAGCCGAAATCCTGTCGTGAAAATTTTCAACTTTTTTGAAGCCGAAATCTTTTCATGAAAATTTTCAACTTTTTTGAAGCCGAAATCTTTTCATGAAAATTTTCAACTTTTTTGAAGCTGAAATACTTCATGAAAATGTTCGACTTTTTTAAAGCCGAAATCCTGTCGTGAAAATTTTCAACTTTTTTGAAGCCCAAATACTTCATGAAAATGTTCAACTTTTTTGAAGCCGAAATACTTCATGAAAATGTTCGACTTTTTTAAAGCCGAAATCTTGTCGTGAAAATTTTCAACCTTTTTGAAGCCGAAATACTTCAAGAAAATGTTCGACTTTTTTAAAGCCGAAATCCTGTCGTGAAAATTTGCAACCTTTTTGAAGCCCAAATACTTCATGAAAATGTTCGATTTTTTTAAAGCCGAAATCCTGTCGTGAAAATTTTCAACTTTTTTGAAGCCGAAATCTTCTGTTGAAAATTTTCAACTTTTTTGAAGCCGAAATCTTTTCATGAAAATTTTCAACTTTTTTGAAGCCGAAATCTTTTCATGAAAATTTTCAACTTTTTTGAAGCCGAAATCTTTTCATGAAAATTTTCAACTTTTTAGAAGCTGAAATCTTTTCATGAAAAATTTCAACTTTTTTGAAGCCGAAATCTTTTCATGAAAATTTTCAACTTTTTTGAAGCCGAAATCTTTTCATGAAAATTTTCAACTTTTTTGAAGATGAAATACTTCATGAAAATGTTCGACTTTTTTGAAGCCGAAATACTTCATGAAAATGTTCGACTTTTTTGAAGCCGAAATACTTCATGAAAATGTTCGACTTTTTTGAAGCCGAAATACTTCATGAAAATGTTCGACTTTTTTAAAGTCGAAATCCTGTCGTGAAAATTTTCAACTTTTTTGAAGCCCAAATACTTCATGAAAATGTTCGACTTTTTTAAAGCCGAAATCCTGTCGTGAAAATTTTCATCTTTTTTGAAGCCCAAATACTTGATGAAAATGTTCGACTTTTTTAAAGTCGAAATCCTGTCGTGAAAATTTGCAACTTTTTTGAAGCCCAAATACTTCATGAAAATGTTCGACTTTTTTAAAGCCGAAATCCTGTCGTGAAAATTTTCATCTTTTTTGAAGCCGAAATACTTCATGAAAATGTTCGACTTTTTTGAAGCCGAAATACTTCATGAAAATGTTCGACTTTTTTAAAGTCGAAATCCTGTCGTGAAAATTTTTAACTTTTTTGAAGCCCAAATACTTCATGAAAATGTTCGACTTTTTTAAAGCCGAAATCCTGTCGTGAAAATTTTCATCTTTTTTGAAGCCCAAATACTTGATGAAAATGTTCAACTTTTTTAAAGCCGAAATCCTGTCGTGAAAATTTTCAACTTTTTTGAAACCGAAATCTTTTCATGAAAATTTTCAACTTTTTTGAAGCCGAAATCTTTTCATGAAAATTTTCAACTTTTTAGAAGCTGAAATACTTCATGAAAATGTTCGACTTTTTTAAAGCCGAAATCCTGTCGTGAAAATTTTCAAACTTTTTGAAGCCGAAATACTTCATGAAAATGTTCGACTTTTTTAAAGTCGAAATCCTGTCGTGAAAATGTTCAACTTTTTTGAAGCCGAAATACTTCATGAAAATGTTCGACTTTTTTAAAGCCGAAATCCTGTCGTGAAAATTTTCAACTTTTTTGAAGCCGAAATCTTTTCATGAAAATTTTCAACTTTTTTGAAGCCGAAATCTTTCCATGAAAATTTTCAACTTTTTTGAAGCCGAAATCTTTTCATGAAAATTTTCAACTTTTTTGAAGCCGAAATCTTTTCATGAAAATTTTCAACTTTTTAGAAGCTGAAATACTTCATGAAAATGTTCGACTTTTTTAAAGCCGAAATCCTGTCGTGAAAATTTTCAACTTTTTTGAAGCCGAAATCTTTTCATGAAAATTTTCAACTTTTTTGAAGCCGAAATCTTTTCATGAAAATTTTCAACTTTTTTGAAGCTGAAATACTTCATGAAAATGTTCGACTTTTTTAAAGCCGAAATCCTGTCGTGAAAATTTTCAACTTTTTTGAAGCCCAAATACTTCATGAAAATGTTCAACTTTTTTGAAGCCGAAATACTTCATGAAAATGTTCGACTTTTTTAAAGCCGAAATCTTGTCGTGAAAATTTTCAACCTTTTTGAAGCCGAAATACTTCATGAAAATGTTCGACTTTTTTAAAGCCGAAATCCTGTCGTGAAAATTTGCAACCTTTTTGAAGCCCAAATACTTCATGAAAATGTTCGATTTTTTTAAAGCCGAAATCCTGTCGTGAAAATTTTCAACTTTTTTGAAGCCGAAATCTTCTGTTGAAAATTTTCAACTTTTTTGAAGCCGAAATCTTTTCATGAAAATTTTCAACTTTTTTGAAGCCGAAATCTTTTCATGAAAATTTTCAACTTTTTTGAAGCCGAAATCTTTTCAGGAAAATTTTCAACTTTTTTGAAGCCGAAATCTTTTCATGAAAATTTTCAACTTTTTTGAAGATGAAATACTTCATGAAAATGTTCGACTTTTTTGAAGCCGAAATACTTCATGAAAATGTTCAACTTTTTTGAAGCCGAAATCTTTTCATGAAAATTTTCAACTTTTTTGAAGCCGAAATCTTTTCATGAAAATTTTCAACTTTTTTGAAGCCGAAATCTTTTCATGAAAATTTTCAACTTTTTTGAAGCTGAAATACTTCATGAAAATGTTCGACTTTTTTAAAGCCGAAATCCTGTCGTGAAAATTTTCAACTTTTTTGAAGCCAAAATACTTCATGAAAATGTTCGACTTTTTTAAAGCCGAAATCCTGTCGAGAAAATTTGCAACCTTTTTGAAGCCCAAATACTTCATGAAAATGTTCGACTTTTTTAAAGCCGAAATCCTGTCGTGAAAATTTTCATCTTTTTTGAAGCCGAAATACTTCATGAAAATGTTCGACTTTTTTAAAGCCGAAATCCTGTCGTGAAAATTTTCAACTTTTTTGAAACCGAAATCTTTTCATGAAAATTTTCAACTTTGTTGAAGCCGAAATACTTCATGAAAATGTTCGACTTTTTTAAAGCCGAAATCATGTCGTGAAAATTTTCAACTTTTTTGAAGCCGAAATCTTTTCATGAAAATTTTAAACTTTTTTGAAGCCGAAATCTTTTCATGAAAATTTTCAACTTTTTAGAAGCTGAAATACTTCATGAAAATGTTCGACTTTTTTAAAGCCGAAATCCTGTCGTGAAAATTTTCAACCTTTTTGAAGCCGAAATACTTCATGAAAATGTTCGACTTTTTTAAAGTCGAAATCCTGTCGTGAAAATGTTCAACTTTTTTGAAGCCGAAATACTTCATGAAAATGTTCGACTTTTTTAAAGCCGAAATCCTGTCATGAAAATTTTCAACTTTTTTGAAGCCGAAATCTTTTCATGAAAATTTTCAACTGTTTTGAAGCCGAAATCTTTTCATGAAAATTTTCAACTTTTTAGAAGCTGAAATACTTCATGAAAATGTTCGACTTTTTTAAAGCCGAAATCCTGTCATGAAAATTTTCAACTTTTTTGAAGCCGAAATCTTTTCATGAAAATTTTCAACTTTTTTGAAGCCGAAATCTTTTCATGAAAATTTTCAACTTTTTTGAAGCTGAAATACTTCATGAAAATGTTCGACTTTTTTAAAGCCGAAATCCTGTCGTGAAAA
The DNA here is from genome assembly GCF_963584025.1 of Labrus mixtus. Taxonomy (NCBI): domain Eukaryota; kingdom Metazoa; phylum Chordata; class Actinopteri; order Labriformes; family Labridae; genus Labrus; species Labrus mixtus. The sequence continues at coordinate 31,114,756 of NC_083617.1, forward strand.
TTTTCAACTTTTTTGAAGCCCAAATACTTCATGAAAATGTTCAACTTTTTTGAAGCCGAAATACTTCATGAAAATGTTCGACTTTTTTAAAGCCGAAATCCTGTCGTGAAAATTTTCAACCTTTTTGAAGCCGAAATCTTTTCATGAAAATTTTCAACTTTTTAGAAGCTGAAATACTTCATGAAAATGTTCGACTTTTTTAAAGCCGAAATCTTTTCATGAAAATTTTCAACTTTTTTGAAGCCGAAATCTTTTCATGAAAATTTTCAACTTTTTTGAAGCTGAAATACTTCATGAAAATGTTCGACTTTTTTAAAGCCGAAATCCTGTCGTGAAAATTTTCAACTTTTTTGAAGCCAAAATACTTCATGAAAATGTTCGACTTTTTTAAAGCCGAAATCCTGTCGAGAAAATTTGCAACCTTTTTGAAGCCGAAATCTTTTCATGAAAATTTTCAACTGTTTTGAAGCCGAAATCTTTTCATGAAAATTTTCAACTTTTTAGAAGCTGAAATACTTCATGAAAATGTTCGACTTTTTTAAAGCCGAAATCTTTTCATGAAAATTTTCAACTTTTTTGAAGCCGAAATCTTTTCATGAAAATTTTCAACTTTTTTGAAGCTGAAATACTTCATGAAAATGTTCGACTTTTTTAAAGCCGAAATCCTGTCGTGAAAATTTTCAACTTTTTTGAAGCCAAAATACTTCATGAAAATGTTCGACTTTTTTAAAGCCGAAATCCTGTCGAGAAAATTTGCAGCCTTTTTGAAGCCCAAATACTTCATGAAAATGTTCGACTTTTTTAAAGCCGAAATCCTGTCGTGAAAATTTTCATCTTTTTTGAAGCCGAAATACTTCATGAAAATGTTCGACTTTTTTAAAGCCGAAATCCTGTCGTGAAAATTTTCAACTTTTTTGAAACCGAAATCTTTTCATGAAAATTTTCAACTTTGTTGAAGCCGAAATACTTCATGAAAATGTTCGACTTTTTTAAAGCCGAAATCATGTCGTGAAAATTTTCAACTTTTTTGAAGCCGAAATCTTTTCATGAAAATTTTAAACTTTTTTGAAGCCGAAATCTTTTCATGAAAATTTTCAACTTTTTAGAAGCTGAAATACTTCATGAAAATGTTCGACTTTTTTAAAGCCGAAATCCTGTCGTGAAAAATTTCAACCTTTTTGAAGCCGAAATACTTCATGAAAATGTTCGACTTTTTTAAAGCCGAAATCATGTCGTGAAAATTTTCAACTTTTTTGAAGCCGAAATCTTTTCATGAAAATTTTCAACTTTTTTGAAGCCGAAATCTTTTCATGAAAATTTTCAACTTTTTAGAAGCTGAAATACTTCATGAAAATGTTCGAGTTTTTTAAAGTCGAAATCCTGTCGTGAAAATGTTCATCTTTTTTGAAGCCGAAATACTTCATGAAAATGTTCGACTTTTTTAAAGCCGAAATCCTGTCGTGAAAATTTTCAACTTTTTTGAAGTCGAAATCTTTTCATGAAAATTTTCAACTTTTTTGAAGCCGAAATCTTTTCATGAAAATTTTCAACTTTTTTGAAGCCGAAATCTTTTCATGAAAATTTTCAACTTTTTAGAAGCTGAAATACTTCATGAAAATGTTCGACTTTTTTAAAGCCGAAATCCTGTCGAGAAAATTTGCAACCTTTTTGAAGCCCAAATACTTCATGAAAATGTTCGACTTTTTTAAAGCCGAAATCCTGTCGTGAAAATTTTCATCTTTTTTGAAGCCGAAATACTTCATGAAAATGTTCGACTTTTTTAAAGCCGAAATCCTGTCGTGAAAATTTTCAACTTTTTTGAAACCGAAATCTTTTCATGAAAATTTTCAACTTTGTTGAAGCCGAAATACTTCATGAAAATGTTCGACTTTTTTAAAGCCGAAATCATGTCGTGAAAATTTTCAACTTTTTTGAAGCCGAAATCTTTTCATGAAAATTTTCAACTTTTTTGAAGCCGAAATCTTTTCATGAAAATTTTCAACTTTTTAGAAGCTGAAATACTTCATGAAAATGTTCGACTTTTTTAAAGCCGAAATCCTGTCGTGAAAATTTTCAACCTTTTTGAAGCCGAAATACTTCATGAAAATGTTCGACTTTTTTAAAGTCGAAATCCTGTCGTGAAAATGTTCAACTTTTTTGAAGCCGAAATACTTCATGAAAATGTTCGACTTTTTTAAAGCCGAAATCCTGTCGTGAAAATTTTCAACTTTTTTGAAGCCGAAATCTTTTCATGAAAATTTTCAACTTTTTAGAAGCTGAAATACTTCATGAAAATGTTCGACTTTTTTAAAGCCGAAATCTTTTCATGAAAATTTTCAACTTTTTTGAAGCCGAAATCTTTTCATGAAAATTTTCAACTTTTTTGAAGCTGAAATACTTCATGAAAATGTTCGACTTTTTTAAAGCCGAAATCCTGTCGTGAAAATTTTCAACTTTTTTGAAGCCAAAATACTTCATGAAAATGTTCGACTTTTTTAAAGCCGAAATCCTGTCGAGAAAATTTGCAACCTTTTTGAAGCCCAAATACTTCATGAAAATGTTCGACTTTTTTAAAGCCGAAATCCTGTCGTGAAAATTTTCATCTTTTTTGAAGCCGAAATACTTCATGAAAATGTTCGACTTTTTTAAAGCCGAAATCCTGTCGTGAAAATTTTCAACTTTTTTGAAACCGAAATCTTTTCATGAAAATTTTCAACTTTGTTGAAGCCGAAATACTTCATGAAAATGTTCGACTTTTTTAAAGCCGAAATCATGTCGTGAAAATTTTCAACTTTTTTGAAGCCGAAATCTTTTCATGAAAATTTTAAACTTTTTTGAAGCCGAAATCTTTTCATGAAAATTTTCAACTTTTTAGAAGCTGAAATACTTCATGAAAATGTTCGACTTTTTTAAAGCCGAAATCCTGTCGTGAAAATTTTCAACCTTTTTGAAGCCGAAATACTTCATGAAAATGTTCGACTTTTTTAAAGTCGAAATCCTGTCGTGAAAATGTTCAACTTTTTTGAAGCCGAAATACTTCATGAAAATGTTCGACTTTTTTAAAGCCGAAATCCTGTCATGAAAATTTTCAACTTTTTTGAAGCCGAAATCTTTTCATGAAAATTTTCAACTGTTTTGAAGCCGAAATCTTTTCATGAAAATTTTCAACTTTTTAGAAGCTGAAATACTTCATGAAAATGTTCGACTTTTTTAAAGCCGAAATCCTGTCATGAAAATTTTCAACTTTTTTGAAGCCGAAATCTTTTCATGAAAATTTTCAACTTTTTTGAAGCCGAAATCTTTTCATGAAAATTTTCAACTTTTTTGAAGCTGAAATACTTCATGAAAATGTTCGACTTTTTTAAAGCCGAAATCCTGTCGTGAAAATTTTCAACTTTTTTGAAGCCCAAATACTTCATGAAAATGTTCAACTTTTTTGAAGCCGAAATACTTCATGAAAATGTTCGACTTTTTTAAAGCCGAAATCCTGTCGTGAAAATTTTCAACCTTTTTGAAGCCGAAATCTTTTCATGAAAATTTTCAACTTTTTAGAAGCTGAAATACTTCATGAAAATGTTCGACTTTTTTAAAGCCGAAATCTTTTCATGAAAATTTTCAACTTTTTTGAAGCCGAAATCTTTTCATGAAAATTTTCAACTTTTTTGAAGCTGAAATACTTCATGAAAATGTTCGACTTTTTTAAAGCCGAAATCCTGTCGTGAAAATTTTCAACTTTTTTGAAGCCAAAATACTTCATGAAAATGTTCGACTTTTTTAAAGCCGAAATCCTGTCGAGAAAATTTGCAACCTTTTTGAAGCCGAAATCTTTTCATGAAAATTTTCAACTGTTTTGAAGCCGAAATCTTTTCATGAAAATTTTCAACTTTTTAGAAGCTGAAATACTTCATGAAAATGTTCGACTTTTTTAAAGCCGAAATCCTGTCATGAAAATGTTCAACTTTTTTGAAGCCGAAATCTTTTCATGAAAATTTTCAACTTTTTTGAAGCCGAAATCTTTTCATGAAAATTTTCAACTTTTTTGAAGCTGAAATACTTCATGAAAATGTTCGACTTTTTTAAAGCCGAAATCCTGTCATGAAAATTTTCAACTTTTTTGAAGCCGAAATCTTTTCATGAAAATTTTCAACTTTTTTGAAGCCGAAATCTTTTCATGAAAATTTTCAACTTTTTTCAAGCCGAAATCTTTTCATGAAAATTTTCAACTTTTTAGAAGCTGAAATACTTCATGAAAATGTTCGACTTTTTTAAAGCCGAAATCCTGTCATGAAAATTTTCAACTTTTTTGAAGCCGAAATCTTTTCATGAAAATTTTCAACTTTTTTGAAGCCGAAATCTTTTCATGAAAATTTTCAACTTTTTTGAAGCTGAAATACTTCATGAAAATGTTCGACTTTTTTAAAGCCGAAATCCTGTCGTGAAAATTTTCAACTTTTTTGAAGCCCAAATACTTCATGAAAATGTTCAACTTTTTTGAAGCCGAAATACTTCATGAAAATGTTCGACTTTTTTAAAGCCGAAATCCTGTCGTGAAAATTTTCAACCTTTTTGAAGCCGAAATCTTTTCATGAAAATTTTCAACTTTTTTGAAGCCGAAATCTTTTCATGAAAATTTTCAACTTTTTAGAAGCTGAAATACTTCATGAAAATGTTCGAGTTTTTTAAAGTCGAAATCCTGTCGTGAAAATGTTCATCTTTTTTGAAGCCGAAATACTTCATGAAAATGTTCGACTTTTTTAAAGCCGAAATCCTGTCGTGAAAATTTTCAACTTTTTTGAAGACGAAATCTTTTTGGGAAAATTTTCAACTTTTTTGAAGCCGAAAAACTTCTTGAAAATTTTGACTTTTTTAAAGCCGAAATCTTGTCATGAAAATGTGCAACTTTTTTGAAGCCGAAATCTTTTCATGAAAATTCTCAACTTTTTTGAAGCCGAAATACTTCATGAAGATTTTTGACTTTTTTGAAGCCGAAATGCTGTCATGAAAATTTTCAACTTTTTTGAAGCCGAAATTCTTCATGAACATGTTCAACTTTTTTGAAGCCGAAATTCTTCATGAAAATGTTAAACTTTTTTAAAGCCGAAATACTTCATGAAAATTTTCAACTTTTTTGAAGCCGAAATTCTTCATGAAAATTTTCAACTTTTTTAAAGCCAAAATCCTGTCATGAAAATATGCAACTTTTTTTGAAGCCGAAATCTTTTCATGAAAATTTGCAACTTTTTTGGAGCCGAAATCTTTTCATGAAAATTTTCGACTTTTTTAAAGCCGAAATTCTTGATGAAAATTTTCAACTTTTTTGAAGCCGAAATTCTTTATGAAAATGTTCAACTTTTTTGAAGCTGAAATCTAATCATAAAAATTTTCAACTTTGTTGAAGCCGAAATCTTTTCAGGAAAATACTCAACTTTTTTGAATCCGAAATGTTTTCATGAAAATTTTCACCTTTTTTGAAGCCGAAATCTTTTCATGAAAATTTTCAACTTTTTTGAAGCCGAAATCCTGTCATGAAAATTTTCAACTTTTTTAAAGCCGAAATCTTTTCATGAAGATTTTCGACTTTTTTGAAGCCGAAATCCTGTCATGAAAATTTTCAACTTTTTTAAAGCCGAAATCCTGTCATGAAAATGTGCAACTTTTTTGAAGCCGAAATCTTTTCATGAAAATTTTCGACTTTTTTAAAACCGAAATCCTATCATGAAAATTTTCAACTTTTTTAAAGCCGAAATACTTCATGAAAATGTGCAACTTTTTTGAAGCCGAAATCTTTTCATGAAAATTTTCGACTTTTTTAAAACCGAAATCCTATCATGAAAATTTTCAACTTTTTTAAAGCCGAAATACTTCATGAAAATGTTCAACTTTTTTGAAGCCGAAATGCTGTCATGAAAATTTTCGACTTTTTTGAAGCCGAAATCTTTTTGGGAAAATTTTCAACTTTTTTGAAGCCGAAAAACTTCTTGAAAATTTTTGACTTTTTTAAAGCCGAAATGCTGTCATGAAAATTTTCAACTTTTTTGAAGCCGAAATTCTTCATGAACATGTTCAACTTTTTTGAAGCCGAAATTCTTCATGAAAATGTTAAACTTTTTTAAAGCCGAAATACTTCATGAAAATCTTCAACTTTTTTGAAGCCGAAATTCTTCATGAAAATTTTCAACTTTTTTAAAGCCAAAATCCTGTCATGAAAATATGCAACTTTTTTGAAGCCGAAATCTTTTCATGAAAATTTGCAACTTTTTTGGAGCCGAAATCTTTTCATGAAAATTTTCGACTTTTTTAAAGCCGAAATTCTTGATGAAAATTTTCAACTTTTTTGAAGCCGAAATTCTTTATGAAAATGTTCAACTTTTTTGAAGCTGAAATCTTATCATAAAAATTTTCAACTTTGTTGAAGCCGAAATCTTTTCAGGAAAATGCTCAACTTTTTTGAAGCCGAAATCTTTTCAGGAAAATTCTCAACTTTTTTGAAGCCGAAATACTTCATGAAGATTTTCAACTTTTTTGAAGCCGAAATGCTGCCATGAAAATTTTCAGCTTTTTTAAAGCCGAAATCCTGTCATGAAAATTTTCAACTTTTTTGAAGCCGAAATCTTTTCATGAAAATTTTCAACTTTTTTGAAGCCGAAATCTTTTCATGAAAATTTTCAACTTTTTTCAAGCCGAAATCTTTTCATGAAAATTTTCAACTTTTTAGAAGCTGAAATACTTCATGAAAATGTTCGACTTTTTTAAAGCCGAAATCCTGTCATGAAAATTTTCAACTTTTTTGAAGCCGAAATCTTTTCATGAAAATTTTCAACTTTTTTGAAGCCGAAATCTTTTCATGAAAATTTTCAACTTTTTTGAAGCTGAAATACTTCATGAAAATGTTCGACTTTTTTAAAGCCGAAATCCTGTCGTGAAAATTTTCAACTTTTTTGAAGCCCAAATACTTCATGAAAATGTTCAACTTTTTTGAAGCCGAAATACTTCATGAAAATGTTCGACTTTTTTAAAGCCGAAATCCTGTCGTGAAAATTTTCAACCTTTTTGAAGCCGAAATCTTTTCATGAAAATTTTCAACTTTTTTGAAGCCGAAATCTTTTCATGAAAATTTTCAACTTTTTAGAAGCTGAAATACTTCATGAAAATGTTCGAGTTTTTTAAAGTCGAAATCCTGTCGTGAAAATGTTCATCTTTTTTGAAGCCGAAATACTTCATGAAAATGTTCGACTTTTTTAAAGCCGAAATCCTGTCGTGAAAATTTTCAACTTTTTTGAAGACGAAATCTTTTTGGGAAAATTTTCAACTTTTTTGAAGCCGAAAAACTTCTTGAAAATTTTGACTTTTTTAAAGCCGAAATCTTGTCATGAAAATGTGCAACTTTTTTGAAGCCGAAATCTTTTCATGAAAATTCTCAACTTTTTTGAAGCCGAAATACTTCATGAAGATTTTTGACTTTTTTGAAGCCGAAATGCTGTCATGAAAATTTTCAACTTTTTTGAAGCCGAAATTCTTCATGAACATGTTCAACTTTTTTGAAGCCGAAATTCTTCATGAAAATGTTAAACTTTTTTAAAGCCGAAATACTTCATGAAAATTTTCAACTTTTTTGAAGCCGAAATTCTTCATGAAAATTTTCAACTTTTTTAAAGCCAAAATCCTGTCATGAAAATATGCAACTTTTTTTGAAGCCGAAATCTTTTCATGAAAATTTGCAACTTTTTTGGAGCCGAAATCTTTTCATGAAAATTTTCGACTTTTTTAAAGCCGAAATTCTTGATGAAAATTTTCAACTTTTTTGAAGCCGAAATTCTTTATGAAAATGTTCAACTTTTTTGAAGCTGAAATCTAATCATAAAAATTTTCAACTTTGTTGAAGCCGAAATCTTTTCAGGAAAATACTCAACTTTTTTGAATCCGAAATGTTTTCATGAAAATTTTCACCTTTTTTGAAGCCGAAATCTTTTCATGAAGATTTTCAACTTTTTTGAAGCCGAAATCCTGTCATGAAAATTTTCAACTTTTTTAAAGCCGAAATCTTTTCATGAAGATTTTCGACTTTTTTGAAGCCGAAATCCTGTCATGAAAATTTTCAACTTTTTTAAAGCCGAAATCCTGTCATGAAAATGTGCAACTTTTTTGAAGCCGAAATCTTTTCATGAAAATTTTCGACTTTTTTAAAACCGAAATCCTATCATGAAAATTTTCAACTTTTTTAAAGCCGAAATACTTCATGAAAATGTGCAACTTTTTTGAAGCCGAAATCTTTTCATGAAAATTTTCGACTTTTTTAAAACCGAAATCCTATCATGAAAATTTTCAACTTTTTTAAAGCCGAAATACTTCATGAAAATGTTCAACTTTTTTGAAGCCGAAATGCTGTCATGAAAATTTTCGACTTTTTTGAAGCCGAAATCTTTTTGGGAAAATTTTCAACTTTTTTGAAGCCGAAAAACTTCTTGAAAATTTTTGACTTTTTTAAAGCCGAAATGCTGTCATGAAAATTTTCAACTTTTTTGAAGCCGAAATTCTTCATGAACATGTTCAACTTTTTTGAAGCCGAAATTCTTCATGAAAATGTTAAACTTTTTTAAAGCCGAAATACTTCATGAAAATCTTCAACTTTTTTGAAGCCGAAATTCTTCATGAAAATTTTCAACTTTTTTAAAGCCAAAATCCTGTCATGAAAATATGCAACTTTTTTGAAGCCGAAATCTTTTCATGAAAATTTGCAACTTTTTTGGAGCCGAAATCTTTTCATGAAAATTTTCGACTTTTTTAAAGCCGAAATTCTTGATGAAAATTTTCAACTTTTTTGAAGCCGAAATTCTGTCGTGAAAATTTTCATCTTTTTTGAAGCCCAAATACTTCATGAAAATGTTCGACTTTTTTAAAGCCGAAATCCTGTCGTGAAAATTTTCAACTTTTTTGAAATCTTAATCTTTTCATGAAAATTTTCAACTTTGTTGAAGCCGAAATACTTCATGAAAATGTTCGACTTTTTTAAAGCCGAAATCATGTCGTGAAAATTTTCAACTTTTTTGAAGCCGAAATCTTTTCATGAAAATTTTCAACTTTTTTGAAGCCGAAATCTTTTCATGAAAATTTTCAACTTTTTTGAAGCTGAAATACTTCATGAAAATGTTCGACTTTTTTAAAGCCGAAATCCTGTCGTGAAAATTTTCAACTTTTTTGAAGCTGAAATACTTCATGAAAATGTTCGACTTTTTTAAAGTCGAAATCCTGTCGTGAAAATGTTCAACTTTTTTGAAGCCGAAATACTTCATGAAAATGTTCGACTTTTTTAAAGCCGAAATCCTGTCGTGAAAATTTTCAACTTTTTTGAAGCCGAAATCTTTTCATGCAAATTTTCAACTTTTTTGAAGCCGAAATCTTTTCATGAAAATTTTCAACTTTTTTGAAGCCGAAATCTTTTCATGAAAATTTTCAACTTTTTAGAAGCTGAAATACTTCATGAAAATGTTCGACTTTTTTAAAGCCGAAATCCTGTCGTGAAAATTTTCAACTTTTTTGAAGCCGAAATCTTTTCATGAAAATTTTCAACTTTTTTGAAGCCGAAATCTTTTCATGAAAATTTTCAACTTTTTTGAAGCTGAAATACTTCATGAAAATGTTCGACTTTTTTAAAGCCGAAATCCTGTCGTGAAAATTTTCAACTTTTTTGAAGCCCAAATACTTCATGAAAATGTTCAACTTTTTTGAAGCCGAAATACTTCATGAAAATGTTCGACTTTTTTAAAGCCGAAATCTTGTCGTGAAAATTTTCAACCTTTTTGAAGCCGAAATACTTCAAGAAAATGTTCGACTTTTTTAAAGCCGAAATCCTGTCGTGAAAATTTGCAACCTTTTTGAAGCCCAAATACTTCATGAAAATGTTCGATTTTTTTAAAGCCGAAATCCTGTCGTGAAAATTTTCAACTTTTTTGAAGCCGAAATCTTCTGTTGAAAATTTTCAACTTTTTTGAAGCCGAAATCTTTTCATGAAAATTTTCAACTTTTTTGAAGCCGAAATCTTTTCATGAAAATTTTCAACTTTTTTGAAGCCGAAATCTTTTCATGAAAATTTTCAACTTTTTAGAAGCTGAAATACTTCATGAAAATGTTCGACTTTTTTAAAGCCGAAATCCTGTCGTGAAAATTTTCAAACTTTTTGAAGCCGAAATACTTCATGAAAATGTTCGACTTTTTTAAAGTCGAAATCCTGTCGTGAAAATGTTCAACTTTTTTGAAGCCGAAATACTTCATGAAAATGTTCGACTTTTTTAAAGCCGAAATCCTGTCGTGAAAATTTTCAACTTTTTTGAAGCCGAAATCTTTTCATGAAAATTTTCAACTTTTTTGAAGCCGAAATCTTTCCATGAAAATTTTCAACTTTTTTGAAGCCGAAATCTTTTCATGAAAATTTTCAACTTTTTTGAAGCCGAAATCTTTTCATGAAAATTTTCAACTTTTTAGAAGCTGAAATACTTCATGAAAATGTTCGACTTTTTTAAAGCCGAAATCCTGTCGTGAAAATTTTCAACTTTTTTGAAGCCGAAATCTTTTCATGAAAATTTTCAACTTTTTTGAAGCCGAAATCTTTTCATGAAAATTTTCAACTTTTTTGAAGCTGAAATACTTCATGAAAATGTTCGACTTTTTTAAAGCCGAAATCCTGTCGTGAAAATTTTCAACTTTTTTGAAGCCCAAATACTTCATGAAAATGTTCAACTTTTTTGAAGCCGAAATACTTCATGAAAATGTTCGACTTTTTTAAAGCCGAAATCTTGTCGTGAAAATTTTCAACCTTTTTGAAGCCGAAATACTTCATGAAAATGTTCGACTTTTTTAAAGCCGAAATCCTGTCGTGAAAATTTGCAACCTTTTTGAAGCCCAAATACTTCATGAAAATGTTCGATTTTTTTAAAGCCGAAATCCTGTCGTGAAAATTTTCAACTTTTTTGAAGCCGAAATCTTCTGTTGAAAATTTTCAACTTTTTTGAAGCCGAAATCTTTTCATGAAAATTTTCAACTTTTTTGAAGCCGAAATCTTTTCATGAAAATTTTCAACTTTTTTGAAGCCGAAATCTTTTCAGGAAAATTTTCAACTTTTTAGAAGCTGAAATCTTTTCATGAAAAATTTCAACTTTTTTGAAGCCGAAATCTTTTCATGAAAATTTTCAACTTTTTTGAAGCCGAAATCTTTTCATGAAAATTTTCAACTTTTTTGAAGATGAAATACTTCATGAAAATGTTCGACTTTTTTGAAGCCGAAATACTTCATGAAAATGTTCAACTTTTTTGAAGCCGAAATCTTTTCATGAAAATTTTCAACTTTTTTGAAGCCGAAATCTTTTCATGAAAATTTTCAACTTTTTAGAAGCTGAAATACTTCATGAAAATGTTCGACTTTTTTAAAGCCGAAATCTTTTCATGAAAATTTTCAACTTTTTTGAAGCCGAAATCTTTTCATGAAAATTTTCAACTTTTTTGAAGCTGAAATACTTCATGAAAATGTTCGACTTTTTTAAAGCCGAAATCCTGTCGTGAAAATTTTCAACTTTTTTGAAGCCAAAATACTTCATGAAAATGTTCGACTTTTTTAAAGCCGAAATCCTGTCGAGAAAATTTGCAGCCTTTTTGAAGCCCAAATACTTCATGAAAATGTTCGACTTTTTTAAAGCCGAAATCCTGTCGTGAAAATTTTCATCTTTTTTGAAGCCGAAATACTTCATGAAAATGTTCGACTTTTTTAAAGCCGAAATCCTGTCGTGAAAATTTTCAACTTTTTTGAAACCGAAATCTTTTCATGAAAATTTTCAACTTTGTTGAAGCCGAAATACTTCATGAAAATGTTCGACTTTTTTAAAGCCGAAATCATGTCGTGAAAATTTTCAACTTTTTTGAAGCCGAAATCTTTTCATGAAAATTTTAAACTTTTTTGAAGCCGAAATCTTTTCATGAAAATTTTCAACTTTTTAGAAGCTGAAATACTTCATGAAAATGTTCGACTTTTTTAAAGCCGAAATCCTGTCGTGAAAAATTTCAACCTTTTTGAAGCCGAAATACTTCATGAAAATGTTCGACTTTTTTAAAGCCGAAATCATGTCGTGAAAATTTTCAACTTTTTTGAAGCCGAAATCTTTTCATGAAAATTTTCAACTTTTTTGAAGCCGAAATCTTTTCATGAAAATTTTCAACTTTTTAGAAGCTGAAATACTTCATGAAAATGTTCGAGTTTTTTAAAGTCGAAATCCTGTCGTGAAAATGTTCATCTTTTTTGAAGCCGAAATACTTCATGAAAATGTTCGACTTTTTTAAAGCCGAAATCCTGTCGTGAAAATTTTCAACTTTTTTGAAGTCGAAATCTTTTCATGAAAATTTTCAACTTTTTTGAAGCCGAAATCTTTTCATGAAAATTTTCAACTTTTTTGAAGCCGAAATCTTTTCATGAAAATTTTCAACTTTTTAGAAGCTGAAATACTTCATGAAAATGTTCGACTTTTTTAAAGCCGAAATCCTGTCGAGAAAATTTGCAACCTTTTTGAAGCCCAAATACTTCATGAAAATGTTCGACTTTTTTAAAGCCGAAATCCTGTCGTGAAAATTTTCATCTTTTTTGAAGCCGAAATACTTCATGAAAATGTTCGACTTTTTTAAAGCCGAAATCCTGTCGTGAAAATTTTCAACTTTTTTGAAACCGAAATCTTTTCATGAAAATTTTCAACTTTGTTGAAGCCGAAATACTTCATGAAAATGTTCGACTTTTTTAAAGCCGAAATCATGTCGTGAAAATTTTCAACTTTTTTGAAGCCGAAATCTTTTCATGAAAATTTTCAACTTTTTTGAAGCCGAAATCTTTTCATGAAAATTTTCAACTTTTTAGAAGCTGAAATACTTCATGAAAATGTTCGACTTTTTTAAAGCCGAAATCCTGTCGTGAAAATTTTCAACCTTTTTGAAGCCGAAATACTTCATGAAAATGTTCGACTTTTTTAAAGTCGAAATCCTGTCGTGAAAATGTTCAACTTTTTTGAAGCCGAAATACTTCATGAAAATGTTCGACTTTTTTAAAGCCGAAATCCTGTCGTGAAAATTTTCAACTTTTTTGAAGCCGAAATCTTTTCATGAAAATTTTCAACTTTTTAGAAGCTGAAATACTTCATGAAAATGTTCGACTTTTTTAAAGCCGAAATCTTTTCATGAAAATTTTCAACTTTTTTGAAGCCGAAATCTTTTCATGAAAATTTTCAACTTTTTTGAAGCTGAAATACTTCATGAAAATGTTCGACTTTTTTAAAGCCGAAATCCTGTCGTGAAAATTTTCAACTTTTTTGAAGCCAAAATACTTCATGAAAATGTTCGACTTTTTTAAAGCCGAAATCCTGTCGAGAAAATTTGCAACCTTTTTGAAGCCCAAATACTTCATGAAAATGTTCGACTTTTTTAAAGCCGAAATCCTGTCGTGAAAATTTTCATCTTTTTTGAAGCCGAAATACTTCATGAAAATGTTCGACTTTTTTAAAGCCGAAATCCTGTCGTGAAAATTTTCAACTTTTTTGAAACCGAAATCTTTTCATGAAAATTTTCAACTTTGTTGAAGCCGAAATACTTCATGAAAATGTTCGACTTTTTTAAAGCCGAAATCATGTCGTGAAAATTTTCAACTTTTTTGAAGCCGAAATCTTTTCATGAAAATTTTAAACTTTTTTGAAGCCGAAATCTTTTCATGAAAATTTTCAACTTTTTAGAAGCTGAAATACTTCATGAAAATGTTCGACTTTTTTAAAGCCGAAATCCTGTCGTGAAAATTTTCAACCTTTTTGAAGCCGAAATACTTCATGAAAATGTTCGACTTTTTTAAAGTCGAAATCCTGTCGTGAAAATGTTCAACTTTTTTGAAGCCGAAATACTTCATGAAAATGTTCGACTTTTTTAAAGCCGAAATCCTGTCATGAAAATTTTCAACTTTTTTGAAGCCGAAATCTTTTCATGAAAATTTTCAACTGTTTTGAAGCCGAAATCTTTTCATGAAAATTTTCAACTTTTTAGAAGCTGAAATACTTCATGAAAATGTTCGACTTTTTTAAAGCCGAAATCCTGTCATGAAAATTTTCAACTTTTTTGAAGCCGAAATCTTTTCATGAAAATTTTCAACTTTTTTGAAGCCGAAATCTTTTCATGAAAATTTTCAACTTTTTTGAAGCTGAAATACTTCATGAAAATGTTCGACTTTTTTAAAGCCGAAATCCTGTCGTGAAAATTTTCAACTTTTTTGAAGCCCAAATACTTCATGAAAATGTTCAACTTTTTTGAAGCCGAAATACTTCATGAAAATGTTCGACTTTTTTAAAGCCGAAATCCTGTCGTGAAAATTTTCAACCTTTTTGAAGCCGAAATCTTTTCATGAAAATTTTCAACTTTTTAGAAGCTGAAATACTTCATGAAAATGTTCGACTTTTTTAAAGCCGAAATCTTTTCATGAAAATTTTCAACTTTTTTGAAGCCGAAATCTTTTCATGAAAATTTTCAACTTTTTTGAAGCTGAAATACTTCATGAAAATGTTCGACTTTTTTAAAGCCGAAATCCTGTCGTGAAAATTTTCAACTTTTTTGAAGCCAAAATACTTCATGAAAATGTTCGACTTTTTTAAAGCCGAAATCCTGTCGAGAAAATTTGCAACCTTTTTGAAGCCGAAATCTTTTCATGAAAATTTTCAACTGTTTTGAAGCCGAAATCTTTTCATGAAAATTTTCAACTTTTTAGAAGCTGAAATACTTCATGAAAATGTTCGACTTTTTTAAAGCCGAAATCCTGTCATGAAAATTTTCAACTTTTTTGAAGCCGAAATCTTTTCATGAAAATTTTCAACTTTTTTGAAGCCGAAATCTTTTCATGAAAATTTTCAACTTTTTTGAAGCTGAAATACTTCATGAAAATGTTCGACTTTTTTAAAGCCGAAATCCTGTCATGAAAATTTTCAACTTTTTTGAAGCCGAAATCTTTTCATGAAAATTTTCAACTTTTTTGAAGCCGAAATCTTTTCATGAAAATTTTCAACTTTTTTCAAGCCGAAATCTTTTCATGAAAATTTTCAACTTTTTAGAAGCTGAAATACTTCATGAAAATGTTCGACTTTTTTAAAGCCGAAATCCTGTCATGAAAATTTTCAACTTTTTTGAAGCCGAAATCTTTTCATGAAAATTTTCAACTTTTTTGAAGCCGAAATCTTTTCATGAAAATTTTCAACTTTTTTGAAGCTGAAATACTTCATGAAAATGTTCGACTTTTTTAAAGCCGAAATCCTGTCGTGAAAATTTTCAACTTTTTTGAAGCCCAAATACTTCATGAAAATGTTCAACTTTTTTGAAGCCGAAATACTTCATGAAAATGTTCGACTTTTTTAAAGCCGAAATCCTGTCGTGAAAATTTTCAACCTTTTTGAAGCCGAAATCTTTTCATGAAAATTTTCAACTTTTTTGAAGCCGAAATCTTTTCATGAAAATTTTCAACTTTTTAGAAGCTGAAATACTTCATGAAAATGTTCGAGTTTTTTAAAGTCGAAATCCTGTCGTGAAAATGTTCATCTTTTTTGAAGCCGAAATACTTCATGAAAATGTTCGACTTTTTTAAAGCCGAAATCCTGTCGTGAAAATTTTCAACTTTTTTGAAGACGAAATCTTTTCATGAAAATTTTCAACTTTTTTGAAGCCGAAATCTTTTCATGAAAATTTTCAACTTTTTTGAAGCCGAAATCTTTTCATGAAAATTTTCAACTTTTTAGAAGCTGAAATACTTCATGAAAATGTTCGACTTTTTTAAAGCCGAAATCTTTTCATGAAAATTTTCAACTTTTTTGAAGCCGAAATCTTTTCATGAAAATTTTCAACTTTTTTGAAGCTGAAATACTTCATGAAAATGTTCGACTTTTTTAAAGCCGAAATCCTGTCGTGAAAATTTTCAACTTTTTTGAAGCCAAAATACTTCATGAAAATGTTCGACTTTTTTAAAGCCGAAATCCTGTCGAGAAAATTTGCAGCCTTTTTGAAGCCCAAATACTTCATGAAAATGTTCGACTTTTTTAAAGCCGAAATCCTGTCGTGAAAATTTTCATCTTTTTTGAAGCCGAAATACTTCATGAAAATGTTCGACTTTTTTAAAGCCGAAATCCTGTCGTGAAAATTTTCAACTTTTTTGAAACCGAAATCTTTTCATGAAAATTTTCAACTTTGTTGAAGCCGAAATACTTCATGAAAATGTTCGACTTTTTTAAAGCCGAAATCATGTCGTGAAAATTTTCAACTTTTTTGAAGCCGAAATCTTTTCATGAAAATTTTAAACTTTTTTGAAGCCGAAATCTTTTCATGAAAATTTTCAACTTTTTAGAAGCTGAAATACTTCATGAAAATGTTCGACTTTTTTAAAGCCGAAATCCTGTCGTGAAAAATTTCAACCTTTTTGAAGCCGAAATACTTCATGAAAATGTTCGACTTTTTTAAAGCCGAAATCATGTCGTGAAAATTTTCAACTTTTTTGAAGCCGAAATCTTTTCATGAAAATTTTCAACTTTTTTGAAGCCGAAATCTTTTCATGAAAATTTTCAACTTTTTAGAAGCTGAAATACTTCATGAAAATGTTCGAGTTTTTTAAAGTCGAAATCCTGTCGTGAAAATGTTCATCTTTTTTGAAGCCGAAATACTTCATGAAAATGTTCGACTTTTTTAAAGCCGAAATCCTGTCGTGAAAATTTTCAACTTTTTTGAAGTCGAAATCTTTTCATGAAAATTTTCAACTTTTTTGAAGCCGAAATCTTTTCATGAAAATTTTCAACTTTTTTGAAGCCGAAATCTTTTCATGAAAATTTTCAACTTTTTAGAAGCTGAAATACTTCATGAAAATGTTCGACTTTTTTAAAGCCGAAATCCTGTCGAGAAAATTTGCAACCTTTTTGAAGCCCAAATACTTCATGAAAATGTTCGACTTTTTTAAAGCCGAAATCCTGTCGTGAAAATTTTCATCTTTTTTGAAGCCGAAATACTTCATGAAAATGTTCGACTTTTTTAAAGCCGAAATCCTGTCGTGAAAATTTTCAACTTTTTTGAAACCGAAATCTTTTCATGAAAATTTTCAACTTTGTTGAAGCCGAAATACTTCATGAAAATGTTCGACTTTTTTAAAGCCGAAATCATGTCGTGAAAATTTTCAACTTTTTTGAAGCCGAAATCTTTTCATGAAAATTTTCAACTTTTTTGAAGCCGAAATCTTTTCATGAAAATTTTCAACTTTTTAGAAGCTGAAATACTTCATGAAAATGTTCGACTTTTTTAAAGCCGAAATCCTGTCGTGAAAATTTTCAACCTTTTTGAAGCCGAAATACTTCATGAAAATGTTCGACTTTTTTAAAGTCGAAATCCTGTCGTGAAAATGTTCAACTTTTTTGAAGCCGAAATACTTCATGAAAATGTTCGACTTTTTTAAAGCCGAAATCCTGTCGTGAAAATTTTCAACTTTTTTGAAGCCGAAATCTTTTCATGAAAATTTTCAACTTTTTAGAAGCTGAAATACTTCATGAAAATGTTCGACTTTTTTAAAGCCGAAATCTTTTCATGAAAATTTTCAACTTTTTTGAAGCCGAAATCTTTTCATGAAAATTTTCAACTTTTTTGAAGCTGAAATACTTCATGAAAATGTTCGACTTTTTTAAAGCCGAAATCCTGTCGTGAAAATTTTCAACTTTTTTGAAGCCAAAATACTTCATGAAAATGTTCGACTTTTTTAAAGCCGAAATCCTGTCGAGAAAATTTGCAACCTTTTTGAAGCCCAAATACTTCATGAAAATGTTCGACTTTTTTAAAGCCGAAATCCTGTCGTGAAAATTTTCATCTTTTTTGAAGCCGAAATACTTCATGAAAATGTTCGACTTTTTTAAAGCCGAAATCCTGTCGTGAAAATTTTCAACTTTTTTGAAACCGAAATCTTTTCATGAAAATTTTCAACTTTGTTGAAGCCGAAATACTTCATGAAAATGTTCGACTTTTTTAAAGCCGAAATCATGTCGTGAAAATTTTCAACTTTTTTGAAGCCGAAATCTTTTCATGAAAATTTTAAACTTTTTTGAAGCCGAAATCTTTTCATGAAAATTTTCAACTTTTTAGAAGCTGAAATACTTCATGAAAATGTTCGACTTTTTTAAAGCCGAAATCCTGTCGTGAAAATTTTCAACCTTTTTGAAGCCGAAATACTTCATGAAAATGTTCGACTTTTTTAAAGTCGAAATCCTGTCGTGAAAATGTTCAACTTTTTTGAAGCCGAAATACTTCATGAAAATGTTCGACTTTTTTAAAGCCGAAATCCTGTCATGAAAATTTTCAACTTTTTTGAAGCCGAAATCTTTTCATGAAAATTTTCAACTGTTTTGAAGCCGAAATCTTTTCATGAAAATTTTCAACTTTTTAGAAGCTGAAATACTTCATGAAAATGTTCGACTTTTTTAAAGCCGAAATCCTGTCATGAAAATTTTCAACTTTTTTGAAGCCGAAATCTTTTCATGAAAATTTTCAACTTTTTTGAAGCCGAAATCTTTTCATGAAAATTTTCAACTTTTTTGAAGCTGAAATACTTCATGAAAATGTTCGACTTTTTTAAAGCCGAAATCCTGTCGTGAAAATTTTCAACTTTTTTGAAGCCCAAATACTTCATGAAAATGTTCAACTTTTTTGAAGCCGAAATACTTCATGAAAATGTTCGACTTTTTTAAAGCCGAAATCCTGTCGTGAAAATTTTCAACCTTTTTGAAGCCGAAATCTTTTCATGAAAATTTTCAACTTTTTAGAAGCTGAAATACTTCATGAAAATGTTCGACTTTTTTAAAGCCGAAATCTTTTCATGAAAATTTTCAACTTTTTTGAAGCCGAAATCTTTTCATGAAAATTTTCAACTTTTTTGAAGCTGAAATACTTCATGAAAATGTTCGACTTTTTTAAAGCCGAAATCCTGTCGTGAAAATTTTCAACTTTTTTGAAGCCAAAATACTTCATGAAAATGTTCGACTTTTTTAAAGCCGAAATCCTGTCGAGAAAATTTGCAACCTTTTTGAAGCCGAAATCTTTTCATGAAAATTTTCAACTGTTTTGAAGCCGAAATCTTTTCATGAAAATTTTCAACTTTTTAGAAGCTGAAATACTTCATGAAAATGTTCGACTTTTTTAAAGCCGAAATCCTGTCATGAAAATTTTCAACTTTTTTGAAGCCGAAATCTTTTCATGAAAATTTTCAACTTTTTTGAAGCCGAAATCTTTTCATGAAAATTTTCAACTTTTTTGAAGCTGAAATACTTCATGAAAATGTTCGACTTTTTTAAAGCCGAAATCCTGTCATGAAAATTTTCAACTTTTTTGAAGCCGAAATCTTTTCATGAAAATTTTCAACTTTTTTGAAGCCGAAATCTTTTCATGAAAATTTTCAACTTTTTTCAAGCCGAAATCTTTTCATGAAAATTTTCAACTTTTTAGAAGCTGAAATACTTCATGAAAATGTTCGACTTTTTTAAAGCCGAAATCCTGTCATGAAAATTTTCAACTTTTTTGAAGCCGAAATCTTTTCATGAAAATTTTCAACTTTTTTGAAGCCGAAATCTTTTCATGAAAATTTTCAACTTTTTTGAAGCTGAAATACTTCATGAAAATGTTCGACTTTTTTAAAGCCGAAATCCTGTCGTGAAAATTTTCAACTTTTTTGAAGCCCAAATACTTCATGAAAATGTTCAACTTTTTTGAAGCCGAAATACTTCATGAAAATGTTCGACTTTTTTAAAGCCGAAATCCTGTCGTGAAAATTTTCAACCTTTTTGAAGCCGAAATCTTTTCATGAAAATTTTCAACTTTTTTGAAGCCGAAATCTTTTCATGAAAATTTTCAACTTTTTAGAAGCTGAAATACTTCATGAAAATGTTCGAGTTTTTTAAAGTCGAAATCCTGTCGTGAAAATGTTCATCTTTTTTGAAGCCGAAATACTTCATGAAAATGTTCGACTTTTTTAAAGCCGAAATCCTGTCGTGAAAATTTTCAACTTTTTTGAAGACGAAATCTTTTCATGAAAATTTTCAACTTTTTTGAAGCCGAAATCTTTTCATGAAAATTTTCAACTTTTTTGAAGCCGAAATCTTTTCATGAAAATTTTCAACTTTTTAGAAGCTGAAATACTTCATGAAAATGTTCGACTTTTTTAAAGCCGAAATCTTTTCATGAAAATTTTCAACTTTTTTGAAGCCGAAATCTTTTCATGAAAATTTTCAACTTTTTTGAAGCTGAAATACTTCATGAAAATGTTCGACTTTTTTAAAGCCGAAATCCTGTCGTGAAAATTTTCAACTTTTTTGAAGCCAAAATACTTCATGAAAATGTTCGACTTTTTTAAAGCCGAAATCCTGTCGAGAAAATTTGCAGCCTTTTTGAAGCCCAAATACTTCATGAAAATGTTCGACTTTTTTAAAGCCGAAATCCTGTCGTGAAAATTTTCATCTTTTTTGAAGCCGAAATACTTCATGAAAATGTTCGACTTTTTTAAAGCCGAAATCCTGTCGTGAAAATTTTCAACTTTTTTGAAACCGAAATCTTTTCATGAAAATTTTCAACTTTGTTGAAGCCGAAATACTTCATGAAAATGTTCGACTTTTTTAAAGCCGAAATCATGTCGTGAAAATTTTCAACTTTTTTGAAGCCGAAATCTTTTCATGAAAATTTTAAACTTTTTTGAAGCCGAAATCTTTTCATGAAAATTTTCAACTTTTTAGAAGCTGAAATACTTCATGAAAATGTTCGACTTTTTTAAAGCCGAAATCCTGTCGTGAAAAATTTCAACCTTTTTGAAGCCGAAATACTTCATGAAAATGTTCGACTTTTTTAAAGCCGAAATCATGTCGTGAAAATTTTCAACTTTTTTGAAGCCGAAATCTTTTCATGAAAATTTTCAACTTTTTTGAAGCCGAAATCTTTTCATGAAAATTTTCAACTTTTTAGAAGCTGAAATACTTCATGAAAATGTTCGAGTTTTTTAAAGTCGAAATCCTGTCGTGAAAATGTTCATCTTTTTTGAAGCCGAAATACTTCATGAAAATGTTCGACTTTTTTAAAGCCGAAATCCTGTCGTGAAAATTTTCAACTTTTTTGAAGTCGAAATCTTTTCATGAAAATTTTCAACTTTTTTGAAGCCGAAATCTTTTCATGAAAATTTTCAACTTTTTTGAAGCCGAAATCTTTTCATGAAAATTTTCAACTTTTTAGAAGCTGAAATACTTCATGAAAATGTTCGACTTTTTTAAAGCCGAAATCCTGTCGAGAAAATTTGCAACCTTTTTGAAGCCCAAATACTTCATGAAAATGTTCGACTTTTTTAAAGCCGAAATCCTGTCGTGAAAATTTTCATCTTTTTTGAAGCCGAAATACTTCATGAAAATGTTCGACTTTTTTAAAGCCGAAATCCTGTCGTGAAAATTTTCAACTTTTTTGAAACCGAAATCTTTTCATGAAAATTTTCAACTTTGTTGAAGCCGAAATACTTCATGAAAATGTTCGACTTTTTTAAAGCCGAAATCATGTCGTGAAAATTTTCAACTTTTTTGAAGCCGAAATCTTTTCATGAAAATTTTAAACTTTTTTGAAGCCGAAATCTTTTCATGAAAATTTTCAACTTTTTAGAAGCTGAAATACTTCATGAAAATGTTCGACTTTTTTAAAGCCGAAATCCTGTCGTGAAAATTTTCAACCTTTTTGAAGCCGAAATACTTCATGAAAATGTTCGACTTTTTTAAAGTCGAAATCCTGTCGTGAAAATGTTCAACTTTTTTGAAGCCAAAATACTTCATGAAAATGTTCGACTTTTTTAAAGCCGAAATCCTGTCGTGAAAATTTTCAACTTTTTTGAAGCCGAAATCTTTTCATGAAAATTTTCAACTTTTTAGAAGCTGAAATACTTCATGAAAATGTTCGACTTTTTTAAAGCCGAAATCTTTTCATGAAAATTTTCAACTTTTTTGAAGCCGAAATCTTTTCATGAAAATTTTCAACTTTTTTGAAGCTGAAATACTTCATGAAAATGTTCGACTTTTTTAAAGCCGAAATCCTATCGTGAAAATTTTCAACTTTTTTGAAGCCAAAATACTTCATGAAAATGTTCGACTTTTTTAAAGCCGAAATCCTGTCGAGAAAATTTGCAACCTTTTTGAAGCCCAAATACTTCATGAAAATGTTCGACTTTTTTAAAGCCGAAATCCTGTCGTGAAAATTTTCATCTTTTTTGAAGCCGAAATACTTCATGAAAATGTTCGACTTTTTTAAAGCCGAAATCCTGTCGTGAAAATTTTCAACTTTTTTGAAACCGAAATCTTTTCATGAAAATTTTCAACTTTGTTGAAGCCGAAATACTTCATGAAAATGTTCGACTTTTTTAAAGCCGAAATCATGTCGTGAAAATTTTCAACTTTTTTGAAGCCGAAATCTTTTCATGAAAATTTTAAACTTTTTTGAAGCCGAAATCTTTTCATGAAAATTTTCAACTTTTTAGAAGCTGAAATACTTCATGAAAATGTTCGACTTTTTTAAAGCCGAAATCCTGTCGTGAAAAATTTCAACCTTTTTGAAGCCGAAATACTTCATGAAAATGTTCGACTTTTTTAAAGCCGAAATCATGTCGTGAAAATTTTCAACTTTTTTGAAGCCGAAATCTTTTCATGAAAATTTTCAACTTTTTTGAAGCCGAAATCTTTTCATGAAAATTTTCAACTTTTTAGAAGCTGAAATACTTCATGAAAATGTTCGACTTTTTTAAAGCCGAAATCCTGTCGTGAAAATTTTCAACCTTTTTGAAGCCGAAATACTTCATGAAAATGTTCGACTTTTTTAAAGTCGAAATCCTGTCGTGAAAATGTTCAACTTTTTTGAAGCCGAAATACTTCATGAAAATGTTCGACTTTTTTAAAGCCGAAATCCTGTCGTGAAAATTTTCAACTTTTTTGAAGCCGAAATCTTTTCATGAAAATTTTCAACTTTTTAGAAGCTGAAATACTTCATGAAAATGTTCGACTTTTTTAAAGCCGAAATCCTGTCGAGAAAATTTGCAACCTTTTTGAAGCCCAAATACTTCATGAAAATGTTCGACTTTTTTAAAGCCGAAATCCTGTCGTGAAAATTTTCATCTTTTTTGAAGCCGAAATACTTCATGAAAATGTTCGACTTTTTTAAAGCCGAAATCCTGTCGTGAAAATTTTCAACTTTTTTGAAACCGAAATCTTTTCATGAAAATTTTCAACTTTGTTGAAGCCGAAATACTTCATGAAAATGTTCGACTTTTTTAAAGCCGAAATCATGTCGTGAAAATTTTCAACTTTTTTGAAGCCGAAATCTTTTCATGAAAATTTTCAACTTTTTTGAAGCCGAAATCTTTTCATGAAAATTTTCAACTTTTTAGAAGCTGAAATACTTCATGAAAATGTTCGACTTTTTTAAAGCCGAAATCCTGTCGTGAAAATTTTCAACCTTTTTGAAGCCGAAATACTTCATGAAAATGTTCGACTTTTTTAAAGTCGAAATCCTGTCGTGAAAATGTTCAACTTTTTTGAAGCCAAAATACTTCATGAAAATGTTCGACTTTTTTAAAGCCGAAATCCTGTCGTGAAAATTTTCAACTTTTTTGAAGCCGAAATCTTTTCATGAAAATTTTCAACTTTTTAGAAGCTGAAATACTTCATGAAAATGTTCGACTTTTTTAAAGCCGAAATCTTTTCATGAAAATTTTCAACTTTTTTGAAGCCAAAATACTTCATGAAAATGTTCGACTTTTTTAAAGCCGAAATCCTGTCGAGAAAATTTGCAACCTTTTTGAAGCCGAAATCTTTTCATGAAAATTTTCAACTGTTTTGAAGCCGAAATCTTTTCATGAAAATTTTCAACTTTTTAGAAGCTGAAATACTTCATGAAAATGTTCGACTTTTTTAAAGCCGAAATCCTGTCATGAAAATTTTCAACTTTTTTGAAGCCGAAATCTTTTCATGAAAATTTTCAACTTTTTTGAAGCCGAAATCTTTTCATGAAAATTTTCAACTTTTTTGAAGCTGAAATACTTCATGAAAATGTTCGACTTTTTTAAAGCCGAAATCCTGTCATGAAAATTTTCAACTTTTTTGAAGCCGAAATCTTTTCATGAAAATTTTCAACTTTTTTGAAGCCGAAATCTTTTCATGAAAATTTTCAACTTTTTTCAAGCCGAAATCTTTTCATGAAAATTTTCAACTTTTTAGAAGCTGAAATACTTCATGAAAATGTTCGACTTTTTTAAAGCCGAAATCCTGTCATGAAAATTTTCAACTTTTTTGAAGCCGAAATCTTTTCATGAAAATTTTCAACTTTTTTGAAGCCGAAATCTTTTCATGAAAATTTTCAACTTTTTTGAAGCTGAAATACTTCATGAAAATGTTCGACTTTTTTAAAGCCGAAATCCTGTCGTGAAAATTTTCAACTTTTTTGAAGCCCAAATACTTCATGAAAATGTTCAACTTTTTTGAAGCCGAAATACTTCATGAAAATGTTCGACTTTTTTAAAGCCGAAATCCTGTCGTGAAAATTTTCAACCTTTTTGAAGCCGAAATCTTTTCATGAAAATTTTCAACTTTTTTGAAGCCGAAATCTTTTCATGAAAATTTTCAACTTTTTAGAAGCTGAAATACTTCATGAAAATGTTCGAGTTTTTTAAAGTCGAAATCCTGTCGTGAAAATGTTCATCTTTTTTGAAGCCGAAATACTTCATGAAAATGTTCGACTTTTTTAAAGCCGAAATCCTGTCGTGAAAATTTTCAACTTTTTTGAAGACGAAATCTTTTCATGAAAATTTTCAACTTTTTTGAAGCCGAAATCTTTTCATGAAAATTTTCAACTTTTTTGAAGCCGAAATCTTTTCATGAAAATTTTCAACTTTTTAGAAGCTGAAATACTTCATGAAAATGTTCGACTTTTTTAAAGCCGAAATCTTTTCATGAAAATTTTCAACTTTTTTGAAGCCGAAATCTTTTCATGAAAATTTTCAACTTTTTTGAAGCTGAAATACTTCATGAAAATGTTCGACTTTTTTAAAGCCGAAATCCTGTCGTGAAAATTTTCAACTTTTTTGAAGCCAAAATACTTCATGAAAATGTTCGACTTTTTTAAAGCCGAAATCCTGTCGAGAAAATTTGCAGCCTTTTTGAAGCCCAAATACTTCATGAAAATGTTCGACTTTTTTAAAGCCGAAATCCTGTCGTGAAAATTTTCATCTTTTTTGAAGCCGAAATACTTCATGAAAATGTTCGACTTTTTTAAAGCCGAAATCCTGTCGTGAAAATTTTCAACTTTTTTGAAACCGAAATCTTTTCATGAAAATTTTCAACTTTGTTGAAGCCGAAATACTTCATGAAAATGTTCGACTTTTTTAAAGCCGAAATCATGTCGTGAAAATTTTCAACTTTTTTGAAGCCGAAATCTTTTCATGAAAATTTTAAACTTTTTTGAAGCCGAAATCTTTTCATGAAAATTTTCAACTTTTTAGAAGCTGAAATACTTCATGAAAATGTTCGACTTTTTTAAAGCCGAAATCCTGTCGTGAAAAATTTCAACCTTTTTGAAGCCGAAATACTTCATGAAAATGTTCGACTTTTTTAAAGCCGAAATCATGTCGTGAAAATTTTCAACTTTTTTGAAGCCGAAATCTTTTCATGAAAATTTTCAACTTTTTTGAAGCCGAAATCTTTTCATGAAAATTTTCAACTTTTTAGAAGCTGAAATACTTCATGAAAATGTTCGAGTTTTTTAAAGTCGAAATCCTGTCGTGAAAATGTTCATCTTTTTTGAAGCCGAAATACTTCATGAAAATGTTCGACTTTTTTAAAGCCGAAATCCTGTCGTGAAAATTTTCAACTTTTTTGAAGTCGAAATCTTTTCATGAAAATTTTCAACTTTTTTGAAGCCGAAATCTTTTCATGAAAATTTTCAACTTTTTTGAAGCCGAAATCTTTTCATGAAAATTTTCAACTTTTTAGAAGCTGAAATACTTCATGAAAATGTTCGACTTTTTTAAAGCCGAAATCCTGTCGAGAAAATTTGCAACCTTTTTGAAGCCCAAATACTTCATGAAAATGTTCGACTTTTTTAAAGCCGAAATCCTGTCGTGAAAATTTTCATCTTTTTTGAAGCCGAAATACTTCATGAAAATGTTCGACTTTTTTAAAGCCGAAATCCTGTCGTGAAAATTTTCAACTTTTTTGAAACCGAAATCTTTTCATGAAAATTTTCAACTTTGTTGAAGCCGAAATACTTCATGAAAATGTTCGACTTTTTTAAAGCCGAAATCATGTCGTGAAAATTTTCAACTTTTTTGAAGCCGAAATCTTTTCATGAAAATTTTAAACTTTTTTGAAGCCGAAATCTTTTCATGAAAATTTTCAACTTTTTAGAAGCTGAAATACTTCATGAAAATGTTCGACTTTTTTAAAGCCGAAATCCTGTCGTGAAAATTTTCAACCTTTTTGAAGCCGAAATACTTCATGAAAATGTTCGACTTTTTTAAAGTCGAAATCCTGT
Organism: Labrus mixtus; assembly: GCF_963584025.1. NCBI lineage: Eukaryota > Metazoa > Chordata > Actinopteri > Labriformes > Labridae > Labrus > Labrus mixtus. The sequence goes on from NC_083617.1 coordinate 31,141,363, forward strand.
CGTGAAAATGTTCAACTTTTTTGAAGCCAAAATACTTCATGAAAATGTTCGACTTTTTTAAAGCCGAAATCCTGTCGTGAAAATTTTCAACTTTTTTGAAGCCGAAATCTTTTCATGAAAATTTTCAACTTTTTAGAAGCTGAAATACTTCATGAAAATGTTCGACTTTTTTAAAGCCGAAATCTTTTCATGAAAATTTTCAACTTTTTTGAAGCCGAAATCTTTTCATGAAAATTTTCAACTTTTTTGAAGCTGAAATACTTCATGAAAATGTTCGACTTTTTTAAAGCCGAAATCCTATCGTGAAAATTTTCAACTTTTTTGAAGCCAAAATACTTCATGAAAATGTTCGACTTTTTTAAAGCCGAAATCCTGTCGAGAAAATTTGCAACCTTTTTGAAGCCCAAATACTTCATGAAAATGTTCGACTTTTTTAAAGCCGAAATCCTGTCGTGAAAATTTTCATCTTTTTTGAAGCCGAAATACTTCATGAAAATGTTCGACTTTTTTAAAGCCGAAATCCTGTCGTGAAAATTTTCAACTTTTTTGAAACCGAAATCTTTTCATGAAAATTTTCAACTTTGTTGAAGCCGAAATACTTCATGAAAATGTTCGACTTTTTTAAAGCCGAAATCATGTCGTGAAAATTTTCAACTTTTTTGAAGCCGAAATCTTTTCATGAAAATTTTAAACTTTTTTGAAGCCGAAATCTTTTCATGAAAATTTTCAACTTTTTAGAAGCTGAAATACTTCATGAAAATGTTCGACTTTTTTAAAGCCGAAATCCTGTCGTGAAAAATTTCAACCTTTTTGAAGCCGAAATACTTCATGAAAATGTTCGACTTTTTTAAAGCCGAAATCATGTCGTGAAAATTTTCAACTTTTTTGAAGCCGAAATCTTTTCATGAAAATTTTCAACTTTTTTGAAGCCGAAATCTTTTCATGAAAATTTTCAACTTTTTAGAAGCTGAAATACTTCATGAAAATGTTCGACTTTTTTAAAGCCGAAATCCTGTCGTGAAAATTTTCAACCTTTTTGAAGCCGAAATACTTCATGAAAATGTTCGACTTTTTTAAAGTCGAAATCCTGTCGTGAAAATGTTCAACTTTTTTGAAGCCGAAATACTTCATGAAAATGTTCGACTTTTTTAAAGCCGAAATCCTGTCGTGAAAATTTTCAACTTTTTTGAAGCCGAAATCTTTTCATGAAAATTTTCAACTTTTTAGAAGCTGAAATACTTCATGAAAATGTTCGACTTTTTTAAAGCCGAAATCCTGTCGAGAAAATTTGCAACCTTTTTGAAGCCCAAATACTTCATGAAAATGTTCGACTTTTTTAAAGCCGAAATCCTGTCGTGAAAATTTTCATCTTTTTTGAAGCCGAAATACTTCATGAAAATGTTCGACTTTTTTAAAGCCGAAATCCTGTCGTGAAAATTTTCAACTTTTTTGAAACCGAAATCTTTTCATGAAAATTTTCAACTTTGTTGAAGCCGAAATACTTCATGAAAATGTTCGACTTTTTTAAAGCCGAAATCATGTCGTGAAAATTTTCAACTTTTTTGAAGCCGAAATCTTTTCATGAAAATTTTCAACTTTTTTGAAGCCGAAATCTTTTCATGAAAATTTTCAACTTTTTAGAAGCTGAAATACTTCATGAAAATGTTCGACTTTTTTAAAGCCGAAATCCTGTCGTGAAAATTTTCAACCTTTTTGAAGCCGAAATACTTCATGAAAATGTTCGACTTTTTTAAAGTCGAAATCCTGTCGTGAAAATGTTCAACTTTTTTGAAGCCGAAATACTTCATGAAAATGTTCGACTTTTTTAAAGCCGAAATCCTGTCGTGAAAATTTTCAACTTTTTTGAAGCCGAAATCTTTTCATGAAAATTTTCAACTTTTTAGAAGCTGAAATACTTCATGAAAATGTTCGACTTTTTTAAAGCCGAAATCTTTTCATGAAAATTTTCAACTTTTTTGAAGCCGAAATCTTTTCATGAAAATTTTCAACTTTTTTGAAGCTGAAATACTTCATGAAAATGTTCGACTTTTTTAAAGCCGAAATCCTATCGTGAAAATTTTCAACTTTTTTGAAGCCAAAATACTTCATGAAAATGTTCGACTTTTTTAAAGCCGAAATCCTGTCGAGAAAATTTGCAACCTTTTTGAAGCCCAAATACTTCATGAAAATGTTCGACTTTTTTAAAGCCGAAATCCTGTCGTGAAAATTTTCATCTTTTTTGAAGCCGAAATACTTCATGAAAATGTTCGACTTTTTTAAAGCCGAAATCCTGTCGTGAAAATTTTCAACTTTTTTGAAACCGAAATCTTTTCATGAAAATTTTCAACTTTGTTGAAGCCGAAATACTTCATGAAAATGTTCGACTTTTTTAAAGCCGAAATCATGTCGTGAAAATTTTCAACTTTTTTGAAGCCGAAATCTTTTCATGAAAATTTTAAACTTTTTTGAAGCCGAAATCTTTTCATGAAAATTTTCAACTTTTTAGAAGCTGAAATACTTCATGAAAATGTTCGACTTTTTTAAAGCCGAAATCCTGTCGTGAAAAATTTCAACCTTTTTGAAGCCGAAATACTTCATGAAAATGTTCGACTTTTTTAAAGCCGAAATCATGTCGTGAAAATTTTCAACTTTTTTGAAGCCGAAATCTTTTCATGAAAATTTTCAACTTTTTTGAAGCCGAAATCTTTTCATGAAAATTTTCAACTTTTTAGAAGCTGAAATACTTCATGAAAATGTTCGACTTTTTTAAAGCCGAAATCCTGTCGTGAAAATTTTCAACCTTTTTGAAGCCGAAATACTTCATGAAAATGTTCGACTTTTTTAAAGTCGAAATCCTGTCGTGAAAATGTTCAACTTTTTTGAAGCCGAAATACTTCATGAAAATGTTCGACTTTTTTAAAGCCGAAATCCTGTCGTGAAAATTTTCAACTTTTTTGAAGCCGAAATCTTTTCATGAAAATTTTCAACTTTTTAGAAGCTGAAATACTTCATGAAAATGTTCGACTTTTTTAAAGCCGAAATCTTTTCATGAAAATTTTCAACTTTTTTGAAGCCGAAATCTTTTCATGAAAATTTTCAACTTTTTTGAAGCTGAAATACTTCATGAAAATGTTCGACTTTTTTAAAGCCGAAATCCTGTCGTGAAAATTTTCAACTTTTTTGAAGCCAAAATACTTCATGAAAATGTTCGACTTTTTTAAAGCCGAAATCCTGTCGAGAAAATTTGCAACCTTTTTGAAGCCCAAATACTTCATGAAAATGTTCGACTTTTTTAAAGCCGAAATCCTGTCGTGAAAATTTTCATCTTTTTTGAAGCCGAAATACTTCATGAAAATGTTCGACTTTTTTAAAGCCGAAATCCTGTCGTGAAAATTTTCAACTTTTTTGAAACCGAAATCTTTTCATGAAAATTTTCAACTTTGTTGAAGCCGAAATACTTCATGAAAATGTTCGACTTTTTTAAAGCCGAAATCATGTCGTGAAAATTTTCAACTTTTTTGAAGCCGAAATCTTTTCATGAAAATTTTAAACTTTTTTGAAGCCGAAATCTTTTCATGAAAATTTTCAACTTTTTAGAAGCTGAAATACTTCATGAAAATGTTCGACTTTTTTAAAGCCGAAATCCTGTCGTGAAAATTTTCAACCTTTTTGAAGCCGAAATACTTCATGAAAATGTTCGACTTTTTTAAAGTCGAAATCCTGTCGTGAAAATGTTCAACTTTTTTGAAGCCGAAATCTTTTCATGAAAATTTTCAACTTTTTTGAAGCCGAAATCTTTTCATGAAAATTTTCAACTTTTTTGAAGCCGAAATCTTTTCATGAAAATTTTCAACTTTTTAGAAGCTGAAATACTTCATGAAAATGTTCGACTTTTTTAAAGCCGAAATCCTGTCATGAAAATTTTCAACTTTTTTGAAGCCGAAATCTTTTCATGAAAATTTTCAACTTTTTTGAAGCCGAAATCTTTTCATGAAAATTTTCAACTTTTTTGAAGCTGAAATCTTTTCATGAAAATTTTCAACTTTTTTGAAGCTGAAATACTTCATGAAAATGTTCGACTTTTTTAAAGCCGAAATCCTGTAGTGAAAATCTTCAACTTTTTTGAAGCCGAAATCTTTTCATGAAAATTTTCAACTTTTTTGAAGCCGAAATCTTTTCATGAAAATTTTCAACTTTTTTGAAGCTGAAATACTTCATGAAAATGTTCGACTTTTTAAAGCCGAAATCCTGTCGTGAAAATTTTCAACTTTTTTGAAGCCAAAATACTTCATGAAAATGTTCGACTTTTTTAAAGCCGAAATCCTGTCGAGAAAATTTGCAACCTTTTTGAAGCCCAAATACTTCATGAAAATGTTCGACTTTTTTAAAGCCGAAATCCTGTCGTGAAAATTTTCAACTTTTTTGAAGCCCAAATACTTCATGAAAATGTTCAACTTTTTTGAAGCCGAAATACTTCATGAAAATGTTCGACTTTTTTAAAGCCGAAATCCTGTCGTGAAAATTTTCAACCTTTTTGAAGCCGAAATACTTCATGAAAATGTTCGACTTTTTTAAAGCCGAAATCCTGTCGTGAAAATTTTCAACTTTTTTGAAGCCCAAATACTTCATGAAAATTTTCAACTTTTTTGAAGCTGAAATACTTCATGAAAATGTTCGACTTTGTTAAAGCTGAAATCCTGTCGTGAAAATTTTCAACTTTTTTGAAGCCCAAATACTTCATGAAAATGCTCAACTTTTTTGAAGCCGAAATACTTCATGAAAATGTTCGACTTTTTTAAAGCCGAAATCCTGTCGAGAAAATTTGCAACCTTTTTGAAGCCCAAATACTTCATGAAAATGTTCGACTTTTTTAAAGCCGAAATCCTGTCGTGAAAATTTTCATCTTTTTTGAAGCCGAAATACTTCATGAAAATGTTCGACTTTTTTAAAGCCGAAATCCTGTCGTGAAAATTTTCAACTTTTTTGAAACCGAAATCTTTTCATGAAAATTTTCAACTTTGTTGAAGCCGAAATACTTCATGAAAATGTTCGACTTTTTTAAAGCCGAAATCATGTCGTGAAAATTTTCAACTTTTTTGAAGCCGAAATCTTTTCATGAAAATTTTAAACTTTTTTGAAGCCGAAATCTTTTCATGAAAATTTTCAACTTTTTAGAAGCTGAAATACTTCATGAAAATGTTCGACTTTTTTAAAGCCGAAATCCTGTCGTGAAAATTTTCAACCTTTTTGAAGCCGAAATACTTCATGAAAATGTTCGACTTTTTTAAAGTCGAAATCCTGTCGTGAAAATGTTCAACTTTTTTGAAGCCGAAATACTTCATGAAAATGTTCGACTTTTTTAAAGCCGAAATCCTGTCGTGAAAATTTTCAACTTTTTTGAAGCCGAAATCTTTTCATGAAAATTTTCAACTTTTTTGAAGCCGAAATCTTTTCATGAAAATTTTCAACTTTTTTGAAGCCGAAATCTTTTCATGAAAATTTTCAACTTTTTAGAAGCTGAAATACTTCATGAAAATGTTCGACTTTTTTAAAGCCGAAATCCTGTCATGAAAATTTTCAACTTTTTTGAAGCCGAAATCTTTTCATGAAAATTTTCAACTTTTTTGAAGCCGAAATCTTTTCATGAAAATTTTCAACTTTTTTGAAGCTGAAATACTTCATGAAAATGTTCGACTTTTTTAAAGCCGAAATCCTGTCGTGAAAATTTTCAACTTTTTTGAAGCCCAAATACTTCATGAAAATGTTCAACTTTTTTGAAGCCGAAATACTTCATGAAAATGTTCGACTTTTTTAAAGCCGAAATCCTGTCGTGAAAATTTTCAACCTTTTTGAAGCCGAAATACTTCATGAAAATGTTCGACTTTTTTAAAGCCGAAATCCTGTCGTGAAAATTTTCAACTTTTTTGAAGCCCAAATACTTCATGAAAATTTTCAAATTTTTTGAAGCTGAAATACTTCATGAAAATGTTCGACTTTGTTAAAGCTGAAATCCTGTCGTGAAAATTTTCAACTTTTTTGAAGCCCAAATACTTCATGAAAATGCTCAACTTTTTTGAAGCCGAAATACTTCATGAAAATGTTCGACTTTTTTAAAGCCGAAATCCTGTCGTGAAAATTTTCAAACTTTTTGAAGCCGAAATACTTCATGAAAATGTTCGACTTTTTTAAAGTCGAAATCCTGTCGTGAAAATTTTCAACTTTTTTGAAGCCGAAATCTTTTCATGAAAATTTTCAACTTTTTTGAAGCCGAAATCTTTTCATGAAAATTTTCAACTTTTTTGAAGCTGATATACTTCATGAAAATGTTCGACTTTTTTAAAGCCGAAATCCTGTCGTGAAAATTTTCAACCATTTTGAAGCCGAAATACTTCATGAAAATGTTCGACCTTTTTAAAGCCGAAATCCTGTCGTGAAAATCTTCAACTTTTTTGAAGCCGAAATCTTTTCATGAAAATTTTCAACTTTTTTGAAGCCGAAATCTTTTCATGAAAATTTTCAACTTTTTTGAAGCCGAAATCTTTTCATGAAAATTTTCAACTTTTTTGAAGCTGAAATACTTCATGAAAATGTTCGACTTTTTTAAAGCCGAAATCCTGTAGTGAAAATCTTCAACTTTTTTGAAGCCGAAATCTTTTCATGAAAATTTTCAACTTTTTTGAAGCCGAAATCTTTTCATGAAAATTTTCAACTTTTTTGAAGCTGAAATACTTCATGAAAATGTTCGACTTTTTTAAAGCCGAAATCCTGTCGTGAAAATTTTCAACTTTTTTGAAGCCAAAATACTTCATGAAAATGTTCGACTTTTTTAAAGCCGAAATCCTGTCGAGAAAATTTGCAACCTTTTTGAAGCCCAAATACTTCATGAAAATGTTCGACTTTTTTCAGCCGAAATCCTGTCGTGAAAATTTTCATCTTTTTTGAAGCCCAAATACTTCATGAAAATGTTCGACTTTTTTAAAGCCGAAATCCTGTCGTGAAAATTTTCAACTTTTTTGAAACCGAAATCTTTTCATGAAAATTTTCAACTTTGTTGAAGCCGAAATACTTCATGAAAATGTTCGACTTTTTTAAAGCCGAAATCATGTCGTGAAAATTTTCAACTTTTTTGAAGCCGAAATCTTTTCATGAAAATTTTAAACTTTTTTGAAGCCGAAATCTTTTCATGAAAATTTTCAACTTTTTAGAAGCTGAAATACTTCATGAAAATGTTCGACTTTTTTAAAGCCGAAATCCTGTCGTGAAAATTTTCAACCTTTTTGAAGCCGAAATACTTCATGAAAATGTTCGACTTTTTTAAAGTCGAAATCCTGTCGTGAAAATGTTCAACTTTTTTGAAGCCGAAATACTTCATGAAAATGTTCGACTTTTTTAAAGCCGAAATCCTGTCGTGAAAATTTTCAACTTTTTTGAAGCCGAAATCTTTTCATGAAAATTTTCAACTTTTTTGAAGCCGAAATCTTTTCATGAAAATTTTCAACTTTTTTGAAGCCGAAATCTTTTCATGAAAATTTTCAACTTTTTAGAAGCTGAAATACTTCATGAAAATGTTCGACTTTTTTAAAGCCGAAATCCTGTCATGAAAATTTTCAACTTTTTTGAAGCCGAAATCTTTTCATGAAAATTTTCAACTTTTTTGAAGCCGAAATCTTTTCATGAAAATTTTCAACTTTTTTGAAGCCGAAATCTTTTCATGAAAATTTTCAACTTTTTTGAAGCTGAAATACTTCATGAAAATGTTCGACTTTTTTAAAGCCGAAATCCTGTCGTGAAAATTTTCAACTTTTTTGAAGCCAAAATACTTCATGAAAATGTTCGACTTTTTTAAAGCCGAAATCCTGTCGAGAAAATTTGCAACCTTTTTGAAGCCCAAATACTTCATGAAAATGTTCGACTTTTTTCAGCCGAAATCCTGTCGTGAAAATTTTCATCTTTTTTGAAGCCCAAATACTTCATGAAAATGTTCGACTTTTTTAAAGCCGAAATCCTGTCGTGAAAATTTTCAACTTTTTTGAAACCGAAATCTTTTCATGAAAATTTTCAACTTTGTTGAAGCCGAAATACTTCATGAAAATGTTCGACTTTTTTAAAGCCGAAATCATGTCGTGAAAATTTTCAACTTTTTTGAAGCCGAAATCTTTTCATGAAAATTTTAAACTTTTTTGAAGCCGAAATCTTTTCATGAAAATTTTCAACTTTTTAGAAGCTGAAATACTTCATGAAAATGTTCGACTTTTTTAAAGCCGAAATCCTGTCGTGAAAATTTTCAACCTTTTTGAAGCCGAAATACTTCATGAAAATGTTCGACTTTTTTAAAGTCGAAATCCTGTCGTGAAAATGTTCAACTTTTTTGAAGCCGAAATACTTCATGAAAATGTTCGACTTTTTTAAAGCCGAAATCCTGTCGTGAAAATTTTCAACTTTTTTGAAGCCGAAATCTTTTCATGAAAATTTTCAACTTTTTTGAAGCCGAAATCTTTTCATGAAAATTTTCAACTTTTTTGAAGCCGAAATCTTTTCATGAAAATTTTCAACTTTTTAGAAGCTGAAATACTTCATGAAAATGTTCGACTTTTTTAAAGCCGAAATCCTGTCATGAAAATTTTCAACTTTTTTGAAGCCGAAATCTTTTCATGAAAATTTTCAACTTTTTTGAAGCCGAAATCTTTTCATGAAAATTTTCAACTTTTTTGAAGCCGAAATCTTTTCATGAAAATTTTCAACTTTTTAGAAGCTGAAATACTTCATGAAAATGTTCGACTTTTTTAAAGCCGAAATCCTGTCGTGAAAATTTTCAACCTTTTTGAAGCCGAAATACTTCATGAAAATGTTCGACTTTTTTAAAGTCGAAATCCTGTCGTGAAAATGTTCAACTTTTTTGAAGCCGAAATACTTCATGAAAATGTTCGACTTTTTTAAAGCCGAAATCCTGTCGTGAAAATTTTCAACTTTTTTGAAGCCGAAATCTTTTCATGAAAATTTTCAACTTTTTAGAAGCTGAAATACTTCATGAAAATGTTCGACTTTTTTAAAGCCGAAATCTTTTCATGAAAATTTTCAACTTTTTTGAAGCCGAAATCTTTTCATGAAAATTTTCAACTTTTTTGAAGCTGAAATACTTCATGAAAATGTTCGACTTTTTTAAAGCCGAAATCCTGTCGTGAAAATTTTCAACTTTTTTGAAGCCAAAATACTTCATGAAAATGTTCGACTTTTTTAAAGCCGAAATCCTGTCGTGAAAATTTTCATCTTTTTTGAAGCCCAAATACTTCATGAAAATGTTCGACTTTTTTAAAGCCGAAATCCTGTCGTGAAAATTTTCAACTTTTTTGAAACCGAAATCTTTTCATGAAAATTTTCAACTTTGTTGAAGCCGAAATACTTCATGAAAATGTTCGACTTTTTTAAAGCCGAAATCATGTCGTGAAAATTTTAAACTTTTTTGAAGCCGAAATCTTTTCATGAAAATTTTAAACTTTTTTGAAGCCGAAATCTTTTCATGAAAATTTTCAACTTTTTAGAAGCTGAAATACTTCATGAAAATGTTCGACTTTTTTAAAGCCGAAATCCTGTCGTGAAAATTTTCAACCTTTTTGAAGCCGAAATACTTCATGAAAATGTTCGACTTTTTTAAAGTCGAAATCCTGTCGTGAAAATGTTCAACTTTTTTGAAGCCGAAATACTTCATGAAAATGTTCGACTTTTTTAAAGCCGAAATCCTGTCGTGAAAATTTTCAACTTTTTTGAAGCCGAAATCTTTTCATGAAAATTTTCAACTTTTTTGAAGCCGAAATCTTTTCATGAAAATTTTCAACTTTTTTGAAGCCGAAATCTTTTCATGAAAATTTTCAACTTTTTAGAAGCTGAAATACTTCATGAAAATGTTCGACTTTTTTAAAGCCGAAATCCTGTCATGAAAATTTTCAACTTTTTTGAAGCCGAAATCTTTTCATGAAAATTTTCAACTTTTTTGAAGCCGAAATCTTTTCATGAAAATTTTAAACTTTTTTGAAGCCGAAATCTTTTCATGAAAATTTTCAACTTTTTAGAAGCTGAAATACTTCATGAAAATGTTCGACTTTTTTAAAGCCGAAATCCTGTCGTGAAAATTTTCAACCTTTTTGAAGCCGAAATACTTCATGAAAATGTTCGACTTTTTTAAAGTCGAAATCCTGTCGTGAAAATGTTCAACTTTTTTGAAGCCGAAATACTTCATGAAAATGTTCGACTTTTTTAAAGCCGAAATCCTGTCGTGAAAATTTTCAACTTTTTTGAAGCCGAAATCTTTTCATGAAAATTTTCAACTTTTTAGAAGCTGAAATACTTCATGAAAATGTTCGACTTTTTTAAAGCCGAAATCTTTTCATGAAAATTTTCAACTTTTTTGAAGCCGAAATCTTTTCATGAAAATTTTCAACTTTTTTGAAGCTGAAATACTTCATGAAAATGTTCGACTTTTTTAAAGCCGAAATCCTGTCGTGAAAATTTTCAACCTTTTTGAAGCCGAAATACTTCATGAAAATGTTCGACTTTTTTAAAGCCGAAATCCTGTCGTGAAAATTTTCAACTTTTTTGAAGCCCAAATACTTCATGAAAATTTTCAAATTTTTTGAAGCTGAAATACTTCATGAAAATGTTCGACTTTGTTAAAGCTGAAATCCTGTCGTGAAAATTTTCAACTTTTTTGAAGCCCAAATACTTCATGAAAATGCTCAACTTTTTTGAAGCCGAAATACTTCATGAAAATGTTCGACTTTTTTAAAGCCGAAATCCTGTCGAGAAAATTTGCAACCTTTTTGAAGCCCAAATACTTCATGAAAATGTTCGACTTTTTTAAAGCCGAAATCCTGTCGTGAAAATTTTCATCTTTTTTGAAGCCGAAATACTTCATGAAAATGTTCGACTTTTTTAAAGCCGAAATCCTGTCGTGAAAATTTTCAACTTTTTTGAAACCGAAATCTTTTCATGAAAATTTTCAACTTTGTTGAAGCCGAAATACTTCATGAAAATGTTCGACTTTTTTAAAGCCGAAATCATGTCGTGAAAATTTTCAACTTTTTTGAAGCCGAAATCTTTTCATGAAAATTTTAAACTTTTTTGAAGCCGAAATCTTTTCATGAAAATTTTCAACTTTTTAGAAGCTGAAATACTTCATGAAAATGTTCGACTTTTTTAAAGCCGAAATCCTGTCGTGAAAATTTTCAACCTTTTTGAAGCCGAAATACTTCATGAAAATCTTCGACTTTTTTAAAGTCGAAATCCTGTCGTGAAAATGTTCAACTTTTTTGAAGCCGAAATACTTCATGAAAATGTTCGACTTTTTTAAAGCCGAAATCCTGTCGTGAAAATTTTCAACTTTTTTGAAGCCGAAATCTTTTCATGAAAATTTTCAACTTTTTTGAAGCCGAAATCTTTTCATGAAAATTTTCAACTTTTTTGAAGCCGAAATCTTTTCATGAAAATTTTCAACTTTTTAGAAGCTGAAATACTTCATGAAAATGTTCGACTTTTTTAAAGCCGAAATCCTGTCATGAAAATTTTCAACTTTTTTGAAGCCGAAATCTTTTCATGAAAATTTTCAACTTTTTTGAAGCCGAAATCTTTTCATGAAAATTTTCAACTTTTTTGAAGCTGAAATACTTCATGAAAATGTTCGACTTTTTTAAAGCCGAAATCCTGTCGTGAAAATTTTCAACTTTTTTGAAGCCCAAATACTTCATGAAAATGTTCAACTTTTTTGAAGCCGAAATACTTCATGAAAATGTTCGACTTTTTTAAAGCCGAAATCCTGTCGTGAAAATTTTCAACCTTTTTGAAGCCGAAATACTTCATGAAAATGTTCGACTTTTTTAAAGCCGAAATCCTGTCGTGAAAATTTTCAACTTTTTTGAAGCCCAAATACTTCATGAAAATTTTCAAATTTTTTGAAGCTGAAATACTTCATGAAAATGTTCGACTTTGTTAAAGCTGAAATCCTGTCGTGAAAATTTTCAACTTTTTTGAAGCCCAAATACTTCATGAAAATGCTCAACTTTTTTGAAGCCGAAATACTTCATGAAAATGTTCGACTTTTTTAAAGTCGAAATCCTGTCGTGAAAATTTTCAACTTTTTTGAAGCCGAAATCTTTTCATGAAAATTTTCAACTTTTTTGAAGCCGAAATCTTTTCATGAAAATTTTCAACTTTTTTGAAGCTGAAATACTTCATGAAAATGTTCGACTTTTTTAAAGCCGAAATCCTGTCGTGAAAATTTTCAACTTTTTTGAAGCCAAAATACTTCATGAAAATGTTCGACTTTTTTAAAGCCGAAATCCTGTCGTGAAAATTTTCATCTTTTTTGAAGCCCAAATACTTCATGAAAATGTTCGACTTTTTTAAAGCCGAAATCCTGTCGTGAAAATTTTCAACTTTTTTGAAACCGAAATCTTTTCATGAAAATTTTCAACTTTGTTGAAGCCGAAATACTTCATGAAAATGTTCGACTTTTTTAAAGCCGAAATCATGTCGTGAAAATTTTAAACTTTTTTGAAGCCGAAATCTTTTCATGAAAATTTTAAACTTTTTTGAAGCCGAAATCTTTTCATGAAAATTTTCAACTTTTTAGAAGCTGAAATACTTCATGAAAATGTTCGACTTTTTTAAAGCCGAAATCCTGTCGTGAAAATTTTCAACCTTTTTGAAGCCGAAATACTTCATGAAAATGTTCGACTTTTTTAAAGTCGAAATCCTGTCGTGAAAATGTTCAACTTTTTTGAAGCCGAAATACTTCATGAAAATGTTCGACTTTTTTAAAGCCGAAATCCTGTCGTGAAAATTTTCAACTTTTTTGAAGCCGAAATCTTTTCATGAAAATTTTCAACTTTTTTGAAGCCGAAATCTTTTCATGAAAATTTTCAACTTTTTTGAAGCCGAAATCTTTTCATGAAAATTTTCAACTTTTTAGAAGCTGAAATACTTCATGAAAATGTTCGACTTTTTTAAAGCCGAAATCCTGTCATGAAAATTTTCAACTTTTTTGAAGCCGAAATCTTTTCATGAAAATTTTCAACTTTTTTGAAGCCGAAATCTTTTCATGAAAATTTTAAACTTTTTTGAAGCCGAAATCTTTTCATGAAAATTTTCAACTTTTTAGAAGCTGAAATACTTCATGAAAATGTTCGACTTTTTTAAAGCCGAAATCCTGTCGTGAAAATTTTCAACCTTTTTGAAGCCGAAATACTTCATGAAAATGTTCGACTTTTTTAAAGTCGAAATCCTGTCGTGAAAATGTTCAACTTTTTTGAAGCCGAAATACTTCATGAAAATGTTCGACTTTTTTAAAGCCGAAATCCTGTCGTGAAAATTTTCAACTTTTTTGAAGCCGAAATCTTTTCATGAAAATTTTCAACTTTTTAGAAGCTGAAATACTTCATGAAAATGTTCGACTTTTTTAAAGCCGAAATCCTGTCGTGAAAATTTTCAACCTTTTTGAAGCCGAAATACTTCATGAAAATGTTCGACTTTTTTAAAGTCGAAATCCTGTCGTGAAAATGTTCAACTTTTTTGAAGCCGAAATACTTCATGAAAATGTTCGACTTTTTTAAAGCCGAAATCCTGTCGTGAAAATTTTCAACTTTTTTGAAGCCGAAATCTTTTCATGAAAATTTTCAACTTTTTAGAAGCTGAAATACTTCATGAAAATGTTCGACTTTTTTAAAGCCGAAATCTTTTCATGAAAATTTTCAACTTTTTTGAAGCCGAAATCTTTTCATGAAAATTTTCAACTTTTTTGAAGCTGAAATACTTCATGAAAATGTTCGACTTTTTTAAAGCCGAAATCCTGTCGTGAAAATTTTCAACCTTTTTGAAGCCGAAATACTTCATGAAAATGTTCGACTTTTTTAAAGCCGAAATCCTGTCGTGAAAATTTTCAACTTTTTTGAAGCCCAAATACTTCATGAAAATTTTCAAATTTTTTGAAGCTGAAATACTTCATGAAAATGTTCGACTTTGTTAAAGCTGAAATCCTGTCGTGAAAATTTTCAACTTTTTTGAAGCCCAAATACTTCATGAAAATGCTCAACTTTTTTGAAGCCGAAATACTTCATGAAAATGTTCGACTTTTTTAAAGCCGAAATCCTGTCGAGAAAATTTGCAACCTTTTTGAAGCCCAAATACTTCATGAAAATGTTCGACTTTTTTAAAGCCGAAATCCTGTCGTGAAAATTTTCATCTTTTTTGAAGCCGAAATACTTCATGAAAATGTTCGACTTTTTTAAAGCCGAAATCCTGTCGTGAAAATTTTCAACTTTTTTGAAACCGAAATCTTTTCATGAAAATTTTCAACTTTGTTGAAGCCGAAATACTTCATGAAAATGTTCGACTTTTTTAAAGCCGAAATCATGTCGTGAAAATTTTCAACTTTTTTGAAGCCGAAATCTTTTCATGAAAATTTTAAACTTTTTTGAAGCCGAAATCTTTTCATGAAAATTTTCAACTTTTTAGAAGCTGAAATACTTCATGAAAATGTTCGACTTTTTTAAAGCCGAAATCCTGTCGTGAAAATTTTCAACCTTTTTGAAGCCGAAATACTTCATGAAAATCTTCGACTTTTTTAAAGTCGAAATCCTGTCGTGAAAATGTTCAACTTTTTTGAAGCCGAAATACTTCATGAAAATGTTCGACTTTTTTAAAGCCGAAATCCTGTCGTGAAAATTTTCAACTTTTTTGAAGCCGAAATCTTTTCATGAAAATTTTCAACTTTTTTGAAGCCGAAATCTTTTCATGAAAATTTTCAACTTTTTTGAAGCCGAAATCTTTTCATGAAAATTTTCAACTTTTTAGAAGCTGAAATACTTCATGAAAATGTTCGACTTTTTTAAAGCCGAAATCCTGTCATGAAAATTTTCAACTTTTTTGAAGCCGAAATCTTTTCATGAAAATTTTCAACTTTTTTGAAGCCGAAATCTTTTCATGAAAATTTTCAACTTTTTTGAAGCTGAAATACTTCATGAAAATGTTCGACTTTTTTAAAGCCGAAATCCTGTCGTGAAAATTTTCAACTTTTTTGAAGCCCAAATACTTCATGAAAATGTTCAACTTTTTTGAAGCCGAAATACTTCATGAAAATGTTCGACTTTTTTAAAGCCGAAATCCTGTCGTGAAAATTTTCAACCTTTTTGAAGCCGAAATACTTCATGAAAATGTTCGACTTTTTTAAAGCCGAAATCCTGTCGTGAAAATTTTCAACTTTTTTGAAGCCCAAATACTTCATGAAAATTTTCAAATTTTTTGAAGCTGAAATACTTCATGAAAATGTTCGACTTTGTTAAAGCTGAAATCCTGTCGTGAAAATTTTCAACTTTTTTGAAGCCCAAATACTTCATGAAAATGCTCAACTTTTTTGAAGCCGAAATACTTCATGAAAATGTTCGACTTTTTTAAAGTCGAAATCCTGTCGTGAAAATTTTCAACTTTTTTGAAGCCGAAATCTTTTCATGAAAATTTTCAACTTTTTTGAAGCCGAAATCTTTTCATGAAAATTTTCAACTTTTTTGAAGCTGAAATACTTCATGAAAATGTTCGACTTTTTTAAAGCCGAAATCCTGTCGTGAAAATTTTCAACTTTTTTGAAGCCAAAATACTTCATGAAAATGTTCGACTTTTTTAAAGCCGAAATCCTGTCGTGAAAATTTTCATCTTTTTTGAAGCCCAAATACTTCATGAAAATGTTCGACTTTTTTAAAGCCGAAATCCTGTCGTGAAAATTTTCAACTTTTTTGAAACCGAAATCTTTTCATGAAAATTTTCAACTTTGTTGAAGCCGAAATACTTCATGAAAATGTTCGACTTTTTTAAAGCCGAAATCATGTCGTGAAAATTTTAAACTTTTTTGAAGCCGAAATCTTTTCATGAAAATTTTAAACTTTTTTGAAGCCGAAATCTTTTCATGAAAATTTTCAACTTTTTAGAAGCTGAAATACTTCATGAAAATGTTCGACTTTTTTAAAGCCGAAATCCTGTCGTGAAAATTTTCAACCTTTTTGAAGCCGAAATACTTCATGAAAATGTTCGACTTTTTTAAAGTCGAAATCCTGTCGTGAAAATGTTCAACTTTTTTGAAGCCGAAATACTTCATGAAAATGTTCGACTTTTTTAAAGCCGAAATCCTGTCGTGAAAATTTTCAACTTTTTTGAAGCCGAAATCTTTTCATGAAAATTTTCAACTTTTTTGAAGCCGAAATCTTTTCATGAAAATTTTCAACTTTTTTGAAGCCGAAATCTTTTCATGAAAATTTTCAACTTTTTAGAAGCTGAAATACTTCATGAAAATGTTCGACTTTTTTAAAGCCGAAATCCTGTCATGAAAATTTTCAACTTTTTTGAAGCCGAAATCTTTTCATGAAAATTTTCAACTTTTTTGAAGCCGAAATCTTTTCATGAAAATTTTAAACTTTTTTGAAGCCGAAATCTTTTCATGAAAATTTTCAACTTTTTAGAAGCTGAAATACTTCATGAAAATGTTCGACTTTTTTAAAGCCGAAATCCTGTCGTGAAAATTTTCAACCTTTTTGAAGCCGAAATACTTCATGAAAATGTTCGACTTTTTTAAAGTCGAAATCCTGTCGTGAAAATGTTCAACTTTTTTGAAGCCGAAATACTTCATGAAAATGTTCGACTTTTTTAAAGCCGAAATCCTGTCGTGAAAATTTTCAACTTTTTTGAAGCCGAAATCTTTTCATGAAAATTTTCAACTTTTTAGAAGCTGAAATACTTCATGAAAATGTTCGACTTTTTTAAAGCCGAAATCTTTTCATGAAAATTTTCAACTTTTTTGAAGCCGAAATCTTTTCATGAAAATTTTCAACTTTTTTGAAGCTGAAATACTTCATGAAAATGTTCGACTTTTTTAAAGCCGAAATCCTGTCGTGAAAATTTTCAACCTTTTTGAAGCCGAAATACTTCATGAAAATGTTCGACTTTTTTAAAGCCGAAATCCTGTCGTGAAAATTTTCAACTTTTTTGAAGCCCAAATACTTCATGAAAATTTTCAAATTTTTTGAAGCTGAAATACTTCATGAAAATGTTCGACTTTGTTAAAGCTGAAATCCTGTCGTGAAAATTTTCAACTTTTTTGAAGCCCAAATACTTCATGAAAATGCTCAACTTTTTTGAAGCCGAAATACTTCATGAAAATGTTCGACTTTTTTAAAGCCGAAATCCTGTCGAGAAAATTTGCAACCTTTTTGAAGCCCAAATACTTCATGAAAATGTTCGACTTTTTTAAAGCCGAAATCCTGTCGTGAAAATTTTCATCTTTTTTGAAGCCGAAATACTTCATGAAAATGTTCGACTTTTTTAAAGCCGAAATCCTGTCGTGAAAATTTTCAACTTTTTTGAAACCGAAATCTTTTCATGAAAATTTTCAACTTTGTTGAAGCCGAAATACTTCATGAAAATGTTCGACTTTTTTAAAGCCGAAATCATGTCGTGAAAATTTTCAACTTTTTTGAAGCCGAAATCTTTTCATGAAAATTTTAAACTTTTTTGAAGCCGAAATCTTTTCATGAAAATTTTCAACTTTTTAGAAGCTGAAATACTTCATGAAAATGTTCGACTTTTTTAAAGCCGAAATCCTGTCGTGAAAATTTTCAACTTTTTTGAAACCGAAATCTTTTCATGAAAATTTTCAACTTTGTTGAAGCCGAAATACTTCATGAAAATGTTCGACTTTTTTAAAGCCGAAATCATGTCGTGAAAATTTTAAACTTTTTTGAAGCCGAAATCTTTTCATGAAAATTTTAAACTTTTTTGAAGCCGAAATCTTTTCATGAAAATTTTCAACTTTTTAGAAGCTGAAATACTTCATGAAAATGTTCGACTTTTTTAAAGCCGAAATCCTGTCGTGAAAATTTTCAACCTTTTTGAAGCCGAAATACTTCATGAAAATGTTCGACTTTTTTAAAGTCGAAATCCTGTCGTGAAAATGTTCAACTTTTTTGAAGCCGAAATACTTCATGAAAATGTTCGACTTTTTTAAAGCCGAAATCCTGTCGTGAAAATTTTCAACTTTTTTGAAGCCGAAATCTTTTCATGAAAATTTTCAACTTTTTTGAAGCCGAAATCTTTTCATGAAAATTTTCAACTTTTTTGAAGCCGAAATCTTTTCATGAAAATTTTCAACTTTTTAGAAGCTGAAATACTTCATGAAAATGTTCGACTTTTTTAAAGCCGAAATCCTGTCATGAAAATTTTCAACTTTTTTGAAGCCGAAATCTTTTCATGAAAATTTTCAACTTTTTTGAAGCCGAAATCTTTTCATGAAAATTTTAAACTTTTTTGAAGCCGAAATCTTTTCATGAAAATTTTCAACTTTTTAGAAGCTGAAATACTTCATGAAAATGTTCGACTTTTTTAAAGCCGAAATCCTGTCGTGAAAATTTTCAACCTTTTTGAAGCCGAAATACTTCATGAAAATGTTCGACTTTTTTAAAGTCGAAATCCTGTCGTGAAAATGTTCAACTTTTTTGAAGCCGAAATACTTCATGAAAATGTTCGACTTTTTTAAAGCCGAAATCCTGTCGTGAAAATTTTCAACTTTTTTGAAGCCGAAATCTTTTCATGAAAATTTTCAACTTTTTAGAAGCTGAAATACTTCATGAAAATGTTCGACTTTTTTAAAGCCGAAATCTTTTCATGAAAATTTTCAACTTTTTTGAAGCCGAAATCTTTTCATGAAAATTTTCAACTTTTTTGAAGCTGAAATACTTCATGAAAATGTTCGACTTTTTTAAAGCCGAAATCCTGTCGTGAAAATTTTCAACCTTTTTGAAGCCGAAATACTTCATGAAAATGTTCGACTTTTTTAAAGCCGAAATCCTGTCGTGAAAATTTTCAACTTTTTTGAAGCCCAAATACTTCATGAAAATTTTCAAATTTTTTGAAGCTGAAATACTTCATGAAAATGTTCGACTTTGTTAAAGCTGAAATCCTGTCGTGAAAATTTTCAACTTTTTTGAAGCCCAAATACTTCATGAAAATGCTCAACTTTTTTGAAGCCGAAATACTTCATGAAAATGTTCGACTTTTTTAAAGCCGAAATCCTGTCGAGAAAATTTGCAACCTTTTTGAAGCCCAAATACTTCATGAAAATGTTCGACTTTTTTAAAGCCGAAATCCTGTCGTGAAAATTTTCATCTTTTTTGAAGCCGAAATACTTCATGAAAATGTTCGACTTTTTTAAAGCCGAAATCCTGTCGTGAAAATTTTCAACTTTTTTGAAACCGAAATCTTTTCATGAAAATTTTCAACTTTGTTGAAGCCGAAATACTTCATGAAAATGTTCGACTTTTTTAAAGCCGAAATCATGTCGTGAAAATTTTCAACTTTTTTGAAGCCGAAATCTTTTCATGAAAATTTTAAACTTTTTTGAAGCCGAAATCTTTTCATGAAAATTTTCAACTTTTTAGAAGCTGAAATACTTCATGAAAATGTTCGACTTTTTTAAAGCCGAAATCCTGTCGTGAAAATTTTCAACCTTTTTGAAGCCGAAATACTTCATGAAAATCTTCGACTTTTTTAAAGTCGAAATCCTGTCGTGAAAATGTTCAACTTTTTTGAAGCCGAAATACTTCATGAAAATGTTCGACTTTTTTAAAGCCGAAATCCTGTCGTGAAAATTTTCAACTTTTTTGAAGCCGAAATCTTTTCATGAAAATTTTCAACTTTTTTGAAGCCGAAATCTTTTCATGAAAATTTTCAACTTTTTTGAAGCCGAAATCTTTTCATGAAAATTTTCAACTTTTTAGAAGCTGAAATACTTCATGAAAATGTTCGACTTTTTTAAAGCCGAAATCCTGTCATGAAAATTTTCAACTTTTTTGAAGCCGAAATCTTTTCATGAAAATTTTCAACTTTTTTGAAGCCGAAATCTTTTCATGAAAATTTTCAACTTTTTTGAAGCTGAAATACTTCATGAAAATGTTCGACTTTTTTAAAGCCGAAATCCTGTCGTGAAAATTTTCAACTTTTTTGAAGCCCAAATACTTCATGAAAATGTTCAACTTTTTTGAAGCCGAAATACTTCATGAAAATGTTCGACTTTTTTAAAGCCGAAATCCTGTCGTGAAAATTTTCAACCTTTTTGAAGCCGAAATACTTCATGAAAATGTTCGACTTTTTTAAAGCCGAAATCCTGTCGTGAAAATTTTCAACTTTTTTGAAGCCCAAATACTTCATGAAAATTTTCAAATTTTTTGAAGCTGAAATACTTCATGAAAATGTTCGACTTTGTTAAAGCTGAAATCCTGTCGTGAAAATTTTCAACTTTTTTGAAGCCCAAATACTTCATGAAAATGCTCAACTTTTTTGAAGCCGAAATACTTCATGAAAATGTTCGACTTTTTTAAAGTCGAAATCCTGTCGTGAAAATTTTCAACTTTTTTGAAGCCGAAATCTTTTCATGAAAATTTCAACTTTTTTGAAGCCGAAATCTTTTCATGAAAATTTTCAACTTTTTTGAAGCTGAAATACTTCATGAAAATGTTCGACTTTTTTAAAGCCGAAATCCTGTCGTGAAAATTTTCAACCATTTTGAAGCCGAAATACTTCATGAAAATGTTCGACCTTTTTAAAGCCGAAATCCTGTCGTGAAAATCTTCAACTTTTTTGAAGCCGAAATCTTTTCATGAAAATTTTCAACTTTTTTGAAGCCGAAATCTTTTCATGAAAATTTTCAACTTTTTTGAAGCCGAAATCTTTTCATGAAAATTTTCAACTTTTTTGAAGCTGAAATACTTCATGAAAATGTTCGACTTTTTTAAAGCCGAAATCCTGTAGTGAAAATCTTCAACTTTTTTGAAGCCGAAATCTTTTCATGAAAATTTTCAACTTTTTTGAAGCCGAAATCTTTTCATGAAAATTTTCAACTTTTTTGAAGCTGAAATACTTCATGAAAATGTTCGACTTTTTTAAAGCCGAAATCCTGTCGTGAAAATTTTCAACTTTTTTGAAGCCAAAATACTTCATGAAAATGTTCGACTTTTTTAAAGCCGAAATCCTGTCGAGAAAATTTGCAACCTTTTTGAAGCCCAAATACTTCATGAAAATGTTCGACTTTTTTAAAGCCGAAATCCTGTCGTGAAAATTTTCATCTTTTTTGAAGCCCAAATACTTCATGAAAATGTTCGACTTTTTTAAAGCCGAAATCCTGTCGTGAAAATTTTCAACTTTTTTGAAACCGAAATCTTTTCATGAAAATTTTCAACTTTGTTGAAGCCGAAATACTTCATGAAAATGTTCGACTTTTTTAAAGCCGAAATCATGTCGTGAAAATTTTCAACTTTTTTGAAGCCGAAATCTTTTCATGAAAATTTTCAACTTTTTTGAAGCCGAAATCTTTTCATGAAAATTTTCAACTTTTTAGAAGCTGAAATACTTCATGAAAATGTTCGACTTTTTTAAAGCCGAAATCCTGTCGTGAAAATTTTCAACCTTTTTGAAGCCGAAATACTTCATGAAAATGTTCGACTTTTTTAAAGTCGAAATCCTGTCGTGAAAATGTTCAACTTTTTTGAAGCCGAAATACTTCATGAAAATGTTCGACTTTTTTAAAGCCGAAATCCTGTCGTGAAAATTTTCAACTTTTTTGAAGCCGAAATCTTTTCATGAAAATTTTCAACTTTTTTGAAGCCGAAATCTTTTCATGAAAATTTTCAACTTTTTTGAAGCCGAAATCTTTTCATGAAAATTTTCAACTTTTTAGAAGCTGAAATACTTCATGAAAATGTTCGACTTTTTTAAAGCCGAAATCCTGTCATGAAAATTTTCAACTTTTTTGAAGCCGAAATCTTTTCATGAAAATTTTCAACTTTTTTGAAGCTGAAATCCTGTCGTGAAAATTTTCAACTTTTTTGAAGCCCAAATACTTCATGAAAATGTTCAACTTTTTTGAAGCCGAAATACTTCATGAAAATGTTCGACTTTTTTAAAGCCGAAATCCTGTCGTGAAAATTTTCAACCTTTTTGAAGCCGAAATACTTCATAAAAATGTTCGACTTTTTTAAAGCCGAAATCCTGTCGTGAAAATTTTCAACTTTTTTGAAGCCCAAATACTTCATGAAAATTTTCAAGTTTTTTGAAGCCGAAATCTTTTCATGAAAATTTTCAACTTTTTAGAAGCTGAAATACTTCATGAAAATGTTCGACTTTTTTAAAGCCGAAATCCTGTCTTGAAAATTTTCAACTTTTTTGAAGCCGAAATCTTTTCATGAAAATTTACAACTTTTTTGAAGCCGAAATCTTTTCATGAAAATTTTCAACTTTTTTGAAGCCGAAATCTTTTCATGAAAATTTTCAACTTTTTTGAAGCCGAAATACTTCATGAAAATGTTCGACTTTTTTAAAGCCGAAATCCTGTCGTGAAAATTTTCAACCTTTTTGAAGCCGAAATACTTCATGAAAATGTTCGACTTTTTTAAAGCCGAAATCCTGTCGTGAAAATTTTCAAACTTTTTGAAGCCGAAATACTTCATGAAAATGTTCGACTTTTTTAAAGTCGAAATCCTGTCGTGAAAATTTTCAACTTTTTTGAAGCCGAAATCTTTTCATGAAAATTTTCAACTTTTTTGAAACCGAAATCTTTTCATGAAAATTTTCAACTTTTTTGAAGCTGAAATACTTCATGAAAATGTTCGACTTTTTTAAAGCCGAAATCCTGTCGTGAAAATTTTCAACCATTTTGAAGCCGAAATACTTCATGAAAATGTTCGACCTTTTTAAAGCCGAAATCCTGTCGTGAAAATCTTCAACTTTTTTGAAGCCGAAATCTTTTCATGAAAATTTTCAACTTTTTTGAAGCCGAAATCTTTTCATGAAAATTTTCAACTTTTTTGAAGCTGAAATACTTCATGAAAATGTTCGACTTTTTTGAAGCCGAAATCTTTTCATGAAAATTTTCAACTTTTTTGAAGCCGAAATCTTTTCATGAAAATTTTCAACTTTTTTGAAGCTGAAATACTTCATGAAAATGTTCGACTTTTTTAAAGCCGAAATCCTGTCGTGAAAATTTTCAACTTTTTTGAAGCCAAAATACTTCATGAAAATGTTCGACTTTTTTAAAGCCGAAATCCTGTCGAGAAAATTTGCAACCTTTTTGAAGCCCAAATACTTCATGAAAATGTTCGACTTTTTTAAAGCCGAAATCCTGTCGTGAAAATTTTCATCTTTTTTGAAGCCCAAATACTTCATGAAAATGTTCGACTTTTTTAAAGCCGAAATCCTGTCGTGAAAATTTTCAACTTTTTTGAAACCGAAATCTTTTCATGAAAATTTTCAACTTTGTTGAAGCCGAAATACTTCATGAAAATGTTCGACTTTTTTAAAGCCGAAATCATGTCGTGAAAATTTTCAACTTTTTTGAAGCCGAAATCTTTTCATGAAAATTTTAAACTTTTTTGAAGCCGAAATCTTTTCATGAAAATTTTCAACTTTTTAGAAGCTGAAATACTTCATGAAAATGTTCGACTTTTTTAAAGCCGAAATCCTGTCGTGAAAATTTTCAACCTTTTTGAAGCCGAAATACTTCATGAAAATGTTCGACTTTTTTAAAGTCGAAATCCTGTCGTGAAAATGTTCAACTTTTTTGAAGCCGAAATACTTCATGAAAATGTTCGACTTTTTTAAAGCCGAAATCCTGTCGTGAAAATTTTCAACTTTTTTGAAGCCGAAATCTTTTCATGAAAATTTTCAACTTTTTTGAAGCCGAAATCTTTTCATGAAAATTTTCAACTTTTTTGAAGCCGAAATCTTTTCATGAAAATTTTCAACTTTTTAGAAGCTGAAATACTTCATGAAAATGTTCGACTTTTTTAAAGCCGAAATCCTGTAATGAAAATTTTCAACTTTTTTGAAGCCGAAATCTTTTCATGAAAATTTTCAACTTTTTTGAAGCTGAAATCCTGTCGTGAAAATTTTCAACTTTTTTGAAGCCCAAATACTTCATGAAAATGTTCAACTTTTTTGAAGCCGAAATACTTCATGAAAATGTTCGACTTTTTTAAAGCCGAAATCCTGTCGTGAAAATTTTCAACCTTTTTGAAGCCGAAATACTTCATAAAAATGTTCGACTTTTTTAAAGCCGAAATCCTGTCGTGAAAATTTTCAACTTTTTTGAAGCCCAAATACTTCATGAAAATTTTCAAGTTTTTTGAAGCCGAAATCTTTTCATGAAAATTTTCAACTTTTTAGAAGCTGAAATACTTCATGAAAATGTTCGACTTTTTTAAAGCCGAAATCCTGTCTTGAAAATTTTCAACTTTTTTGAAGCCGAAATCTTTTCATGAAAATTTTCAACTTTTTTGAAGCCGAAATCTTTTCATGAAAATTTTCAACTTTTTTGAAGCCGAAATCTTTTCATGAAAATTTTCAACTTTTTTGAAGCCGAAATACTTCATGAAAATGTTCGACTTTTTTAAAGCCGAAATCCTGTCGTGAAAATTTTCAACCTTTTTGAAGCCGAAATACTTCATGAAAATGTTCGACTTTTTTAAAGCCGAAATCCTGTCGTGAAAATTTTCAAACTTTTTGAAGCCGAAATACTTCATGAAAATGTTCGACTTTTTTAAAGTCGAAATCCTGTCGTGAAAATTTTCAACTTTTTTGAAGCCGAAATCTTTTCATGAAAATTTTCAACTTTTTTGAAACCGAAATCTTTTCATGAAAATTTTCAACTTTTTTGAAGCTGAAATACTTCATGAAAATGTTCGACTTTTTTAAAGCCGAAATCCTGTCGTGAAAATTTTCAACCATTTTGAAGCCGAAATACTTCATGAAAATGTTCGACCTTTTTAAAGCCGAAATCCTGTCGTGAAAATCTTCAACTTTTTTGAAGCCGAAATCTTTTCATGAAAATTTTCAACTTTTTTGAAGCCGAAATCTTTTCATGAAAATTTTCAACTTTTTTGAAGCCGAAATCTTTTCATGAAAATTTTCAACTTTTTTGAAGCTGAAATACTTCATGAAAATGTTCGACTTTTTTAAAGCCGAAATCCTGTAGTGAAAATCTTCAACTTTTTTGAAGCCGAAATCTTTTCATGAAAATTTTCAACTTTTTTGAAGCCGAAATCTTTTCATGAAAATTTTCAACTTTTTTGAAGCTGAAATACTTCATGAAAATGTTCGACTTTTTTAAAGCCGAAATCCTGTCGTGAAAATTTTCAACTTTTTTGAAGCCAAAATACTTCATGAAAATGTTCGACTTTTTTAAAGCCGAAATCCTGTCGAGAAAATTTGCAACCTTTTTGAAGCCCAAATACTTCATGAAAATGTTCGACTTTTTTAAAGCCGAAATCCTGTCGTGAAAATGTTCATCTTTTTTGAAGCCGAAATACTTCATGAAAATGTTCGACTTTTTTAAAGCCGAAATCCTGTCGTGAAAATTTTCAACTTTTTTGAAACCGAAATCTTTTCATGAAAATTTTCAACTTTGTTGAAGCCGAAATACTTCATGAAAATGTTCGACTTTTTTAAAGCCGAAATCATGTCGTGAAAATTTTCAACTTTTTTGAAGCCGAAATCTTTTCATGAAAATTTTAAACTTTTTTGAAGCCGAAATCTTTTCATGAAAATTTTCAACTTTTTAGAAGCTGAAATACTTCATGAAAATGTTCGACTTTTTTAAAGCCGAAATCCTGTCGTGAAAATTTTCAACCTTTTTGAAGCCGAAATACTTCATGAAAATGTTCGACTTTTTTAAAGTCGAAATCCTGTCGTGAAAATGTTCAACTTTTTTGAAGCCGAAATACTTCATGAAAATGTTCGACTTTTTTAAAGCCGAAATCCTGTCGTGAAAATTTTCAACTTTTTTGAAGCCGAAATCTTTTCATGAAAATTTTCAACTTTTTTGAAGCCGAAATCTTTTCATGAAAATTTTCAACTTTTTTGAAGCCGAAATCTTTTCATGAAAATTTTCAACTTTTTAGAAGCTGAAATACTTCATGAAAATGTTCGACTTTTTTAAAGCCGAAATCCTGTCATGAAAATTTTCAACTTTTTTGAAGCCGAAATCTTTTCATGAAAATTTTCAACTTTTTTGAAGCCGAAATCTTTTCATGAAAATTTTCAACTTTTTTGAAGCTGAAATACTTCATGAAAATGTTCGACTTTTTTAAAGCCGAAATCCTGTCGTGAAAATTTTCAACTTTTTTGAAGCCCAAATACTTCATGAAAATGTTCAACTTTTTTGAAGCCGAAATACTTCATGAAAATGTTCGACTTTTTTAAAGCCGAAATCATGTCGTGAAAATTTTCAACTTTTTTGAAGCCGAAATCTTTTCATGAAAATTTTAAACTTTTTTGAAGCCGAAATCTTTTCATGAAAATTTTCAACTTTTTAGAAGCTGAAATACTTCATGAAAATGTTCGACTTTTTTAAAGCCGAAATCCTGTCGTGAAAATTTTCAACCTTTTTGAAGCCGAAATACTTCATGAAAATGTTCGACTTTTTTAAAGTCGAAATCCTGTCGTGAAAATGTTCAACTTTTTTGAAGCCGAAATACTTCATGAAAATGTTCGACTTTTTTAAAGCCGAAATCCTGTCGTGAAAATTTTCAACTTTTTTGAAGCCGAAATCTTTTCATGAAAATTTTCAACTTTTTTGAAGCCGAAATCTTTTCATGAAAATTTTCAACTTTTTTGAAGCCGAAATCTTTTCATGAAAATTTTCAACTTTTTAGAAGCTGAAATACTTCATGAAAATGTTCGACTTTTTTAAAGCCGAAATCCTGTCATGAAAATTTTCAACTTTTTTGAAGCCGAAATCTTTTCATGAAAATTTTCAACTTTTTTGAAGCCGAAATCTTTTCATGAAAATTTTCAACTTTTTTGAAGCTGAAATACTTCATGAAAATGTTCGACTTTTTTAAAGCCGAAATCCTGTCGTGAAAATTTTCAACTTTTTTGAAGCCCAAATACTTCATGAAAATGTTCAACTTTTTTGAAGCCGAAATACTTCATGAAAATGTTCGACTTTTTTAAAGCCGAAATCCTGTCGTGAAAATTTTCAACCTTTTTGAAGCCGAAATACTTCATGAAAATGTTCGACTTTTTTAAAGCCGAAATCCTGTCGTGAAAATTTTCAACTTTTTTGAAGCCCAAATACTTCATGAAAATTTTCAAATTTTTTGAAGCTGAAATACTTCATGAAAATGTTCGACTTTGTTAAAGCTGAAATCCTGTCGTGAAAATTTTCAACTTTTTTGAAGCCCAAATACTTCATGAAAATGCTCAACTTTTTTGAAGCCGAAATACTTCATGAAAATGTTCGACTTTTTTAAAGCCGAAATCCTGTCGTGAAAATTTTCAAACTTTTTGAAGCCGAAATACTTCATGAAAATGTTCGACTTTTTTAAAGTCGAAATCCTGTCGTGAAAATTTTCAACTTTTTTGAAGCCGAAATCTTTTCATGAAAATTTTCAACTTTTTTGAAGCCGAAATCTTTTCATGAAAATTTTCAACTTTTTTGAAGCTGAAATACTGTCGTGAAAATGTTCATCTTTTTTGAAGCCGAAATACTTCATGAAAATGTTCGACTTTTTTAAAGCCGAAATCCTGTCGTGAAAATTTTCAACTTTTTTGAAACCGAAATCTTTTCATGAAAATTTTCAACTTTGTTGAAGCCGAAATACTTCATGAAAATGTTCGACTTTTTTAAAGCCGAAATCATGTCGTGAAAATTTTCAACTTTTTTGAAGCCGAAATCTTTTCATGAAAATTTTAAACTTTTTTGAAGCCGAAATCTTTTCATGAAAATTTTCAACTTTTTAGAAGCTGAAATACTTCATGAAAATGTTCGACTTTTTTAAAGCCGAAATCCTGTCGTGAAAATTTTCAACCTTTTTGAAGCCGAAATACTTCATGAAAATGTTCGACTTTTTTAAAGTCGAAATCCTGTCGTGAAAATGTTCAACTTTTTTGAAGCCGAAATACTTCATGAAAATGTTCGACTTTTTTAAAGCCGAAATCCTGTCGTGAAAATTTTCAACTTTTTTGAAGCCGAAATCTTTTCATGAAAATTTTCAACTTTTTTGAAGCCGAAATCTTTTCATGAAAATTTTCAACTTTTTTGAAGCCGAAATCTTTTCATGAAAATTTTCAACTTTTTAGAAGCTGAAATACTTCATGAAAATGTTCGACTTTTTTAAAGCCGAAATCCTGTCATGAAAATTTTCAACTTTTTTGAAGCCGAAATCTTTTCATGAAAATTTTCAACTTTTTTGAAGCCGAAATCTTTTCATGAAAATTTTCAACTTTTTTGAAGCTGAAATACTTCATGAAAATGTTCGACTTTTTTAAAGCCGAAATCCTGTCGTGAAAATTTTCAACTTTTTTGAAGCCCAAATACTTCATGAAAATGTTCAACTTTTTTGAAGCCGAAATACTTCATGAAAATGTTCGACTTTTTTAAAGCCGAAATCATGTCGTGAAAATTTTCAACTTTTTTGAAGCCGAAATCTTTTCATGAAAATTTTAAACTTTTTTGAAGCCGAAATCTTTTCATGAAAATTTTCAACTTTTTAGAAGCTGAAATACTTCATGAAAATGTTCGACTTTTTTAAAGCCGAAATCCTGTCGTGAAAATTTTCAACCTTTTTGAAGCCGAAATACTTCATGAAAATGTTCGACTTTTTTAAAGTCGAAATCCTGTCGTGAAAATGTTCAACTTTTTTGAAGCCGAAATACTTCATGAAAATGTTCGACTTTTTTAAAGCCGAAATCCTGTCGTGAAAATTTTCAACTTTTTTGAAGCCGAAATCTTTTCATGAAAATTTTCAACTTTTTTGAAGCCGAAATCTTTTCATGAAAATTTTCAACTTTTTTGAAGCCGAAATCTTTTCATGAAAATTTTCAACTTTTTAGAAGCTGAAATACTTCATGAAAATGTTCGACTTTTTTAAAGCCGAAATCCTGTCATGAAAATTTTCAACTTTTTTGAAGCCGAAATCTTTTCATGAAAATTTTCAACTTTTTTGAAGCCGAAATCTTTTCATGAAAATTTTCAACTTTTTTGAAGCTGAAATACTTCATGAAAATGTTCGACTTTTTTAAAGCCGAAATCCTGTCGTGAAAATTTTCAACTTTTTTGAAGCCCAAATACTTCATGAAAATGTTCAACTTTTTTGAAGCCGAAATACTTCATGAAAATGTTCGACTTTTTTAAAGCCGAAATCATGTCGTGAAAATTTTCAACTTTTTTGAAGCCGAAATCTTTTCATGAAAATTTTAAACTTTTTTGAAGCCGAAATCTTTTCATGAAAATTTTCAACTTTTTAGAAGCTGAAATACTTCATGAAAATGTTCGACTTTTTTAAAGCCGAAATCCTGTCGTGAAAATTTTCAACCTTTTTGAAGCCGAAATACTTCATGAAAATGTTCGACTTTTTTAAAGTCGAAATCCTGTCGTGAAAATGTTCAACTTTTTTGAAGCCGAAATACTTCATGAAAATGTTCGACTTTTTTAAAGCCGAAATCCTGTCGTGAAAATTTTCAACTTTTTTGAAGCCGAAATCTTTTCATGAAAATTTTCAACTTTTTTGAAGCCGAAATCTTTTCATGAAAATTTTCAACTTTTTTGAAGCCGAAATCTTTTCATGAAAATTTTCAACTTTTTAGAAGCTGAAATACTTCATGAAAATGTTCGACTTTTTTAAAGCCGAAATCCTGTCATGAAAATTTTCAACTTTTTTGAAGCCGAAATCTTTTCATGAAAATTTTCAACTTTTTTGAAGCCGAAATCTTTTCATGAAAATTTTCAACTTTTTTGAAGCTGAAATACTTCATGAAAATGTTCGACTTTTTTAAAGCCGAAATCCTGTCGTGAAAATTTTCAACTTTTTTGAAGCCCAAATACTTCATGAAAATGTTCAACTTTTTTGAAGCCGAAATACTTCATGAAAATGTTCGACTTTTTTAAAGCCGAAATCATGTCGTGAAAATTTTCAACTTTTTTGAAGCCGAAATCTTTTCATGAAAATTTTAAACTTTTTTGAAGCCGAAATCTTTTCATGAAAATTTTCAACTTTTTAGAAGCTGAAATACTTCATGAAAATGTTCGACTTTTTTAAAGCCGAAATCCTGTCGTGAAAATTTTCAACCTTTTTGAAGCCGAAATACTTCATGAAAATGTTCGACTTTTTTAAAGTCGAAATCCTGTCGTGAAAATGTTCAACTTTTTTGAAGCCGAAATACTTCATGAAAATGTTCGACTTTTTTAAAGCCGAAATCCTGTCGTGAAAATTTTCAACTTTTTTGAAGCCGAAATCTTTTCATGAAAATTTTCAACTTTTTTGAAGCCGAAATCTTTTCATGAAAATTTTCAACTTTTTTGAAGCCGAAATCTTTTCATGAAAATTTTCAACTTTTTAGAAGCTGAAATACTTCATGAAAATGTTCGACTTTTTTAAAGCCGAAATCCTGTCATGAAAATTTTCAACTTTTTTGAAGCCGAAATCTTTTCATGAAAATTTTCAACTTTTTTGAAGCCGAAATCTTTTCATGAAAATTTTCAACTTTTTTGAAGCTGAAATACTTCATGAAAATGTTCGACTTTTTTAAAGCCGAAATCCTGTCGTGAAAATTTTCAACTTTTTTGAAACCGAAATCTTTTCATGAAAATTTTCAACATTGTTGAAGCCGAAATACTTCATGAAAATGTTCGACTTTTTTAAAGCCGAAATCATGTCGTGAAAATTTTCAACTTTTTTGAAGCCGAAATCTTTTCATGAAAATTTTAAACTTTTTTGAAGCCGAAATCTTTTCATGAAAATTTTCAACTTTTTAGAAGCTGAAATACTTCATGAAAATGTTCGACTTTTTTAAAGCCGAAATCCTGTCATGAAAATTTTCAACTTTTTTGAAGCCGAAATACTTCATGAAAATGTTCGACTTTTTTAAAGCCGAAATCCTGTCGTGAAAATTTTCAACTTTTTTGAAGCCCAAATACTTCATGAAAATTTTCAAATTTTTTGAAGCTGAAATACTTCATGAAAATGTTCGACTTTGTTAAAGCTGAAATCCTGTCGTGAAAATTTTCAACTTTTTTGAAGCCAAAATACTTCATGAAAATGCTCAACTTTTTTGAAGCCGAAATACTTCATGAAAATGTTCGACTTTTTTAAAGCCGAAATCCTGTCGTGAAAATTTTCAAACTTTTTGAAGCCGAAATACTTCATGAAAATGTTCGACTTTTTTAAAGTCGAAATCCTGTCGTGAAAATTTTCAACTTTTTTGAAGCCGAAATCTTTTCATGAAAATTTTCAACTTTTTTGAAGCCGAAATCTTTTCATGAAAATTTTCAACTTTTTTGAAGCTGAAATACTTCATGAAAATGTTCGACTTTTTTAAAGCCGAAATCCTGTCGTGAAAATTTTCAACCATTTTGAAGCCAAAATACTTCATGAAAATGTTCGACCTTTTTAAAGCCGAAATCCTGTCGTGAAAATCTTCAACTTTTTTGAAGCCGAAATCTTTTCATGAAAATTTTCAACTTTTTTGAAGCCGAAATCTTTTCATGAAAATTTTCAACTTTTTTGAAGCTGAAATACTTCATGAAAATGTTCGACTTTTTTAAAGCCGAAATCCTGTAGTGAAAATCTTCAACTTTTTTGAAGCCGAAATCTTTTCATGAAAATTTTCAACTTTTTTGAAGCCGAAATCTTTTCATGAAAATTTTCAACTTTTTTGAAGCTGAAATACTTCATGAAAATGTTCGACTTTTTTAAAGCCGAAATCCTGTCGTGAAAATTTTCAACTTTTTTGAAGCCAAAATACTTCATGAAAATGTTCGACTTTTTTAAAGCCGAAATCCTGTCGAGAAAATTTGCAACCTTTTTGAAGCCCAAATACTTCATGAAAATGTTCGACTTTTTTAAAGCCGAAATCCTGTCGTGAAAATTTTCATCTTTTTTGAAGCCCAAATACTTCATGAAAATGTTCGACTTTTTTAAAGCCGAAATCCTGTCGTGAAAATTTTCAACTTTTTTGAAACCGAAATCTTTTCATGAAAATTTTCAACATTGTTGAAGCCGAAATACTTCATGAAAATGTTCGACTTTTTTAAAGCCGAAATCATGTCGTGAAAATTTTCAACTTTTTTGAAGCCGAAATCTTTTCATGAAAATTTTAAACTTTTTTGAAGCCGAAATCTTTTCATGAAAATTTTCAACTTTTTAGAAGCTGAAATACTTCATGAAAATGTTCGACTTTTTTAAAGCCGAAATCCTGTCGTGAAAATTTTCAACCTTTTTGAAGCCGAAATACTTCATGAAAATGTTCGACTTTTTTAAAGTCGAAATCCTGTCGTGAAAATGTTCAACTTTTTTGAAGCCGAAATACTTCATGAAAATGTTCGACTTTTTTAAAGCCGAAATCCTGTCGTGAAAATTTTCAACTTTTTTGAAGCCGAAATCTTTTCATGAAAATTTTCAACTTTTTTGAAGCCGAAATCTTTTCATGAAAATGTTCGACTTTTTTGAAGCCGAAATCTTTTCATGAAAATTTTCAACTTTTTAGAAGCCGAAATACTTCATGAAAATGTTCGACTTTTTTAAAGCCGAAATCCTGTCATGAAAATTTTCAACTTTTTTGAAGCCGAAATACTTCATGAAAATGTTCGACTTTTTTAAAGCCGAAATCCTGTCGTGAAAATTTTCAACTTTTTTGAAGCCCAAATACTTCATGAAAATTTTCAAATTTTTTGAAGCTGAAATACTTCATGAAAATGTTCGACTTTGTTGAAGCTGAAATCCTGTCGTGAAAATTTTCAACTTTTTTGAAGCCCAAATACTTCATGAAAATGCTCAACTTTTTTGAAGCCGAAATACTTCATGAAAATGTTCGACTTTTTTAAAGCCGAAATCCTGTCGTGAAAATTTTCAAACTTTTTGAAGCCGAAATACTTCATGAAAATGTTCGACTTTTTTAAAGCCGAAATCCTGTCGTGAAAATTTTCAACTTTTTTGAAGCCGAAATCTTTTCATGAAAATTTTCAACTTTTTTGAAGCCGAAATCTTTTCATGAAAATTTTCAACTTTTTTGAAGCTGAAATACTTCATGAAAATGTTCGACTTTTTTAAAGCCGAAATCCTGTCGTGAAAATTTTCAACCATTTTGAAGCCGAAATACTTCATGAAAATGTTCGACCTTTTTAAAGCCGAAATCCTGTCGTGAAAATCTTCAACTTTTTTGAAGCCGAAATCTTTTCATGAAAATTTTCAACTTTTTTGAAGCCGAAATCTTTTCATGAAAATTTTCAACTTTTTTGAAGCTGAAATACTTCATGAAAATGTTCGACTTTTTTAAAGCCGAAATCCTGTAGTGAAAATCTTCAACTTTTTTCTAAGCCGAAATCTTTTCATGAAAATTTTCAACTTTTTTGAAGCCGAAATCTTTTCATGAAAATTTTCAACTTTTTTGAAGCTGAAATACTTCATGAAAATGTTCGACTTTTTTAAAGCCGAAATCCTGTCGTGAAAATTTTCAACTTTTTTGAAGCCAAAATACTTCATGAAAATGTTCGACTTTTTTAAAGCCGAAATCCTGTCGAGAAAATTTGCAACCTTTTTGAAGCCCAAATACTTCATGAAAATGTTCGACTTTTTTAAAGCCGAAATCCTGTCGTGAAAATTTTCATCTTTTTTGAAGCCCAAATACTTCATGAAAATGTTCGACTTTTTTAAAGCCGAAATCCTGTCGTGAAAATTTTCAACTTTTTTGAAACCGAAATCTTTTCATGAAAATTTTCAACTTTGTTGAAGCCGAAATACTTCATGAAAATGTTCGACTTTTTTAAAGCCGAAATCATGTCGTGAAAATTTTCAACTTTTTTGAAGCCGAAATCTTTTCATGAAAATTTTAAACTTTTTTGAAGCCGAAATCTTTTCATGAAAATTTTCAACTTTTTAGAAGCTGAAATACTTCATGAAAATGTTCGACTTTTTTAAAGTCGAAATCCTGTCGTGAAAATGTTCAACTTTTTTGAAGCCGAAATCTTTTCATGAAAATTTTCAACTTTTTTGAAGCCGAAATCTTTTCATGAAAATTTTCAACTTTTTTGAAGCCGAAATCTTTTCATGAAAATTTTCAACTTTTTAGAAGCTGAAATACTTCATGAAAATTTTCGTCTTTTTTAAAGCCGAAATCCTGTCATGAAAATTTTCAACTTTTTTGAAGCCGAAATCTTTTCATGAAAATTTTCAACTTTTTTGAAGCCGAAATCTTTTCATGAAAATGCTCAACTTTTTTGAAGCTGAAATACTTCATGAAAATGTTCGACTTCTTTAAAGCCGAAATCCTGTCGTGAAAATTTTCAACTTTTTTGAAGCCCAAATACTTCATGAAAATGTTCAACTTTTTTGAAGCCGAAATACTTCATGAAAATGTTCGACTTTTTTAAAGCCGAAATCCTGTCGTGAAAATTTTCAACCTTTTTGAAGCCGAAATACTTCATAAAAATGTTCGACTTTTTTAAAGCCGAAATCCTGTCGTGAAAATTTTCAACTTTTTTGAAGCCCAAATACTTCATGAAAATTTTCAAATTTTTTGAAGCTGAAATACTTCATGAAAATGTTCGACTTTGTTAAAGCTGAAATCCTGTCGTGAAAATTTTCAACTTTTTTGAAGCCCAAATACTTCATGAAAATGCTCAACTTTTTTGAAGCCGAAATACTTCATGAAAATGTTCGACTTTTTTAAAGCCGAAATCCTGTCGTGAAAATTTTCAAACTTTTTGAAGCCGAAATACTTCATGAAAATGTTCGACTTTTTTAAAGTCGAAATCCTGTCGTGAAAATTTTCAACTTTTTTGAAGCCGAAATCTTTTCATGAAAATTTTCAACTTTTTTGAAGCCGAAATCTTTTCATGAAAATTTTCAACTTTTTTGAAGCTGAAATACTTCATGAAAATGTTCGACTTTTTTAAAGCCGAAATCCTGTCGTGAAAATTTTCAACCATTTTGAAGCCGAAATACTTCATGAAAATGTTCGACCTTTTTAAAGCCGAAATCCTGTCGTGAAAATCTTCAACTTTTTTGAAGCCGAAATCTTTTCATGAAAATTTTCAACTTTTTTGAAGCCGAAATCTTTTCATGAAAATTTTCAACTTTTTTGAAGCTGAAATACTTCATGAAAATGTTCGACTTTTTTAAAGCCGAAATCCTGTCGTGAAAATTTTCAACTTTTTTGAAGCCAAAATACTTCATGAAAATTTTCAACTTTTTTGAAGCCGAAATACTTCATGAAAATGTTCGACTTTTTTAAAGCCGAAATCCTGTCGTGAAAATTTTCAACCTTTTTGAAGCCGAAATACTTCATGAAAATGTTCGACTTTTTTAAAGCCGAAATCCTGTCGTGAAAATTTTCAACTTTTTTGAAGCCCAAATACTTCATGAAAATTTTCAAATTTTTTGAAGCTGAAATACTTCATGAAAATGTTCGACTTTGTTAAAGCTGAAATCCTGTCGTGAAAATTTTCAACTTTTTTGAAGCCCAAATACTTCATGAAAATGCTCAACTTTTTTGAAGCCGAAATACTTCATGAAAATGTTCGACTTTTTTAAAGCCGAAATCCTGTCGTGAAAATTTTCAAACTTTTTGAAGCCGAAATACTTCATGAAAATGTTCGACTTTTTTAAAGTCGAAATCCTGTCGTGAAAATTTTCAACTTTTTTGAAGCCGAAATCTTGTCATGAAAATTTTCAACTTTTTTGAAGCCGAAATCTTTTCATGAAAATTTTCAACTTTTTTGAAGCTGAAATACTGTCGTGAAAATGTTCATCTTTTTTGAAGCCGAAATACTTCATGAAAATGTTCGACTTTTTTAAAGCCGAAATCCTGTCGTGAAAATTTTCAACTTTTTTGAAACCGAAATCTTTTCATGAAAATTTTCAACTTTGTTGAAGCCGAAATACTTCATGAAAATGTTCGACTTTTTTAAAGCCGAAATCATGTCGTGAAAATTTTCAACTTTTTTGAAGCCGAAATCTTTTCATGAAAATTTTAAACTTTTTTGAAGCCGAAATCTTTTCATGAAAATTTTCAACTTTTTAGAAGCTGAAATACTTCATGAAAATGTTCGACTTTTTTAAAGCCGAAATCCTGTCGTGAAAATTTTCAACCTTTTTGAAGCCGAAATACTTCATGAAAATGTTCGACTTTTTTAAAGTCGAAATCCTGTCGTGAAAATGTTCAACTTTTTTGAAGCCGAAATACTTCATGAAAATGTTCGACTTTTTTAAAGCCGAAATCCTGTCGTGAAAATTTTCAACTTTTTTGAAGCCGAAATCTTTTCATGAAAATTTTCAACTTTTTTGAAGCCGAAATCTTTTCATGAAAATTTTCAACTTTTTTGAAGCCGAAATCTTTTCATGAAAATTTTCAACTTTTTAGAAGCTGAAATACTTCATGAAAATGTTCGACTTTTTTAAAGCCGAAATCCTGTCATGAAAATTTTCAACTTTTTTGAAGCCGAAATCTTTTCATGAAAATTTTCAACTTTTTTGAAGCCGAAATCTTTTCATGAAAATTTTCAACTTTTTTGAAGCTGAAATACTTCATGAAAA
This sequence comes from Labrus mixtus, assembly GCF_963584025.1. Taxonomy (NCBI): domain Eukaryota; kingdom Metazoa; phylum Chordata; class Actinopteri; order Labriformes; family Labridae; genus Labrus; species Labrus mixtus. The sequence goes on from NC_083617.1 coordinate 31,177,971, forward strand.
TGTTCGACTTTTTTAAAGCCGAAATCCTGTCGTGAAAATTTTCAACTTTTTTGAAGCCCAAATACTTCATGAAAATGTTCAACTTTTTTGAAGCCGAAATACTTCATGAAAATGTTCGACTTTTTTAAAGCCGAAATCATGTCGTGAAAATTTTCAACTTTTTTGAAGCCGAAATCTTTTCATGAAAATTTTAAACTTTTTTGAAGCCGAAATCTTTTCATGAAAATTTTCAACTTTTTAGAAGCTGAAATACTTCATGAAAATGTTCGACTTTTTTAAAGCCGAAATCCTGTCGTGAAAATTTTCAACCTTTTTGAAGCCGAAATACTTCATGAAAATGTTCGACTTTTTTAAAGTCGAAATCCTGTCGTGAAAATGTTCAACTTTTTTGAAGCCGAAATACTTCATGAAAATGTTCGACTTTTTTAAAGCCGAAATCCTGTCGTGAAAATTTTCAACTTTTTTGAAGCCGAAATCTTTTCATGAAAATTTTCAACTTTTTTGAAGCCGAAATCTTTTCATGAAAATTTTCAACTTTTTTGAAGCCGAAATCTTTTCATGAAAATTTTCAACTTTTTAGAAGCTGAAATACTTCATGAAAATGTTCGACTTTTTTAAAGCCGAAATCCTGTCATGAAAATTTTCAACTTTTTTGAAGCCGAAATCTTTTCATGAAAATTTTCAACTTTTTTGAAGCCGAAATCTTTTCATGAAAATTTTCAACTTTTTTGAAGCTGAAATACTTCATGAAAATGTTCGACTTTTTTAAAGCCGAAATCCTGTCGTGAAAATTTTCAACTTTTTTGAAGCCCAAATACTTCATGAAAATGTTCAACTTTTTTGAAGCCGAAATACTTCATGAAAATGTTCGACTTTTTTAAAGCCGAAATCATGTCGTGAAAATTTTCAACTTTTTTGAAGCCGAAATCTTTTCATGAAAATTTTAAACTTTTTTGAAGCCGAAATCTTTTCATGAAAATTTTCAACTTTTTAGAAGCTGAAATACTTCATGAAAATGTTCGACTTTTTTAAAGCCGAAATCCTGTCGTGAAAATTTTCAACCTTTTTGAAGCCGAAATACTTCATGAAAATGTTCGACTTTTTTAAAGTCGAAATCCTGTCGTGAAAATGTTCAACTTTTTTGAAGCCGAAATACTTCATGAAAATGTTCGACTTTTTTAAAGCCGAAATCCTGTCGTGAAAATTTTCAACTTTTTTGAAGCCGAAATCTTTTCATGAAAATTTTCAACTTTTTTGAAGCCGAAATCTTTTCATGAAAATTTTCAACTTTTTTGAAGCCGAAATCTTTTCATGAAAATTTTCAACTTTTTAGAAGCTGAAATACTTCATGAAAATGTTCGACTTTTTTAAAGCCGAAATCCTGTCATGAAAATTTTCAACTTTTTTGAAGCCGAAATCTTTTCATGAAAATTTTCAACTTTTTTGAAGCCGAAATCTTTTCATGAAAATTTTCAACTTTTTTGAAGCTGAAATACTTCATGAAAATGTTCGACTTTTTTAAAGCCGAAATCCTGTCGTGAAAATTTTCAACTTTTTTGAAGCCCAAATACTTCATGAAAATGTTCAACTTTTTTGAAGCCGAAATACTTCATGAAAATGTTCGACTTTTTTAAAGCCGAAATCATGTCGTGAAAATTTTCAACTTTTTTGAAGCCGAAATCTTTTCATGAAAATTTTAAACTTTTTTGAAGCCGAAATCTTTTCATGAAAATTTTCAACTTTTTAGAAGCTGAAATACTTCATGAAAATGTTCGACTTTTTTAAAGCCGAAATCCTGTCGTGAAAATTTTCAACCTTTTTGAAGCCGAAATACTTCATGAAAATGTTCGACTTTTTTAAAGTCGAAATCCTGTCGTGAAAATGTTCAACTTTTTTGAAGCCGAAATACTTCATGAAAATGTTCGACTTTTTTAAAGCCGAAATCCTGTCGTGAAAATTTTCAACTTTTTTGAAGCCGAAATCTTTTCATGAAAATTTTCAACTTTTTTGAAGCCGAAATCTTTTCATGAAAATTTTCAACTTTTTTGAAGCCGAAATCTTTTCATGAAAATTTTCAACTTTTTAGAAGCTGAAATACTTCATGAAAATGTTCGACTTTTTTAAAGCCGAAATCCTGTCATGAAAATTTTCAACTTTTTTGAAGCCGAAATCTTTTCATGAAAATTTTCAACTTTTTTGAAGCCGAAATCTTTTCATGAAAATTTTCAACTTTTTTGAAGCTGAAATACTTCATGAAAATGTTCGACTTTTTTAAAGCCGAAATCCTGTCGTGAAAATTTTCAACTTTTTTGAAACCGAAATCTTTTCATGAAAATTTTCAACATTGTTGAAGCCGAAATACTTCATGAAAATGTTCGACTTTTTTAAAGCCGAAATCATGTCGTGAAAATTTTCAACTTTTTTGAAGCCGAAATCTTTTCATGAAAATTTTAAACTTTTTTGAAGCCGAAATCTTTTCATGAAAATTTTCAACTTTTTAGAAGCTGAAATACTTCATGAAAATGTTCGACTTTTTTAAAGCCGAAATCCTGTCGTGAAAATTTTCAACCTTTTTGAAGCCGAAATACTTCATGAAAATGTTCGACTTTTTTAAAGCCGAAATCCTGTCGTGAAAATTTTCAACTTTTTTGAAGCCGAAATCTTTTCATGAAAATTTTCAACTTTTTTGAAGCCGAAATCTTTTCATGAAAATTTTCAACTTTTTTGAAGCCGAAATCTTTTCATGAAAATTTTCAACTTTTTAGAAGCTGAAATACTTCATGAAAATGTTCGACTTTTTTAAAGCCGAAATCCTGTCATGAAAATTTTCAACTTTTTTGAAGCCGAAATACTTCATGAAAATGTTCGACTTTTTTAAAGCCGAAATCCTGTCGTGAAAATTTTCAACTTTTTTGAAGCCCAAATACTTCATGAAAATTTTCAAATTTTTTGAAGCTGAAATACTTCATGAAAATGTTCGACTTTGTTAAAGCTGAAATCCTGTCGTGAAAATTTTCAACTTTTTTGAAGCCAAAATACTTCATGAAAATGCTCAACTTTTTTGAAGCCGAAATACTTCATGAAAATGTTCGACTTTTTTAAAGCCGAAATCCTGTCGTGAAAATTTTCAAACTTTTTGAAGCCGAAATACTTCATGAAAATGTTCGACTTTTTTAAAGTCGAAATCCTGTCGTGAAAATTTTCAACTTTTTTGAAGCCGAAATCTTTTCATGAAAATTTTCAACTTTTTTGAAGCCGAAATCTTTTCATGAAAATTTTCAACTTTTTTGAAGCTGAAATACTTCATGAAAATGTTCGACTTTTTTAAAGCCGAAATCCTGTCGTGAAAATTTTCAACCATTTTGAAGCCGAAATACTTCATGAAAATGTTCGACCTTTTTAAAGCCGAAATCCTGTCGTGAAAATCTTCAACTTTTTTGAAGCCGAAATCTTTTCATGAAAATTTTCAACTTTTTTGAAGCCGAAATCTTTTCATGAAAATTTTCAACTTTTTTGAAGCTGAAATACTTCATGAAAATGTTCGACTTTTTTAAAGCCGAAATCCTGTAGTGAAAATCTTCAACTTTTTTGAAGCCGAAATCTTTTCATGAAAATTTTCAACTTTTTTGAAGCCGAAATCTTTTCATGAAAATTTTCAACTTTTTTGAAGCTGAAATACTTCATGAAAATGTTCGACTTTTTTAAAGCCGAAATCCTGTCGTGAAAATTTTCAACTTTTTTGAAGCCAAAATACTTCATGAAAATGTTCGACTTTTTTAAAGCCGAAATCCTGTCGAGAAAATTTGCAACCTTTTTGAAGCCCAAATACTTCATGAAAATGTTCGACTTTTTTAAAGCCGAAATCCTGTCGTGAAAATTTTCATCTTTTTTGAAGCCCAAATACTTCATGAAAATGTTCGACTTTTTTAAAGCCGAAATCCTGTCGTGAAAATTTTCAACTTTTTTGAAACCGAAATCTTTTCATGAAAATTTTCAACATTGTTGAAGCCGAAATACTTCATGAAAATGTTCGACTTTTTTAAAGCCGAAATCATGTCGTGAAAATTTTCAACTTTTTTGAAGCCGAAATCTTTTCATGAAAATTTTAAACTTTTTTGAAGCCGAAATCTTTTCATGAAAATTTTCAACTTTTTAGAAGCTGAAATACTTCATGAAAATGTTCGACTTTTTTAAAGCCGAAATCCTGTCGTGAAAATTTTCAACCTTTTTGAAGCCGAAATACTTCATGAAAATGTTCGACTTTTTTAAAGTCGAAATCCTGTCGTGAAAATGTTCAACTTTTTTGAAGCCGAAATACTTCATGAAAATGTTCGACTTTTTTAAAGCCGAAATCCTGTCGTGAAAATTTTCAACTTTTTTGAAGCCGAAATCTTTTCATGAAAATTTTCAACTTTTTTGAAGCCGAAATCTTTTCATGAAAATGTTCGACTTTTTTGAAGCCGAAATCTTTTCATGAAAATTTTCAACTTTTTAGAAGCCGAAATACTTCATGAAAATGTTCGACTTTTTTAAAGCCGAAATCCTGTCATGAAAATTTTCAACTTTTTTGAAGCCGAAATACTTCATGAAAATGTTCGACTTTTTTAAAGCCGAAATCCTGTCGTGAAAATTTTCAACTTTTTTGAAGCCCAAATACTTCATGAAAATTTTCAAATTTTTTGAAGCTGAAATACTTCATGAAAATGTTCGACTTTGTTAAAGCTGAAATCCTGTCGTGAAAATTTTCAACTTTTTTGAAGCCCAAATACTTCATGAAAATGCTCAACTTTTTTGAAGCCGAAATACTTCATGAAAATGTTCGACTTTTTTAAAGCCGAAATCCTGTCGTGAAAATTTTCAAACTTTTTGAAGCCGAAATACTTCATGAAAATGTTCGACTTTTTTAAAGCCGAAATCCTGTCGTGAAAATTTTCAACTTTTTTGAAGCCGAAATCTTTTCATGAAAATTTTCAACTTTTTTGAAGCCGAAATCTTTTCATGAAAATTTTCAACTTTTTTGAAGCTGAAATACTTCATGAAAATGTTCGACTTTTTTAAAGCCGAAATCCTGTCGTGAAAATTTTCAACCATTTTGAAGCCGAAATACTTCATGAAAATGTTCGACCTTTTTAAAGCCGAAATCCTGTCGTGAAAATCTTCAACTTTTTTGAAGCCGAAATCTTTTCATGAAAATTTTCAACTTTTTTGAAGCCGAAATCTTTTCATGAAAATTTTCAACTTTTTTGAAGCTGAAATACTTCATGAAAATGTTCGACTTTTTTAAAGCCGAAATCCTGTAGTGAAAATCTTCAACTTTTTTCTAAGCCGAAATCTTTTCATGAAAATTTTCAACTTTTTTGAAGCCGAAATCTTTTCATGAAAATTTTCAACTTTTTTGAAGCTGAAATACTTCATGAAAATGTTCGACTTTTTTAAAGCCGAAATCCTGTCGTGAAAATTTTCAACTTTTTTGAAGCCAAAATACTTCATGAAAATGTTCGACTTTTTTAAAGCCGAAATCCTGTCGAGAAAATTTGCAACCTTTTTGAAGCCCAAATACTTCATGAAAATGTTCGACTTTTTTAAAGCCGAAATCCTGTCGTGAAAATTTTCATCTTTTTTGAAGCCCAAATACTTCATGAAAATGTTCGACTTTTTTAAAGCCGAAATCCTGTCGTGAAAATTTTAAACTTTTTTGAAACCGAAATCTTTTCATGAAAATTTTCAACTTTGTTGAAGCCGAAATACTTCATGAAAATGTTCGACTTTTTTAAAGCCGAAATCATGTCGTGAAAATTTTCAACTTTTTTGAAGCCGAAATCTTTTCATGAAAATTTTAAACTTTTTTGAAGCCGAAATCTTTTCATGAAAATTTTCAACTTTTTAGAAGCTGAAATACTTCATGAAAATGTTCGACTTTTTTAAAGTCGAAATCCTGTCGTGAAAATGTTCAACTTTTTTGAAGCCGAAATCTTTTCATGAAAATTTTCAACTTTTTTGAAGCCGAAATCTTTTCATGAAAATTTTCAACTTTTTTGAAGCCGAAATCTTTTCATGAAAATTTTCAACTTTTTAGAAGCTGAAATACTTCATGAAAATTTTCGTCTTTTTTAAAGCCGAAATCCTGTCATGAAAATTTTCAACTTTTTTGAAGCCGAAATCTTTTCATGAAAATTTTCAACTTTTTTGAAGCCGAAATCTTTTCATGAAAATGCTCAACTTTTTTGAAGCTGAAATACTTCATGAAAATGTTCGACTTCTTTAAAGCCGAAATCCTGTCGTGAAAATTTTCAACTTTTTTGAAGCCCAAATACTTCATGAAAATGTTCAACTTTTTTGAAGCCGAAATACTTCATGAAAATGTTCGACTTTTTTAAAGCCGAAATCCTGTCGTGAAAATTTTCAACCTTTTTGAAGCCGAAATACTTCATAAAAATGTTCGACTTTTTTAAAGCCGAAATCCTGTCGTGAAAATTTTCAACTTTTTTGAAGCCCAAATACTTCATGAAAATTTTCAAATTTTTTGAAGCTGAAATACTTCATGAAAATGTTCGACTTTGTTAAAGCTGAAATCCTGTCGTGAAAATTTTCAACTTTTTTGAAGCCCAAATACTTCATGAAAATGCTCAACTTTTTTGAAGCCGAAATACTTCATGAAAATGTTCGACTTTTTTAAAGCCGAAATCCTGTCGTGAAAATTTTCAAACTTTTTGAAGCCGAAATACTTCATGAAAATGTTCGACTTTTTTAAAGTCGAAATCCTGTCGTGAAAATTTTCAACTTTTTTGAAGCCGAAATCTTTTCATGAAAATTTTCAACTTTTTTGAAGCCGAAATCTTTTCATGAAAATTTTCAACTTTTTTGAAGCTGAAATACTTCATGAAAATGTTCGACTTTTTTAAAGCCGAAATCCTGTCGTGAAAATTTTCAACCATTTTGAAGCCGAAATACTTCATGAAAATGTTCGACCTTTTTAAAGCCGAAATCCTGTCGTGAAAATCTTCAACTTTTTTGAAGCCGAAATCTTTTCATGAAAATTTTCAACTTTTTTGAAGCCGAAATCTTTTCATGAAAATTTTCAACTTTTTTGAAGCTGAAATACTTCATGAAAATGTTCGACTTTTTTAAAGCCGAAATCCTGTCGTGAAAATTTTCAACTTTTTTGAAGCCAAAATACTTCATGAAAATGTTCGACTTTTTTAAAGCCGAAATCCTGTCGAGAAAATTTGCAACCTTTTTGAAGCCCAAATACTTCATGAAAATGTTCGACTTTTTTAAAGCCGAAATCCTGTCGTGAAAATTTTCATCTTTTTTGAAGCCCAAATACTTCATGAAAATGTTCGACTTTTTTAAAGCCGAAATCCTGTCGTGAAAATTTTCAACTTTTTTGAAACCGAAATCTTTTCATGAAAATTTTCAACTTTGTTGAAGCCGAAATACTTCATGAAAATGTTCGACTTTTTTAAAGCCGAAATCATGTCGTGAAAATTTTCAACTTTTTTGAAGCCGAAATCTTTTCATGAAAATTTTAAACTTTTTTGAAGCCGAAATCTTTTCATGAAAATTTTCAACTTTTTAGAAGCTGAAATACTTCATGAAAATGTTCGACTTTTTTAAAGCCGAAATCCTGTCGTGAAAATTTTCAACCTTTTTGAAGCCGAAATACTTCATGAAAATGTTCGACTTTTTTAAAGTCGAAATCCTGTCGTGAAAATGTTCAACTTTTTTGAAGCCGAAATACTTCATGAAAATGTTCGACTTTTTTAAAGCCGAAATCCTGTCGTGAAAATTTTCAACTTTTTTGAAGCCGAAATCTTTTCATGAAAATTTTCAACTTTTTTGAAGCCGAAATCTTTTCATGAAAATTTTCAACTTTTTTAAAGCCGAAATCTTTTCATGAAAATTTTCAACTTTTTAGAAGCTGAAATACTTCATGAAAATGTTCGACTTTTTTAAAGCCGAAATCCTGTCATGAAAATTTTCAACTTTTTTGAAGCCGAAATCTTTTCATGAAAATTTTCAACTTTTTTGAAGCCGAAATCTTTTCATGAAAATTTTCAACTTTTTTGAAGCTGAAATACTTCATGAAAATGTTCGACTTTTTTAAAGCCGAAATCCTGTCGTGAAAATTTTCAACTTTTTTGAAGCCCAAATACTTCATGAAAATGTTCAACTTTTTTGAAGCCGAAATACTTCATGAAAATGTTCGACTTTTTTAAAGCCGAAATCCTGTCGTGAAAATTTTCAACCTTTTTGAAGCCGAAATACTTCATGAAAATGTTCGACTTTTTTAAAGCCGAAATCCTGTCGTGAAAATTTTCAACTTTTTTGAAGCCCAAATACTTCATGAAAATGTTCAACTTTTTTGAAGCCGAAATACTTCATGAAAATGTTCGACTTTTTTAAAGCCGAAATCCTGTCGTGAAAATTTTCAACCTTTTTGAAGCCGAAATACTTCATGAAAATGTTCGACTTTTTTAAAGCCGAAATCCTGTCGTGAAAATTTTCAACTTTTTTGAAGCCCAAATACTTCATGAAAATTTTCAACTTTTTTGAAGCTGAAATACTTCATGAAAATGTTCGACTTTGTTAAAGCTGAAATCCTGTCGTGAAAATTTTCAACTTTTTTGAAGCCCAAATACTTCATGAAAATGCTCAACTTTTTTGAAGCCGAAATACTTCATGAAAATGTTCGACTTTTTTAAAGCCGAAATCCTGTCGTGAAAATTTTCAAACTTTTTGAAGCCGAAATACTTCATGAAAATGTTCGACTTTTTTAAAGTCGAAATCCTGTCGTGAAAATTTTCAACTTTTTTGAAGCCGAAATCTTTTCATGAAAATTTTCAACTTTTTTGAAGCCGAAATCTTTTCATGAAAATTTTCAACTTTTTTGAAGCCCAAATACTTCATGAAAATGCTCAACTTTTTTGAAGCCGAAATACTTCATGAAAATGTTCGACTTTTTTAAAGCCGAAATCCTGTCGTGAAAATTTTCAAACTTTTTGAAGCCGAAATACTTCATGAAAATGTTCGACTTTTTTAAAGTCGAAATCCTGTCGTGAAAATTTTCAACTTTTTTGAAGCCGAAATCTTTTCATGAAAATTTTCAACTTATTTGAAGCTGAAATACTTCATGAAAATGTTCGACTTTTTTAAAGCCGAAATCCTGTCGTGAAAATTTTCAACCATTTTGAAGCCGAAATACTTCATGAAAATGTTCGACCTTTTTAAAGCCGAAATCCTGTCGTGAAAATCTTCAACTTTTTTGAAGCCGAAATCTTTTCATGAAAATTTTCAACTTTTTTGAAGCCGAAATCTTTTCATGAAAATTTTCAACTTTTTTGAAGCCCAAATACTTCATGAAAATGTTAGACTTTTTTAAAGTCGAAATCCTGTCGTGAAAATTTTCAACTTTTTTGAAGCCGAAATCTTTTCATGAAAATTTTCAACTTTTTTGAAGCCGAAATCTTTTCATGAAAATTTTCAACTTTTTTGAAGCCCAAATACTTCATGAAAATGCTCAACTTTTTTGAAGCCGAAATACTTCATGAAAATGTTCGACTTTTTTAAAGCCGAAATCCTGTCGTGAAAATTTTCAACCTTTTTGAAGCCGAAATACTTCATGAAAATGTTCGACTTTTTTAAAGTCGAAATCCTGTCGTGAAAATGTTCAACTTTTTTGAAGCCGAAATACTTCATGAAAATGTTCGACTTTTTTAAAGCCGAAATCCTGTCGTGAAAATTTTCAACTTTTTTGAAGCCGAAATCTTTTCATGAAAATTTTCAACTTTTTTGAAGCCGAAATCTTTTCATGAAAATTTTCAACTTTTTTGAAGCCGAAATCTTTTCATGAAAATTTTCAACTTTTTAGAAGCTGAAATACTTCATGAAAATGTTCGACTTTTTTAAAGCCGAAATCCTGTCATGAAAATTTTCAACTTTTTTGAAGCCGAAATCTTTTCATGAAAATTTTCAACTTTTTTGAAGCCGAAATCTTTTCATGAAAATTTTCAACTTTTTTGAAGCTGAAATACTTCATGAAAATGTTCGACTTTTTTAAAGCCGAAATCCTGTCGTGAAAATTTTCAACTTTTTTGAAGCCCAAATACTTCATGAAAATGTTCAACTTTTTTGAAGCCGAAATACTTCATGAAAATGTTCGACTTTTTTAAAGCCGAAATCCTGTCGTGAAAATTTTCAACCTTTTTGAAGCCGAAATACTTCATGAAAATGTTCGACTTTTTTAAAGCCGAAATCCTGTCGTGAAAATTTTCAACTTTTTTGAAGCCCAAATACTTCATGAAAATTTTCAACTTTTTTGAAGCTGAAATACTTCATGAAAATGTTCGACTTTGTTAAAGCTGAAATCCTGTCGTGAAAATTTTCAACTTTTTTGAAGCCCAAATACTTCATGAAAATGCTCAACTTTTTTGAAGCCGAAATACTTCATGAAAATGTTCGACTTTTTTAAAGCCGAAATCCTGTCGTGAAAATTTTCAAACTTTTTGAAGCCGAAATACTTCATGAAAATGTTCGACTTTTTTAAAGTCGAAATCCTGTCGTGAAAATTTTCAACTTTTTTGAAGCCGAAATCTTTTCATGAAAATTTTCAACTTTTTTGAAGCCGAAATCTTTTCATGAAAATTTTCAACTTTTTTGAAGCCCAAATACTTCATGAAAATGCTCAACTTTTTTGAAGCCGAAATACTTCATGAAAATGTTCGACTTTTTTAAAGCCGAAATCCTGTCGTGAAAATTTTCAAACTTTTTGAAGCCGAAATACTTCATGAAAATGTTCGACTTTTTTAAAGTCGAAATCCTGTCGTGAAAATTTTCAACTTTTTTGAAGCCGAAATCTTTTCATGAAAATTTTCAACTTATTTGAAGCTGAAATACTTCATGAAAATGTTCGACTTTTTTAAAGCCGAAATCCTGTCGTGAAAATTTTCAACCATTTTGAAGCCGAAATACTTCATGAAAATGTTCGACCTTTTTAAAGCCGAAATCCTGTCGTGAAAATCTTCAACTTTTTTGAAGCCGAAATCTTTTCATGAAAATTTTCAACTTTTTTGAAGCCGAAATCTTTTCATGAAAATTTTCAACTTTTTTGAAGCCCAAATACTTCATGAAAATGTTCGACTTTTTTAAAGTCGAAATCCTGTCGTGAAAATTTTCAACTTTTTTGAAGCCGAAATCTTTTCATGAAAATTTTCAACTTTTTTGAAGCCGAAATCTTTTCATGAAAATTTTCAACTTTTTTGAAGCCCAAATACTTCATGAAAATGCTCAACTTTTTTGAAGCCGAAATACTTCATGAAAATGTTCGACTTTTTTAAAGCCGAAATCCTGTCGTGAAAATTTTCAAACTTTTTGAAGCCGAAATACTTCATGAAAATGTTCGACTTTTTTAAAGTCGAAATCCTGTCGTGAAAATTTTCAACTTTTTTGAAGCCGAAATCTTTTCATGAAAATTTTCAACTTTTTTGAAGCTGAAATACTTCATGAAAATGTTCGACTTTTTTAAAGCCGAAATCCTGTCGTGAAAATTTTCAACCATTTTGAAGCCGAAATACTTCATGAAAATGTTCGACCTTTTTAAAGCCGAAATCCTGTCGTGAAAATCTTCAACTTTTTTGAAGCCGAAATCTTTTCATGAAAATTTTCAACTTTTTTGAAGCCGAAATCTTTTCATGAAAATTTTCAACTTTTTTGAAGCCCAAATACTTCATGAAAATGCTCAACTTTTTTGAAGCCGAAATACTTCATGAAAATGTTCGACTTTTTTAAAGCCGAAATCCTGTCGTGAAAATTTTCAAACTTTTTGAAGCCGAAATACTTCATGAAAATGTTCGACTTTTTTAAAGTCGAAATCCTGTCGTGAAAATTTTCAACTTTTTTGAAGCCGAAATCTTTTCATGAAAATTTTCAACTTATTTGAAGCTGAAATACTTCATGAAAATGTTCGACTTTTTTAAAGCCGAAATCCTGTCGTGAAAATTTTCAACCATTTTGAAGCCGAAATACTTCATGAAAATGTTCGACCTTTTTAAAGCCGAAATCCTGTCGTGAAAATCTTCAACTTTTTTGAAGCCGAAATCTTTTCATGAAAATTTTCAACTTTTTTGAAGCCGAAATCTTTTCATGAAAATTTTCAACTTTTTTGAAGCCCAAATACTTCATGAAAATGTTCGACTTTTTTAAAGTCGAAATCCTGTCGTGAAAATTTTCAACTTTTTTGAAGCCGAAATCTTTTCATGAAAATTTTCAACTTTTTTGAAGCCGAAATCTTTTCATGAAAATTTTCAACTTTTTTGAAGCCCAAATACTTCATGAAAATGCTCAACTTTTTTGAAGCCGAAATACTTCATGAAAATGTTCGACTTTTTTAAAGCCGAAATCCTGTCGTGAAAATTTTCAAACTTTTTGAAGCCGAAATACTTCATGAAAATGTTCGACTTTTTTAAAGTCGAAATCCTGTCGTGAAAATTTTCAACTTTTTTGAAGCCGAAATCTTTTCATGAAAATTTTCAACTTTTTTGAAGCTGAAATACTTCATGAAAATGTTCGACTTTTTTAAAGCCGAAATCCTGTCGTGAAAATTTTCAACCATTTTGAAGCCGAAATACTTCATGAAAATGTTCGACCTTTTTAAAGCCGAAATCCTGTCGTGAAAATCTTCAACTTTTTTGAAGCCGAAATCTTTTCATGAAAATTTTCAACTTTTTTGAAGCCGAAATCTTTTCATGAAAATTTTCAACTTTTTTGAAGCCCAAATACTTCATGAAAATGTTCGACTTTTTTAAAGTCGAAATCCTGTCGTGAAAATTTTCAACTTTTTTGAAGCCGAAATCTTTTCATGAAAATTTTCAACTTTTTTGAAGCCGAAATCTTTTCATGAAAATTTTCAACTTTTTTGAAGCCGAAATACTTCATGAAAATGCTCAACTTTTTTGAAGCCGAAATACTTCATGAAAATGTTCGACTTTTTTAAAGCCGAAATCCTGTCGTGAAAATTTTCAAACTTTTTGAAGCCGAAATACTTCATGAAAATGTTCGACTTTTTTAAAGTCGAAATCCTGTCGTGAAAATTTTCAACTTTTTTGAAGCCGAAATCTTTTCATGAAAATTTTCAACTTTTTTGAAGCTGAAATACTTCATGAAAATGTTCGACTTTTTTAAAGCCGAAATCCTGTCGTGAAAATTTTCAACCATTTTGAAGCCGAAATACTTCATGAAAATGTTCGACCTTTTTAAAGCCGAAATCCTGTCGTGAAAATCTTCAACTTTTTTGAAGCCGAAATCTTTTCATGAAAATTTTCAACTTTTTTGAAGCCGAAATCTTTTCATGAAAATTTTCAACTTTTTTGAAGCCCAAATACTTCATGAAAATGTTCGACTTTTTTAAAGTCGAAATCCTGTCGTGAAAATTTTCAACTTTTTTGAAGCCGAAATCTTTTCATGAAAATTTTCAACTTTTTTGAAGCCGAAATCTTTTCATGAAAATTTTCAACTTTTTTGAAGCTGAAATACTTCATGAAAATGTTCGACTTTTTTAAAGCCGAAATCCTGTCGTGAAAATTTTCAACCATTTTGAAGCCGAAATACTTCATGAAAATGTTCGACCTTTTTAAAGCCGAAATCCTGTCGTGAAAATCTTCAACTTTTTTGAAGCCGAAATCTTTTCATGAAAATTTTCAACTTTTTTGAAGCCGAAATCTTTTCATGAAAATTTTCAACTTTTTTGAAGCCGAAATCTTTTCATGAAAATTTTCAACTTTTTTGAAGCTGAAATACTTCATGAAAATGTTCGACTTTTTTAAAGCCGAAATCCTGTAGTGAAAATCTTCAACTTTTTTGAAGCCGAAATCTTTTCATGAAAATTTTCAACTTTTTTGAAGCCGAAATACTTCATGAAAATGTTCGACTTTTTTAAAGCCGAAATCCTGTCGTGAAAATTTTCAACTTTTTTGAAGCCGAAATCTTTTCATGAAAATTTTCAACTTTTTTGAAGCCGAAATCTTTTCATGAAAATTTTCAACTTTTTAGAAGCTGAAATACTTCATGAAAATGTTCGACTTTTTTAAAGCCGAAATCCTGTCGTGAAAATTTTCAACCTTTTTGAAGCCGAAATCTTTTCATGAAAATTTTCAACTTTTTTGAAGCCGAAATCTTTTCATGAAAATTTTCAACTTTTTAGAAGCTGAAATACTTCATGAAAATGTTCGACTTTTTTAAAGCCGAAATCCTGTCGTGAAAATTTTCAACCTTTTTGAAGCCAAAATACTTCATGAAAATGTTCGACTTTTTTAAAGTCGAAATCCTGTCGTGAAAATGTTCAACTTTTTTGAAGCCGAAATCTTTTCATGAAAATTTTCAACTTTTTTGAAGCTGAAATACTTCATGAAAATGTTCGACTTTTTTAAAGCCGAAATCCTGTCGTGAAAATTTTCAACCATTTTGAAGCCGAAATACTTCATGAAAATGTTCGACCTTTTTAAAGCCGAAATCCTGTCGTGAAAATCTTCAACTTTTTTGAAGCCGAAATCTTTTCATGAAAATTTTCAACTTTTTTGAAGCCGAAATCTTTTCATGAAAATTTTCAACTTTTTTGAAGCCCAAATACTTCATGAAAATGTTCGACTTTTTTAAAGTCGAAATCCTGTCGTGAAAATTTTCAACTTTTTTGAAGCCGAAATCTTTTCATGAAAATTTTCAACTTTTTTGAAGCCGAAATCTTTTCATGAAAATTTTCAACTTTTTTGAAGCCCAAATACTTCATGAAAATGCTCAACTTTTTTGAAGCCGAAATACTTCATGAAAATGTTCGACTTTTTTAAAGCCGAAATCCTGTCGTGAAAATTTTCAAACTTTTTGAAGCCGAAATACTTCATGAAAATGTTCGACTTTTTTAAAGTCGAAATCCTGTCGTGAAAATTTTCAACTTTTTTGAAGCCGAAATCTTTTCATGAAAATTTTCAACTTTTTTGAAGCTGAAATACTTCATGAAAATGTTCGACTTTTTTAAAGCCGAAATCCTGTCGTGAAAATTTTCAACCATTTTGAAGCCGAAATACTTCATGAAAATGTTCGACCTTTTTAAAGCCGAAATCCTGTCGTGAAAATCTTCAACTTTTTTGAAGCCGAAATCTTTTCATGAAAATTTTCAACTTTTTTGAAGCCGAAATCTTTTCATGAAAATTTTCAACTTTTTTGAAGCCGAAATCTTTTCATGAAAATTTTCAACTTTTTTGAAGCTGAAATACTTCATGAAAATGTTCGACTTTTTTAAAGCCGAAATCCTGTAGTGAAAATCTTCAACTTTTTTGAAGCCGAAATCTTTTCATGAAAATTTTCAACTTTTTTGAAGCCGAAATACTTCATGAAAATGTTCGACTTTTTTAAAGCCGAAATCCTGTCGTGAAAATTTTCAACTTTTTTGAAGCCGAAATCTTTTCATGAAAATTTTCAACTTTTTTGAAGCCGAAATCTTTTCATGAAAATTTTCAACTTTTTAGAAGCTGAAATACTTCATGAAAATGTTCGACTTTTTTAAAGCCGAAATCCTGTCGTGAAAATTTTCAACCTTTTTGAAGCCGAAATCTTTTCATGAAAATTTTCAACTTTTTTGAAGCCGAAATCTTTTCATGAAAATTTTCAACTTTTTAGAAGCTGAAATACTTCATGAAAATGTTCGACTTTTTTAAAGCCGAAATCCTGTCGTGAAAATTTTCAACCTTTTTGAAGCCAAAATACTTCATGAAAATGTTCGACTTTTTTAAAGTCGAAATCCTGTCGTGAAAATGTTCAACTTTTTTGAAGCCGAAATCTTTTCATGAAAATTTTCAACTTTTTTGAAGCTGAAATACTTCATGAAAATGTTCGACTTTTTTAAAGCCGAAATCCTGTCGTGAAAATTTTCAACCATTTTGAAGCCGAAATACTTCATGAAAATGTTCGACCTTTTTAAAGCCGAAATCCTGTCGTGAAAATCTTCAACTTTTTTGAAGCCGAAATCTTTTCATGAAAATTTTCAACTTTTTTGAAGCCGAAATCTTTTCATGAAAATTTTCAACTTTTTTGAAGCCCAAATACTTCATGAAAATGTTCGACTTTTTTAAAGTCGAAATCCTGTCGTGAAAATTTTCAACTTTTTTGAAGCCGAAATCTTTTCATGAAAATTTTCAACTTTTTTGAAGCCGAAATCTTTTCATGAAAATTTTCAACTTTTTTGAAGCCCAAATACTTCATGAAAATGCTCAACTTTTTTGAAGCCGAAATACTTCATGAAAATGTTCGACTTTTTTAAAGCCGAAATCCTGTCGTGAAAATTTTCAAACTTTTTGAAGCCGAAATACTTCATGAAAATGTTCGACTTTTTTAAAGTCGAAATCCTGTCGTGAAAATTTTCAACTTTTTTGAAGCCGAAATCTTTTCATGAAAATTTTCAACTTTTTTGAAGCTGAAATACTTCATGAAAATGTTCGACTTTTTTAAAGCCGAAATCCTGTCGTGAAAATTTTCAACCATTTTGAAGCCGAAATACTTCATGAAAATGTTCGACCTTTTTAAAGCCGAAATCCTGTCGTGAAAATCTTCAACTTTTTTGAAGCCGAAATCTTTTCATGAAAATTTTCAACTTTTTTGAAGCCGAAATCTTTTCATGAAAATTTTCAACTTTTTTGAAGCCCAAATACTTCATGAAAATGTTCGACTTTTTTAAAGTCGAAATCCTGTCGTGAAAATTTTCAACTTTTTTGAAGCCGAAATCTTTTCATGAAAATTTTCAACTTTTTTGAAGCCGAAATCTTTTCATGAAAATTTTCAACTTTTTTGAAGCTGAAATACTTCATGAAAATGTTCGACTTTTTTAAAGCCGAAATCCTGTCGTGAAAATTTTCAACCATTTTGAAGCCGAAATACTTCATGAAAATGTTCGACCTTTTTAAAGCCGAAATCCTGTCGTGAAAATCTTCAACTTTTTTGAAGCCGAAATCTTTTCATGAAAATTTTCAACTTTTTTGAAGCCGAAATCTTTTCATGAAAATTTTCAACTTTTTTGAAGCCGAAATCTTTTCATGAAAATTTTCAACTTTTTTGAAGCTGAAATACTTCATGAAAATGTTCGACTTTTTTAAAGCCGAAATCCTGTCGTGAAAATTTTCAACCATTTTGAAGCCGAAATACTTCATGAAAATGTTCGACCTTTTTAAAGCCGAAATCCTGTCGTGAAAATCTTCAACTTTTTTGAAGCCGAAATCTTTTCATGAAAATTTTCAACTTTTTTGAAGCCGAAATCTTTTCATGAAAATTTTCAACTTTTTTGAAGCCCAAATACTTCATGAAAATGTTCGACTTTTTTAAAGTCGAAATCCTGTCGTGAAAATTTTCAACTTTTTTGAAGCCGAAATCTTTTCATGAAAATTTTCAACTTTTTTGAAGCCGAAATCTTTTCATGAAAATTTTCAACTTTTTTGAAGCTGAAATACTTCATGAAAATGTTCGACTTTTTTAAAGCCGAAATCCTGTCGTGAAAATTTTCAACCATTTTGAAGCCGAAATACTTCATGAAAATGTTCGACCTTTTTAAAGCCGAAATCCTGTCGTGAAAATCTTCAACTTTTTTGAAGCCGAAATCTTTTCATGAAAATTTTCAACTTTTTTGAAGCCGAAATCTTTTCATGAAAATTTTCAACTTTTTTGAAGCCGAAATCTTTTCATGAAAATTTTCAACTTTTTTGAAGCTGAAATACTTCATGAAAATGTTCGACTTTTTTAAAGCCGAAATCCTGTAGTGAAAATCTTCAACTTTTTTGAAGCCGAAATCTTTTCATGAAAATTTTCAACTTTTTTGAAGCCGAAATACTTCATGAAAATGTTCGACTTTTTTAAAGCCGAAATCCTGTCGTGAAAATTTTCAACTTTTTTGAAGCCGAAATCTTTTCATGAAAATTTTCAACTTTTTTGAAGCCGAAATCTTTTCATGAAAATTTTCAACTTTTTAGAAGCTGAAATACTTCATGAAAATGTTCGACTTTTTTAAAGCCGAAATCCTGTCGTGAAAATTTTCAACCTTTTTGAAGCCGAAATCTTTTCATGAAAATTTTCAACTTTTTTGAAGCCGAAATCTTTTCATGAAAATTTTCAACTTTTTAGAAGCTGAAATACTTCATGAAAATGTTCGACTTTTTTAAAGCCGAAATCCTGTCGTGAAAATTTTCAACCTTTTTGAAGCCAAAATACTTCATGAAAATGTTCGACTTTTTTAAAGTCGAAATCCTGTCGTGAAAATGTTCAACTTTTTTGAAGCCGAAATACTTCATGAAAATGTTCGACTTTTTTAAAGCCGAAATCCTGTCGTGAAAATTTTCAACTTTTTTGAAGCCGAAATCTTTTCATGAAAATTTTCAACTTTTTTGAAGCCGAAATCTTTTCATGAAAATTTTCAACTTTTTTGAAGCCCAAATACTTCATGAAAATGTTCGACTTTTTTAAAGTCGAAATCCTGTCGTGAAAATTTTCAACTTTTTTGAAGCCGAAATCTTTTCATGAAAATTTTCAACTTTTTTGAAGCCGAAATCTTTTCATGAAAATTTTCAACTTTTTTGAAGCTGAAATACTTCATGAAAATGTTCGACTTTTTTAAAGCCGAAATCCTGTCGTGAAAATTTTCAACCATTTTGAAGCCGAAATACTTCATGAAAATGTTCGACCTTTTTAAAGCCGAAATCCTGTCGTGAAAATCTTCAACTTTTTTGAAGCCGAAATCTTTTCATGAAAATTTTCAACTTTTTTGAAGCCGAAATCTTTTCATGAAAATTTTCAACTTTTTTGAAGCCGAAATCTTTTCATGAAAATTTTCAACTTTTTTGAAGCTGAAATACTTCATGAAAATGTTCGACTTTTTTAAAGCCGAAATCCTGTAGTGAAAATCTTCAACTTTTTTGAAGCCGAAATCTTTTCATGAAAATTTTCAACTTTTTTGAAGCCGAAATACTTCATGAAAATGTTCGACTTTTTTAAAGCCGAAATCCTGTCGTGAAAATTTTCAACTTTTTTGAAGCCGAAATCTTTTCATGAAAATTTTCAACTTTTTTGAAGCCGAAATCTTTTCATGAAAATTTTCAACTTTTTAGAAGCTGAAATACTTCATGAAAATGTTCGACTTTTTTAAAGCCGAAATCCTGTCGTGAAAATTTTCAACCTTTTTGAAGCCGAAATCTTTTCATGAAAATTTTCAACTTTTTTGAAGCCGAAATCTTTTCATGAAAATTTTCAACTTTTTAGAAGCTGAAATACTTCATGAAAATGTTCGACTTTTTTAAAGCCGAAATCCTGTCGTGAAAATTTTCAACCTTTTTGAAGCCAAAATACTTCATGAAAATGTTCGACTTTTTTAAAGTCGAAATCCTGTCGTGAAAATGTTCAACTTTTTTGAAGCCGAAATCTTTTCATGAAAATTTTCAACTTTTTTGAAGCTGAAATACTTCATGAAAATGTTCGACTTTTTTAAAGCCGAAATCCTGTCGTGAAAATTTTCAACCATTTTGAAGCCGAAATACTTCATGAAAATGTTCGACCTTTTTAAAGCCGAAATCCTGTCGTGAAAATCTTCAACTTTTTTGAAGCCGAAATCTTTTCATGAAAATTTTCAACTTTTTTGAAGCCGAAATCTTTTCATGAAAATTTTCAACTTTTTTGAAGCCCAAATACTTCATGAAAATGTTCGACTTTTTTAAAGTCGAAATCCTGTCGTGAAAATTTTCAACTTTTTTGAAGCCGAAATCTTTTCATGAAAATTTTCAACTTTTTTGAAGCCGAAATCTTTTCATGAAAATTTTCAACTTTTTTGAAGCCCAAATACTTCATGAAAATGCTCAACTTTTTTGAAGCCGAAATACTTCATGAAAATGTTCGACTTTTTTAAAGCCGAAATCCTGTCGTGAAAATTTTCAAACTTTTTGAAGCCGAAATACTTCATGAAAATGTTCGACTTTTTTAAAGTCGAAATCCTGTCGTGAAAATTTTCAACTTTTTTGAAGCCGAAATCTTTTCATGAAAATTTTCAACTTTTTTGAAGCTGAAATACTTCATGAAAATGTTCGACTTTTTTAAAGCCGAAATCCTGTCGTGAAAATTTTCAACCATTTTGAAGCCGAAATACTTCATGAAAATGTTCGACCTTTTTAAAGCCGAAATCCTGTCGTGAAAATCTTCAACTTTTTTGAAGCCGAAATCTTTTCATGAAAATTTTCAACTTTTTTGAAGCCGAAATCTTTTCATGAAAATTTTCAACTTTTTTGAAGCCCAAATACTTCATGAAAATGTTCGACTTTTTTAAAGTCGAAATCCTGTCGTGAAAATTTTCAACTTTTTTGAAGCCGAAATCTTTTCATGAAAATTTTCAACTTTTTTGAAGCCGAAATCTTTTCATGAAAATTTTCAACTTTTTTGAAGCTGAAATACTTCATGAAAATGTTCGACTTTTTTAAAGCCGAAATCCTGTCGTGAAAATTTTCAACCATTTTGAAGCCGAAATACTTCATGAAAATGTTCGACCTTTTTAAAGCCGAAATCCTGTCGTGAAAATCTTCAACTTTTTTGAAGCCGAAATCTTTTCATGAAAATTTTCAACTTTTTTGAAGCCGAAATCTTTTCATGAAAATTTTCAACTTTTTTGAAGCCGAAATCTTTTCATGAAAATTTTCAACTTTTTTGAAGCTGAAATACTTCATGAAAATGTTCGACTTTTTTAAAGCCGAAATCCTGTCGTGAAAATTTTCAACCATTTTGAAGCCGAAATACTTCATGAAAATGTTCGACCTTTTTAAAGCCGAAATCCTGTCGTGAAAATCTTCAACTTTTTTGAAGCCGAAATCTTTTCATGAAAATTTTCAACTTTTTTGAAGCCGAAATCTTTTCATGAAAATTTTCAACTTTTTTGAAGCCCAAATACTTCATGAAAATGTTCGACTTTTTTAAAGTCGAAATCCTGTCGTGAAAATTTTCAACTTTTTTGAAGCCGAAATCTTTTCATGAAAATTTTCAACTTTTTTGAAGCCGAAATCTTTTCATGAAAATTTTCAACTTTTTTGAAGCTGAAATACTTCATGAAAATGTTCGACTTTTTTAAAGCCGAAATCCTGTCGTGAAAATTTTCAACCATTTTGAAGCCGAAATACTTCATGAAAATGTTCGACCTTTTTAAAGCCGAAATCCTGTCGTGAAAATCTTCAACTTTTTTGAAGCCGAAATCTTTTCATGAAAATTTTCAACTTTTTTGAAGCCGAAATCTTTTCATGAAAATTTTCAACTTTTTTGAAGCCGAAATCTTTTCATGAAAATTTTCAACTTTTTTGAAGCTGAAATACTTCATGAAAATGTTCGACTTTTTTAAAGCCGAAATCCTGTAGTGAAAATCTTCAACTTTTTTGAAGCCGAAATCTTTTCATGAAAATTTTCAACTTTTTTGAAGCCGAAATACTTCATGAAAATGTTCGACTTTTTTAAAGCCGAAATCCTGTCGTGAAAATTTTCAACTTTTTTGAAGCCGAAATCTTTTCATGAAAATTTTCAACTTTTTTGAAGCCGAAATCTTTTCATGAAAATTTTCAACTTTTTAGAAGCTGAAATACTTCATGAAAATGTTCGACTTTTTTAAAGCCGAAATCCTGTCGTGAAAATTTTCAACCTTTTTGAAGCCGAAATCTTTTCATGAAAATTTTCAACTTTTTTGAAGCCGAAATCTTTTCATGAAAATTTTCAACTTTTTAGAAGCTGAAATACTTCATGAAAATGTTCGACTTTTTTAAAGCCGAAATCCTGTCGTGAAAATTTTCAACCTTTTTGAAGCCAAAATACTTCATGAAAATGTTCGACTTTTTTAAAGTCGAAATCCTGTCGTGAAAATGTTCAACTTTTTTGAAGCCGAAATACTTCATGAAAATGTTCGACTTTTTTAAAGCCGAAATCCTGTCGTGAAAATTTTCAACTTTTTTGAAGCCGAAATCTTTTCATGAAAATTTTAAACTTTTTTGAAGCCGAAATCTTTTCATGAAAATTTTCAACTTTTTTGAAGCCGAAATCTTTTTATGAAAATTTTCAACTTTTTTGAAGCCCAAATACTTCATGAAAATGCTCAACTTTTTTGAAGCCGAAATACTTCATGAAAATGTTCGACTTTTTTAAAGCCGAAATCCTGTCGTGAAAATTTTCAAACTTTTTGAAGCCGAAATACTTCATGAAAATGTTCGACTTTTTTAAAGTCGAAATCCTGTCGTGAAAATTTTCAACTTTTTTGAAGCCGAAATCTTTTCATGAAAATTTTCAACTTTTTTGAAGCTGAAATACTTCATGAAAATGTTCGACTTTTTTAAAGCCGAAATCCTGTCGTGAAAATTTTCAACCATTTTGAAGCCGAAATACTTCATGAAAATGTTCGACCTTTTTAAAGCCGAAATCCTGTCGTGAAAATCTTCAACTTTTTTGAAGCCGAAA
The DNA here is from genome assembly GCF_963584025.1 of Labrus mixtus. Classification (NCBI taxonomy): domain Eukaryota; kingdom Metazoa; phylum Chordata; class Actinopteri; order Labriformes; family Labridae; genus Labrus; species Labrus mixtus. The sequence goes on from NC_083617.1 coordinate 31,200,465, forward strand.
TCTTTTCATGAAAATTTTCAACTTTTTTGAAGCCGAAATCTTTTCATGAAAATTTTCAACTTTTTTGAAGCCCAAATACTTCATGAAAATGTTCGTCTTTTTTAAAGTCGAAATCCTGTCGTGAAAATTTTCAACTTTTTTGAAGCCGAAATCTTTTCATGAAAATTTTCAACTTTTTTGAAGCCGAAATCTTTTTATGAAAATTTTCAACTTTTTTGAAGCCCAAATACTTCATGAAAATGCTCAACTTTTTTGAAGCCGAAATACTTCATGAAAATGTTCGACTTTTTTAAAGCCGAAATCCTGTCGTGAAAATTTTCAAACTTTTTGAAGCCGAAATACTTCATGAAAATGTTCGACTTTTTTAAAGTCGAAATCCTGTCGTGAAAATTTTCAACTTTTTTGAAGCCGAAATCTTTTCATGAAAATTTTCAACTTTTTTGAAGCTGAAATACTTCATGAAAATGTTCGACTTTTTTAAAGCCGAAATCCTGTCGTGAAAATTTTCAACCATTTTGAAGCCGAAATACTTCATGAAAATGTTCGACCTTTTTAAAGCCGAAATCCTGTCGTGAAAATCTTCAACTTTTTTGAAGCCGAAATCTTTTCATGAAAATTTTCAACTTTTTTGAAGCCGAAATCTTTTCATGAAAATTTTCAACTTTTTTGAAGCCCAAATACTTCATGAAAATGTTCGACTTTTTTAAAGTCGAAATCCTGTCGTGAAAATTTTCAACTTTTTTGAAGCCGAAATCTTTTCATGAAAATTTTCAACTTTTTTGAAGCCGAAATCTTTTCATGAAAATTTTCAACTTTTTTGAAGCCCAAATACTTCATGAAAATGCTCAACTTTTTTGAAGCCGAAATACTTCATGAAAATGTTCGACTTTTTTAAAGCCGAAATCTTGTCGTGAAAATTTTCAAACTTTTTGAAGCCGAAATACTTCATGAAAATGTTCGACTTTTTTAAAGTCGAAATCCTGTCGTGAAAATTTTCAACTTTTTTGAAGCCGAAATCTTTTCATGAAAATTTTCAACTTTTTTGAAGCTGAAATACTTCATGAAAATGTTCGACTTTTTTAAAGCCGAAATCCTGTCGTGAAAATTTTCAACCATTTTGAAGCCGAAATACTTCATGAAAATGTTCGACCTTTTTAAAGCCGAAATCCTGTCGTGAAAATCTTCAACTTTTTTGAAGCCGAAATCTTTTCATGAAAATTTTCAACTTTTTTGAAGCCGAAATCTTTTCATGAAAATTTTCAACTTTTTTGAAGCCCAAATACTTCATGAAAATGTTCGACTTTTTTAAAGTCGAAATCCTGTCGTGAAAATTTTCAACTTTTTTGAAGCCGAAATCTTTTCATGAAAATTTTCAACTTTTTTGAAGCCGAAATCTTTTCATGAAAATTTTCAACTTTTTTGAAGCCCAAATACTTCATGAAAATGCTCAACTTTTTTGAAGCCGAAATACTTCATGAAAATGTTCGACTTTTTTAAAGCCGAAATCCTGTCGTGAAAATTTTCAAACTTTTTGAAGCCGAAATACTTCATGAAAATGTTCGACTTTTTTAAAGTCGAAATCCTGTCGTGAAAATTTTCAACTTTTTTGAAGCCGAAATCTTTTCATGAAAATTTTCAACTTTTTTGAAGCTGAAATACTTCATGAAAATGTTCGACTTTTTTAAAGCCGAAATCCTGTCGTGAAAATTTTCAACCATTTTGAAGCCGAAATACTTCATGAAAATGTTCGACCTTTTTAAAGCCGAAATCCTGTCGTGAAAATCTTCAACTTTTTTGAAGCCGAAATCTTTTCATGAAAATTTTCAACTTTTTTGAAGCCGAAATCTTTTCATGAAAATTTTCAACTTTTTTGAAGCCCAAATACTTCATGAAAATGTTCGACTTTTTTAAAGTCGAAATCCTGTCGTGAAAATTTTCAACTTTTTTGAAGCCGAAATCTTTTCATGAAAATTTTCAACTTTTTTGAAGCCGAAATCTTTTCATGAAAATTTTCAACTTTTTTGAAGCTGAAATACTTCATGAAAATGTTCGACTTTTTTAAAGCCGAAATCCTGTCGTGAAAATTTTCAACCATTTTGAAGCCGAAATACTTCATGAAAATGTTCGACCTTTTTAAAGCCGAAATCCTGTCGTGAAAATCTTCAACTTTTTTGAAGCCGAAATCTTTTCATGAAAATTTTCAACTTTTTTGAAGCCGAAATCTTTTCATGAAAATTTTCAACTTTTTTGAAGCCGAAATCTTTTCATGAAAATTTTCAACTTTTTTGAAGCTGAAATACTTCATGAAAATGTTCGACTTTTTTAAAGCCGAAATCCTGTAGTGAAAATCTTCAACTTTTTTGAAGCCGAAATCTTTTCATGAAAATTTTCAACTTTTTTGAAGCCGAAATACTTCATGAAAATGTTCGACTTTTTTAAAGCCGAAATCCTGTCGTGAAAATTTTCAACTTTTTTGAAGCCGAAATCTTTTCATGAAAATTTTCAACTTTTTTGAAGCCGAAATCTTTTCATGAAAATTTTCAACTTTTTAGAAGCTGAAATACTTCATGAAAATGTTCGACTTTTTTAAAGCCGAAATCCTGTCGTGAAAATTTTCAACCTTTTTGAAGCCGAAATCTTTTCATGAAAATTTTCAACTTTTTTGAAGCCGAAATCTTTTCATGAAAATTTTCAACTTTTTAGAAGCTGAAATACTTCATGAAAATGTTCGACTTTTTTAAAGCCGAAATCCTGTCGTGAAAATTTTCAACCTTTTTGAAGCCAAAATACTTCATGAAAATGTTCGACTTTTTTAAAGTCGAAATCCTGTCGTGAAAATGTTCAACTTTTTTGAAGCCGAAATCTTTTCATGAAAATTTTCAACTTTTTTGAAGCTGAAATACTTCATGAAAATGTTCGACTTTTTTAAAGCCGAAATCCTGTCGTGAAAATTTTCAACCATTTTGAAGCCGAAATACTTCATGAAAATGTTCGACCTTTTTAAAGCCGAAATCCTGTCGTGAAAATCTTCAACTTTTTTGAAGCCGAAATCTTTTCATGAAAATTTTCAACTTTTTTGAAGCCGAAATCTTTTCATGAAAATTTTCAACTTTTTTGAAGCCCAAATACTTCATGAAAATGTTCGACTTTTTTAAAGTCGAAATCCTGTCGTGAAAATTTTCAACTTTTTTGAAGCCGAAATCTTTTCATGAAAATTTTCAACTTTTTTGAAGCCGAAATCTTTTCATGAAAATTTTCAACTTTTTTGAAGCCCAAATACTTCATGAAAATGCTCAACTTTTTTGAAGCCGAAATACTTCATGAAAATGTTCGACTTTTTTAAAGCCGAAATCCTGTCGTGAAAATTTTCAAACTTTTTGAAGCCGAAATACTTCATGAAAATGTTCGACTTTTTTAAAGTCGAAATCCTGTCGTGAAAATTTTCAACTTTTTTGAAGCCGAAATCTTTTCATGAAAATTTTCAACTTTTTTGAAGCTGAAATACTTCATGAAAATGTTCGACTTTTTTAAAGCCGAAATCCTGTCGTGAAAATTTTCAACCATTTTGAAGCCGAAATACTTCATGAAAATGTTCGACCTTTTTAAAGCCGAAATCCTGTCGTGAAAATCTTCAACTTTTTTGAAGCCGAAATCTTTTCATGAAAATTTTCAACTTTTTTGAAGCCGAAATCTTTTCATGAAAATTTTCAACTTTTTTGAAGCCCAAATACTTCATGAAAATGTTCGACTTTTTTAAAGTCGAAATCCTGTCGTGAAAATTTTCAACTTTTTTGAAGCCGAAATCTTTTCATGAAAATTTTCAACTTTTTTGAAGCCGAAATCTTTTCATGAAAATTTTCAACTTTTTTGAAGCTGAAATACTTCATGAAAATGTTCGACTTTTTTAAAGCCGAAATCCTGTCGTGAAAATTTTCAACCATTTTGAAGCCGAAATACTTCATGAAAATGTTCGACCTTTTTAAAGCCGAAATCCTGTCGTGAAAATCATCAACTTTTTTGAAGCCGAAATCTTTTCATGAAAATTTTCAACTTTTTTGAAGCCGAAATCTTTTCATGAAAATTTTCAACTTTTTTGAAGCCGAAATCTTTTCATGAAAATTTTCAACTTTTTTGAAGCTGAAATACTTCATGAAAATGTTCGACTTTTTTAAAGCCGAAATCCTGTCGTGAAAATTTTCAACCATTTTGAAGCCGAAATACTTCATGAAAATGTTCGACCTTTTTAAAGCCGAAATCCTGTCGTGAAAATCTTCAACTTTTTTGAAGCCGAAATCTTTTCATGAAAATTTTCAACTTTTTTGAAGCCGAAATCTTTTCATGAAAATTTTCAACTTTTTTGAAGCCCAAATACTTCATGAAAATGTTCGACTTTTTTAAAGTCGAAATCCTGTCGTGAAAATTTTCAACTTTTTTGAAGCCGAAATCTTTTCATGAAAATTTTCAACTTTTTTGAAGCCGAAATCTTTTCATGAAAATTTTCAACTTTTTTGAAGCTGAAATACTTCATGAAAATGTTCGACTTTTTTAAAGCCGAAATCCTGTCGTGAAAATTTTCAACCATTTTGAAGCCGAAATACTTCATGAAAATGTTCGACCTTTTTAAAGCCGAAATCCTGTCGTGAAAATCTTCAACTTTTTTGAAGCCGAAATCTTTTCATGAAAATTTTCAACTTTTTTGAAGCCGAAATCTTTTCATGAAAATTTTCAACTTTTTTGAAGCCGAAATCTTTTCATGAAAATTTTCAACTTTTTTGAAGCTGAAATACTTCATGAAAATGTTCGACTTTTTTAAAGCCGAAATCCTGTAGTGAAAATCTTCAACTTTTTTGAAGCCGAAATCTTTTCATGAAAATTTTCAACTTTTTTGAAGCCGAAATACTTCATGAAAATGTTCGACTTTTTTAAAGCCGAAATCCTGTCGTGAAAATTTTCAACTTTTTTGAAGCCGAAATCTTTTCATGAAAATTTTCAACTTTTTTGAAGCCGAAATCTTTTCATGAAAATTTTCAACTTTTTAGAAGCTGAAATACTTCATGAAAATGTTCGACTTTTTTAAAGCCGAAATCCTGTCGTGAAAATTTTCAACCTTTTTGAAGCCGAAATCTTTTCATGAAAATTTTCAACTTTTTTGAAGCCGAAATCTTTTCATGAAAATTTTCAACTTTTTAGAAGCTGAAATACTTCATGAAAATGTTCGACTTTTTTAAAGCCGAAATCCTGTCGTGAAAATTTTCAACCTTTTTGAAGCCAAAATACTTCATGAAAATGTTCGACTTTTTTAAAGTCGAAATCCTGTCGTGAAAATGTTCAACTTTTTTGAAGCCGAAATACTTCATGAAAATGTTCGACTTTTTTAAAGCCGAAATCCTGTCGTGAAAATTTTCAACTTTTTTGAAGCCGAAATCTTTTCATGAAAATTTTAAACTTTTTTGAAGCCGAAATCTTTTCATGAAAATTTTCAACTTTTTTGAAGCCGAAATCTTTTTATGAAAATTTTCAACTTTTTTGAAGCCCAAATACTTCATGAAAATGCTCAACTTTTTTGAAGCCGAAATACTTCATGAAAATGTTCGACTTTTTTAAAGCCGAAATCCTGTCGTGAAAATTTTCAAACTTTTTGAAGCCGAAATACTTCATGAAAATGTTCGACTTTTTTAAAGTCGAAATCCTGTCGTGAAAATTTTCAACTTTTTTGAAGCCGAAATCTTTTCATGAAAATTTTCAACTTTTTTGAAGCTGAAATACTTCATGAAAATGTTCGACTTTTTTAAAGCCGAAATCCTGTCGTGAAAATTTTCAACCATTTTGAAGCCGAAATACTTCATGAAAATGTTCGACCTTTTTAAAGCCGAAATCCTGTCGTGAAAATCTTCAACTTTTTTGAAGCCGAAATCTTTTCATGAAAATTTTCAACTTTTTTGAAGCCGAAATCTTTTCATGAAAATTTTCAACTTTTTTGAAGCCGAAATCTTTTCATGAAAATTTTCAACTTTTTTGAAGCTGAAATACTTCATGAAAATGTTCGACTTTTTTAAAGCCGAAATCCTGTAGTGAAAATCTTCAACTTTTTTGAAGCCGAAATCTTTTCATGAAAATTTTCAACTTTTTTGAAGCCGAAATCTTTTCATGAAAATTTTCAACTTTTTTAAAGCCGAAATCCTGTCGAGAAAATTTGCAACCTTTTTGAAGCCCAAATACTTCATGAAAATGTTCGACTTTTTTAAAGCCGAAATCCTGTCGTGAAAATTTTCAACCTTTTTGAAGCCGAAGTACTTCATGAAAATGTTCGACTTTTTTAAAGCCGAAATCCTGTCGTGAAAATTTTCAACTTTTTTGAAGCCCAAATACTTCATGAAAATGCTCAACTTTTTTGAAGCCGAAATACTTCATGAAAATGTTCGACTTTTTTAAAGCCGAAATCCTGTCGTGAAAATTTTCAACCTTTTTTGAAGCCCAAATACTTCATGAAAATGTTCGACTTTTTTGAAGCCGAAATACTTCATGAAAATGTTCGACTTTTTTAAAGTCGAAATCCTGTCGTGAAAATTTTCAACTTTTTTGAAGCCCAAATACTTCATGAAAATGTTCGACTTTTTTAAAGCCGAAATCCTGTCGTGAAAATGTTCATCTTTTTTGAAGCCCAAATACTTGATGAAAATGTTCGACTTTTTTAAAGCCGAAATCCTGTCGTGAAAATTTTCAACTTTTTTGAAACCGAAATCTTTTCATGAAAATTTTCAACTTTTTTGAAGCCGAAATACTTCATGAAAATGTTCGACTTTTTTAAAGCCGAAATCCTGTCGTGAAAATTTTCAACTTTTTTGAAGCCGAAATCTTTTCATGAAAATTTTCAACTTTTTTGAAGCCGAAATCTTTTCATGAAAATTTTCAACTTTTTTGAAGCTGAAATACTTCATGAAAATGTTCGACTTTTTTAAAGCCGAAATCCTGTAGTGAAAATCTTCAACTTTTTTGAAGCCGAAATCTTTTCATGAAAATTTTCAACTTTTTTGAAGCCGAAATCTTTTCATGAAAATTTTCAACTTTTTTAAAGCCGAAATCCTGTCGAGAAAATTTGCAACCTTTTTGAAGCCCAAATACTTCATGAAAATGTTCGACTTTTTTAAAGCCGAAATCCTGTCGTGAAAATTTTCAACCTTTTTGAAGCCGAAGTACTTCATGAAAATGTTCGACTTTTTTAAAGCCGAAATCCTGTCGTGAAAATTTTCAACTTTTTTGAAGCCCAAATACTTCATGAAAATGCTCAACTTTTTTGAAGCCGAAATACTTCATGAAAATGTTCGACTTTTTTAAAGCCGAAATCCTGTCGTGAAAATTTTCAACCTTTTTTGAAGCCCAAATACTTCATGAAAATGTTCGACTTTTTTGAAGCCGAAATACTTCATGAAAATGTTTGACTTTTTTAAAGTCGAAATCCTGTCGTGAAAATTTTCAACTTTTTTGAAGCCCAAATACTTCATGAAAATGTTCGACTTTTTTAAAGCCGAAATCCTGTCGTGAAAATGTTCATCTTTTTTGAAGCCCAAATACTTGATGAAAATGTTCGACTTTTTTAAAGCCGAAATCCTGTCGTGAAAATTTTCAACTTTTTTGAAACCGAAATCTTTTCATGAAAATTTTCAACTTTTTAGAAGCTGAAATACTTCATGAAAATGTTCGACTTTTTTAAAGCCAAAATCCTGTCATGAAAATTTTCAACTTTTTTGAAGCCGAAATCTTTTCATGAAAATTTTCAACTTTTTTGAAGCCGAAATCTTTTCATGAAAATTTTCAACTTTTTTGAAGCTGAAATACTTCATGAAAATGTTCGACTTTTTTAAAGCCGAAATCCTGTCGTGAAAATTTTCAACTTTTTTGAAGCCCAAATACTTCATGAAAATGTTCGACTTTTTTAAAGCCGAAATCCTGTTGTGAAAATTTTCAACCTTTTTGAAGCCAAAATACTTCATGAAAATGTTCGACTTTTTTAAAGTCGAAATCCTGTCGTGAAAATGTTCAACTTTTTTGAAGCCGAAATACTTCATGAAAATGTTCGACTTTTTTAAAGCCGAAATCCTGTCGTGAAAATTTTCAACTTTTTTGAAGCCGAAATCTTTTCATGAAAATTTTCAACTTTTTTGAAGCCGAAATCTTTTCATGAAAATTTTCAACTTTTTTGAAGCCGAAATCTTTTCATGAAAATTTTCAACTTTTTAGAAGCTGAATTACTTCATGAAAATGTTCGACTTTTTTAAAGCCGAAATCCTGTCATGAAAATTTTCAACTTTTTTGAAGCCGAAATCTTTTCATGAAAATTTTCAACTTTTTTGAAGCCGAAATCTTTTCATGAAAATTTTCAACTTTTTTGAAGCTGAAATACTTCATGAAAATGTTCGACTTTTTTAAATCCGAAATCCTGTCGTGAAAATTTTCAACTTTTTTGAAGCCCAAATACTTCATGAAAATGTTCAACTTTTTTGAAGCCGAAATACTTCATGAAAATGTTCGACTTTTTTAAAGCCGAAATCCTGTCGTGAAAATTTTCAACCTTTTTGAAGCCGAAATACTTCATGAAAATGTTCGACTTTTTTAAAGCCGAAATCCTGTCGTGAAAATTTTCAACTTTTTTGAAGCCGAAATCTTTTCATGAAAATTTTCAACTTTTTTGAAGCCGAAATCTTTTCATGAAAATTTTCAACTTTTTAGAAGCTGAAATACTTCATGAAAATGTTCGACTTTTTTAAAGCCGAAATCCTGTCTTGAAAATTTTCAACTTTTTTGAAGCCCAAATACTTCATGAAAATGATCAACTTTTTTGAAGCCGAAATACTTCATGAAAATGTTCGACTTTTTTAAAGCCGAAATCCTGTCGTGAAAATTTTCAACCTTTTTGAAGCCGAAATACTTCATGAAAATGTTCGACTTTTTTAAAGCCGAAATCCTGTCGTGAAAATTTTCAACTTTTTTGAAGCCCAAATACTTCATGAAAATGTTCGACTTTTTTAAAGTCGAAATCCTGTCGTGAAAATTTTCAACTTTTTTGAAGCCCAAATACTTCATGAAAATGTTCAACTTTTTTGAAGCCGAAATACTTCATGAAAATGTTCGACTTTTTTAAAGCCGAAATCCTGTCGTGAAAATTTTCAACCTTTTTGAAGCCGAAATACTTCATGAAAATGTTCGACTTTTTTAAAGCCGAAATCCTGTCGTGAAAATTTTCAACTTTTTTGAAGCCCAAATACTTCATGAAAATTTTCAACTTTTTTGAAGCTGAAATACTTCATGAAAATGTTCGACTTTGTTAAAGCTGAAATCCTGTCGTGAAAATTTTCAACTTTTTTGAAGCCCAAATACTTCATGAAAATGCTCAACTTTTTTGAAGCCGAAATACTTCATGAAAATGTTCGACTTTTTTAAAGCCGAAATCCTGTCGTGAAAATTTTCAAACTTTTTGAAGCCGAAATACTTCATGAAAATGTTCGACTTTTTTAAAGTCGAAATCCTGTCGTGAAAATTTTCAACTTTTTTGAAGCCGAAATCTTTTCATGAAAATTTTCAACTTTTTTGAAGCCGAAATCTTTTCATGAAAATTTTCAACTTTTTTGAAGCCGAAATCTTTTCATGAAAATTTTCAACTTTTTAGAAGCTGAAATACTTCATGAAAATGTTCGACTTTTTTAAAGCCGAAATCCTGTCGTGAAAATTTTCAACTTTTTTGAAGCCGAAATCTTTTCATGAAAATTTTCAACTTTTTTGAAGCCGAAATCTTTTCATGAAAAATTTCAACTTTTTTTTAAAGCTGAAATACTTCATGAAAATGTTCGACTTTTTTAAAGCCGAAATACTTCATGAAAATGTTCGACTTTTTTAAAGTCGAAATCCTGTCGTGAAAATTTTCAACTTTTTTGAAGCCCAAATACTTCATGAAAATGTTCGACTTTTTTAAAGCCGAAATCCTGTCGTGAAAATTTTCATCTTTTTTGAAGCCCAAATACTTGATGAAAATGTTCGACTTTTTTAAAGCTGAAATCCTGTCGTGAAAATTTTCAACTTTTTTGAAACCGAAATCTTTTCATGAAAATTTTCAACTTTTTTGAAGCCCAAATACTTCATGAAAATGCTCAACTTTTTTGAAGTCGAAATACTTCATGAAAATGTTCGACTTTTTTGAAGCCGAAATCCTGTCGTGAAAATTTTCAAACTTTTTGAAGCCGAAATACTTCATGAAAATGTTCGACTTTTTTAAAGTCGAAATCCTGTCGTGAAAATTTTCAACTTTTTTGAAGCCGAAATCGTTTCATGAAAATTTTCAACTTTTTTGAAGCTGAAATACTTCATGAAAATGTTCGACTTTTTTAAAGCCGAAATCCTGTCGTGAAAATTTTCAACTTTTTTGAAGCCCAAATACTTCATGAAAATGTTCAACTTTTTTGAAGCCGAAATACTTCATGAAAATGTTCGACTTTTTTAAAGCCGAAATCTTGTCGTGAAAATTTTCAACCTTTTTGAAGCCGAAATACTTCATGAAAATGTTCGACTTTTTTAAAGCCGAAATCCTGTCGTGAAAATTTGCAACCTTTTTGAAGCCCAAATACTTCATGAAAATGTTCGATTTTTTTAAAGCCGAAATCCTGTCGTGAAAATTTTCAACTTTTTTGAAGCCGAAATCTTCTCTTGAAAATTTTCAACTTTTTTGAAGCCGAAATCTTTTCATGAAAATTTTCAACTTTTTTGAAGCCGAAATCTTTTCATGAAAATTTTCAACTTTTTTGAAGCTGAAATACTTCATGAAAATGTTCGACTTTTTTAAAGCCGAAATCCTGTAGTGAAAATCTTCAACTTTTTTGAAGCCGAAATCTTTTCATGAAAATTTTCAACTTTTTTAAAGCCGAAATCCTGTCGTGAAAATTTTCATCTTTTTTGAAGCCCAAATACTTGATGAAAATGTTCGACTTTTTTAAAGCTGAAATCCTGTCGTGAAAATTTTCAACTTTTTTGAAACCGAAATCTTTTCATGAAAATTTTCAACTTTTTTGAAGCCCAAATACTTCATGAAAATGCTCAACTTTTTTGAAGTCGAAATACTTCATGAAAATGTTCGACTTTTTTGAAGCCGAAATCCTGTCGTGAAAATTTTCAAACTTTTTGAAGCCGAAATACTTCATGAAAATGTTCGACTTTTTTAAAGTCGAAATCCTGTCGTGAAAATTTTCAACTTTTTTGAAGCCGAAATCGTTTCATGAAAATTTTCAACTTTTTTGAAGCTGAAATACTTCATGAAAATGTTCGACTTTTTTAAAGCCGAAATCCTGTCGTGAAAATTTTCAACTTTTTTGAAGCCCAAATACTTCATGAAAATGTTCAACTTTTTTGAAGCCGAAATACTTCATGAAAATGTTCGACTTTTTTAAAGCCGAAATCTTGTCGTGAAAATTTTCAACCTTTTTGAAGCCGAAATACTTCATGAAAATGTTCGACTTTTTTAAAGCCGAAATCCTGTCGTGAAAATTTGCAACCTTTTTGAAGCCCAAATACTTCATGAAAATGTTCGATTTTTTTAAAGCCGAAATCCTGTCGTGAAAATTTTCAACTTTTTTGAAGCCGAAATCTTCTCTTGAAAATTTTCAACTTTTTTGAAGCCGAAATCTTTTCATGAAAATTTTCAACTTTTTTGAAGCCGAAATCTTTTCATGAAAATTTTCAACTTTTTTGAAGCTGAAATACTTCATGAAAATGTTCGACTTTTTTAAAGCCGAAATCCTGTAGTGAAAATCTTCAACTTTTTTGAAGCCGAAATCTTTTCATGAAAATTTTCAACTTTTTTGAAGCCGAAATCTTTTCATGAAAATTTTAAACTTTTTTGAAGCTGAAATACTTCATGAAAATGTTCGACTTTTTTAAAGCCGAAATCCTGTCGTGAAAATTTTCAACTTTTTTGAAGCCCAAATACTTCATGAAAATGTTCGACTTTTTTAAAGCCGAAATCCTGTCGTGAAAATTTTCAACTTTTTTGAAGCCCAAATACTTCATGAAAATGTTCGACTTTTTTGAAGCTGAAATACTTCATGAAAATGTTCGACTTTTTTAAAGTCGAAATCCTTTCATGAAAATTTTCAACTTTTTTGAAGCCCAAATACTTCATGAAAATGTTCAACTTTTTTGAAGTCGAAATCCTGTCGTGAAAATTTTCAACTTTTTTGAAGCCGAAATCTTTTCATGAAAATTTTCAACTTTTTAGAAGCTGAAATACTTCATGAAAATGTTCGACTTTTTTAAAGTCGAAATCCTGTCGTGAAAATTTTCAACTTTTTTGAAGCCGAAATCTTTTCATGAAAATTTTCAACTTTTTTGAAGCTGAAATACTTCATGAAAATGTTCGACTTTTTTAAAGCCGAAATCCTGTAGTGAAAATCTTCAACTTTTTTGAAGCCGAAATCTTTTCATGAAAATTTTCAACTTTTTTGAAGCCGAAATCTTTTCATGAAAATTTTCAACTTTTTTGAAGCTGAAATACTTCATGAAAATGTTCGACTTTTTTAAAGCCGAAATCCTGTCGTGAAAATTTTCAACTTTTTTGAAGCCCAAATACTTCATGAAAATGTTCGACTTTTTTGAAGCCGAAATACTTCATGAAAATGTTCGACTTTTTTAAAGCCGAAATCCTGTCGTGAAAATTTTCAACTTTTTTGAAGCCGAAATCTTTTCATGAAAATTTTCAACTTTTTTGAAGCCGAAATCTTTTCATGAAAATTTTCAACTTTTTTGAAGCCGAAATCTTTTCATGAAAATTTTCAACTTTTTAGAAGCTGAAATACTTCATGAAAATGTTCGACTTTTTTAAAGCCGAAATCCTGTCATGAAAATTTTCAACTTTTTTGAAGCCGAAATCTTTTCATGAAAATTTTCAACTTTTTTGAAGCCGAAATCTTTTCATGAAAATTTTCAACTTTTTTGAAGCTGAAATACTTCATGAAAATGTTCGACTTTTTTAAAGCCGAAATCCTGTCGTGAAAATTTTCAACTTTTTTGAAGCCCAAATACTTCATGAAAATGTTCAACTTTTTTGAAGCCCAAATACTTCATGAAAATGTTCAACTTTTTTGAAGCCGAAATACTTCATGAAAATGTTCGACTTTTTTAAAGCCGAAATCCTGTCGTGAAAATTTTCAACCTTTTTGAAGCCGAAATACTTCATGAAAATGTTCGACTTTTTTAAAGCCGAAATCCTGTCGTGAAAATTTTCAACTTTTTTGAAGCCCAAATACTTCATGAAAATTTTCAACTTTTTTGAAGCTGAAATACTTCATGAAAATGTTCGACTTTGTTAAAGCTGAAATCCTGTCGTGAAAATTTTCAACTTTTTTGAAGCCCAAATACTTCATGAAAATGCTCAACTTTTTTGAAGCCGAAATACTTCATGAAAATGTTCGACTTTTTTAAAGCCGAAATCCTGTCGTGAAAATTTTCAAACTTTTTGAAGCCGAAATACTTCATGAAAATGTTCGACTTTTTTAAAGTCGAAATCCTGTCGTGAAAATTTTCAACTTTTTTGAAGCCGAAATCTTTTCATGAAAATTTTCAACTTTTTTGAAGCCGAAATCTTTTCATGAAAATTTTCAACTTTTTTGAAGCCGAAATCTTTTCATGAAAATTTTCAACTTTTTAGAAGCTGAAATACTTCATGAAAATGTTCGACTTTTTTAAAGCCGAAATCCTGTCGTGAAAATTTTCAACTTTTTTGAAGCCGAAATCTTTTCATGAAAATTTTCAACTTTTTTGAAGCCGAAATCTTTTCATGAAAAATTTCAACTTTTTTGAAGCTGAAATACTTCATGAAAATGTTCGACTTTTTTAAAGCCGAAATACTTCATGAAAATGTTCGACTTTTTTAAAGTCAAAATCCTGTCGTGAAAATTTTCAACTTTTTTGAAGCCCAAATACTTCATGAAAATGTTCGACTTTTTTAAAGCCGAAATCCTGTCGTGAAAATTTTCATCTTTTTTGAAGCCCAAATACTTGATGAAAATGTTCGACTTTTTTAAAGCTGAAATCCTGTCGTGAAAATTTTCAACTTTTTTGAAACCGAAATCTTTTCATGAAAATTTTCAACTTTTTTGAAGCCCAAATACTTCATGAAATTGCTCAACTTTTTTGAAGTCGAAATACTTCATGAAAATGTTCGACTTTTTTGAAGCCGAAATCCTGTCGTGAAAATTTTCAAACTTTTTGAAGCCGAAATACTTCATGAAAATGTTCGACTTTTTTAAAGTCGAAATCCTGTCGTGAAAATTTTCAACTTTTTTGAAGCCGAAATCTTTTCATGAAAATTTTCAACTTTTTTGAAGCTGAAATACTTCATGAAAATGTTCGACTTTTTTAAAGCCGAAATCCTGTCGTGAAAATTTTCAACTTTTTTGAAGCCCAAATACTTCATGAAAATGTTCAACTTTTTTGAAGCCGAAATACTTCATGAAAATGTTCGACTTTTTTAAAGCCGAAATCTTGTCGTGAAAATTTTCAACCTTTTTGAAGCCGAAATACTTCATGAAAATGTTCGACTTTTTTAAAGCCGAAATCCTGTCGTGAAAATTTGCAACCTTTTTGAAGCCCAAATACTTCATGAAAATGTTCGATTTTTTTAAAGCCGAAATCCTGTCGTGAAAATTTTCAACTTTTTTGAAGCCGAAATCTTCTCTTGAAAATTTTCAACTTTTTTGAAGCCGAAATCTTTTCATGAAAATTTTCAACTTTTTTGAAGCCGAAATCTTTTCATGAAAATTTTCAACTTTTTTGAAGCTGAAATACTTCATGAAAATGTTCGACTTTTTTAAAGCCGAAATCCTGTAGTGAAAATCTTCAACTTTTTTGAAGCCGAAATCTTTTCATGAAAATTTTCAACTTTTTTGAAGCCGAAATCTTTTCATGAAAATTTTAAACTTTTTTGAAGCTGAAATACTTCATGAAAATGTTCGACTTTTTTAAAGCCGAAATCCTGTCGTGAAAATTTTCAACTTTTTTGAAGCCCAAATACTTCATGAAAATGTTCGACTTTTTTAAAGCCGAAATCCTGTCGTGAAAATTTTCAACTTTTTTGAAGCCCAAATACTTCATGAAAATGTTCGACTTTTTTGAAGCTGAAATACTTCATGAAAATGTTCGACTTTTTTAAAGTCGAAATCCTTTCATGAAAATTTTCAACTTTTTTGAAGCCCAAATACTTCATGAAAATGTTCAACTTTTTTGAAGTCGAAATCCTGTCGTGAAAATTTTCAACTTTTTTGAAGCCGAAATCTTTTCATGAAAATTTTCAACTTTTTAGAAGCTGAAATACTTCATGAAAATGTTCGACTTTTTTAAAGTCGAAATCCTGTCGTGAAAATTTTCAACTTTTTTGAAGCCGAAATCTTTTCATGAAAATTTTCAACTTTTTTGAAGCTGAAATACTTCATGAAAATGTTCGACTTTTTTAAAGCCGAAATCCTGTAGTGAAAATCTTCAACTTTTTTGAAGCCGAAATCTTTTCATGAAAATTTTCAACTTTTTTGAAGCCGAAATCTTTTCATGAAAATTTTCAACTTTTTTGAAGCTGAAATACTTCATGAAAATGTTCGACTTTTTTAAAGCCGAAATCCTGTCGTGAAAATTTTCAACTTTTTTGAAGCCCAAATACTTCATGAAAATGTTCGACTTTTTTGAAGCCCAAATACTTCATGAAAATGTTCGACTTTTTTAAAGTCGAAATCCTGTCGTGAAAATTTTCAACTTTTTTGAAGCCCAAATACTTCATGAAAATGTTCAACTTTTTTGAAGCCGAAATACTTCATGAAAATGTTCGACTTTTTTAAAGCCGAAATCCTGTCGTGAAAATTTTCAACCTTTTTGAAGCCGAAATACTTCATGAAAATGTTCGACTTTTTTAAAGCCGAAATCCTGTCGTGAAAATTTTCAACTTTTTTGAAGCCCAAATACTTCATGAAAATGTTCAACTTTTTTGAAGCAGAAGTCTTTTCATGAAAATTTTCAACTTTTTTGAAGCCGAAATCTTCTCTTGAAAATTTTCAACTTTTTTGAAGCCGAAATCTTTTCATGAAAATTTTCAACTTTTTTGAAGCCGAAATCTTTTCATGAAAATTTTCAACTTTTTAGAAGCTGAAATACTTCATGAAAATGTTCGACTTTTTTAAAGCCGAAATCCTGTCGTGAAAATTTTCAACTTTTTTGAAGCCCAAATACTTCATGAAAATGTTCGACTTTTTTGAAGCCGAAATACTTCATGAAAATGTTCGACTTTTTTAAAGTCGAAATCCTGTCGTGAAAATTTTCAACTTTTTTGAAGCCCAAATACTTCATGAAAATGTTCGACTTTTTTAAAGCCGAAATCCTGTCGTGAAAATTTTCATCTTTTTTGAAGCCCAAATACTTGATGAAAATGTTCGACTTTTTTAAAGCCGAAATCCTGTCGTGAAAATTTTCAACTTTTTTGAAACCGAAATCTTTTCATGAAAATTTTCAACTTTTTTGAAGCCGAAATACTTCATGAAAATGTTCGACTTTTTTAAAGCCGAAATCCTGTCGTGAAAATTTTCAACTTTTTTGAAGCCGAAATCTTTTCATGAAAATTTTCAACTTTTTTGAAGCCGAAATCTTTTCATGAAAATTTTCAACTTTTTAGAAGCTGAAATACTTCATGAAAATGTTCGACTTTTTTAAAGCCGAAATCCTGTCGTGAAAATTTTCAACCTTTTTGAAGCCGAAATCTTTTCATGAAAATTTTCAACTTTTTTGAAGCCGAAATCTTTTCATGAAAATTTTCAACTTTTTAGAAGCTGAAATACTTCATGAAAATGTTCGACTTTTTTAAAGCCGAAATCCTGTCGTGAAAATTTTCAACTTTTTTGAAGCCGAAATCTTTTCATGAAAATTTTCAACTTTTTTGAAGCTGAAATACTTCATGAAAATGTTCGACTTTTTTAAAGCCGAAATCCTGTCTTGAAAATTTTCAACTTTTTTGAAGCCCAAATACTTCATGAAAATGTTCAACTTTTTTGAAGCCGAAGTCTTTTCATGAAAATTTTCAACTTTTTTGAAGCTGAAATACTTCATGAAAATGTTCGACTTTGTTAAAGCTGAAATCCTGTCGTGAAAATTTTCAACTTTTTTGAAGCCCAAATACTTCATGAAAATGTTCAACTTTTTTGAAGCCGAAATACTTCATGAAAATGTTCGACTTTTTTAAAGCCGAAATCCTGTCGTGAAAATTTTCAACCTTTTTGAAGCCGAAATACTTCATGAAAATTTTCAACTTTTTTGAAGCCGAAATCTTTTCATGAAAATTTTCAACTTTTTAGAAGCTGAAATACTTCATGAAAATGTTCGACTTTTTTAAAGCCGAAATCCTGTCGTGAAAATTTTCAACTTTTTTGAAGCCGAAATCTTTTCATGAAAATTTTCAACTTTTTTGAAGCTGAAATACTTCATGAAAATGTTCGACTTTTTTAAAGCCGAAATCCTGTCGTGAAAATTTTCAACTTTTTTGAAGCCCAAATACTTCATGAAAATGTTCAACTTTTTTGAAGCCGAAGTCTTTTCATGAAAATTTTCAACTTTTTTGAAGCTGAAATACTTCATGAAAATGTTCGACTTTGTTAAAGCTGAAATCCTGTCGTGAAAATTTTCAACTTTTTTGAAGCCCAAATACTTCATGAAAATGTTCAACTTTTTTGAAGCCGAAATACTTCATGAAAATGTTCGACTTTTTTAAAGCCGAAATCCTGTCGTGAAAATTTTCAACCTTTTTGAAGCCGAAATACTTCATAAAAATGTTCGACTTTTTTAAAGCCGAAATCCTGTCGTGAAAATTTTCAACTTTTTTGAAGCCCAAATACTTCATGAAAATTTTCAACTTTTTTGAAGCCGAAATCTTTTCATGAAAATTTTCAACTTTTTAGAAGCTGAAATACTTCATGAAAATGTTCGACTTTTTTAAAGCCGAAATCCTGTCGTGAAAATTTTCAACTTTTTTGAAGCCGAAATCTTTTCATGAAAATTTTCAACTTTTTTGAAGCCGAAATCTTTTCATGAAAATTTTCAACTTTTTAGAAGCTGAAATACTTCATGAAAATGTTCGACTTTTTTAAAGCCGAAATCCTGTCGTGAAAATTTTCAACTTTTTTGAAGCCGAAATCTTTTCATGAAAATTTTCAACTTTTTTGAAGCCGAAATCTTTTCATGAAAATTTTCAACTTTTTAGAAGCTGAAATACTTCATGAAAATGTTCGACTTTTTTAAAGCCGAAATCCTGTCGTGAAAATTTTCAACTTTTTTGAAGCCGAAATCTTTTCATGAAAATTTTCAACTTTTTTGAAGCCGAAATCTTTTCCTGAAAATTTTCAACTTTTTTGAAGCCGAAATCTTTTCATGAAAATTTTCAACTTTTTAGAAGCTGAAATACTTCATGAAAATGTTCGACTTTTTTAAAGCCGAAATCCTGTCGTGAAAATTTTCAACTTTTTTGAAGCCGAAATCTTTTCATGAAAATTTTCAACTTTTTTGAAGCCGAAATCTTTTCATGAAAATTTTCAACTTTTTTGAAGCTGAAATACTTCATGAAAATGTTCGACTTTTTTAAAGCCGAAATCCTGTCGTGAAAATTTTCAACTTTTTTGAAGCCCAAATACTTCATGAAAATGTTCAACTTTTTTGAAGCCGAAATACTTCATGAAAATGTTCGACTTTTTTAAAGCCGAAATCCTGTCGTGAAAATTTTCAACCTTTTTGATGCCGAAATACTTCATGAAAATGTTTGACTTTTTTAAAGCCGAAATCCTGTCGTGAAAATTTGCAACCTTTTTGAAGCCCAAATACTTCATGAAAATGTTCGATTTTTTTAAAGCCGAAATCCTGTCGTGAAAATTTTCAACTTTTTTGAAGCCGAAATCTTTTCATGAAAATTTTCAACTTTTTTGAAGTCAAAATCTTTTCATGAAAATTTTCAACTTTTTTGAAGCCGAAATCTTTTCATGAAAATTTTCAACTTTTTTGAAGCCCGAAATCTTTTCATGAAAATTTTCAACTTTTTAGAAGCTGAAATACTTCATGAAAATGTTCGACTTTTTTAAAGCCGAAATCCTGTCGTGAAAATTTTCAACTTTTTTGAAGCCGAAATCTTTTCATGAAAATTTTCAACTTTTTTGAAGCCGAAATCTTTTCATGAAAATTTTCAACTTTTTAGAAGCTGAAATACTTCATGAAAATGTTCGACTTTTTTAAAGCCGAAATCCTGTCGTGAAAATTTTCAACTTTTTTGAAGCCGAAATCTTTTCATGAAAATTTTCAACTTTTTTGAAGCTGAAATACTTCATGAAAATGTTCGACTTTTTTAAAGCCGAAATCCTGTCGTGAAAATTTTCAACTTTTTTGAAGCCCAAATACTTCATGAAAATGTTCAACTTTTTTGAAGCCGAAGTCTTTTCATGAAAATTTTCAACTTTTTTGAAGCTGAAATACTTCATGAAAATGTTCGACTTTGTTAAAGCTGAAATCCTGTCGTGAAAATTTTCAACTTTTTTGAAGCCCAAATACTTCATGAAAATGTTCAACTTTTTTGAAGCCGAAATACTTCATGAAAATGTTCGACTTTTTTAAAGCCGAAATCCTGTCGTGAAAATTTTCAACCTTTTTGAAGCCGAAATACTTCATAAAAATGTTCGACTTTTTTAAAGCCGAAATCCTGTCGTGAAAATTTTCAACTTTTTTGAAGCCCAAATACTTCATGAAAATTTTCAACTTTTTTGAAGCCGAAATCTTTTCATGAAAATTTTCAACTTTTTAGAAGCTGAAATACTTCATGAAAATGTTCGACTTTTTTAAAGCCGAAATCCTGTCGTGAAAATTTTCAACTTTTTTGAAGCCGAAATCTTTTCATGAAAATTTTCAACTTTTTTGAAGCCGAAATCTTTTCATGAAAATTTTCAACTTTTTAGAAGCTGAAATACTTCATGAAAATGTTCGACTTTTTTAAAGCCGAAATCCTGTCGTGAAAATTTTCAACTTTTTTGAAGCCGAAATCTTTTCATGAAAATTTTCAACTTTTTTGAAGCCGAAATCTTTTCATGAAAATTTTCAACTTTTTAGAAGCTGAAATACTTCATGAAAATGTTCGACTTTTTTAAAGCCGAAATCCTGTCGTGAAAATTTTCAACTTTTTTGAAGCGGAAATCTTTTCATGAAAATTTTCAACTTTTTTGAAGCCGAAATCTTTTCATGAAAATTTTCAACTTTTTTGAAGCCGAAATCTTTTCATGAAAATTTTCAACTCTTTAGAAGCTGAAATACTTCATGAAAATGTTCGACTTTTTTAAAGCCGAAATCCTGTCGTGAAAATTTTCAACTTTTTTGAAGCCGAAATCTTTTCATGAACATTTTCAACTTTTTTGAAGCCGAAATCTTTTCATGAAAATTTTCAACTTTTTTGAAGCTGAAATACTTCATGAAAATGTTCGACTTTTTTAAAGCCGAAATCCTGTCGTGAAAATTTTCAACTTTTTTGAAGCCCAAATACTTCATGAAAATGTTCAACTTTTTTGAAGCCGAAATACTTCATGAAAATGTTCGACTTTTTTAAAGCCGAAATCCTGTCGTGAAAATTTTCAACCTTTTTGATGCCGAAATACTTCATGAAAATGTTCGACTTTTTTAAAGCCGAAATCCTGTCGTGAAAATTTGCAACCTTTTTGAAGCCCAAATACTTCATGAAAATGTTCGATTTTTTTAAAGCCGAAATCCTGTCGTGAAAATTTTCAACTTTTTTGAAGCCGAAATCTTTTCATGAAAATTTTCAACTTTTTTGAAGTCGAAATCTTTTCATGAAAATTTTCAACTTTTTTGAAGCCGAAATCTTTTCATGAAAATTTTCAACTTTTTAGAAGCTGAAATACTTCATGAAAATGTTCGACTTTTTTAAAGCCGA
Source organism: Labrus mixtus (assembly GCF_963584025.1). Classification (NCBI taxonomy): domain Eukaryota; kingdom Metazoa; phylum Chordata; class Actinopteri; order Labriformes; family Labridae; genus Labrus; species Labrus mixtus. The sequence goes on from NC_083617.1 coordinate 31,221,454, forward strand.
AATCCTGTCGTGAAAATTTTCAACTTTTTTGAAGCCGAAATCTTTTCATGAAAATTTTCAACTTTTTTGAAGCCGAAATCTTTTCATGAAAATTTTCAACTTTTTAGAAGCTGAAATACTTCATGAAAATGTTCGACTTTTTTAAAGCCGAAATCCTGTCGTGAAAATTTTCAACTTTTTTGAAGCCGAAATCTTTTCATGAAAATTTTCAACTTTTTTGAAGCTGAAATACTTCATGAAAATGTTCGACTTTTTTAAAGCCGAAATCCTGTCGTGAAAATTTTCAACTTTTTTGAAGCCCAAATACTTCATGAAAATGTTCAACTTTTTTGAAGCCGAAGTCTTTTCATGAAAATTTTCAACTTTTTTGAAGCTGAAATACTTCATGAAAATGTTCGACTTTGTTAAAGCTGAAATCCTGTCGTGAAAATTTTCAACTTTTTTGAAGCCCAAATACTTCATGAAAATGTTCAACTTTTTTGAAGCCGAAATACTTCATGAAAATGTTCGACTTTTTTAAAGCCGAAATCCTGTCGTGAAAATTTTCAACCTTTTTGAAGCCGAAATACTTCATAAAAATGTTCGACTTTTTTAAAGCCGAAATCCTGTCGTGAAAATTTTCAACTTTTTTGAAGCCCAAATACTTCATGAAAATTTTCAACTTTTTTGAAGCCGAAATCTTTTCATGAAAATTTTCAACTTTTTAGAAGCTGAAATACTTCATGAAAATGTTCGACTTTTTTAAAGCCGAAATCCTGTCGTGAAAATTTTCAACTTTTTTGAAGCCGAAATCTTTTCATGAAAATTTTCAACTTTTTTGAAGCCGAAATCTTTTCATGAAAATTTTCAACTTTTTAGAAGCTGAAATACTTCATGAAAATGTTCGACTTTTTTAAAGCCGAAATCCTGTCGTGAAAATTTTCAACTTTTTTGAAGCCGAAATCTTTTCATGAAAATTTTCAACTTTTTTGAAGCCGAAATCTTTTCATGAAAATTTTCAACTTTTTAGAAGCTGAAATACTTCATGAAAATGTTCGACTTTTTTAAAGCCGAAATCCTGTCGTGAAAATTTTCAACTTTTTTGAAGCGGAAATCTTTTCATGAAAATTTTCAACTTTTTTGAAGCCGAAATCTTTTCATGAAAATTTTCAACTTTTTTGAAGCCGAAATCTTTTCATGAAAATTTTCAACTTTTTAGAAGCTGAAATACTTCATGAAAATGTTCGACTTTTTTAAAGCCGAAATCCTGTCGTGAAAATTTTCAACTTTTTTGAAGCCGAAATCTTTTCATGAACATTTTCAACTTTTTTGAAGCCGAAATCTTTTCATGAAAATTTTCAACTTTTTTGAAGCTGAAATACTTCATGAAAATGTTCGACTTTTTTAAAGCCGAAATCCTGTCGTGAAAATTTTCAACTTTTTTGAAGCCCAAATACTTCATGAAAATGTTCAACTTTTTTGAAGCCGAAATACTTCATGAAAATGTTCGACTTTTTTAAAGCCGAAATCCTGTCGTGAAAATTTTCAACCTTTTTGATGCCGAAATACTTCATGAAAATGTTCGACTTTTTTAAAGCCGAAATCCTGTCGTGAAAATTTGCAACCTTTTTGAAGCCCAAATACTTCATGAAAATGTTCGATTTTTTTAAAGCCGAAATCCTGTCGTGAAAATTTTCAACTTTTTTGAAGCCGAAATCTTTTCATGAAAATTTTCAACTTTTTTGAAGTCGAAATCTTTTCATGAAAATTTTCAACTTTTTTGAAGCCGAAATCTTTTCATGAAAATTTTCAACTTTTTTGAAGCCGAAATCTTTTCATGAAAATTTTCAACTTTTTAGAAGCTGAAATACTTCATGAAAATGTTCGACTTTTTTAAAGCCGAAATCCTGTCGTGAAAATTTTCAACTTTTTTGAAGCCGAAATCTTTTCATGAAAATTTTCAACTTTTTTGAAGCCGAAATCTTTTCATGAAAATTTTCAACTTTTTTGAAGCTGAAATACTTCATGAAAATGTTCGACTTTTTTAAAGCCGAAATCCTGTCGTGAAAATTTTCAACTTTTTTGAAGCCCAAATACTTCATGAAAATTTTCAACTTTTTTGAAGCCGAAATCTTTTCATGAAAATTTTCAACTTTTTAGAAGCTGAAATACTTCATGAAAATGTTCGACTTTTTTAAAGCCGAAATCCTGTCGTGAAAATTTTCAACTTTTTTGAAGCCGAAATCTTTTCATGAAAATTTTCAACTTTTTTGAAGCCGAAATCTTTTCATGAAAATTTTCAACTTTTTAGAAGCTGAAATACTTCATGAAAATGTTCGACTTTTTTAAAGCCGAAATCCTGTCGTGAAAATTTTCAACTTTTTTGAAGCCGAAATCTTTTCATGAAAATTTTCAACTTTTTTGAAGCTGAAATACTTCATGAAAATGTTCGACTTTTTTAAAGCCGAAATCCTGTCGTGAAAATTTTCAACTTTTTTGAAGCCCAAATACTTCATGAAAATGTTCAACTTTTTTGAAGCCGAAATACTTCATGAAAATGTTCGACTTTTTTAAAGCCGAAATCCTGTCGTGAAAATTTTCAACCTTTTTGAAGCCGAAATACTTCATAAAAATGTTCGACTTTTTTAAAGCCGACATCCTGTCGTGAAAATTTTCAACTTTTTTGAAGCCCAAATACTTCATGAAAATTTTCAACTTTTTTGAAGCCGAAATCTTTTCATGAAAATTTTCAACTTTTTAGAAGCTGAAATACTTCATGAAAATGTTCGACTTTTTTAAAGCCGAAATCCTGTCGTGAAAATTTTCAACTTTTTTGAAGCCGAAATCTTTTCATGAAAATTTTCAACTTTTTAGAAGCTGAAATACTTCATGAAAATGTTCGACTTTTTTAAAGCCGAAATCCTGTCGTGAAAATTTTCAACTTTTTTGAAGCCGAAATCTTTTCATGAAAATTTTCAACTTTTTTGAAGCCGAAATCTTTTCATGAAAATTTTCAACTTTTTAGAAGCTGAAATACTTCATGAAAATGTTCGACTTTTTTAAAGCCGAAATCCTGTCGTGAAAATTTTCAACTTTTTTGAAGCCGAAATCTTTTCATGAAAACTTTCAACTTTTTTGAAGCCGAAATCTTTTCATGAAAATTTTCAACTTTTTTGAAGCCGAAATCTTTTCATGAAAATTTTCAACTTTTTAGAAGCTGAAATACTTCATGAAAATGTTCGACTTTTTTAAAGCCGAAATCCTGTCGTGAAAATTTTCAACTTTTTTGAAGCCGAAATCTTTTCATGAAAATTTTCAACTTTTTAGAAGCTGAAATACTTCATGAAAATGTTCGACTTTTTTAAAGCCGAAATCCTGTCGTGAAAATTTTCAACTTTTTTGAAGCCGAAATCTTTTCATGAAAATTTTCAACTTTTTTGAAGCCGAAATCTTTTCATGAAAATTTTCAACTTTTTTGAAGCTGAAATACTTCATGAAAATGTTCGACTTTTTTAAAGCCGAAATCCTGTCGTGAAAATTTTCAACTTTTTTGAAGCCCAAATACTTCATGAAAATGTTCAACTTTTTTGAAGCCGAAATACTTCATGAAAATGTTCGACTTTTTTAAAGCCGAAATCCTGTCGTGAAAATTTTCAACCTTTTTGAAGCCGAAATACTTCATAAAAATGTTCGACTTTTTTAAAGCCGAAATCCTGTCGTGAAAATTTTCAACTTTTTTGAAGCCCAAATACTTCATGAAAATTTTCAACTTTTTTGAAGCCGAAATCTTTTCATGAAAATTTTCAACTTTTTAGAAGCTGAAATACTTCATGAAAATGTTCGACTTTTTTAAAGCCGAAATCCTGTCGTGAAAATTTTCAACTTTTTTGAAGCCGAAATCTTTTCATGAAAATTTTCAACTTTTTAGAAGCCGAAATCTTTTCATGAAAATTTTCAACTTTTTAGAAGCTGAAATACTTCATGAAAATGTTCGACTTTTTTAAAGCCGAAATCCTGTCGTGAAAATTTTCAACTTTTTTGAAGCCGAAATCTTTTCATGAAAATTTTCAACTTTTTTGAAGCCGAAATCTTTTCATGAAAATTTTCAACTTTTTAGAAGCTGAAATACTTCATGAAAATGTTCGACTTTTTTAAAGCCGAAATCCTGTCGTGAAAATTTTCAACTTTTTTGAAGCCGAAATCTTTTCATGAAAATTTTCAACTTTTTTGAAGCCGAAATCTTTTCATGAAAATTTTCAACTTTTTTGAAGCCGAAATCTTTTCATGAAAATTTCCAACTTTTTTGAAGCCGAAATCTTTTCATGAAAATTTTCAACTTTTTTGAAGCTGAAATACTTCATGAAAATGTTCGACTTTTTTAAAGCCGAAATCCTGTCGTGAAAATTTTCAACTTTTTTGAAGCCCAAATACTTCATGAAAATGTTCAACTTTTTTGAAGCCGAAATACTTCATGAAAATGTTCGACTTTTTTAAAGCCGAAATCCTGTCGTGAAAATTTTCAACCTTTTTGATGCCGAAATACTTCATGAAAATGTTCGACTTTTTTAAAGCCGAAATCCTGTCGTGAAAATTTGCAACCTTTTTGAAGCCCAAATACTTCATGAAAATGTTCGATTTTTTTAAAGCCGAAATCCTGTCGTGAAAATTTTCAACTTTTTTGAAGCCGAAATCTTTTCATGAAAATTTTAAACTTTTTTGAAGTCGAAATCTTTTCATGAAAATTTTCAACTTTTTTGAAGCCGAAATCTTTTCATGAAAATTTTCAACTTTTTTGAAGCCGAAATCTTTTCATGAAAATTTTCAACTTTTTAGAAGCTGAAATACTTCATGAAAATGTTCGACTTTTTTAAAGCCGAAATCCTGTTGTGAAAATTTTCAACTTTTTTGAAGCCGAAATCTTTTCATGAAAATTTTCAACTTTTTTGAAGCCGAAATCTTTTCATGAAAATTTTCAACTTTTTTGAAGCTGAAATACTTCATGAAAATGTTCGACTTTTTTAAAGCCGAAATCCTGTCGTGAAAATTTTCAACTTTTTTGAAGCCCAAATACTTCATGAAAATGTTCAACTTTTTTGAAGCCGAAATACTTCATGAAAATGTTCGACTTTTTTAAAGCCGAAATCCTGTCGTGAAAATTTTCAACCTTTTTGATGCCGAAATACTTCATGAAAATGTTCGACTTTTTTAAAGCCGAAATCCTGTCGTGAAAATTTGCAACCTTTTTGAAGCCCAAATACTTCATGAAAATGTTCGATTTTTTTAAAGCCGAAATCCTGTCGTGAAAATTTTCAACTTTTTTGAAGCCGAAATCTTCTCTTGAAAATTTTCAACTTTTTTGAAGCCGAAATCTTTTCATGAAAATTTTCAACTTTTTTGAAGCCGAAATCTTTTCATGAAAATTTTCAACTTTTTAGAAGCTGAAATACTTCATGAAAATGTTCGACTTTTTTAAAGCCGAAATCCTGTCGTGAAAATTTTCAACTTTTTTGAAGCCCAAATACTTCATGAAAATGTTCAACTTTTTTGAAGCCGAAATACTTCATGAAAATGTTCGACTTTTTTAAAGCCGAAATCCTGTCGTGAAAATTTTCAACCTTTTTGAAGCCGAAATACTTCATAAAAATGTTCGACTTTTTTAAAGCCGAAATCCTGTCGTGAAAATTTTCAACTTTTTTGAAGCCCAAATACTTCATGAAAATTTTCAACTTTTTTGAAGCCGAAATCTTTTCATGAAAATTTTCAACTTTTTAGAAGCTGAAATACTTCATGAAAATGTTCGACTTTTTTAAAGCCGAAATCCTGTCGTGAAAATTTTCAACTTTTTTGAAGCCGAAATCTTTTCATGAAAATTTTACACTTTTTAGAAGCCGAAATCTTTTCATGAAAATTTTCAACTTTTTAGAAGCTGAAATACTTCATGAAAATGTTCGACTTTTTTAAAGCCGAAATCCTGTCGTGAAAATTTTCAACTTTTTTGAAGCCGAAATCTTTTCATGAAAATTTTCAACTTTTTTGAAGCCGAAATCTTTTCATGAAAATTTTCAACTTTTTAGAAGCTGAAATACTTCATGAAAATGTTCGACTTTTTTAAAGCCGAAATCCTGTCGTGAAAATTTTCAACTTTTTTGAAGCCGAAATCTTTTCATGAAAATTTTCAACTTTTTTGAAGCCGAAATCTTTTCATGAAAATTTTCAACTTTTTTGAAGCCGAAATCTTTTCATGAAAATTTTCAACTTTTTAGAAGCTGAAATACTTCATGAAAATGTTCGACTTTTTTAAAGCCGAAATCCTGTCGTGAAAATTTTCAACTTTTTTGAAGCCGAAATCTTTTCATGAAAATTTTCAACTTTTTTGAAGCCGAAATCTTTTCATGAAAATTTTCAACTTTTTTGAAGCTGAAATACTTCATGAAAATGTTCGACTTTTTTAAAGCCGAAATCCTGTCGTGAAAATTTTCAACTTTTTTGAAGCCCAAATACTTCATGAAAATGTTCAACTTTTTTGAAGCCGAAATACTTCATGAAAATGTTCGACTTTTTTAAAGCCGAAATCCTGTCGTGAAAATTTTCAACCTTTTTGATGCCGAAATACTTCATGAAAATGTTCGACTTTTTTAAAGCCGAAATCCTGTCGTGAAAATTTGCAACCTTTTTGAAGCCCAAATACTTCATGAAAATGTTCGATTTTTTTAAAGCCGAAATCCTGTCGTGAAAATTTTCAACTTTTTTGAAGCCGAAATCTTTTCATGAAAATTTTCAACTTTTTTGAAGTCGAAATCTTTTCATGAAAATTTTCAACTTTTTTGAAGCCGAAATCTTTTCATGAAAATTTTCAACTTTTTTGAAGCCGAAATCTTTTCATGAAAATTTTCAACTTTTTAGAAGCTGAAATACTTCATGAAAATGTTCGACTTTTTTAAAGCCGAAATCCTGTCGTGAAAATTTTCAACTTTTTTGAAGCCCAAATACTTCATGAAAATTTTCAACTTTTTTGAAGCCGAAATCTTTTCATGAAAATTTTCAACTTTTTAGAAGCTGAAATACTTCATGAAAATGTTCGACTTTTTTAAAGCCGAAATCCTGTCGTGAAAATTTTCAACTTTTTTGAAGCCGAAATCTTTTCATGAAAATTTTCAACTTTTTAGAAGCCGAAATCTTTTCATGAAAATTTTCAACTTTTTAGAAGCTGAAATACTTCATGAAAATGTTCGACTTTTTTAAAGCCGAAATCCTGTCGTGAAAATTTTCAACTTTTTTGAAGCCGAAATCTTTTCATGAAAATTTTCAACTTTTTTGAAGCCGAAATCTTTTCATGAAAATTTTCAACTTTTTAGAAGCTGAAATACTTCATGAAAATGTTCGACTTTTTTAAAGCCAAAATCCTGTCGTGAAAATTTTCAACTTTTTTGAAGCCGAAATCTTTTCATGAAAATTTTCAACTTTTTTGAAGCCGAAATCTTTTCATGAAAATTTTCAACTTTTTTGAAGCCGAAATCTTTTCATGAAAATTTTCAACTTTTTAGAAGCTGAAATACTTCATGAAAATGTTCGACTTTTTTAAAGCCGAAATCCTGTCGTGAAAATTTTCAACTTTTTTGAAGCCGAAATCTTTTCATGAAAATTTTCAACTTTTTTGAAGCCGAAATCTTTTCATGAAAATTTTCAACTTTTTTGAAGCTGAAATACTTCATGAAAATGTTCGACTTTTTTAAAGCCGAAATCCTGTCGTGAAAATTTTCAACTTTTTTGAAGCCCAAATACTTCATGAAAATGTTCAACTTTTTTGAAGCCGAAATACTTCATGAAAATGTTCGACTTTTTTAAAGCCGAAATCCTGTCGTGAAAATTTTCAACCTTTTTGATGCCGAAATACTTCATGAAAATGTTCGACTTTTTTAAAGCCGAAATCCTGTCGTGAAAATTTGCAACCTTTTTGAAGCCCAAATACTTCATGAAAATGTTCGATTTTTTTAAAGCCGAAATCCTGTCGTGAAAATTTTCAACTTTTTTGAAGCCGAAATCTTTTCATGAAAATTTTCAACTTTTTTGAAGTCGAAATCTTTTCATGAAAATTTTCAACTTTTTTGAAGCCGAAATCTTTTCATGAAAATTTTCAACTTTTTTGAAGCCGAAATCTTTTCATGAAAATTTTCAACTTTTTTGAAGCTGAAATACTTCATGAAAATGTTCGACTTTTTTAAAGCCGAAATCCTGTCGTGAAAATTTTCAACTTTTTTGAAGCCCAAATACTTCATGAAAATGTTCAACTTTTTTGAAGCCGAAATACTTCATGAAAATGTTCGACTTTTTTAAAGCCGAAATCCTGTCGTGAAAATTTTCAACCTTTTTGATGCCGAAATACTTCATGAAAATGTTCGACTTTTTTAAAGCCGAAATCCTGTCGTGAAAATTTGCAACCTTTTTGAAGCCCAAATACTTCATGAAAATGTTCGATTTTTTTAAAGCCGAAATCCTGTCGTGAAAATTTTCAACTTTTTTGAAGCCGAAATCTTCTCTTGAAAATTTTCAACTTTTTTGAAGCCGAAATCTTTTCATGAAAATTTTCAACTTTTTTGAAGCCGAAATCTTTTCATGAAAATTTTCAACTTTTTAGAAGCTGAAATACTTCATGAAAATGTTCGACTTTTTTAAAGCCGAAATCCTGTCGTGAAAATTTTCAACTTTTTTGAAGCCGAAATCTTTTCATGAAAATTTTCAACTTTTTTGAAGCTGAAATACTTCATGAAAATGTTCGACTTTTTTAAAGCCGAAATCCTGTCGTGAAAATTTTCAACTTTTTTGAAGCCCAAATACTTCATGAAAATGTTCAACTTTTTTGAAGCCGAAGTCTTTTCATGAAAATTTTCAACTTTTTTGAAGCTGAAATACTTCATGAAAATGTTCGACTTTGTTAAAGCTGAAATCCTGTCGTGAAAATTTTCAACTTTTTTGAAGCCCAAATACTTCATGAAAATGTTCAACTTTTTTGAAGCCGAAATACTTCATGAAAATGTTCGACTTTTTTAAAGCCGAAATCCTGTCGTGAAAATTTTCAACCTTTTTGAAGCCGAAATACTTCATAAAAATGTTCGACTTTTTTAAAGCCGAAATCCTGTCGTGAAAATTTTCAACTTTTTTGAAGCCCAAATACTTCATGAAAATTTTCAAGTTTTTTGAAGCCGAAATCTTTTCATGAAAATTTTCAACTTTTTAGAAGCTGAAATACTTCATGAAAATGTTCGACTTTTTTAAAGCCGAAATCCTGTCTTGAAAATTTTAAACTTTTTTGAAGCCGAAATCTTTTCATGAAAATTTTCAACTTTTTTGAAGCCGAAATCTTTTCATGAAAATTTTCAACTTTTTTGAAGCCGAAATCTTTTCATGAAAATTTTCAACTTTTTAGAAGCTGAAATACTTCATGAAAATGTTCGACTTTTTTAAAGCCGAAATCCTGTCGTGAAAATTTTCAACTTTTTTGAAGCCGAAATCTTTTCATGAAAATTTTCAACTTTTTTGAAGCCGAAATCTTTTCATGAAAATTTTCAACTTTTTTGAAGCTGAAATACTTCATGAAAATGTTCAACTTTTTTGAAGCCGAAATACTTCATGAAAATGTTCGACTTTTTTAAAGCCGAAATCCTGTCGTGAAAATTTTCAACCTTTTTGAAGCCGAAATACTTCATGAAAATGTTCGACTTTTTTAAAGCCGAAATCCTGTCGTGAAAATTTGCAACCTTTTTGAAGCCCAAATACTTCATGAAAATGTTCGATTTTTTTAAAGCCGAAATCCTGTCGTGAAAATTTTCAACTTTTTTGAAGCCGAAATCTTCTCTTGAAAATTTTCAACTTTTTTGAAGCCGAAATCTTTTCATGAAAATTTTCAACTTTTTTGAAGCCGAAATCTTTTCATGAAAATTTTCAACTTTTTAGAAGCTGAAATACTTCATGAAAATGTTCGACTTTTTTAAAGCCGAAATCCTGTCGTGAAAATTTTCAACTTTTTTGAAGCCGAAATCTTTTCATGAAAATTTTCAACTTTTTTGAAGCTGAAATACTTCATGAAAATGTTCGACTTTTTTAAAGCCGAAATCCTGTCGTGAAAATTTTCAACTTTTTTGAAGCCCAAATACTTCATGAAAATGTTCAACTTTTTTGAAGCCGAAGTCTTTTCATGAAAATTTTCAACTTTTTTGAAGCTGAAATACTTCATGAAAATGTTCGACTTTGTTAAAGCTGAAATCCTGTCGTGAAAATTTGCAACCTTTTTGAAGCCCAAATACTTCATGAAAATGTTCGATTTTTTTAAAGCCGAAATCCTGTCGTGAAAATTTTCAACTTTTTTGAAGCCGAAATCTTCTCTTGAAAATTTTCAACTTTTTTGAAGCCGAAATCTTTTCATGAAAATTTTCAACTTTTTTGAAGCCGAAATCTTTTCATGAAAATTTTCAACTTTTTAGAAGCTGAAATACTTCATGAAAATGTTCGACTTTTTTAAAGCCGAAATCCTGTCGTGAAAATTTTCAACTTTTTTGAAGCCGAAATCTTTTCATGAAAATTTTCAACTTTTTTGAAGCTGAAATACTTCATGAAAATGTTCGACTTTTTTAAAGCCGAAATCCTGTCGTGAAAATTTTCAACTTTTTTGAAGCCCAAATACTTCATGAAAATGTTCAACTTTTTTGAAGCCGAAGTCTTTTCATGAAAATTTTCAACTTTTTTGAAGCTGAAATACTTCATGAAAATGTTCGACTTTGTTAAAGCTGAAATCCTGTCGTGAAAATTTTCAACTTTTTTGAAGCCCAAATACTTCATGAAAATGTTCAACTTTTTTGAAGCCGAAATACTTCATGAAAATGTTCGACTTTTTTAAAGCCGAAATCCTGTCGTGAAAATTTTCAACCTTTTTGAAGCCGAAATACTTCATAAAAATGTTCAACTTTTTTAAAGCCGAAATCCTGTCGTGAAAATTTTCAACTTTTTTGAAGCCGAAATCTTTTCATGAAAATTTTCAACTTTTTTGAAGCCGAAATCTTTTCATGAAAATTTTCAACTTTTTTGAAGCCGAAATCTTTTCATGAAAATTTTCAACTTTTTAGAAGCTGAAATACTTCATGAAAATGTTCGACTTTTTTAAAGCCGAAATCCTGTCGTGAAAATTTTCAACTTTTTTGAAGCCGAAATCTTTTCATGAAAATTTTCAACTTTTTTGAAGCCGAAATCTTTTCATGAAAATTTTCAACTTTTTAGAAGCTGAAATACTTCATGAAAATGTTCGACTTTTTTAAAGCCGAAATCCTGTCGTGAAAATTTTCAACTTTTTTGAAGCCGAAATCTTTTCATGAAAATTTTCAACTTTTTTGAAGCCGAAATCTTTTCATGAAAATTTTCAACTTTTTGGAAGCTGAAATACTTCATGAAAATGTTCGACTTTTTTAAAGCCGAAATCCTGTCGTGAAAATTTGCAACATTTTTGAAGCCCAAATACTTCATGAAAATGTTCGACTTTTTTAAAGCCGAAATCCTGTCGTGAAAATTTTCAACTTTTTTGAAGCCGAAATCTTCTCTTGAAAATTTTCAACTTTTTTGAAGCCGAAATCTTTTCATGAAAATTTTCAACTTTTTTGAAGCCGAAATCTTTTCATGAAAATTTGCAACTTTTTAGAAGCTGAAATACTTCATAAAAATGTTCGACTTTTTTAAAGCCGAAATCCTGTCGTGAAAATTTTCAACTTTTTTGAAGCCGAAATCTTTTCATGAAAATTTTCAACTTTTTTGAAGCTGAAATACTTCATGAAAATGTTCGACTTTTTTAAAGCCGAAATCCTGTCGTGAAAATTTTCAACTTTTTTGAAGCCCAAATACTTCATGAAAATGTTCAACTTTTTTGAAGCCGAAATACTTCATGAAAATGTTCGACTTTTTTAAAGCCGAAATCCTGTCGTGAAAATTTTCAACCTTTTTGAAGCCGAAATACTTCATGAAAATGTTCGACTTTTTTAAAGCCGAAATCCTGTCGTGAAAATTTTCAACTTTTTTGAAGCCCAAATACTTCATGAAAATGTTCAACTTTTTTGAAGCAGAAGTCTTTTCATGAAAATTTTCAACTTTTTTGAAGCCGAAATCTTCTCTTGAAAATTTTCAACTTTTTTGAAGCCGAAATCTTTTCATGAAAATTTTCAACTTTTTTGAAGCCGAAATCTTTTCATGAAAATTTTCAACTTTTTAGAAGCTGAAATACTTCATGAAAATGTTCGACTTTTTTAAAGCCGAAATCCTGTCGTGAAAATTTTCAACTTTTTTGAAGCCGAAATCTTTTCATGAAAATTTTCAACTTTTTTGAAGCTGAAATACTTCATGAAAATGTTCGACTTTTTTAAAGCCGAAATCCTGTCGTGAAAATTTTCAACTTTTTTGAAGCCCAAATACTTCATGAAAATGTTCAACTTTTTTGAAGCCGAAGTCTTTTCATGAAAATTTTCAACTTTTTTGAAGCTGAAATACTTCATGAAAATGTTCGACTTTGTTAAAGCTGAAATCCTGTCGTGAAAATTTTCAACTTTTTTGAAGCCCAAATACTTCATGAAAATGTTCAACTTTTTTGAAGCCGAAATACTTCATGAAAATGTTCGACTTTTTTAAAGCCGAAATCCTGTCGTGAAAATTTTCAACCTTTTTGAAGCCGAAATACTTCATAAAAATGTTCGACTTTTTTAAAGCCGAAATCCTGTCGTGAAAATTTTCAACTTTTTTGAAGCCCAAATACTTCATGAAAATTTTCAACTTTTTTGAAGCCGAAATCTTTTCATGAAAATTTTCAACTTTTTAGAAGCTGAAATACTTCATGAAAATGTTCGACTTTTTTAAAGCCGAAATCCTGTCGTGAAAATTTTCAACTTTTTTGAAGCCGAAATCTTTTCATGAAAATTTTCAACTTTTTTGAAGCCGAAATCTTTTCATGAAAATTTTCAACTTTTTAGAAGCTGAAATACTTCATGAAAATGTTCGACTTTTTTAAAGCCGAAATCCTGTCGTGAAAATTTTCAACTTTTTTGAAGCCGAAATCTTTTCATGAAAATTTTCAACTTTTTTGAAGCTGAAATACTTCATGAAAATGTTCGACTTTTTTAAAGCCGAAATCCTGTCGTGAAAATTTTCAACTTTTTTGAAGCCCAAATACTTCATGAAAATGTTCAACTTTTTTGAAGCCCAAGTCTTTTCATGAAAATTTTCAACTTTTTTGAAGCTGAAATACTTCATGAAAATGTTCGACTTTGTTAAAGCTGAAATCCTGTCGTGAAAATTTTCAACTTTTTTGAAGCCCAAATACTTCATGAAAATGTTCAACTTTTTTGAAGCCGAAATACTTCATGAAAATGTTCGACTTTTTTAAAGCCGAAATCCTGTCGTGAAAATTTTCAACCTTTTTGAAGCCGAAATACTTCATAAAAATGTTCGACTTTTTTAAAGCCGAAATCCTGTCGTGAAAATTTTCAACTTTTTTGAAGCCCAAATACTTCATGAAAATTTTCAACTTTTTTGAAGCCGAAATCTTTTCATGAAAATTTTCAACTTTTTAGAAGCTGAAATACTTCATGAAAATGTTCGACTTTTTTAAAGCCGAAATCCTGTCGTGAAAATTTTCAACTTTTTTGAAGCCGAAATCTTTTCATGAAAATTTTCAACTTTTTTGAAGCCGAAATCTTTTCATGAAAATTTTCAACTTTTTAGAAGCTGAAATACTTCATGAAAATGTTCGACTTTTTTAAAGCCGAAATCCTGTCGTGAAAATTTTCAACTTTTTTGAAGCCGAAATCTTTTCATGAAAATTTTCAACTTTTTTGAAGCCGAAATCTTTTCATGAAAATTTTCAACTTTTTAGAAGCTGAAATACTTCTTGAAAATGTTCGACTTTTTTAAAGCCGAAATCCTGTCGTGAAAATTTTCAACTTTTTTGAAGCCGAAATCTTTTCATGAAAATTTTCAACTTTTTTGAAGCCGAAATCTTTTCATGAAAATTTTCAACTTTTTAGAAGCTGAAATACTTCATGAAAATGTTCAACTTTTTTAAAGCCGAAATCCTGTCTTGAAAATTTTCAACTTTTTTGAAGCCGAAATCTTTTCATGAAAATTTTCAACTTTTTTGAAGCCGAAATCTTTTCATGAAAATTTTCAACTTTTTTGAAGCCGAAATCTTTTCATGAAAATTTTCAACTTTTTAGAAGCTGAAATACTTCATGAAAATGTTCGACTTTTTTAAAGCCGAAATCCTGTCGTGAAAATTTTCAACTTTTTTGAAGCCGAAATCTTTTCATGAAAATTTTCAACTTTTTTGAAGCCGAAATCTTTTCATGAAAATTTTCAACTTTTTTGAAGCTGAAATACTTCATGAAAATGTTCGACTTTTTTAAAGCCGAAATCCTGTCGTGAAAATTTTCAACTTTTTTGAAGCCCAAATACTTCATGAAAATGTTCAACTTTTTTGAAGCCGAAATACTTCATGAAAATGTTCGACTTTTTTAAAGCCGAAATCCTGTCGTGAAAATTTTCAACCTTTTTGAAGCCGAAATACTTCATGAAAATGTTCGACTTTTTTAAAGCCGAAATCCTGTCGTGAAAATTTGCAACCTTTTTGAAGCCCAAATACTTCATGAAAATGTTCGATTTTTTTAAAGCCGAAATCCTGTCGTGAAAATTTTCAACTTTTTTGAAGCCGAAATCTTCTCTTGAAAATTTTCAACTTTTTTGAAGCCGAAATCTTTTCATGAAAATTTTCAACTTTTTTGAAGCCGAAATCTTTTCATGAAAATTTTCAACTTTTTAGAAGCTGAAATACTTCATGAAAATGTTCGACTTTTTTAAAGCCGAAATCCTGTCGTGAAAATTTTCAACTTTTTTGAAGCCGAAATCTTTTCATGAAAATTTTCAACTTTTTTGAAGCTGAAATACTTCATGAAAATGTTCGACTTTTTTAAAGCCGAAATCCTGTCGTGAAAATTTTCAACTTTTTTGAAGCCCAAATACTTCATGAAAATGTTCAATTTTTTTAAAGCCGAAGTCTTTTCATGAAAATTTTCAACTTTTTTGAAGCTGAAATACTTCATGAAAATGTTCGACTTTGTTAAAGCTGAAATCCTGTCGTGAAAATTTGCAACCTTTTTGAAGCCCAAATACTTCATGAAAATGTTCGATTTTTTTAAAGCCGAAATCCTGTCGTGAAAATTTTCAACTTTTTTGAAGCCGAAATCTTCTCTTGAAAATTTTCAACTTTTTTGAAGCCGAAATCTTTTCATGAAAATTTTCAACTTTTTTGAAGCCGAAATCTTTTCATGAAAATTTTCAACTTTTTAGAAGCTGAAATACTTCATGAAAATGTTCGACTTTTTTAAAGCCGAAATCCTGTCGTGAAAATTTTCAACTTTTTTGAAGCCGAAATCTTTTCATGAAAATTTTCAACTTTTTTGAAGCTGAAATACTTCATGAAAATGTTCGACTTTTTTAAAGCCGAAATCCTGTCGTGAAAATTTTCAACTTTTTTGAAGCCCAAATACTTCATGAAAATGTTCAACTTTTTTGAAGCCGAAGTCTTTTCATGAAAATTTTCAACTTTTTTGAAGCTGAAATACTTCATGAAAATGTTCGACTTTGTTAAAGCTGAAATCCTGTCGTGAAAATTTTCAACTTTTTTGAAGCCCAAATACTTTATGAAAATGTTCAACTTTTTTGAAGCCGAAATACTTCATGAAAATGTTCGACTTTTTTAAAGCCGAAATCCTGTCGTGAAAATTTTCAACCTTTTTGAAGCCGAAATACTTCATAAAAATGTTCGACTTTTTTAAAGCCGAAATCCTGTCGTGAAAATTTTCAACTTTTTTGAAGCCGAAATCTTTTCATGAAAATTTTCAACTTTTTTGAAGCCGAAATCTTTTCATGAAAATTTTCAACTTTTTTGAAGCCGAAATCTTTTCATGAAAATTTTCAACTTTTTAGAAGCTGAAATACTTCATGAAAATGTTCGACTTTTTTAAAGCCGAAATCCTGTCGTGAAAATTTTCAACTTTTTTGAAGCCGAAATCTTTTCATGAAAATTTTCAACTTTTTTGAAGCCGAAATCTTTTCATGAAAATTTTCAACTTTTTAGAAGCTGAAATACTTCATGAAAATGTTCGACTTTTTTAAAGCCGAAATCCTGTCGTGAAAATTTTCAACTTTTTTGAAGCCGAAATCTTTTCATGAAAATTTTCAACTTTTTTGAAGCCGAAATCTTTTCATGAAAATTTTCAACTTTTTGGAAGCTGAAATACTTCATGAAAATGTTCGACTTTTTTAAAGCCGAAATCCTGTCGTGAAAATTTTCAACTTTTTTGAAGCCGAAATCTTTTCATGAAAATTTTCAACTTTTTTGAAGCCGAAATCTTTTCATGAAAATTTTCAACTTTTTAGAAGCTGAAATACTTCATGAAAATGTTCGACTTTTTTAAAGCCGAAATCCTGTCGTGAAAATTTTCAACTTTTTTGAAGCCGAAATCTTTTCATGAAAATTTTCAACTTTTTTGAAGCCGAAATCTTTTCATGAAAATTTTCAACTTTTTTGAAGCTGAAATACTTCATGAAAATGTTCGACTTTTTTAAAGCCGAAATCCTGTCGTGAAAATTTTCAACTTTTTTGAAGCCCAAATACTTCATGAAAATGATCAACTTTTTTGAAGCCGAAATACTTCATGAAAATGTTCGACTTTTTTAAAGCCGAAATCCTGTCGTGAAAATTTTCAACCTTTTTGAAGCCGAAATACTTCATGAAAATGTTCGACTTTTTTAAAGCCGAAATCCTGTCGTGAAAATTTTCAACTTTTTTGAAGCCCAAATACTTCATGAAAATGTTCGACTTTTTTAAAGCCGAAATCCTGTCGTGAAAATTTGCAACCTTTTTGAAGCCGAAATCTTCTCTTGAAAATTTTCAACTTTTTTGAAGCCGAAATCTTTTCATGAAAATTTTCAACTTTTTTGAAGCCGAAATCTTTTCATGAAAATTTTCAACTTTTTAGAAGCTGAAATACTTCATGAAAATGTTCGACTTTTTTAAAGCCGAAATCCTGTCGTGAAAATTTTCAACTTTTTTGAAGCCGAAATCTTTTCATGAAAATTTTCAACTTTTTTGAAGCCGAAATCTTTTCATGAAAATTTTCAACTTTTTAGAAGCTGAAATACTTCATGAAAATGTTCGACTTTTTTAAAGCCGAAATCCTGTCGTGAAAATTTTCAACTTTTTTGAAGCCGAAATCTTTTCATGAAAATTTTCAACTTTTTTGAAGCTGAAATACTTCATGAAAATGTTCGACTTTTTTAAAGCCGAAATCCTGTCGTGAAAATTTTCAACTTTTTTGAAGCCCAAATACTTCATGAAAATGTTCAACTTTTTTGAAGCCGAAGTCTTTTCATGAAAATTTTCAACTTTTTTGAAGCTGAAATACTTCATGAAAATGTTCGACTTTGTTAAAGCTGAAATCCTGTCGTGAAAATTTTCAACTTTTTTGAAGCCCAAATACTTCATGAAAATGTTCAACTTTTTTGAAGCCGAAATACTTCATGAAAATGTTCGACTTTTTTAAAGCCGAAATCCTGTCGTGAAAATTTTCAACCTTTTTGAAGCCGAAATACTTCATAAAAATGTTCGACTTTTTTAAAGCCGAAATCCTGTCGTGAAAATTTTCAACTTTTTTGAAGCCCAAATACTTCATGAAAATTTTCAACTTTTTTGAAGCCGAAATCTTTTCATGAAAATTTTCAACTTTTTAGAAGCTGAAATACTTCATGAAAATGTTCGACTTTTTTAAAGCCGAAATCCTGTCGTGAAAATTTTCAACTTTTTTGAAGCCGAAATCTTTTCATGAAAATTTTCAACTTTTTTGAAGCCGAAATCTTTTCATGAAAATTTTCAACTTTTTAGAAGCTGAAATACTTCATGAAAATGTTCGACTTTTTTAAAGCCGAAATCCTGTCGTGAAAATTTTCAACTTTTTTGAAGCCGAAATCTTTTCATGAAAATTTTCAACTTTTTTGAAGCCGAAATCTTTTCATGAAAATTTTCAACTTTTTAGAAGCTGAAATACTTCTTGAAAATGTTCGACTTTTTTAAAGCCGAAATCCTGTCGTGAAAATTTTCAACTTTTTTGAAGCCGAAATCTTTTCATGAAAATTTTCAACTTTTTTGAAGCCGAAATCTTTTCATGAAAATTTTCAACTTTTTTGAAGCCGAAATCTTTTCATGAAAATTTTCAACTTTTTAGAAGCTGAAATACTTCATGAAAATGTTCGACTTTTTTAAAGCCGAAATCCTGTCGTGAAAATTTTCAACTTTTTTGAAGCCGAAATCTTTTCATGAAAATTTTCAACTTTTTTGAAGCCGAAATCTTTTCATGAAAATTTTCAACTTTTTAGAAGCTGAAATACTTCTTGAAAATGTTCGACTTTTTTAAAGCCGAAATCCTGTCGTGAAAATTTTCAACTTTTTTGAAGCCGAAATCTTTTCATGAAAATTTTCAACTTTTTTGAAGCCGAAATCTTTTCATGAAAATTTTCAACTTTTTTGAAGCCGAAATCTTTTCATGAAAATTTTCAACTTTTTAGAAGCTGAAATACTTCATGAAAATGTTCGACTTTTTTAAAGCCGAAATCCTGTCGTGAAAATTTTCAACTTTTTTGAAGCCGAAATCTTTTCATGAAAATTTTCAACTTTTTTGAAGCCGAAATCTTTTCATGAAAATTTTCAACTTTTTTGAAGCTGAAATACTTCATGAAAATGTTCGACTTTTTTAAAGCCGAAATCCTGTCGTGAAAATTTTCAACTTTTTTGAAGCCCAAATACTTCATGAAAATGTTCAACTTTTTTGATGCCGAAATACTTCATGAAAATGTTCGACTTTTTTAAAGCCGAAATCCTGTCGTGAAAATTTTCAACCTTTTTGATGCCGAAATACTTCATGAAAATGTTCGACTTTTTTAAAGCCGAAATCCTGTCGTGAAAATTTGCAACCTTTTTGAAGCCCAAATACTTCATGAAAATGTTCGATTTTTTTAAAGCCGAAATCCTGTCGTGAAAATTTTCAACTTTTTTGAAGCCGAAATCTTTTCATGAAAATTTTCAACTTTTTTGAAGTCGAAATCTTTTCATGAAAATTTTCAACTTTTTTGAAGCCGAAATCTTTTCATGAAAATTTTCAACTTTTTTGAAGCCGAAATCTTTTCATGAAAATTTTCAACTTTTTAGAAGCTGAAATACTTCATGAAAATGTTCGACTTTTTTAAAGCCGAAATCCTGTCGTGAAAATTTTCAACTTTTTTGAAGCCGAAATCTTTTCATGAAAATTTTCAACTTTTTTGAAGCCGAAATCTTTTCATGAAAATTTTCAACTTTTTTGAAGCTGAAATACTTCATGAAAATGTTCGACTTTTTTAAAGCCGAAATCCTGTCGTGAAAATTTTCAACTTTTTTGAAGCCCAAATACTTCATGAAAATGTTCAACTTTTTTGAAGCCGAAATACTTCATGAAAATGTTCGACTTTTTTAAAGCCGAAATCCTGTCGTGAAAATTTTCAACCTTTTTGATGCCGAAATACTTCATGAAAATGTTCGACTTTTTTAAAGCCGAAATCCTGTCGTGAAAATTTGCAACCTTTTTGAAGCCCAAATACTTCATGAAAATGTTCGATTTTTTTAAAGCCGAAATCCTGTCGTGAAAATTTTCAACTTTTTTGAAGCCGAAATCTTCTCTTGAAAATTTTCAACTTTTTTGAAGCCGAAATCTTTTCATGAAAATTTTCAACTTTTTTGAAGCCGAAATCTTTTCATGAAAATTTTCAACTTTTTAGAAGCTGAAATACTTCATGAAAATGTTCGACTTTTTTAAAGCCGAAATCCTGTCGTGAAAATTTTCAACTTTTTTGAAGCCGAAATCTTTTCATGAAAATTTTCAACTTTTTTGAAGCTGAAATACTTCATGAAAATGTTCGACTTTTTTAAAGCCGAAATCCTGTCGTGAAAATTTTCAACTTTTTTGAAGCCCAAATACTTCATGAAAATGTTCAACTTTTTTGAAGCCGAAGTCTTTTCATGAAAATTTTCAACTTTTTTGAAGCTGAAATACTTCATGAAAATGTTCGACTTTGTTAAAGCTGAAATCCTGTCGTGAAAATTTTCAACTTTTTTGAAGCCCAAATACTTCATGAAAATGTTCGACTTTTTTAAAGCCGAAATCCTGTCGTGAAAATTTTCAACCTTTTTGAAGCCGAAATACTTCATAAAAATGTTCGACTTTTTTAAAGCCGAAATCCTGTCGTGAAAATTTTCAACTTTTTTGAAGCCCAAATACTTCATGAAAATTTTCAAGTTTTTTGAAGCCGAAATCTTTTCATGAAAATTTTCAACTTTTTAGAAGCTGAAATACTTCATGAAAATGTTCAACTTTTTTAAAGCCGAAATCCTGTCTTGAAAATTTTCAACTTTTTTGAAGCCGAAATCTTTTCATGAAAATTTTCAACTTTTTTGAAGCCGAAATCTTTTCATGAAAATTTTCAACTTTTTTGAAGCCGAAATCTTTTCATGAAAATTTTCAACTTTTTAGAAGCTGAAATACTTCATGAAAATGTTCGACTTTTTTAAAGCCGAAATCCTGTCGTGAAAATTTTCAACTTTTTTGAAGCCGAAATCTTTTCATGAAAATTTTCAACTTTTTTGAAGCCGAAATCTTTTCATGAAAATTTTCAACTTTTTTGAAGCTGAAATACTTCATGAAAATGTTCGACTTTTTTAAAGCCGAAATCCTGTCGTGAAAATTTTCAACTTTTTTGAAGCCCAAATACTTCATGAAAATGTTCAACTTTTTTGAAGCCGAAATACTTCATGAAAATGTTCGACTTTTTTAAAGCCGAAATCCTGTCGTGAAAATTTTCAACCTTTTTGAAGCCGAAATACTTCATGAAAATGTTCGACTTTTTTAAAGCCGAAATCCTGTCGTGAAAATTTGCAACCTTTTTGAAGCCCAAATACTTCATGAAAATGTTCGATTTTTTTAAAGCCGAAATCCTGTCGTGAAAATTTTCAACTTTTTTGAAGCCGAAATCTTCTCTTGAAAATTTTCAACTTTTTTGAAGCCGAAATCTTTTCATGAAAATTTTCAACTTTTTTGAAGCCGAAATCTTTTCATGAAAATTTTCAACTTTTTAGAAGCTGAAATACTTCATGAAAATGTTCGACTTTTTTAAAGCCGAAATCCTGTCGTGAAAATTTTCAACTTTTTTGAAGCCGAAATCTTTTCATGAAAATTTTCAACTTTTTTGAAGCTGAAATACTTCATGAAAATGTTCGACTTTTTTAAAGCCGAAATCCTGTCGTGAAAATTTTCAACTTTTTTGAAGCCCAAATACTTCATGAAAATGTTCAACTTTTTTGAAGCCGAAGTCTTTTCATGAAAATTTTCAACTTTTTTGAAGCTGAAATACTTCATGAAAATGTTCGACTTTGTTAAAGCTGAAATCCTGTCGTGAAAATTTGCAACCTTTTTGAAGCCCAAATACTTCATGAAAATGTTCGATTTTTTTAAAGCCGAAATCCTGTCGTGAAAATTTTCAACTTTTTTGAAGCCGAAATCTTCTCTTGAAAATTTTCAACTTTTTTGAAGCCGAAATCTTTTCATGAAAATTTTCAACTTTTTTGAAGCCGAAATCTTTTCATGAAAATTTTCAACTTTTTAGAAGCTG